>NC_083277.1:20243067-20949066 GCF_963506605.1 Zootoca vivipara | reverse complement strand
TCCTAAAGTTATTGTTCAACATAGAACTGTACAGTTGGAAGGGACCCTGAGCATCATCTAGTGATGTCCAACCCCCTGCAATGCAGGAACATGCAGCTGTCCCATACAGGAATCGAACCTGTAACCTTATCAGGATATCAGGATGTCCATCGGGCCTCGGGGCTGTCGTCCTCCATTCAGCAACCCAGCATTGGCTTCCTTCCTTTTCCACGATAAATGAGACAGAATGTACTTTTATTCCACCTACAACACAAGAATCTCTGTGGAGAGGATACTTGTAATCAATAATACATAAATGAATGTATTGCTTGTGTACTATGTACTCCGTATGAAACTTAGTAAGAATGTACCACTGGACAAGTTACTGTACAGTAGTTATGTGTTGTTCTTGTATTTAAATGAAAAACAAACAAAAAAATTATTGGGGTTAAATGTGGCGCTGCCCTGGAAAAGGTGCTTGCAGAGACAACAGCTTGTATTGTGGCATCAAAGTTCTCCAAGGTGCTCTGGATTCCTACCTTGAATTCCTCTTAGACCATGGGTAGGCAAACTAAGGCCCAGGGGCTGGATCCGGCCAATGCAATTCTGGGCTGCATCAATAGGAGTATAGCATCTAGATCAAGGGAAGTAATAGTACCACTGTATTCTGCTCTGGTCAGACCTCACCTGGAGTACTGTGTCCAGTTCTGGGCACCACAGTTCAAGAAGGATATTGATGAGCTGGAACGTGTCCAGAAGAGGGCAACCAAAATGGTCAAAGGCCTGGAAACGATGCCTTATGAGGAACGGCTTAGGGAGCTGGGTATGTTTAGCCTGGAGAAGAGAAGGTTAAGGGGTGATATGATAGCCATGTTCAAATATATAAAAGGATGTCATATAGAAGAGGGTGAAAGGTTGTTTTCTGCTGCTCCAGAGACGCGGACACGGAGCAATGGATTAAAACTACAAGAAATAAGATTCCACCTAAACATTAGGAAGAACTTCCTGACAGTAAGAGCTGTTCAACAGTGGAATTTGCTGCCAAGAAGTGTGGTGGAGTCTCCTTCTTTGGAGGTCTTTAAGCAGAGGCGCGACAGGCATATGTCAAGAATGCTTTGATGGTATTTCCTGCTGGGCAGGGGGTTGGACTGAATGGCCCTTGTGGTCTCTTCCAATTCTATGATTCTATGATTCAATCGCCTTCTAAATCCGGCCCGCAGACGGTCCGGGAATCAGCGTATTTTTACACGAGTAGAATGTGTCTTTTTATTTAAAATGCATCTCTGGGTTATTTGGGAGGGCATGGGAATTGGTTCATATTTTTTTCCAAAATATAGTCCGGCCCCTGACAAGGTCTGAGGTACAGTGGACCGGCCCCCTGCTGAAAAAGTTTGCTGACCCCTGTCTTAGACTATTGATACGGCCAGGCTTCCCCTGCAAGCCTTGAGCATTCAAAGGTCAGGACACTGGACACTGACAGTGGCACCAAGGATATCCCTTTAGACCAGGGTTTCCCAAACTTGGTTCTCCTGCTGTTTTTGGACTACAGTTCAAATGGTGTGCCTGCACAGCATCATATGATTGATTATGCCTCCCCCCAGCAATATTTTATTCAAGTTGACACCTCTGCCTCCATGTATTGTAAGCCTTGTGGAAGTAAATCATGATGATTGCTAAAGAAATAGTTCATCAGGAGGAGCCCAGGCCCACAACCACCTTGACCTTCTCAGTGGAAGGAAGATCAGTATCTGTTTACAGCCAGAAGAAACAGAACAGGATGTGGTGTGGGTCAGGACAGGGGCCAAGTATACCTACGTCAACGGTTTATGAAGTGATTACACCGAGAGCAGCCTTTTCATGGTCACCCTACGATTTCATGGGTGTAGTAGCACGCATGGGCACCATGGTTTCACTTGGTGGCGTCGACCTTTAATACCCCACACAGCTTTGGCCCTGTGTAACTGAAGGAGCGTCTCCACACCTTCTATCATTCAGCCCAGACACTGAGGTCCAGCTTTGAATCCATTCACTGGTTTATGTCAAAGCTCGTTGGCATAGCTGCCTAGGCCCTATCTATGACGTCTCCATCAATATTGTTGTTGTTGGGTGTGTGTCTGTAAATTTAGCCTTTGGAAACCCGGATTATTTAGGATTTAAGGATTATTAGGAGAAAGAAGACTGCTGAACAATAAAAGGGGCGGTGGAGGAAATACTGCCGCAAATTGATTACTGCTACCACTGACACAATAGTCCTTAGAGTTCTCATTACATTAATGCGATTTTCATCTTGACTTGCTGGACCTTCTGTTTGGCATTTGGGTTACAGTCGTTAGTTTCTTTCACACCATATTTTTGTGCCCATAAAACTTAAGACAAGCAAAACATGATCGTCCACAAAATAGGCTAGGTCAGCCTTCACCAACCTGGTGCTGGCTAGAGCTGGCTTGAGAGCAGTATATGTGAAAAGGATCTAGGAGTCTTGTTAGACCACAAACTTGACATGAGTCAACAGTGTGATGTAGCAGCTAAAAAAAGCCAATGCAATTCTGGGCTGCATCAATAGGAGTATAGCATCTAGATCAAGGGAAGTAATAGTACCACTGTATTCTGCTCTGGTCAGACCTCACCTGGAGTACTGTGTCCAGTTCTGGGCACCTCAGTTTAAGAAGGATACTGACAAGCTGGAACGTGTCCAGAGGAGGGCAACCAAAATGGTCAAAGGCCTGGAAACGATGCCTTATGAGGAACAGCTTAGGGAGCTGTGTATGTTTAGCCTGGAGAAGAGAAGGTTAAGGGGTGATATGATAGCCATGTTCAAATATATAAAAGGATGTCATATAGAGGAGGGAGAAAGGTTGTTTTCTGCTGCTCCATAGAAGCGGACACGGAGCAATGGATTCAAGCTACAAGAAAGAAGATTCCACCCAAACATTAGGAAGAACATCCTGACAGTATGAGCTGTTCGACAGTGGAATTTGCTGCCAAGGAGTGTGATGAAGTCTCCTTCTTTGGAGGTCTTTAAGCGGAGGCTTGACAGCCATCTGTCAGGAATGCTTTGATGGTGTTTCCTGCTTGGCAGGGGGTTGGACTGGATGCCCTTGTGGTTTCTTCCAACTCTATGATTCTATGAGTTGTAGTTTAAAACACCTCGAGGGCACAAGGTCTGGGTTGGGACCTCGTCATTTATAGAGATGTGGTGGCAGACAAGCGTGTTTCTGCGTTTAACAATATCATCAAAGCATGAGAAAGAATCATAGAATCGGAAGGGGTCTTGAGGATCATCTAGTCCAACCCCCTGCCATGCAGGAATCTTTCACTCAACGTAGGGCTTGAACCCATAACCCTGAGATTAAGAATCTCATGCTGTACCAACGGATCTACCCCTCAGGGCTAAGAAAGCAACGGTGCAATATAATTAGAAACATCTTATAGCAGAGGTTTGCAAGGGCTGGGAGGGTTGGATCTGGCTCAAACTCCATAGTTCACACATTGAAGGTCAGGGAGTCTCTGGGTGTCTGGGTGCAAAAAAATCAAGATGTCTCAAGGTTGCAGAACCTAACAGCATCTCAAATTGGCACGTGCTCCTGCATCCGTGTGGAGCTCCCTTATATGGTGAAGCACTGGACTGCAGGCTAATGGAAAAAAATCTTCTGTTCCTAGAAGTGAGGTCACATCCACACCACAGAAGTAGTGCAACGTGTTCGGCCGTACTGGGTGCTGTGCTGCAGGGGGCGCCACAACCATTTGTAGCATGAGAGGTAGGAGGAGCTGAATTTTACAATCGCACAGGGAGTCGCTGAAATTTGAGAGCCTGAAGTCCATCGCTGTGCACCACACATCAAAATCAAAGAATCCTGGGACCTGAGTTGTTCCGCACTGCCCTGCCCCCCAAAGCTGCCAAAAACCTGGAACAACTGTTCTGGTCACCTCACCTCAAAAAGGAGTTAGGAAAAGGTTCAGAAGAGGGCAACCAAAAAGTTCCCCTGTGAGGAAAAGTTGCAGCCTTTGGGGCTTTTTATTTTAGAGAAAAGGCAAGTAAGAGGAGACGTGATAGAAGTTATGGGAAAAGGCAGATAGGTAAAGCTAGAACTCATGGACTTCCAACAACAACAACAACAACAACAACAACAACAACAACCATTTATTATTTATACCAGGCATCCCCAAACTGCGGCCCTCCAGATGCTTTGGTCTACAACTCCCATGATCCCTAGCTAACAGGACCAGTGGTCAGGGATGATGGGAATTGTAGTCCAAAACATCTGGAGGGCCGAAGTTTGGGGATGCCTGATTTATACCCTACCCATCTGACTGGGTTTCCCCAGCCACTCTGGGCGGCTTCCAACAAAATATTAATGATAATAATAATAATAAAGCTATAAAACATCAAACTTGAAAAACTTCCCTTGCGGATAGTAATCTGGCAGGGAATGTCTTAGAGAGCCAGTGTGGTGTAGTGGTTAAAAGCAGTGGACTCGTAATCTGGTGAACCGGGTTCGCTTCCCCGCTCCTCCATATGCAAGTGCTGGGTGACCTTGGGCTAGTCACTCTTCTCTGAAGTCTCTCAGCCCCACTCACCTCACAGAGTGTTTGTTGTGGCGGAGGAAGGGAAAAGGAGATTGTTAGTCACTTTGAGACTCCTTTAGGTAGTGATAAAGTGGGATATCAAATCCAAACTACTACTACTACTACTACTACTACTCCTCCTCTTCAATGCAGCTGGTTAACTCAGGGGGCAGAGGGCTAGCTGGTTTAGGGAACCAGTTGCTGCTGCCCTCTCTCAAAATGTCTGCCAACTGAGGCAACCGGCTGACAGGGTTATCGTGAAGATAAAACTGGGGCAGTAAGAACCAGCTCTCTGAAGGAAGGGCAAGATTAAGAATGCAATAAACGCAACAAAAGTATTGTCTTGGATGCATGTTTGCTATGCATGTGTCAGTCAGCCGAGCTTCATCATTTACAAATTACCAAGATGTACATCTGGGCCCATGATCTTATCTACTCCCCTCCCTAGATGAGTAACCGTGACAGAAGGAATCAGACCTCCGCATGTAACTTGCTTGCCTTTGGCAAGTCACTCGGTCTCAGCCTACACAAGCACACAGGAAATTGGTGTGCTTAAAATGGGTAGCAGCTGCATAAGAAGAATACTGCTGGATCAGGCCAATGGCCCACCGACTCCAGCATCCTGTTCTCACAGCGGCCACCCAGATGCCTGTGGGAAGCTGACAAGCAGGACCCAAGCACAAGAGTACCGTATATTCCGGTGTATAAGGCGACTGGGCGTATAAGACAACCCCCTACTTTTCCAGTCAAAATATAGAGTTTGGGATATACTCACCTTAATGAGTATATCCCAAACTTCCAATGCACACCAATTAAAAATTTTCTGTATCTCTTCCTCTCCCTGCTTTTTAAACACCAGTACAGTGGTACCTCGGTTTATGAACACAATTGGTTCCGGAAGTCTGTTCATAAACTGAAGCGTTCATAAACTGAAGCGAGCTTTCCCATTGAAAATAATGGAAAGTGGATTAATCTGTTCCAGACAGTCCGCGGAGTACTTAAACTGAAGCGTTCATAAACTGAAGCGAACTTTTCCATTGAAAGTAATGGAAAGTGGATTAATCCGTTCCAGACGGGTCCACGGAGTTCTTAAACTGAAGCGTTCATAAACTGAAGCATAGGTGTAATTGGTTCCGGAAGTCTGTTCATAAACTGAAGCAAACTTTCCCATTGAAAGTAATGGAAAATGAATTAATCCGTTCCAGATGGGTCCGCGGCGTTCGTAAACCGAAAATTCATAAACTGAGGTGTTCATAAACCGAGGTTCCACTGTAAATGAAGCCAAAAGAGAGACATCAGTGCTTAAATGCACAGGTGTTTAAATGCACTTAGTTGCAGGCATGCTAAGAACTACGGTAGCATTTTGAACTACCGTAGATTTCATTCGGAGGGAGGGGAGGAGAGGTGGGGAGAGGGAGAAGGGGAGGGAGCCTGCTCCACTGGCACTCTGTTGTTCCAGGCACCGAGGCGATGGGGGGGGGGGGAGAGAAAGAAAGAGGCTGCCGTTTTCTTTCCGTGCACACGCTTTCTTTCAGTGCTTTTCTTTCCCCTCTTCCTGCAGGGAAAGAAAGCAGCAGTTGCTTACACGCGCGTAATTGGGTGCCGCTTTCTTTCCCTGCAGGGAGGAGGGAGGAAAGCTTCACGCGTTCCCCCTTCCTGCATGGAAAAAAAGCAGCTGCTGCTTACATACGAGTAAGCGGCTGCTGCTTTCTTTCCCTGCAGGGAGGAAAGCCCCGCGCGTCCCCTCTTCCTGCACGGAAAGAAAGTGGCAGCCGCTTACACGGTCGCTGCATATGGCGGGGATGCGCCTGCGGGCCGTTTTTGAGCTCCCCCCACCGTATGCGGTGACCGCAGAATCTTATACCTGGTGTATAAGACGACCTCCCAACTTTTGAAAAGATTTTCCTGGGTTCAAAAGTCGTCTTATACGCCAGAATATACGGCCATCTCCTCTTGCGTTATCCAGTAACTGGCATTCAAAAGCAGTACTGCTTCCAACCAAGGAGGCAGAAGACAGTCATTAATGGCGAGTAGACCCTGCTAGCCTTACCCTCTATGAATTTGTCCACGTTGGTGGTCATCACTGACCCTGTGGCAGTGAGTTCCATAGTTTAACTATGCACAGAAAAAGACAGTGAGGGAGAACTATGCATGCAGCCTCTTTGAGCTCCTTGGAAGAAAGCTGGGATATAAATGCTGCAAATAAATATGAAAAACTTGGGGATGGTTGCTCTCCCCAGATGACGAGTTTGGGGTACCCTGGAGTCAACCTTCTCTCTCAGCTTTGTGAGAGTGGTCCTCTTTGCATGTGTTAGCCAAGCAGTGAAGGCAAGCAAAGTTACAGGTAGGTAGCCGTGTTGGTCTGAGTCGAAGCAAAATAAAAAAATTCCTTCAGTAGCACCTTAAAGACCAACTAAGTTTTTATTTTGGCATGAGCTTTCGTGTGCATGCACACTTCTTCAGAGCGAGGCAAGCACAGATATCTGAGGCAAGCACAGATATTTTGGCGCTGTACTATTAAGAGATAAACAATGAAAAGGGGATGTGTGGGTTTTCTGGAGGAAAGTATCAGAGGCTGCTTCTCCCACTGCAGCACCCTAAAATATCCTTCAAGCATGGCTTTATTGCATCTCCAACTTAGCCAGATGTCCACAGGGAATCAGGCAGACTAGAAGTAGCCATTCAATGAGCGATCGCTGTGAGAATTGAACCCATAGCCTTCAGTACATTTCAAACATTTGGGCCTAATTCTTTGATGTTCTCTCCTTTTGTGGGTTTCTTATTAAGACCGATTCACGTGCTAAAGTTTTATTGAGTGCCTGCAGGCTGTACTCGCTGAACCAGTTGAAAGGGCAATGGATCTCTTTCTCTTTTTAACTGTATGTGTGCCTGGATGTATCCAACCATAAACTATAAACTAAACTATAAACTATAAAGTGAGTAAATGGTTTGTGTGCATGTGAAACACCATGTGAAAAGCCGCCAGGATCTCGGGAGTTTCAAAAACAAGAAACATTTTCAACTAGCAACCATTCCCATAGGAAGAAAAGATTATAAGGTTCTATCATCGTAAAGTTATATAGGCAGAGTGATTAATAACATAAGGTTAAATTACTACCCTTGTACCATTATTAAATGTGTCCATAAAGCCACACAATCCTTGCCTATTACTATAAGACATATTGCTTTAATTGTTCCATTCATTTTTGTAAGCCACCCTGAGGGGGCAGTATACTTTTTATAATTTAAAACCTATAAGAACATAAGAACATCTAGCCCAGCATCCTGTTCTCACGCTGACCAACCGGATCGTAGAATTGTAGGGTTGGAAGGGAAGGGACCCCCAAGGATCATCTAGTCCAACCCCCTGCAATGAAAGCACCCATGATAGAATTATGGGTTATGTTATGTTATGGGAATTATGTTAGAATTCTGCGAGCACAAGAACACTCTCGCCTCCTACAGTTTCCAGCAATGGGTATTCAGAAGTAAACTGCCTTTGACTGTGGAGGCAGGACATAGCCATTGAGAAGGCATGCCTTCCATGAATTCATCTGATCCTTAGAAAAAACAAAACACAACTATCTAAGTTGGTGGTCACCACAGCCTCCTGCGGGGGGGGGGCAGTTCCACAGTTTAATGATGCACTACGTGAATTCACATCTATATAAACTATATCTATATGAACTTACAACAGGGGCAGACTAGAAATGACAGAGTGCCTCCTTAACAGAGATCCAGCAGCAGGGAGGAGCAGGGAGGAAGGATCTGCCAATGTGAAGTGGAGAGTTTCATGGGGGTAAAGGTAAAGGGACCTCTGACCATTAGGTCCAGTCGCGGATGACTCTGGGGTTGCAGCGCTCATCTCGCTTTACTGGCCGAGGGAGCCGGCATACAGCTTCCGGGTCATGTGGCCAGCATGACAAAGCTGCTTCTGGCGAACCAGAGCAGCACATGGAAATGCTGTTTACCTTCCCGTCGGAGCGGTACCTATTTATCTACTTGCACTTTGACGTGCTTTCGAACTGCTAGGTTGGCAGGAGCAGGGACTGAGCAACAGAAGCTCACCCCGTCGTGGAGATTCGAACCGCCGACCGTCTGATCAGCAAGCCCTAGGCTCAGTGGTTTAGACCACAGCGCCACCCGCGTACTTAACCCTTTCTCACCGATCCGAATTGCCCTCCTCCTCCCAGCCACTTTCTCAGTTAAGGGAACAGAACCAGGATCTTTCACACAAGCATTTGTTCCAATGCTCATTTACATCCTCTAGGGCAGAGGTTTTCAACCTTTTTGGGTCCAGGGCTCCCTTGACCAACTACATTCTTTCTGCAGCACCCCTGTGGGGCTCACTCAGGATCCCTGTTACGCCACCCCTTGGCTGCAGAGCGGACAACCCCTCACCGCTTTTCGAACACCCTTCCTTGTGGAGGGTTCCCTCCGCTTCCTCTCCTCTCCCCTCTCCTTGGGAGTCCTCTGGACAGCCACTGCTTCTGCCCCTTGTCTCTGAGCTGCTCTCCATGCCCCAAAGAGAGGTGCCTCCTCACACTGCCCCACAGGGGCCTGGGAAGCAGCCCCTGGCCAACCCCAGAGGCACAGTTCACTTGAGGAGCTTGTGGCCAGGCTGCTGCAACAAAACAGCTGTGCAAGCGTTTGGGAGGCAGAGACTCGAGAGGGTAGAGGAGGGAGGGAGGGAAGGAAAGAGGGACAGAGGCCAGTGTTTGCCATGACACACTGGTTGGAAAACACTGCTCTAGGGAATTAATCTAGTCAGGAGAAAAGTCCCACAAAAAGGAACTGCAGCAAGGTGGGCAAGGGGACAATTCGGAGGTTCTCCACCTTGTGCTCGTTTTTTCTTGTTCAATTTAGATCGCCCAACCCGACTTTCTCCGTGAGGGGTAGAAAGGCTTAGGGTTTAATCTTCCCATTGTTTGAATTGCTTTCGTACCACCTGTACCCATTGCTTTTTTTAGTGTTTTTTTAAAAAAATTGGTAAGTGCTTGTTGTATCTTTGTGAATCGTTTCGCAGAACACATTGACTGAATTTGTATGAAGAAAAAATGGCTACTGTAAATGCTGAACTTTAAACCCGATTCAAATCTACACTCTGGGGGCCCTCCAGCTGCATGGTTGGGGGGTTTTTTGGGGGGGGGTGTTAGATGTATTCTGCTAAATGTCATTTAAACAGTAATGGACCATTAGAGGTGAATTTATACTAGACTGTCCGCTCACCATTCCACTTTATTTGTTGTTCTGCAATGCTTCCCCAATGTTACCATATTATTGCCATCTGGAGAAGCACTCTTGTGCAACCTAAGTGGGACAAAGAAGTGGTTGAAGAAGCTGCAGGATTTCAGCAGGAAGGTATAGAGCAGGGGTCAGCAAACTTTTTCCGCAGGGGGCCGGTCCACTGTCTCTCAGACCTTGTAGGGTGCCGGACTATATTTTGGAGGGGGGAAAATGAACAAATTCCTATGCCCCACAAATAACCCAGAGATGCATTTTAAATAAAAGGACACATTCTACTCATGTAAAAACACCAGGCAGGCCCCACAAATAACCCAGAGATGTATTTTAAATAAAAGGACACGTTCTACTCATATAAAAACATGTTGATTCCCAGACCAACCGGGGGCTGGATTTAGAAGGCGATTGGGCTGCATCCGGCACCTAGTTTGGGGACCCCTGGCATAGAGCATGCACCAATTGGAAATGAAGCGCCTGAAAGCAGGTTCACATATAACCCCCTTCCCCGGAGCACAAATCATCATGAATGCATGATAAAAAAGGACGTCTAGGGGTGTCCTTGGCCAGAAAGTTCACTGGGTGACCTTGGGCCAGTCATCCCCCCCCCCACCTCGCAGGCTTGTTGAGCAGAAAACGTGGGAGGAAGATATCTGCAATTTGGAGCTCCTTTGGGAGAAAACGTGGGATTCAAATAAAGAAAGCAGACACAGAGGAACTGCACCTTCACAGCTAGTTTTTCCGCCCGCCCCCCGCTTTTGCTATTCTACTCTACTACTGTAGAATGAATAAGAAAGTCTTCTGACTGATCCCGTCAATTTTCGAAACAGAAAACTTCTAAAGAATGGATTATGTAAAAAGAGTATTTGAAACTGTATTGTAAAAGCAATTCCATGCTAGCAGAAATTGAATGATATTTGTAAAGAAAAAGACTAAAAAAAATTGTTGAATGGACGAGAAAGAAAAGATATAACACAAACCTGTGAAAAATTGATGATATAGTAAAGGGTATGATGAGAAGAAAGAAGGCTGATCGCCTAAGGATTGATGCTTTTGAATTAGGGTGATGGAGGAGACCCTTGAGAGTCCCATGGATTGCAAGAAGATCAAACCTATCCATTCTGAAGGAAATCAGCCCTGAGTGCTCACTGGAAGGACAGATCGTGAAGCTGAGGCTCCAATACTTTGGCCACCTCATGAGAAGAGAAGACTCCCTGGAAAAGACCCTGATGTTGGGAAAGATTGAGGGCACAAGGAGAAGGGGACGACAGAGGACAAGATGGTTGGACAGTGTTCTCGAAGCTACCAACATGAGTCTGACCAAACTGTGGGAGGCAGTGCAAGGCAGGAGTGCCTGGCGTGCTCTGGTCCACGGGGTTGCGAAGAGTCGGACACGACTAAACGACTGAACAACAACAATGATGAGAAGGATTGGAAGTACTAGATATATAAACCTATTAGTATGCTGGGGAGAGTCAGCCAGATGGGCAGGGTACAAATAATAAATTATTATTATTATTATTTGTTTTAACTTTTAATTTCTTTTTCTTTTTTTGTTTTTTTCCTCTTCTTGCGTGTGTAAAAATGTCAGTGTATGTTTTGATTTGTATTTTAAATAACAATTAAAAAAAATAGAATGAAATAAGAAAAGTCCCCCCCCCCACCGGACATACATTGCCACCGCAGGATCATTCTTCAAGGCTTTTGCAAATCTTGTCCTTCAGCTGGAGCAGAGAAGCTTGCTGAACAGCAGCTGCTGCCTTCTGCTCAGGCCCAAACTACAAATTACATTCCACAACTACTACTACTCCTTCTCCCTTGTAAAATGTTATTAGAGGAGATGCTAGACCTGATAGATAAAGAGGAAGGGGAGAGAGTTCTCCCTCCCTTTCTGTCTGTCTCTGGTTCCTGCTTCTTGCTTCTAGAACAACGTTCAACGTTCAACAACGGAAGCGAGCTGCAAAAGGGTCTGGAAGATTGTGCCTGATGGGGAGGGAGGGGGGAAAAGAGGCTTTTCCATGGGGAAAGGGTCGGGATGAGGCTGGGAGGCTGACAGAGGTTGGGTGGGGATCAGGTAGCTTAGCCTCTCTGACAGCTTTACCTTGCAACAGGCACCAAGGCAACTCAGATCGGCTTGGAAGGGAGTGGAAATAGCTGGATATACAACATAGGAAGCTGCCTTATATGGTGTCTATATAAAAAGTGAAAGGTAAAGGACCTCTGGACGGTTAAGTCCAGTCAAAGGTGGCTATGGGGTTGTGGCGCTCATCTCGCTTTCAGGCTGAGGGAGCCGCCGTTTTTCTGCAGACAGTTTTCCAGGTAATGTGGCCAGCAGGACTAAACCGCTTCTGGTGCAACTGAACACTGTGATGGAAACCAGAGCGCACGGAAACGCCATTTACCTTCCCGCCGCAGCGGTACCAATTTATCTACTTGCACTGGCGTGCTTTCGAACTGCTAGATTGGCAGGAGCTGGGACAGAGCAACAGGAGCTCACCCTGTCGCAGGGATTCAAACAGCCAACCTTCCGATCAGCAAGCCCAAGAGGCTCAGTGGTTTATTGTCTACACCGACTGGCAGCAGCTCTCTGGGATCTCAGATACTTAAATTTGTCTTCAAACCAGAGCAGGGGAATGCCTCAGTGTGTGTGTGTGTGTGTGTGTGTACACAAGTCCGTAGCTCAGTGGTAGACCATCTGCTGAGCATGTAGAAGGCCCCGGTTCAACCCCTGACCTCTACAGCTTGGGCTCAGAAAGGTAGCTTCCTGCATGGCTCCTTCTCCACAGAATCCCACAACCATCCCCTTAGGATCGTTCTTCCAAGATGGAATGAGGAATGAACCGAAGAGGAAAAGTGGGTGCAGAGCTACAAAACAGAACAGCTTTTCTGGGACGGACATTACGAGTGCATTGAGTGATACCTGACACCCGTGTGTCACACAGCGAAAAAGTGCTTGAGGCCTGTCTTGACTTGCCCTTTCGTAGACTCATGGTCATTACTGTTAATTAATTGGTTGTATTTTTATCTGCAACACCCACTTAAGAATGAAATAAGTAGTATATTACTGCCAGCCAGAG
The DNA here is from genome assembly GCF_963506605.1 of Zootoca vivipara. Classification (NCBI taxonomy): domain Eukaryota; kingdom Metazoa; phylum Chordata; class Lepidosauria; order Squamata; family Lacertidae; genus Zootoca; species Zootoca vivipara. Next base: position 20,936,203 of record NC_083277.1, on the reverse strand, counting down.
CCTCCTCACCTGTAATTGAGGCCTCTCTTGTGGCTACCACAGAGCAGGTGCAACTGTTCAGCCTCAGTTGGCCAACCTGGTCTTGCTCTCCCACACCATGCCAGCCAAGCAGCAGCCATTTGAGAGATGCTCTGAGGGCAAGTTGAGGCAAAGGGGTTTGCAGCCCTTGGTAGCCAATAAACAACAAGATGTTGTCTCTCTGTCTCCCCATCTGCACTAAGCTGTATTATCCCACTTGTCAGTCAGCCAATGCTTCCCCAGAAAGAACCACAGGATTTGTTAAGGGTGCTGAGAGTTGTTAGGAGACCCCGATTCCCCCACAGTGAGCTGCAGTTCTCAGAGTGGCTTCACAACCAAGCCCTCATCACAGGAAACTCTGGAAACCCCGCGGTCTGGGTGAGCCACCCTACGGACACTGCAAACCCTCCAAGTGTCCCATTTCCCAGGGACAATCCCAGATTTACAGAAGCCATCCCGGTTTCTGATTCAATTCTGGAACGTCCCGCTTTTCCTTCGGGCGTCCCTGTTTTCATCAGAAGGAATGGAGTTATGTGACCTCCAAGCCAAGGCGATAAGTAACTATACAACCTTTAGAAGACATCTGAAGGCAGCCCTGTAAAGGGAAGGTTTTTTAAATGTTTAATGTTCTATTATTATTTTTTATATGTTGGAAGCTGCCCAGTGTGGCAGGGGCAACCCAGTCGGATGAGCAAGGTATTGTTGTTGTTGTTGTTGTTACTGTTACTGTTATTATTTAGGATGTTCCCATTTTCATTGGAGAAATGTTGGCGGGTACAACACTGGCATTGCTCCTGTTTGCCTGGACCTCTTTGCCACCCTGCCCTGCCCCAGCCCCATAGCGCCAAGCAGCGCCTGCCTCTTCTTCTTCTTCTTCTTCTTCTTCTTCTTCTTCTTCTTCTTCTTCTTCTTCTTCTTCTTCTTCTTCTTCTTCTTCTTCTTCTTCTTCTTCTTCTGATTTGAAGAGAAGAAGAGTTTGGATTTGATATCCCGCTTTATCACTACTCAAAGGAGTCTCAAAGCGTCCAACATTCTCCTTTCCCTTCCTCCCCCCACAACAAACACTCTGTGAGGTGAGTGGGGCTGAGAGAAGCGTGACTAGCCCAAGGTCACCCAGCAGCTGCATGTGGAGGAGTGGAGATGCGAACCCGGTTCCCCAGATTACGAGTCTACCACTCTTAACCACTACACCACACTGGCTTCTTCTTCTTCATCATCATCTGCGATCACTCGTAGCCGAGTAAGATTGTCTTCCATAAACACGGTTTTAACAATGAGTCCGTAAGTGATTGTGGTGGCCAATTCTGGATCCTTCCACAGTGGGGACATAGGTTTCTGCTACAAATAATGGGCCAGTCCGCCAATGTCCGTTTCTTGTTTTTCCAGTCTTCAGTTCGGTTCTTCACATTTCCACGTCAGTTTGTGAAATATGTATTCCCTCCCCCCCCAAAGCCCTCATGATAATCCATCAGCATTTCAGTGCAATATTCTCCCAATATATTCATTTCTGCCTGTAATTCTGCCCAATATACACAACTTGGCAAAGCAATTGTCCCTAATGTGATGCATTTGGATGTGCTACTTTCACCAACTTTTATGCACACTCTACCATGACATAGGTATTTTTCTTTTTGCACACCTTCCTTGGGCTGGAGAACTTGTGCTGCCAAATCCAGAGAAGAGCAAATGTCAAAGGGTGGCTCTGCTTCGGTTTGCGTATTGTTTCGCAAAGTCTGAATTAGGTAGGTTCACCTTTACATGGGGACTGACTTGATTTTCTCCTGCTGCTACTGGCCATTGCTGCTTCCACAGAGCATAGAATTTGAAGGAGAGAGAGGGGGGGGAAGGGTGCAGGGGTGCTATCCTCTTAACTTTTGGTTGGTTTTTAAAAAGTGCTACAATACAAGACTGGCACTGGCAGTGGTCTAAGTCCTTTGTTCTAAAAAGAGGGGTGCAGAACACCTGGAAGGGAGAATGACCTTCTGGAGAGGAGCAGAATCTTTGGAGCCTCTCCAACCTACCCCTGACCAAGATTTGACAGCAATGACTGCCCTCAGAGAATGGGCAAGGAAGCTCTGGTGTGAGCCATCAAGGGCAGGAGATAAGATTTACGAGAGGGAGAGGACTCAGCACTCAGCACTCCACCCCTGCCCTCAGCAGCTGAGGCTCTGTGTCACAATCACCACCCGTTCGGCGTTTTGGGAAAGGTTCCCTGCCCTAGGTGGAAGTCCTACTGGCCCACACACCATGCACCAGAGTGCAGCCTCATGATATTGTGCAAATATCTCCCCGAGTTCTTCTTCTGCTGGTCTTGGGCAGATGAGAAAGTAAAGCCGTTTCAGAATTGGGGGGCAGCGTGTCTCCAATTCCAAAGTTTGAGAAAAGTATAAGCAGAAGACAACTCTCCAGGCAACCACAGAAGACGATCAGGGATTGTGTACGGGTGCCTCCAGATGATCCATATTTTGCGAGAGATATTCAAGTACAGTCGTACCTTGGAAGTCGAATGGAATCTGTTCCAGAAGGCTGTTCGACATCCAAAACATTCGAAAGCCAAAGCACGGCTTCTGATTGGCTGCAGGAAGCTCCTACAGCCAATCGGAAGCCATGGAAGCCCCGTCAGAAGTTCGGCTTCCAAAAAAATACTTCGCAAACTGGAACAGTCACTTCCGGGTTGGCGACGTTCGGGAGCCAAAACGTTTGGGAACTAAGCTGTTTGAAAACCAAGGCACAACTGTAACCATGTTTCTCCAAAAATAAGACACCGTCTTATATATATATTTTCCTTAAAAAAACACACCACGGTGGCTTATTTTCAGGGGATGTCTTTTTTTTAAATTAAGTATGGTACAGTTTAACCTACAAGGTTAAACTGCCTATCACTATGGCTTATTTTTGGGGCATGGCTTATTTTTGGGGTATGGCTTATTTTCGGAGAAACATGGTATATAATAGAACTTCAAGTTTGCACAGTTGAAGTGGATTAAGGCTCTGTGGATTAAGACTGTTGCCCTAGTACAGTAAATTCATTCATTCATTCAAGGTTTTGCATTTTGGAAAGTGACTGTGAAATGTACAGACATATAAATGTCCTGTAACAAATCAGGACTAGTGCAGGATGAATGCTAGTTGTATAATTACTGCCCATAAACAAACCCAAAGGCTCCATAAAAACCAGACTGGACTAAATTTAGTGTAAGAAAATCAGGATGAATGCTGCGGTCCACAGAGAGTTCTTGTTTGACATTGTATTATGTTATACCTTTGGCAAGCTAGGAACGCAAACAAACTCATCTCCCTACCAGAAGCTCGATTGCTGCAGCATTTAATTTGCACTAGATAATATTTTAAATGTTTATCTGTGCAAACGAGATGAATATGCTTGGCTTACCTGGAACCGAATCTTGCTGGTTTGCTCACAGAAAAGTTTGCCAACCAAAATGGCTTAAGGCACATGTAGAAGCTTGGTTTCAACAGGACAGGAGTTTATTTAAGAGAGTTATCTCTCTACTCCTCCCAGATTTAGGGCAAGCTACTTGTGGTTTTAGTAAGTAAATATGCATTTTCTCAAAAACATATCTGCTGGGAGGGATGGGTGACTTCATTTATTTCCATTTCTCTGCGTTTCTCATTCAGTTCTTCACATTTCTTCATCTGTGCAAAGCTGCTTTGAGGGTTTCTCAACCCACCCTATAATCAAGTGGTATATGCATTTTATTAAATAAATAAATAAATAAATAAATATCTGCATTTAAAGAATCGTCATGAAAATTTCTCAGCATTTTAGTGCAAATGTCTCCTTGTTTTGTATATAATGCTGCTGAATATAGGCATTTGGCAAAGCAATTTCCCCTAATATACAGTGGTACCTCGCAAGACGAATGCCCTGCAAGACGAATTTTTCACAAGACGAATGCGTCTTGCGATCTGATGGTGACTCGCAAGATGAATTCGTTTTGCGAAAAATTCATCTTCCGAATCGCTGTTTCCCATAGGAATGCACTGAAATTTAATTAATGTGTTCCTATGGGCAAAATAAAAAATAAAAAATTCAATGCATTCCTATGGTAAACTGTGATTCACAAGACGAATTTTGCGCAAAACGAATTGACTCGCGGAATGAATTAAATTCGTCAACGCGAGGCACCACTGTAATGCAATTTTCGCATGCTATTTTTCAATAATATATACATATTTCTGCACATGTTCACTAGCATATGCATTTGTTCACACATTACCTGGCTGGAGAATGGCACCGCAAATTCATAGTGCAAATTTTGAAGGATTGCCTGGGTCAGGGTAGAGCCATTAAAATAATGAACCTGAATTGTTCCCTGAAGGATCTCCCCAAGGAGTCTTGCCTGGCTCCTTCATTACATATCTTTAGGCACAGGGCAAAAATGTTTCTCTTCAACCATTTGGCTGATTAACATTCTATTCCCTTTTAAATGTAATTGGGGGAGGGGGCTGTTATCGGTTTGTTTGGCTTCTGCATTTTATGTTTTTGATTTTTCATTTTTCTGTTGTGAACTGCCCTGTGATCTTTGGATGAAGGGCGGTATACAAATTTAAACAACAACAACAACAACAACAACAACAACAACAACAACAACACTAATAAATGTCCATTACCTCGAATGAGTCTACTCAGAGGAGGGCAAGTATTGGCTACAACCCTCTCTGTGTTCTAATTCACATATTGTTCCAGAAAATGCCCAGTTACTTGCACCTATCCCAAGGTGTGACAGTGCCCATCAGCTACCCCGTCCTTAGTCTCAGTGTTGTCCTCCCAGCTGACTTCGACAAGGGACGATGGGGACGAAACCAGAATAAGTTGGCTCTACTTGCCATTGGCTCAGGTGCCACATACTGTTGGGTGCCCTGCCTTTTACCCCACCAGCCCCAAAGGGCACCAGCCAACACTGATTGGCCTATCTAGAACCCCAAGGTCTACCAACCAGGTCCAGGTACAAAACAAGCATACTGAATGGCACCAGCCAACACTGATTGGCCTACCTAGAACCCCAAGATCTACCAACCAGGTCCAGGTACAAAACAAGCATACTGAATGGCACCAGCCAACACTGATTGGCCTACCTAGAACCCCAAGATCTACCAGCCAGGTCCAGGTACAAAACAAGCACCTGGTTCGTTCCCCACTATCTCCAGGTAGGGATGGAAGAGACTTCTGGCTGAGTGTTGATGACACTGAACTCGATGGACCCATGATCCCATCCAGCAGAAGGCGGTTTCTTGTGTAACATATTACCTATGCAGCCTACTTCCAGTTCACCCCTGACCTGGAACAACAGAAGCACACGTTAGCTCCACTGTATACAGGGCAGCCCTTCAAATAGTTGAAGATGGCTATCTCGTTGCCTCTTAATTGTCTTTTCTCCGGGCACCTTCAGCCCTTCCTTCTAGGACTTGGCCTCCAGGTTCCTCCTTGCTATTGCTCTTTTCTCTAGGGATCCCCTGATTGGCAAGGGGGGAGAGCCACAACATTCATTCACCCGAGTCTCCTTTGCCTCCAGAGCAGCCAGTCACCTTTTAACTGTCTTCATGCCATGAGGCTGGGCACCTAATTACAGCAGGAGGCTGCCGAGTTAGAGAGGAACAAGCCCAAAGGTTCCAGGGATGTAGCAGTCATGGGCCCTTAAGTGTTTCATCACAGAACCTCTGGCGATTTCAAGGCGGCAGTGCCTGTGTATGTGTGTGGGGTGGGGAATTGTGATGAACCCAGCTGCAGAATGCTCCTTCGGTGTCCAGGAGGCTTTCGATGTGGGAGGAAGGACGTCCTTAAAAGACTCCTCCACCCAGCTTGAAGATGCAGATACCCACAAATGAGGCAGCAGTGAAAAGCGAGAGTGGACACCTGTGCACAACTCCCCGTCCCAGGTAAGACTCCATGGAAGAAACAGGGAATTTGACAGACAGGGCGCAAGTTTGCGAATTGCTGTGCATATCTGTGCAGGTAACTCAAATGTGTGCATGGGGAATGGCAGGCTGAGCAACATCTAAACCAGGCATAGGCAAACTCCGGCCCTCCAGATGTTTGGGACTACAATCCCCATCATCCCTGGCTAACAGGACCAGTGGTCAGGGATGATGGGAATTGTAGTCCCAAACATCTGGAGGGCCGGAGTTTGCCTATGCCTGATCTAAGCAATCTATTGCACACAGTGTTTTAATCTATGCCATGTATTCCTCTAACCCTTTTGGCATTCTGCTAAACACAGAGTGGTATACATAAGGAGGAATGCTAGCATACCTAAGAAGAACTTGTTACTCTTTGTCATGTTTGCCAGTCAGTGATGCTATGATTTCCCTTTCAGTGGAAGTTTTATATTATATCATATATATTTTAATCAGTATATTATATTATATTATTTGTAATTTTGTGTTTTGAACCATGCTGAGATCTACAGATGACAGGCAGTATAAAAATTTTAAAAAGTTTAAAAAATAAAAAAAATTCTTTACTAATATTTAAAAGATTGATAGCCTACTCTTGATTGGTACCAATACCAGGGCAGGAATACAAAATTAAACATATTATTATTATTATTATTATTATTATTATTATTATTATTAACCCATCAGTAGAACAAAAAAAAGCAATTCTAAAAGCATCAGCAAAGGCAATGAAAGAGAACAGAACAAAGAGGGCTAAAAGTCACTTGTGAAGATCAAATTAAATCATTATAATAAACACCTTAGAAGCCTGATTGATCAGGTGTTCAGTGCTCAAATCATAGAATTGTAGAGTGGCAAGGTAACTGAATCAACGAAAAATGTATGATGAAGAGCCAGTGTGGTGTAGGGTTAGAGCACTGGACCTAGGAGAGCAAGGGTCAAGTTTCCACTCAGCCGTGAAGTTCACTGGGTGGCCATGGACTAGTCACTGCCTCTCAGCCCAGCCTACCTCACAGGGTTGTTGTGAGGATAAAAAGGGGAGAAGGCAAACCATGTATGCCACCTTGAGCATCTTGGAGGAAAAGGGGGGGTTAAAACAATAATAAACAAATAACTATGCAAATTAAAATTAGATCCCAAGCTTAACATGAGTCAACAGTGTGACGCAGCAGCAAAAGAAGTTAATGCTATTCTAGGCTGCATCAACAGAAGTCTAGTGTCCAGATCAAGGGAAGTCATAGTCTTGCTCTATTCTGCCTTGGTCAAACCACACCAGTAATGCTGTGTCCAATTCTGGGCTCCACAATTTAAGAAGGATGTTGACAAGCTGGAATGTGTGCAGAGGGGGGCAACCAAGACGATCAAGGGAGGGTCTGGAAACCAAGCCTTATGAGGAATGGTTGAAGGAGCTGGGTATGTTTAGCCTGGAAAAGAGGAGACTGAGAGGAGATATGATAGCCAACTTCAAATATCTTAAGAGCTGTCACATGGAGGAAGGAGCATGCTTGTTTTCTCCTGCTCTGGAGAGTAGGACTTGAACCAATGGCTTCAAGTTACAAAAAGAAGATTCTGATTAAGCATTCGGGGGGGGGGTCTATTCAGCTGAGCAAACGGGCAGGACCTTTGCCTTATAAACTCAACGATTTGCTTATGGATAAATCTTCAGAAGAGTCCAACTGCATACATATTGATACAAGCCACTCCCAACCTCCACAGCAAGGAGTTCCAGGCACTGCCTGGACTGAGCTGGCAGTAAACCGGACTGTGCAAGCTGGAGTTAACTCTTTATTAGCAACAACATGATCTGCACAAGCTTGGTGGTGTAATGAGCAGAGCAGTTCATCCCCAGTAGGACTTGACCAATGGATCAGTTGCAGAGATGGAAAGTCCCTGCTTCCTCATAGCCGTTTAAGCCCCCTCCTCTCCAGGGCTTTCTCCAAGCAATCAGAGACTGTGCCTGTGTGGAGAGTCTCACTGCTCCACCCGTTTTAGCCCTCTCCTGGTTCTGGGAGACAAGGGGGAAGGGAGTTTGTTGCAGCAAAAAGGGGAGACACCCATGACTTTTCACCAGCCTGACTCATCTTGGCCTCCTTCCTCTCCTGCTTCTGCTTCTGTCTCTGTTTCTGGTTTTTCTCTCTGCCACAGACTCTCCCAGCTCACCAAGCCCCATTACCTCTTCAGCTTCCAACACCTCCTCCTCCCAGTCTGCTCCCTCTTCCCCTTCATTGTAGTCCCACCGCCACTCCCTGGGTTCTGATCCTTCTTCCCTTGGTGTTTCCCCATCTGGTTCCTCTCACTATTCTTCTGCATCCAACCGGTCCATGACAGGCACTTACCTAAGGCCTTTGTTTCCTTATTTGAAACGAAGCACAACAGAGACTGTGGTGTCTTTATGATCTATGGTTTATTTACACATATATACAACCTGAGCCTACGTAGGAGTGGTCCACAACATTCATACCCCAAGAGGTTGTGGCTTCTTCCATAGCTACCATTGTTCTCAAATGCTGCTCTTCACACACACACCCCTCTCTCTCTCCAGCATGCTGCTTCCCAGCTTTGTTGCTTAACTCCTCCCTGCAAGCCCAAGACTCATGGTTTTATCTCCGAAGTCGAAAGGGCCCCACCTCTTTGCTCTCTGCGGCGAGTTCCTTTGATGCATGGTTGTGCTAAACGTCTCATTACCCCACAGGCTACCACCTCCATGGAAATTAGTCATTAGTAAATTAGCACCAGCTTGCCTCATTTAGCCCATGACACGTGCTAATTCCAGAGGGTTTAGACACGTCCAATATGCAGGTCAAATACACACATGGGTCTAGCTATCACCTCACACAGGGTGTGAGGAGTGACTAGCTTTCAACACCTCAAATCTGAATGAAATTCTAGCACCTATAAACCAATTTTTATTCATTTATTTATTGAATTTATATACCGCCCTATACCCGCAGGTTTCAGGGTGGTTCACAGAATAAAATCAGAATAAGGTAAAGGTAAAGGGACCCCTGACCATTAGGTCCAGTCGTGACTGACAATGGGGTTGCGCGTTCATCTCGCATTATTGGCCGAGGGAGCCGGCGTATAGCTTCCAGGTCATGTGGCCAGCATGACAAAGCCGCTTCTGGCAAACTAAAGCAGCACATGGAAATGCCGTTTACCTTCCCGCTGTAGTGGTTCCTATTTATCTACTTGCATTTTGATGGGCTTTCGAACTGCTAGGTTGGCAGGAGCTGGGACCAAGCAACGGGAGCTCACCCCGTCACAGGGATTCGAACCACCGACCTTCTGATCAGCAAGCCCTAGACTCAGAATATAAAACCACAAATACATAATCAAAATAAAAACAACAACCCAATAACTCCCCCCCAAAAAAAACCATTTTTAAAGGGCATAAGATGTCAATCAAATCAACCAAAGGCCTTGTTAAAAGGGAACATTTTTTAAAACAACAACAACAACAAGAAGAAGAAGAAGCAGTCAGGAATGGTGGGAGTTGTAGTTCAAGGGCATCTGCCCCCCCTACCTGCTGTACCCCACACAGTCCGCACTGGGGTTTGTAGTCCCCAGGATAAGCAGCCAAAATAATCTTGGGAATAGTTGCTTCTAATCTGCCGGAGGTTCAAATAGGTTTACTTCTGCCTGGGAGGTGATGATGAGAGAAATTATTTCCCTTGGCTCAGGAGCTGCCCAGAACAGTTTCAGCCAGAGCACTACTGCATCTTTCAAGATCTGTTTCAAGATCTTGTGGGGAGCTCTCCAGAGGTTTGGAGCCAGGTTCATCATCAGCACACTCATAACACACAATTGGGTTGCAATTCACCAACACCACCAGAAGCACTTGTCTTAGTCCTAAACAGGCTTTTGGGATGAATCACGAGGAGGACAAGCTGAATCCAGGCAGAAGAGGGTTGATGAGAATAGAGCACAGGTAGGTAGCAATGAAAGAAGACATGGTTTTTCCATCCCCACACTGTATCTGTCACATGCAGCCCTGTTCCTGTTCTGCTGCAGTTCACCTTCCCCACCAACACGTACCTGATTATCTGGCTGCCCGTTGCGGTGAAACTCTGTAACTTATGGAATTTATGTAATTATGAAAACTGCATTGCTGTAACTTTACTCCATCCCATTCCCTCAAATGCAAGGAAAGAGCAATGCAAATGGCGGGCGGGTGGGGGAGATGCAATAAATGACATAATTTTTACCAGACCGGAAGCAGCGATACATATCATATTCATTGGATTGCTTTCTGTTTCTGACATGGGACAAATAAGCAAACACATGCAGATTCTGTTTGTATTGGGATACGACAACATCCCTAAAGGTAGGGAACCTTATTGCCCTTCCCTGAATGTTTTCCATGCATGGAATGTGTATTTGTACTGCAACAATACCTCTGTCTTGCATCGATGGAGGGTGCGTATGTGGCAAGTGTAGAAATTTCTGGTTTTTGTATAGCTGGAATGTAGCCTACTGCACAATGAGTTACACATCTGTTGCTCTGCCTACTGTTTGCCTCTGATCCTGCCCGCCATTGGTATCTGACCCCTCCCAGAGGCTGCCCATGAGGGAATGTAGCTGTCACAGAAAGGCCTATCTCTTGAGGCACCATACAATAAGCCACACTTTTTGATGGGACAACTCGTCAGGCCTTCATTGCAGAATGTACGGCTTGGGTTGGCAGATATGGGGAGAGACCCTTCCTCGTGTATTTGGGTATTCACAGCTTGAACTGGGCCCAGTAGCAAATAGGCAGCCAATTCAGCTCTCTCGGGACAAGTGTTATACAGTCCCTCCTTGCCTCATCACATTCTGCCCTAGCTGGAGCTTCCGGACCATCTTCAAGGGTAAACCCCACTTACAATACATGGTTGCTGTTGTTATTTAGTCATTTAGTCATGTCCAACTCTTCGTGACCCCATGGACCATAGCACCCCAGGCACTCCTGTCTTGCACTGCCTCCCGCAGTTTGGTCAAACTCATGTTCATAGCTTCGAGAACACTGTCCAACCATCTCATCCTCTGTCGTCCCCTTCTCCTAGTGCCCTCCATCTTTCCCAACATCAGGGTCTTTTCCAAGGATTCTTCTCTTCTCATGAGGTGGCCAAAGTATTGGAGCCTCAACTTCACGATCTGTCCTTCCAGTGAGCACTCAGGGCTGATTTCCTTCAGAATGGATAGGTTTGATCTTCTTGCAGTCCATGGGACTCTCAAGAGTCTCCTCCAGCACCATAATTCAAAAGCATCAATTCTTCGGCGATCAGCCTTCTTAATGGTCCAGCTCTCACTTCCATACATCACTACTGGGAAAACCATAGCTTTAACTATACGGACCTTTGTCGGCAAGGTGGTGTCTCTGCTTTTTAAGATGCTGTCTAGGTTTGTCATTGCTTTTCTCCCAAGAAGCAGGCGTCTTTTAATTTCGTGACTGCTGTCACCATCTGCAGTGATCAAGGAGCCCAAGAAAGTAAAATCTCTCACTGCCTCCATTTCTCCATTTCATACATGGTAGTCTATCTAAGTAGAGCATGGATCACACAGCTAGGCTACTCAGCTCCATTTGTATTAACTAAGTATTTTTTTTCTTCCAATTGCCTTGTTGATGAAACACACCAAGATGAAGGCCTACCAGGCTTGTGTCTTGAGCACGCTGCTTTATGGAAGTGAGAGGTGGGCAACTTACAACCGCCAGGAGCGATGCCTCAACAGCTTCCACACACACTGTGTCAGGAAGATCTGGGGCATCACATGGCAGGACAGCATCTCAAACAAAGATGTGCTGCTCCCCCTAGCCGAAATTCCCAGCATGTTCGCACTCCTGTCTCAGTGAAGTCTACGCTGGCTTGGTCATGTCCACAGAATGGAAGATGTCAGGATCCCCCAGGACGTGCTCTACAAGGAGCTGGCTTCAGGCACCAGGCTTGCTGGCGGAGCAACTCCCAAGACAGGCGGATGCCAACAACATGAGAGATTCTTTTGTCCCCATCACCCTCCCTGTTGAGTTCCACCAGGGGCAGCCCTGATATTATGGTGGATGTAGCTGGCAGCCAGTGCTCTCCTCTGGACTGGTTGTAAGATCTTAGTCAAGAAGGTGGGGGCTGGTTGAGGTTGGTGGGGCAGTGTCCCATTTGACCAAATAAAGCAGCCTTTATATAAGAAATCAGCTTCTGGTATTATAGTGGTACACTTCTAACACTAGTGCTATACTGGTTGTTTTCTTTATAGATGCATTAACCACACTGCATGTCCATCACATGTGAAGGTTATTTCCTCCTCTCTTCTGACATTCCTAAAAATTAACCTCAAATGTACCTGAAATACCTTTGGAATAATATAGCATCTGGTCATAACCTGAGAACAATTTTCTTTCCAATGAATGCACAATGAAAAATTATTACCCTACTTCAAATAATCTACCCCAAATGGCAAAAGAAACAGGTCTCTCAACTAATTCTAAGATTTCTTTATCTGCTCTTCTGGGAAATGAAATTCTAGCAGAACTGCAGGCATTAGGATTCACATCCTATTAACTGACTTTATTCTTTTCTATGATTGTCTGATTGGTTTATTATGTGCAGGCCACAAAGAACCACCTTAACGAGCAGCCATGGATCTCACCGTGATCAAGACGATTTTTCGCATCCCTATGAGTATCCTAACAACTTCCATTTTTGTGCGGTACCATGCGTTGCCTTCACTAATATTCAGGATCATGAAGTGGTGAGTGCATAGCTCAGGTTATATATAGTAGTGGTGGGATGTTGTTGGACTCCAGCTCCCATCAGCCTCAGCAGGAATGTTCAAGTGTGATGAGTGTTGGGTATCAGCAACATCTGATATATGAACTGACTTCCATCTGTGGTCAACTATGCAGTGTCCTAACCAGGAAGCAGTATCTGTTTGGTGCAAGTTCAGAATCCAGGAAGCCAGAAAGCTAAAAGCTGCAATAGGACAGCAAGGGAGAATCTGTGGTCCTCCGCTGTTCTCAGACTCCAGCTCCCATCAGTCCCAGTCAACACGAGCAATGGCCAGGGATGATGGGAATTATAGTCCAACAACATCCAGAGAATCACCTGTCCCCAACACCCTGCACTAGGTCTGATACTAATCTAGAGCATGTGTGGGTAGGTTTTGGCTTTCCAGCTGTTGTTAAACTACTCCCATCAATTCAGACAAACATCAGAGGCAGGGAGAGAGTCCCTAAACCTGATCTTGATGCAGGGCTGTCTTAGCTGCCAAACAAATCGGATCCCCAAAACCGCAAACCTGGATGTAAGTGTTCCGGTTTGCAAATGTTTTTCGGAAGCCAAACATCCAATGTGACTTCTGCTTAAGTGCAAGAAGCTCCCGCAGCCAATCAGAGGCCTTGGTTTTCATATGGTTTCAGAAGTTGAACGGACTCCCGGAACGGATTCAGTTCAAGAACCAAGGTACCACAGTACATGAATCTATGAGAGGAGAGGATAAAATGTAACAAAAACAAGGAGGTAACAGCTTGCAAAACAACACTACCAAAGAAGAGCCATAAATAAACAGGGTGGCAATAAATGGCCCCTTTAAGGAGTCTAAGGCTATACTTTTAAAGCACATTCAAAACACATTCTTTCCTTCAAAGAATTCTGGGTACTCTTGTTTCTTAAAGGTTCCTGGCAATGGCAACTCTGTGGCAGGTAAACTACAGCACCCAGAATTCCTTGAGCGGAGTATGTTTCAAATGTGCTTTAAAGGCACAGTGTGCTCACAACCTAAATCCAAGGGTTTGTTTGTGTGTGTGTGTGTGTGTGTGTGTGTGTGTGTGTGTTTAAATGGGTAGCAGGTGAACCAAAAATGGGCAGAGAGAGTCAAATTTACACACAGAGAGGTCAGGCTAGGAATTGTGTCTTTCCCTAGGCTATCAAACCACCAGTAACCTTGGGATTGCAACTCTCTGCTGTAACTGGCAGCTGTTCCTCACGATCACACAGGCTGTATTTCCTCTGGTTGTTATGCTGGCCAAAGCAAAGCCGGTGAGCAGCAGAAACTCTGCCACGCTGATGTCAACTGGAAGTGCAAAATCACTCTTCCCTCATCTAGGTTCTCTCTATACTTTTAGGTTCAAACGTCAGAGAAGGGGCGTGAAAGTGGAGCACATGGATTGTGAGGGCTACCGATTCTGTTACTTCACGCGGGGACAGCCTGGACCTCGTCCAACCATCCTGATGCTTCATGGGTTCTCTCTCGACAAAGACATATGGTTAAATACAATCAAAGTAGGTTCCTATTTCTTTATTTGGACAATGCCCAATATGTGCCCAGGGAGCTGCTTCGATCTGGAGAACTGGCACCTTTGCCAAGTGCCACAAAAATGCTCATTCTGCATTTGTAAGGAATCAATCATCTAGCGTGGCGACAATAACACTCTGGAAATCCTTGCCCCTTGACTCTATTTATTTATTAAATTTGTATCTCACCCCTTCCTCCCTCCCTCCCTCCCTCCTTCCTTCCTCCTTCCTTCCTTCCTTCTCTTGCTATATTGTTTTCTTTACAAATCATATTTTGTTTAGGCAAGTCTACCCAGATATGTAAAGCTGACATGTATTTTAATATGTACTGTAATTTTACTTGACCATATATAGTTTAAACTGTTGCTTATTTTGATTATGGTGCTTTTTAAGGTTAGCTTGTTTTTAACTCTGGCTTTGATTGGTAACAACTTTAATATATATATTTTATGAAAACCACTTAGAGCCTTTTTTCACAATTAAGCAGTATACAAATTCTGTTAAATAAAGAAACAAAGCAGCTCCATCCACACCCTACATACAAAGCACTCCTATACCAAGTTAACAGCCATGGCTTCCCCCAAAGAATCCTGGGAAATGTAGTCAAGGCTCCCCTAACAGCCTTAACAAACTACAGCTCCCAGACATGGCAGTTTAAATTGGTATTATACTTTCAACATATCATGCAGCTGAGGCCTTTGTTAAACTTCTCTACAAGTAGATAACTTCTCTGGCGGGAAGGTAAACGGCGTTTCCATGCACTGTTCTGGTTTCGCCAGAAGCGGCTTAGTCATGCTGGCCACATGACCCAGAAAAACTGTCTGCAGACAAACGTCGGCTCCCTCACCCAGTAAAGTGAGATGAGCACCGCAACCCCAGAGTTGTTCGCCACTGGACTTAACTGTCAGGGGTCGTTTACCTTTTTTTTTTTACTGCCTTTCTGCCCAGGCACCCAAGGTTGTTTAAAATCTTAAAATACTAAAACAAACAAAAGATATAAAATATAGAGCAACAGAGTCCTCTCAGGCTGACTGATGGTCTCTCCAGGAGCTGATGGCATGAGCTCTCAGGCCTGGGCCTCCCTCACTTCTGCCTTCCCTCAGGTCACACAAGTCTTTCTTAAGCAACCCCAAGCAAGGTGGGGAAAGCGGCTGTTGATGGTTCTAGCAAGAACTGATGGTTCGTGTGCTCCCAGTCTATACATATGAGACCGGCCTGCTAAGAAAATATGCCACCTTAACCACACCACCCTTCAGCAATGAAGAGGTCCAGTTATGCAGTTGGTAGAGCATGAGACACTTAACCTCAGGGTCATGGGTTCGGGCCCCCACACCGGGCAAAAGATTCCTGCATTGCAGGGTGTTGGAATAAATAACCCTTGTGGGCCCTTCCAACTACAATTTTATGATCCTCTATGATTCTATGCTTGTTTTGATTCCTTGGTTTTGTATGAAGAACTTCGTCTTTCCGCAGCTCTTTCCTCGTGACCTCCACTTGATCTGCCTTGACATGCCCGGTCATGGAGAAACCACTCGCCTGCTGGGGGAAAGTTACACAGCTGCAGCTCAGACTAAACGGATACACCAGGTAAGGCCTCCGTTTACCCAACAGATAGACCCATTCTATCTTGAAAGCTGGCAGGCGAGTGGTTCCCAGAGAAGACCTTTTACTGATTGGTGGAACGTGGGAATTGTCATCACGGCTGGCTTGTGTGATCACTTCAAATTGGGCCAATGGGCTGCTTAGAAGAAACCAAGTTGGGAGTTGAACCCTAGTTTGCAGATTGTGGCCCAACACTCTATAACCATTACACCACATTGGCAATGGTGCTTAGAAAGAAAGGAGAGGCCTGGTTTTGTGTGTTGAATAACTGACCAATAAAACAGATCACTGTCTTCTCTGGAAAACACCCTGCCTGGCTTAGTTGCTACAGTAGGGTCATAAAAATATATGTAACACAATTTCTCTTTACCTGCACTGCATAAAAGTAAGAAGTAATCATTTAATAATAACATTTTTTATTATTTCAGTTTGTTGAGGCCATTGGCCTGAGCAAAAAGCCTTTTCACCTGGTTGGCATGTCTACGGGAGGAATGGTTGCCGGCGTTTATGCTGCTCAGTACCCATCTGAGATTTTCTCCTTGTCCCTCCTTGGCCCGGCAGGTGAGTACCAAAATTCTTCAAACCTCCTTCTCCAGTTGCCTTTCCAAAATGACATAGAATCAGAGTTGGAAGAGGCCACAAGGGCCATCCAGTCCAACCCCCTGCCAAGCAGGAAACACCATCAAAGCATTCTTGACATATGCCTGTCAAGCCTCTGCTTAAAGACCTCCAAAGGAGGAGACATGGGTGATTATTCCTAGAAACTCGGAACTAAGTCATAGCATCGCAGAGTTGGAGGTGACCCCCGGGGGTCATCTAGTCCAACCTCCTGCAATGCATGAATCTTTTGGCCAATGCAGAGCTGGAGCCCCAGGTAATGGCGACCTTCTTATGGAACACTCTTCCCAGCTGGTGCCTCTCCATTTGAAGTTGCTTTTACTAGCTGACCCTTTAAATTCTGCCGCCATCTTGTCTGTTGAAACTGGAGTTGTGCCACAAATGACTTTGGTTTGTCTGGACGTATCGCATTGTCTCCCAATTCCTAGGTCTAAAGTATCCAACAGAAAACGAGTTCTTCGTGCGCTTAAAAGAGCTGATTCAGGCCAAGAACCCCGATGACGCTGCTCTTAATCCAGTGACTGAAAAGCAGGGCAAATACTTGCTCAAACTCTGCTTGCATCGCCCCAGCATTGTGAACACACAGGTGAGGGAAGCTGTACTCCAAATAATGCCCAATCTTCTGCAGTGACGTCTCCTACCTATGCCAACATCCTGTCCCCATTCCTCAAAGTTGCTTAAGCTGGAAAGGCGCAGACTGAAATCTGAAAAGGCGCCATTAATCTATGGAATTAGCTCCCACAATATAGGTAGATATGGCTCCCAACTTGGATGGCTTTTAAAAAGGATTGGATAAATTTCTGGAAGAGGATATCCACAGCTACCGACCACAGTGGCTATGCCTTTGGATGCCAGTTGCTGGAAACCACAGAAGGGGAGAGCATTGTTGCACTGACTGAGGTCCTGCTTGTGGGCTTCTCAAAAGATATCTGGGTGGCCACTGTGAGTCCAGATGGGTCTTTGGCAAGAGAGTGCAAGTTCCCTGTAGATAATACCAGGATGCCTTTCACCTGCAACTGGTAAATATGATATGAGCCAGCACGGCTGCTTCATCCCTATTTTGAAGTGAGGTAATTTTGAAGTGAGGGATGCGGGTGGTGCTGTGGGTTAAACCACAGAGCCTAGGGCTTGCCGATCAGAAGGTCAGCGGTTCGAATCCCCACGGCGGGGTGAGCTCCCGTTGCTCGGTCCCAGCTCCTGCCAACCTAGCAGTTCGAAAGCACGTCAAAGTGCAAGTAGATAAATAGGTACCGCTACAGCGGGAAGGTAAACAGCGTTTCCATGTGCTGCTCTGGTTTGCCAGAAGCAGCTTTGTCATGCTGGCCACATGACCCGGAAGCTGTCTGCGGACAAACACTAGCTCCCTCGGCCAGTAAAGCGAGATGAGTGCCGCAACCCCAGAGTCGTTCATGACTGGTCTTAAGTCAGGGGTCCCTTTACCTTTAATGCATGTTAGCATCTAAAGACCACCAATCCATTAGACCTTGATAGCCAGAGCCTAAAATTACATAACTACACCACTGATTAATGAATGCGGCAGCTGGACTGGTGACTGGGAGCGGCCGCCGAGACCACATAACACTGGTCTTGAAAGACCTACATTGGCTCCCAATACATTTCCGAGCACAATTCAAAGTGCTGGTGCTGACCTTTAAAGCCCTAAACGGCCTCGGTCCTGTATACCTGAAGGAGCATCTCCACCCTCATCGTTCAACCTGGACACTGAGGTCCAGCGCCCAGGGCCTTCTGGCAGTTCCCTCACTGCGAGAAGCAAAGCTACAGGGAACCAGGCAGAGGACCTTCTCGGTGGTGGCGCCTGCCCTGTGGAACACCCTCCCATCAGATGTCAAAGAGAAAAACATCTATCTGACATTTAGAAGACATCTGAAGGCAGCCCTGTTTAGTGAGGTTTTTATGAGTGATGCTTTAACGTATTTTTAATCTTTTGTTGGAAGCCACCCAGAGTGGCTGGGGAAACCCAGCGAGATGGGCAGGGTTTATTTATAAATAAATAAATAAATAAATAAATATTATTATTATTATTATGGTCTGGCAGCAGCAGAATGAATTTGTAAATACAGGAATGAGCAACTACCACCACAGCTTCTCTCCTGTAACAGCCATTTTGCCAATTCGCAGCTGACAATTCCTATAAACCAGGCAGGTCCAACAGGTAGATCGTGATCTACCAGTAGATCACTGGACGTCTGTGGTAGATCTCTGGTAGGTCACTGGCTCCCTCCAAAGAAGCTCAACAACTTTGGCTCTACCCCAAAAGGCTCAAAATTTTAGCTCTTCACCCCCCCCCCAAAATGGGGTTTTCCACCTGCCTCAGAAAAGCTCAACAACTTTGACCTGAACCCCTTAGAAATGGGCCTTCCTTAAAAAATCTCAGCAACTTTGACCTGAACCCCTAAAAAGGGGGGTAGATTACTGCCAGTTTTTAACTCTGTGAGTAGATCGCAGTCTCTTGGGAGTTGGCCACCCCTGCAGTGGAACAGATCTGAGGTGAATTTACTTCCGTTAGTCTCATTTTCATAGCAATGCTTTATTAATTTCTTCACACGCTGTAAAAAAAAAAGGCAACAGATTGTAATTTGCATATTGATATGCCTTGTAATTCTTTTTAAATGTCAATATGCCAAGTTTTCATCCGGTCTATGAAATACATAGAATCCTAGAGTTGGAAGAGACCACAAGGGCCATCCAGTCCAACCCCCTGCCAAGCAGGAAACACCATCAAAGCATTCTTGACATATGCCTGTCAAGCCTCTGCTTAAAGACCTCCAAAGAAGGAGACTCCACCACACTCCTTGGTAGCAAATTCCACTGGCGAACAGCTCTTACTGTCAGGAAGTTCTTCCTAATGTTTAGGTGCATATAGTTCCATGACTCGAACCTCACAGCCTTCCGATGTTGTCATCTTTGACTCAGGCCTTCTTGTTTTCCATGCTTAGCTGCTGAAGGGTTATCTCGACGACCGGAGACCACATAAGATGTTTTTCATAACATGTAAGTAGAGAAACCAGTTGTGGAGTCATTCTGTGTTGCTTCACACATTACATGGAGTTAAGCCAGCTGAGAATCAGGAGCGCACTCGGCAGCGGACAAGCATACCTGCCTAAGTTTGTTGCGTTCACATATTCCAGTTTTCTGAAGAAGCAGAAAGCAGCTTGCTAAATATTCTTGAGAGATGCTCATGCATCAGAGAAAGGTAAAGTTATGGATTCAAGCTATCACTGGAGCATAGAAAGATGTCTTATTGCATCAGACCACTGCGTCCACCTAGTTATACTGACTGGCAGTGGCTCTCCACGGTTTTAGGCTACTGCAAGGGGATTTGGCCATCAATGGCTACTAGCTAGGATATCTGTTATGCCACACACCTGAAGTTTCGCAGTGAGGGCCCAAGTAGATGCACGATTGAGATGTCCCTGGCTGTGGTGCAGAAGGGTTGTTGTTATCCCCCCCCCCGCACTCCTCCAGAAGGGTGGGATAGAAGTTGAATAAATAATATTTGTTTTTACCGTATTGGCCCGAATATAAGCCGCACCTCCCCCCCCCCCAAAAAAAATTCTGACCGTGAAAAGAAAAATGTGGCTTATATTCACGACGTTACAAAAATTGGCTTGGAGCCGGCTTGTCCCTGGATGTTGCCTGGTTTCGGCTGGGCCGGCTGCCAAGATGGCGGTGCAGCGTGGGGGCCCTGAGAGGGAGCCAGAAGGCGGTGAGGAGGAAGGAAAGGAGGAGGGCAGACGAGAGAGCGAGAAGGTCTGCTAGGAGGAGGAACAGATGATGCAGCCAGTGTGCTGGGGCTAGCACTAGCCCAAGGTGCTGCCTGGCTTTAGCCCGCCAAGAAGAAGAGAGGAAGAGTTTGGATTTGATATCCCGCTTTATCACTACCCAAAGGAGTCTCAAAGCGACCAACAATCTCCTTTCCCTTCCTCCCCCACAACAAACACTCTGTGAGGTGAGTGGGGCTGAGAGACTTCAGAGAAGTGTGACTAGCCCAAGGTCACCCAGCAGCTGCATGTGGAGGAGCGGGGAAGCGAACCCGGTTCCCCAGATTACGAGTCCACTGCTCTTAACCACTACACCACACTGGCTCTCCAAGGGGCACATAAGTCCCGCCAGCTGCCTCTTCTCCCTGCCCGTCCTGTTGGTGGGCAATGGTGGTACTGACCTTCTGGAGGCGCTGCTGCCCACTGTCACCAGAGTGAAGGCGCTGCCTCCTTGGCCGCCCTCGGCCCCCGCTCTTCCTCAGGTATTGTCATTCCCCCCTCCCGATTTAATTTTAAAGGTGTGGCTTATATTCAGGGTACAGCTTATATCTAGGCCAGGCATAGGCAACCTTGGCTCTCCAGATGTTTTGGAACTACAACTCCCATGATCCCTGACCACTGGCCCTGTTAGATTTGGGATCATGGGAATTGTAGTTCCAAAACATCTGGAGAGCCAAGGTTGCCTATGCCTGATCTAGGCCAATATATAAATGCAGCTGCATGTTTTCCCCAAAAAGGCAACCTCCAGCTGGGGATGGGGGAGATTAATTATGAAAACAGCTGGGGAGTCAGCTAAAGGTCCTTCCTCTGTGGCACAGCCCCTAACGCAAGCAGGTAACATTATTTTTTTAAAGCTGCAGGAGATTGTGATTACAGATCCCCTCGGTGTATCTAGTTCCCACTCTGCGCATGACAGAAACCGCCCTAACTCTGCTTCCTTGTTGGTAAAGGTTTCTTAGACGTCTCCAGTGCTCAGTCCAGATACAGCCTTCATGACAACATGAGCAAAATTAGGGCACCTACACAGATCATTTGGGGACGGGGTGACAAGGTAAGTTGTGCTTGTGCATGCTTGTGTTCCTAGGGAGGAAGGCAAAAAAAAAAACATGAGCTGTTTCGGTGGCATTTCATTTCCCGAGGTTGTTGCTGTTCTGAATGGTTCGTTTATTTAAATTTGGCACATTTACCTTCCCACCTTTCATAATGGAATTCATGGCAGCACGCATGGGCTTCTTAGAGTCTAGACAGTCTCTCCTCCAGACACTGACCAGGCCCAGACCTTTATTTGCTTTAGCACGGTGGCTGCATCACATGCTCTCAGACCATGGCCTAGGTTAGCTCAAAACAAAGAACTTGGTTCATGGCCTTTATTAAGCTGGAAATCTAAGTCGGGGAAAACAAGTGCAGCAAACAATTCATTTATGGCTTCTACAAACCCAATTGAAGCATACATCCTGACACTACAGCCACCAATCGTTAAAATACAGGTACAAATAGGCATGTGTCGACCAACAACTACCATGTCAGTACAATCAATATTTGTTTATAATCTGAAATTTAAGGCACCACAATTCCAACACCTAAGAGAACAGGTAATATGGATGCCCTGGGGAACATAAATTCCCACTGAAGGGATGACATACTAAATTACACTGGAGTTCAAATTTAGGAAGGTGAATACAAAATGGGATGAAGACCACTTCGTTCTCAGAGTAAGGTGAATAATATTGCAGTAACTGTGCAATGAGCATTTTTAATGATTCCGTATTTTCTTTGTTGTATTGTGAATTTTACTATTCTATGAAAGTCAGTCTGAGATGTTGTGCAAGTAAGTTTAATCAGCTGGTCAATAGGGTGACACTACAAGCAGAATTGGGATTCAGCTTGTCACTAAGTACCACTTAGCAGTTGCAAAGTTACTGCGCAGGGCAAAACCTCTCTGAATGGAGAACTTCCCTCTCCCTCCTATGCCCCCTGCCCCACAAATTTGATCCTGGTTGTTCCCCGAACCCTTTAGAGCAGATTTGGGGGCAGGGGCCCACAGGAGGATGAGAGGGTGGGGAGATTTGTTGGATTCAGTTGTAACTGACTACTGAGGGTGGTGATGATGGTAATAGTCATGATCACACAATATAGATTTATACCACAACTCACCAAAGGTTAGGGATGCTATCAGTAGTCACAGGCGAGACATTCCCCCCCCCCTCCAGTGCAATGAGACACCAGGGGGGGAAATGTATACTCGTTCTTTGTTTGCATGCTCTAGTTATCTCCCGCTTGGACTACTGCAATGCGCTCTACGTGGGGCTACCTTTGAAGTTGACTCGGAAACTACAACTAATCCAGAATGCGGCAGCTAGACTGGTGACTGGGAGCGGCCGCCGAAATCATAACACCAGTCTTGAAAGATCTACACTGGCTCCCAGTACGTTTCTGAGCACAATTCAAAGTGTTGGTGCTGACCTTTAAAGCCCTAAATGGCCTCGGTCCAGTATACCTGAAGGAGCGTCTCCACCTCCATCATTCGGCCCAGACAATGAGGTCCAGCACCGAGGGCCTTCTGGCGGTTCCCTCGTTGCGAGAAGCCAAGTTGCAGGGAACTAGGCAGAGGGCCTTCTCGGTGGTGGCGCCTGCCCTGTGGAACGCCCTCCCAACAGATGTCAAAGAGGAAAACAACTACCAGACTTTTAGAAGACATCTGAAGGCAGCCCTGTTCAGGGAGGCTTTTAATGTTTAATAGATTATTGTGCTTTATTCTTCTGTTGGAAGCCGCCCAGAGTGGCTGGGGAGACCCAGCCAGATGGGCGGGGTATAAATAATAGAATTATTATTATTATTATTATTATTATTATTATTATTATTATTATTATTCAGGTCTTCGATTCGTCCGGCGCAGAAGTTTTGGCAACAGCCATTCCCATCTCCCAAGTGCACATGCTAGAGAAATGTGGACACTTCATAGCACTTGAGAGACCCAAGAAATCTGCAAAGCTCATCCTAGAATTCTACAACTCAGTTTGCGACAAAGCAGAGACAAAGAAGGCAGCATAAACCTCACCGAGTCCGGCAGCTGGAGTATTTAAAGGGACTTCCTACTCTGGAAAGAAAAAAAAAACTTGGGGTGTAACATTGTGCGTGTCTGTGCTGGCTTCCCCTGTTTTTTTTTTTAACAAGACGGTTATTTATTTATTTCTAAAGTTGGTCCTGTCCCACCTTTCAGCCCCGGACTGACCTTAAGGATTCCGGAATGTTCAAGTTGAACTTCTTTCCTTCGACATATTGGAACCCGGAATTAAATTTGCACGGTTTGCAGCACACGTCTATTTAGAAGTTAGTCTCACTGAGTTCACCGGGGCTCACTCCCAGAGAAACGGTACAGCGGAGGTGGGGAACCTGTGGTGTTCCAGTTGTTGTTGGACTCCAAATCCCACCAGCCCCGGTCATTGCCAATGGTCAGGGGTGGAGGAGCTGGAGCCCAATAGCATCTGGGGACGGCCCACGTTCCCCGTGCTAGTGTCACACAGCCTTCAATTTTAAAACCAAACTTTATGGAAACATATTGTGTAATTTTTACTTGATGCCTGTCACTTCCCCTCTCGCTCATTTCAAAAATAGGATGCGCTTCAGGAACCGATAGATCTGCCAAAGGCACCTTGCTCTCTCAACAGACATTGTTAAGACAAACTTTAGGCTGCTTCCAAGATTCAGCTGAGATGGTGGCGCCAGAAAGACAGGTCCCTTTTTTTTTACAGTCAATATATTCCATCTGCCACCAAATCCTTATTCAGACGCTTCTCACAATACGTTGCAAAAATAGAAACGCTGCCATTTTTCTCCAGCCCTTCAATAAAGCTCTGGCCACATCTCCTCCTTTGTCAGATCTCAGTCCTTTTCACCTCTTAACCAAACTGAGCATCCAATGAGAATTCACCTCTCCATACTGGGAAGTCTGTGATGCCCCTCCTCAAATTTTACAAAGTCCTGTGCCCTTCCACATCCAGCACAACTAACTGCCTGGTCTTTCCTGTTAAAAGCAATCCAAGCTTCACAAATTGGGCTCACTCCTCTCTGCTTCTAATATTCACTGGCATTTCCACCACCATCAAGTTGCTCAGAAGCTTGAAATGGATCTGCTCAGTTTTTGTGCCGTTTCT
This sequence comes from Zootoca vivipara, assembly GCF_963506605.1. Classification (NCBI taxonomy): domain Eukaryota; kingdom Metazoa; phylum Chordata; class Lepidosauria; order Squamata; family Lacertidae; genus Zootoca; species Zootoca vivipara. The sequence goes on along the minus strand of NC_083277.1, from coordinate 20,911,852 downwards.
GGGATTACCCCCCCCCCCGGATCACCTGTGTAGTTCAACTTCTTTTCCTTCAATTCCTTCCCCCAAAGCGCACATTTTCAACGCAGCATATTGCTTAGCCTCTTAAGTCCACATCCCCAAGGGAAATGAAGCTCTGCAGCACAAACCTATGAATGCCCATCAAAAGAAAGTCCAGCTGTTTCCAATGGTGCTTAGTCCAAAATTAGTCTTTAAAGTATTAAAACTTGCCCATTTAACCATGTTTGTTCATATCCCTAGGTGCTCTTAGTCTTTTCATCATTCCTCCACTGTTGACATTTATATTGTAAGCTTACTGGGGTAGGGACCTGGATTTTTCCCTTTCATGGAATAATAATAATAATAATAATAATAATAATAATAATATTTTTTTTTATTTATACCCCGCACATCTGGCTGGGTTTCCCCAGCCACTGGGCGGCTTACAACAGAAAAATGAAATAAAATAATCTATTAAACATTAAAAGCCTCCCTAATAGAATTGTAGAGTTGGAAGGGACCCTGTGGGTCATCTAGTCCAACCCCCTGCAGTGCAGGAATTTTTTGCCCAGCCTGGGGCTCAAACCCACCATTTCCTTATTCCTCTTTGTGTAGCACAGTTTCCAGCAATCCTGTGCCCCTCAGAAGTTTTGGACTACAGCTTCTATCAGCCTCAATCAGCCTATGCACTACTAGACAATGGAAATTGTACATGAGGATGTCACATAGAGAAAGATGGGCTGTGGACTTTGACATGTCTCAGAATTGCTTCTCTCGCTATAATACGATGAAGGTGATTGTTGCTCCATGGGTAGCACCATCAAAGAGAGACAAGCATTACAACTTGAGGTTCTAATCGTCCAAATCATGTTTTTCTCCTTATTTGGGAAAGTTGGTTAATGGGCAAGGGATCTGTGCCCTCCACACTCTTTAGACTTAGCAGAAAGAATAGCCTAGAAAGCAGGACATCATCAAAAGAAAATCCCCATTTAAAAAGCTGTGAAAGGGACAGTCCTCACCACCTCTGAAGGACATATCATGTGTTTCTGTCATGTCGTTTAGGAACATGCAAGTGGCAATGTTATTCTTCCATGGTATACTTCCACGGGGCTTCAAAGGACTTGGCAAAGTAGAGCTTTCTTGTGCAAACATAATGCTGATTATCCTGTCAATTATGGTTCAACATTAATAAACCAAACTGAGCATGACTAGCTGACATTACTAAGGAATGCGTCCCCAGGAAAATGTGCACACAGTCCTTCAACTCGAGAGCTTACCTTTATTTCCCAAAGCTGAAGTTGACAACAGCATTAAAGCTATTCTCCAACTGTACTGAACACTCCAACATGAAACAATCCCCATGTTTAAAAATGAATGGAAAAAACAGAAACACGAAGGCATGACAGAGGCTTACAAACACTTTGCAGATAAGATAGGCACACACGCCTTTCTCCCATCCTTATAAATTTTGAAGCTTTGGCTTTCGAAATGTTTGATTGGCATTAGGCTCAGGACAGCTAAAAGCTTCACATAAAACAACTGATGGAACTCACTGCCACAAGATGTGGCTAACAACTTAGGTGGCTTTTAAAAATTATCATACAAATTCATGGAGTATTAAGTCCATCAGTAGCTTATCAGTAACTATAAGGTATGATAACTAAATCTATGGACCATCTAGGTACCAAAAATATATATACAGTGGTACCTCGCAAGATGAATGCCCTGCAAGACGAATTTTTTGCAAGACGAATGTGTCTTGCGATCTGATGGTGACTCGCAAGACGAATTCATTTTGCGAAAAATTCGTCTTGCGAATCGCGGTTTCCCATAGGAATGCATTGAAATTTAATTAATGCATTCCTATGGGCAAAAAAAGAAATTTCAATGCATTCCTACGGGAAACCGCGATTCGCAAGACGAATTTTTCGCAAAACGAATTGACTCGCGGAACCAATTAAATTCGTCTTGCAAGGCACCATTGTAGTTCTGAATTTTAGGATAACCAAGGGATGGTTTATTACCCCTCATGTCCTGTTTTAAAGCTGGGCACTGTTAGGAAAAAAACCTACGTAGTACAAGGGCATATTTTTTTCTGACTGAGGTAGCAAAAACAGGCTCAAATAGAGAGACTGGCTTTATAAGCCATTGTGACCAGTGCTGTACGTCTGCTGCCATTCCATGAGTAAAGAGCTCCTTTTCCGAAGGGACTGAGTTTTCATTTTAAAGAAGTTCCTAGAATTATATGAGTGGAAGCTAAAGATTTCCTGATGGCAAGGACATGCCTCAACCACAATTATGCAAAATGAGAACATGCTAATTTGCTTAGTTTGCATAATTTATACAAGACTGAGAAATGGGTTAATTTCAGGGTGAATTTGCTGTAGAACTACTCCCCCACCCCCCAAAAAAGTCAATACACACAGAGACCCGAATATAACATACTCTAACAGCAAGTTCTACTCTATTCCAGCTTTCTACTGGCAAGCAAGAGAACTTAGCCCTGCTCAGACTAAAATAGGCTTTGTTGTTTAGTCGTGTCCGACTCTTTGTGACCCCATGGACCAGAGCACCCCAGGCACTTCTGTCTTCCACTGCCTCCCGCAGTTTGGTCAAACTCATGTTCGTAGCTTCGAGAACACTGTCCAACCATCTCGTCCTCTGTCGCCCCCTTCTCCTACTGCCCTCAATCTTTCCCAACATCAGGGTCTTTTCCAGGGAGTCTTCTCATGAGGTGGCCAAGAAAACTCCATGGACAAAGACAGCAGGCATATATAAAAAAATAGGCTACATTACTTTCAATGCACTTTCTCCTACTGTTCCTAGAAATCTATGGAACAAAGCTTGCTACTTTTTGCCACTATATAACTGAATCATTGGGGCTCCTAGGTCCTAAAATCTGCTTTGTACAGTATTGAAATGATGTTTTAAAGTGCAAATGCAACTAAAGAGCCAAACAAGAACTGGAACAAAATAAGATAAAACTTGCATTAGTTTAATGAGAACTATACGGATCATCCTTCCCTGTGCAAGGGGATGTTTCCTTTTCATGCAGATCTATTCTCTGTAACAATAATCCTTAAAGCCTTCATAAGCTCAGCTTCAGATATCATAAACAGCACACAAAAATAGCACTATAAAAACAGCAGTGCCGGCAGGCATTGGACCAAGAGTCAGGTTGGCAGTGGAGCACTCAAGACAGCCATGGGGTGTGGGGCTTCCAGTGACCCAGGTGAGTTGGTGCGGCATGGCAGCGAGAGTTTAAAAGGTTTGCAACAGAGCAGCCAAGAAATGTCGTATGGTACCAAAACCATGGACGCGGGTGGCGCTGTGGTCTAAACAACAGAGCCTAGGGCTTGCCAATCAGAAGGTTGGCGGTTCGAATCCCCGCGACGGGGTAAGCTCCCGTTGCTCAGTCCCAGTTCCTGCCAACCTAGCAGTTCGAAAGCACGTCAAAGTGCAAGTAGATAAATAGGTACTGCTCCAGCGGGAAGGTAAATGATGTTTCTGTGTGCTGCTCTGGTTCGCCAGAAGCAGCTTAGTCATGCTGGCCACATGAGCCGGAAGCTGTCTGCGGACAAACGCCGGCTCCCTCGGCCAGTAAAGCGAGATGAGCGCCGCAACCCCAGAGTTGTCCGCGACTGGACTTAATGGTCAAGGGTCCCTTGACCTTTGCCTTACCACAACCTGAGTGAATAATTTTTGCTAAGGGCTACTGAGGAGAGTAATGGTTTCTCAAGAAAGCAGGGGAGAGTTGCACGAAAACTACTTGGTATGGGCAGCACTTCTCATCACGCTTAAGGGTGTGATGATTCAGTCCTTGGACTTTGGGTGGAAGTGGGGAATTAGACAATTAATTGATCCTGTTTCGCCTTAACTTTGGGAGCCAAGGTAATCTCATGAGCTGCCCTAATCCACTTTGCTTGATCTAGTGTGGGGGTACCCAGCTTCATTTTTTTTTCTTTTAAAGCTTGTCCAAGTAAGTTAACACAATGCTTATTTGCCTTATGCAGGTGGAGCAAATTGTGTTCAATCAAAATTCCTGCGCTTCCCAATCAATGAAATTTTATTATTTACTTATTGAAATATATGTAGAATAAATTTGGAAAAATTCTCCCTATTTTCTTCTTTTTCTAACTTTTCTTTCCTTTTTTATACTTATTCTTTCTTCCTTTTCTTCTTTCTTCTTCTATATTTTTCTTTTTATTAACATTATCGAGAACTTTGGATATATGTATGTAATTGTAATACTTTGCTTTGATTTTGTAATAATTATGCTAAGTTAATGGGGAATTTTTTTTTTTTAATCCTGCACTTCCAAGCGGCAACATTATCAGTAAGAGAGAAATGAAGTGAGGAAAATGAATGCTGTGCTGTTGATGCTGCACATTTTTTGTTTTATAACATGTTGCTAGGTAGTGTAGGAGAGGTACAGGCTAGCCATTGGTGACAGTCCTGCCCATCTTATTCTGTTATTGAAAGACACTACGTCTCTTTTTGTCAAACAAAATAAGATTCCAGGGCTGGATTGAATGACTGTGTATGGAATTTGCATGCAAGGCTCCCTATTTCTAAAACTGGATTCTAGTTGAGTCTTAGGGTGTATGGGAGAGGTGTGGTCAAATGTAGCTTGCGCAATCAACATGGGAGCACGAGAGTTGAGTTTTAGCCAAGTGAAAGACAAATGCTGACAAGTGAAAGACAAATCAAGGAGAATAGCAGCCATTTCAAACAAATTATGCCCCACCTCTAGTTGTGAACTTGGGTCCTAGAGTAGCTAAACAAGCAGAACGGCTGGGATGCAGAACCTTTCAGTAAAACCAGGCTGTGTTTTAGGTTTCTACAATCACCTCCATTCACATTGCATAACATTTATTTTCCAGAGCCACCAGAATGTGACGAGAGGTAAGATATAAAAGCAGTGAAAACTGTCACCCAATTGTAAAACGATGAATGCTTAATTGCTTGAGACTTAATTCAATGTTCGTTAATGTAAGAAAAATAAAGTTCTAAGAATGCATTTATCAAATAAAGGACCATAGGATCATAGAATTGTAGAGATGAAAGGCACCCTGAGGGACATCTGGTACAACTCCCTGTAATACAGGAATCTCAAGAAAGCATCCATGACAGATGGCTACAACTTCTTCCTTTCCCAGTCTTAACCAGAATTTGGCATTCATTCTCATCTTAACAAGGATTTGAAAGAGATTAACTCTGGTTAAGAGGGAATCTGGTTGGCATTAGTTGGTGCGGATGCGGATGTAATGTTAAACCACTGTTAAAGAGGACAGAGGGAAAGAAGGGAAAATTTGCTCCAGAAAGTGGAAGAGGGGAAGGGAGAGCACAGAGCAACATTATTTCTTAACTATAGTTAAGGCCGAGGGCCTTCTGGCGGTTCCCTCACTGCGAGAAGCAAAGCTACAGGGAACCAGGCAGAGGGCCTTCTCGGTAGTGGCACCAGCCCTGTGGAACACCCTCCCATCAGATGTCAAAGAGATAAATAACTACCTGACATTTAGAAGGCAGCCTTGTTCAGGGAAGTTTTTAATGTGTGATATTTTAATGTATTTTGAATTTTTGTTGGAAGCCACCCAGAGTGGCTGGGGAAACCCAGCCAGATGGTCAGGGTACAAATAAATTATTATTATTATTACTAGTGTATTTCAGCCCGTTCAATAACGGGCTCTAGAAAATTCTGGGGTTCGGAGAAGCGCTTGCGCAGCGCTTCTCCGAACCCTGGGACCTGTCATTGCTGTTGGCGGCAGGGGGACAGGAACGGAGGAGGAGAAAGCGCTGCTTTCTCCTCCTCCGTTCCTCTCCCGCAGCCGCCGACAGCAAGGAGACCTCCCAGGGTTCGGAGAAGCGCTTGCGCAGCGCTTCTCCGAACCCTGGGACCTGTCATTGCTGTCGGCGGCAGGGGGACAGGAACGGAGGAGGAGAAAGCGCTGCTTTCTCCTCCTCCGTTCCTCTCCCGCAGCCGCCGACAGCAAGGAGACCTCCCAGGGTTCGGAGAAGCGCTTGCGCAGCGCTTCTCCGAACCCTGGGACCTGTCCTTGCTGTCGGCGGCAGGGGGACAGGAACGGAGGAGCGCTTTCTCCTCCTTCCTTCCTCTCCCCCAGCCGCCGACAGGAAGGACGCGTGCACTCTCTCCCCCCCCCCACCTCCAACCGCCGCTCCTCTCACGGGCCAGGGAGGGTTGTGAGGAGGCCTTCGCCGGCCTCCACCCTCGCTTCCCTGACGTGCCCTGCAGTGAGGCAGTGTCCGGCGGGAGCGGCGGTTGGAGGAGGCAGAGGGGGGGGGGAGAGTGCGCGCGCGCAGTCTCTGCTGTCCAATCCCTGTATCCCTGGGGCACATGCGCAGTACCCCAGGGACACACGGGACAGCTTGGACGCAGGGACATCTTGGACATTATTATATAGGATTATTATTATTATTATTATTATTATTATCATTATTATTATTATCATTATTATTCCCAACTTTCTTCAAGGTGAAGGAATGGCAACAGGATCCTGTTCGGCAGCGGAATTTGCTACCAAGGAGTGTGGTGGAGTCTCCTTCTTTGGAGGTCTTTAAGCAAAGGCTTGACAGGCATATGTCAAGAATGCTTTGATGGTGTTTCCTGCTTGGCAGGGGGTTGGACTGGATGGCCCTTGTGGTCTCTTCCAACTCTACAATTCTATGATTCCTGGGCTATCACCCAGAAAGCCCTTAAAAACACATGAATAGATTACACATGAACAATCACACATGACTACAGAAAAACAATCACGTGTACACAGCCATGTTCACACATCAAATTAACCATGGTTTATCGTGATTTCCACCAGCTGCATTGAACTTTAGATTCCTGCACTTCCCCTTCCACCTCCCTGTGGGGCTGGGAAGAAGCATGCAGGAGCTTTAGCTTCACTTTGAGTAAACCATGACTTCCTGTTCCAGCTGAATCTGGAATTGTAGATTAACACTACTTTGATCGATTTCAAAACAAGCCAACTCCAAACCATGGGCCATGAAGCTGGATTGTTTAAAGCAACCAGAGTTAGCATTAACTCATGATCCCGTTTGGACAAAATTTGTGTTTTACCGAAAGTGAAAGCATCTACAGTCCTTGTTCCAGTCACAGAAGAAAGGGGAGCAGGGTGAAGCCCAAGGGTCACTAGGGTTGGACACATCACATGATATGCAAACTAGGTCACTGTGCAAACAACCCCAAAATGTCAGGTGTCACACTTTCACAATTAAATGAGCTTAAGAACCCTGCTTGGAATGACACTCCCATTTAGTTTTAAGTACTTCAGAAGCGACTTTGTCATGCCGGCCACATGACCTAGAAGCTGTGCGCCGGGTCCCTCGGCCAATAACGCGAGAAGAGCGCCACAACCCCAGTGTTGGTCAAGTGGATCTAATGGTCAGGGGTCCCTTTACCTTTACCTTTTACTATACTTAAAAACAAATCATTTCTCTTTTATCTACTGTTTTGATCAATGACACATTTAATTAGTAAAAGCCTTTTAATCAAGAAAGCAATCTAACCAATTAGTTAAGCAATCACTGCAGCTTTCTACAAAATGCCACTTGAACATTCATATCTGGCGCAAAGGCTTTTGAATTAGTGTTTAAATATTATTGATGAACTCATTTAATGCAATATGCCAACAACAGAAGCATGCACTCATTAAACTGTTATTTTTCTTTTGGTTCAGGGCAGAAAGTGAAGGCAGGTAAGTTGTGTTGCAAAAAAAACCCCACAATGTAAAGTAAAAGGTCCCTACTCGTGTTAATAGGAACACAAAGCCACCAGATGGTTATAATTTGCTTAGAATTATTATTATTTATTAAATTTGTTAGGTGCTTTATCTCGCCCAAGGCAACCCGAAGAGACACACAACCAGAACTAAATTAAAATGTGGCCTTTAAAAGGTTACCAAAAGAAAATTATTCAAAGTGAATGGCAAGCAGTAATGGAGAATGGTGGTGTCACAGCTTCACAACATAGTAGCTAAGTTATGAAGTACAAACCCAGATGTCCTCAGTTCAAATATTGCTTCCCCTAGGAGCTCACAGATCTAACCCACAGCATGTCACTCTTAGGTTCAGTGTAATGGGGCTTTCCCCTTCTACCTCCCATCCCCCCCCCAAATTGGCATGCAGAGGAAAGGAAGGGTGGGCTGTTAATGGGCGTAGCCAGGCTTCATGGGGGGGGGAGGCTTTATGTTGGCGGGGGACAGAACCAAGCTATCTGTGATGCGATTGGTCAGTTAAGTTTTTTTATTTATTGACTTGATTTGGGGGGGGGCAGCTGCCCCCTTGACTACTCCCATGGGGCTGTTGTAACTGGCAGCATGCTGAATTTCTCCCACAGCACTGTGGGATGTAATCCACTGAGAGCAGTCAAGTACAACATTCCTTGTTTTCCTAGAGTGGACATGCAAGGGAATGTTTGGTCCAGCCAGTCGAAACCTCCTCTTCCTCCTGGTCTGGAGCATCCTTCCTTGCATGTGACTAGTGGGTGGGTGTGACCTTTCCAGACCTGGTAAAAGGACAAGGCATGCTGCCACTCTCTCTCTTTTCCATCTTTTCGTCCTGTGAACTTCCTGGAATGAACTGCTGGCTGCCAGCCAAGCAGTCCCTCAGGTCATCTCCCTTAAGGGGTAAACCTGTTTTTATACATTTGTAACTTTAAGCCAAAAGCCTGCCTTCAGGGATCACACTGTGCTCTGCCTGATCGTGAATAAACTTTCTTTTTATTGCTTATGAATAAGACTGTGATGCCTTTATTCTTTTAGGAGGGATTCAAGGGGTCTCACCAGGAAAATATTAGAACACATTTCAATCTGGACAGGCCAGATTGAATTGTGTATTGTCTTAAGAAACTCACACGAGTTTGCAACTAGTTTTCTGCTGTGCGTGAGAAGGGGAATGTAAATTCTGCTAAGTAAAGCAACTTGCTAGCGCAAGTTAGGAAGGATATTAATAAACAATATATCCTCTCCTGACACGCTGAACATTCCCACAAGCACTAGAATATATGGGTGGTATTCAATGCGAGTCCTGCTTTTTCATTTCTATGGGTCTTCCGAGTAGCATTTAGTTATATACTGGCTCAAGTGCTCAAGCAATTTGCATAGATAGGAGTGTTTGCCCCCTCCAGTATGGTCAGTTACAAAATATAACCATATCCCCACTCCCTTTCATTTTGACTTATGCCCCAATTCTTGGAGACACCACTTCCTGGGGAAGTACCATAACACATTTTTGATAACCCTGTGACTCAGTCCCTGCGCTTATGCTCTACAAGAAAGAAAGAAAGAAAGAAAGAAAGAAAGAAAGAAAGAAAGAAAGAAAGAAAGAAAGAAAGAAAGAAAGAAAGAAAGAAAGAAAGAAAGAAAAGGAACATTGGGGGGGGGGGAGAGTGGGAGTATTACAGGATAGACACACTCCACAATTTGGTTGCCATCTACAGGGCTATAAGGACTTTGAGCTCGCTGCCCTCTGCTAATAGTGAGGATCACACATTAGTTGAAATGCATCTAATATACTTCAGGGTTCCTGTTTATCAAGCTAACCTCCAGTATCTCTCTTCCTTACTATGACAAATGAATTGTTTAGGCCGCCAACACAAAGCACTTACGTTGGACAAGGATCAAAGGCAGATATTCAAGAGGAAATTAATAGGTTGGTATCCTTCCCCAGCCCTTCTGTGCTGTTCCTCTTGCCACACAGCATAACCCAACACATCACGTTATGTAACATTACTTGATTCCTCCTGGCTTTCCAGCATCTAATGCAAGCATAGGAGAGGTGGTTGCTGGTGTAGGTTTCATATGCAGAGACAGCTCTGATACGGAGGCATCAATGGAGGCCTGGAAAGACAAGTCGTGCAACAGAAGCATTTTTAGGAAAATGCCCAAATAGGACTGGAACCAACCTGATGCTGCTTTATAAACAGGGGAGAAGGAAGTCGTGTATGCCAGTCCAGCCTATAATTTGCTTTTCTGTTTTTCTTGAGCTAAAAATAGCTTAATTCCATCAAAACCATCTGTTCTTTGATTTTATAGTAGTTCGTGTTTTTTTGTAAGGGTACATTACAGAGCCAATAAATGTTTCTTGTCTCTTATCAGCCTGGAAAGAAAGTCATGAGAATGGAAAAGCTGATTCCCAATTACCTACTGCCTGGAACATTTTGCACCTTTGGTTATACAAAAACGAAAAAAATCCTCGGTAGTTTGCCCAACAGGAAATTTGATTGGCTGTGGCGTACTGACAATTGCTCCCAGAATTAATCAAGGACGGCTGTAACAGAACTAGGCTAACCCAACTGCATCCAAAAGACTTGGGGTGAAAAAGAAGAACAGCTCTGCAAAACTATAGGCTTAACTCCTGCATATCAGTCCATACTGGTGTAGCACCACAAGAAAGCCCCACAACCACCTCTTTGGGATAGGCTTCCCAGAGTTATCGGACAGGTGCTGAGAACATCCACCTGCATGCTACAACTTGACATGCAGGAAGAATGAGCACCAATTTCTTATCAGAGATTGTATAATAATGAGCCTTTTTGTATTTTAACTAATTGTTTTTCTTTATGTCTTGTTGTAATTTTACTGGTGTCAGCCGCCCTGAGCCCGGTTTTGACTGGGGAGGTAAAGGTAAAGGTAAAGGGACCCCTGACCATTAGGTCCAGTCGTGACCGACTCTGGGGTTGCGCACTCATCTCGCATTATTGGCCGAGGGAGCCGGCGTACAGCTTCCAGGTCATGTGGCCAGCATGACTGGGGAGGGCGGGGTGTAAATAAAAAAGTATTATTAAAGTCGGGAATACCTTGTGTTGTAACAATGCCGTGTGGAAATATGGGGAAAGTGTTAGAAAATCAGATATATGATCTAATCATCAAATGGCACCTTAAACCTAGGTTACGGTTGTCATAATGCAATGTCTAGAAGCCAGAATAAAGAATAAACAAGCCAGAATAAATGCAAATTCTAGCTCCAAGGAAAATATTTCAGATCCTTCTCTGACATTCTGCTTTCCTCAGCCACCAACTGCCATCAGGACTTATTGTAGTGGGAAGGTGGGACTGAAAATTGTAAATAAATAAGAGCAATGGTATCTTCCACTGGCTTGCAAACATTTGAACTTTTCAAGGCAAGGACTCTAGAATCAGGTGTCCAATCTGTGGCAAAATCCATACAATCCTTCAACCTCACAGAATACTGTTACTCACCTTAAGGTGGTCATGCTTGAATGAAGGAGCTTCAGAGAAAGATTACAGGATGAATCTAGTGAATTACAATTTATCAAGATTTCAATTCTATCACCCCAGTGGCCTGAGATAATGGCCTTTTTAATCCTCAAAACCTCTTAATTAGCTGACCACTGCTAGGATGTTGGTGTTAATGTTGCTTTGTGAATTGTGAATAATCATTTTTGACAAAATTAAACTTTAACGTAATTATTACCTTTATTCCTTGCATTTCTTTCCTCTCTGATGTTACTGCTTACTTTTCTTCTTCCTTCTCTTGAGACAGACAAATGCCAACCAGCCAGGCAGCCAGAAACACCCACACCCAACTTAGGATATTATTTCATGCAGCTGGGGGATTCTAATGCACTGAAGTTTATGCCTTATGATTCATAAATCGACCCTCTATAATAGCTACAGTTTCCCCTACAGATAAATTTATAACTTAAAAAAACCCCTACTGTTCTGTAACCTTCATTTAGTAGCCAGACACTGAACGAGTTACTCCACCTGCACAGTTTAATGATTCGTCCGGCATAAAAACCCAAATGCACATTCTGGAGAGAGAAAGTAATATGTAAAAAAGGGGGGGGGCATGTGGGCTTGGGAAGAACAATTGAGTTAGTAAGCCAGGTGTTCAACCTAAGTTGGGAATAGTGCAAGACTGACTTTTGAAAGCTTCTCTATGACTGTGGGGGCTAGAAATAGTAATAATAATTATTTGTTTATTCCCCGCCCATGCAGCTTTTCCTGTCTGGCATGCTAGCTTCCCGTTTGCAAGGAGTCTGACATGCAAGAGAATTTGAGCGCCTGTTTCTGACCTGCAACCCAAGTGATCTCAGGGGGGCTGCACTGGGTCAGGGTACTGGTCCATCCACCCAGAACTATGCACTCTGCCTGGCAATGATTGCCCGGGGTATATCAGACTGAAAGGTCTTTCCTAGCACCTGCCACCTGAGACTTTTTAAACTGGAGATGCCAAGAATTTGACCAGGGACCTTCTCTGCATGCAAAGCATGCCTTCTTCCACTATGCAATGGCCCTTCCTCTCTCCCCAAGAGTTATTGCCCCAAGCAGCCATGGCCTTTCAGTATTGCCTGTATTCAGTACTGCACATGGCCCAAGCGGAATTGTCTCTCTTCATTTGTAAGTGTAGGCAAGGATCACGCTCGCTGAAGTTTAAAAAGCAGACTAAGACACACAAGAAGGTAATCAGGAAGGCTGGACATGGCATGTCAGGTTTTATTAGTCGGAAGTGTAGTCAAACCCCAGATCAGATTGACACCAGCATCTCGTATGGCGGGTGCACTCTCCCCCACCTTGGGCAATACTATAGTGCAAGAACTGATCCCTCTGCAAATCTGCCCACACTTTTTGAAAACAAAAGAACAAAAAAATAATAATCAAATATTAGCTGTAAAAATGAGTTAAAACAGGCCCCTCCCCAACAGATTTAAAAAAAACCCAAGAGAACATCCCACATACTTAATGCAACAGAACTCATCATAACCAGTTTGTGGAATTCTCACAGGCAAGACACATTTACAGCACTTGGAGCCTTGAGGTAGCGTTTTTAAGCAAAATTGAAATTACCTTTGTGACCGGAGAAAAGCATTCATAGCACATGGTTTAAGCTTTAGATAGGCTCAGAAAATGTGTGCCACGTGCCTAAGAGATTAGGGACCGTTTCCTGCTTCCTGGGTGATAAAGGCGCAACATAGCCCTAAAGCCTGTACAGGGAGAAACCACACAGAGAGAAGGCCTCTTCAAATGAATCATGTGGTTGAGCAACTGGAACACACTGACGTCACCAGCAGTACTCACAACAAAATATAACGGGGGGACCAGACCCAGAAAAGTTGTATTTTTTGGCAAGACCAGTATACAAATGCATGTCAATAACAACTGAAAAGAAAATGGCATTTAAAGGGGTTTACCTTTTCTCCTCTGCAAACCTGCATTTCACATATCAACATTTCGTTTCTTACATACATTTAGTGAAATTTGTGCTGTGACATTAACAGAAGTATAACACAGGGACACTGCAGGCTCTTCCTACCAGCCTCAAAAATGACAAGCAGAAAGCTGTGTTGTTGGTGTTGGTGTTGTTTTAAAAAAATGACCATATGAAGATATCTCAATCTCATTGGCCACTTTGATGCTGAGTTCTCTTATTAAAGCTAGACATCACCAGTGATCGTACACAAACTATTCGCAGATTTCTTCCCCCCCCCCTTGATAAAGAGCAATACCAGAAGCAGAAACAAAATTCTTAAAAATACGTTCAAATGTCATAAGGAGTTAATGCAGCTATGGTAAAGCAGTGATCCAAAAAATGGGAGTTGAACCACTCTCGGTCAATATTGCTAGACTCCAGGGAGATTGGGGATGGAGGCGTGAAGGGGAAATAGTAGATGCCAACATGATTCATCCAAGTATCTTTCACTCTAAGTATTTTACAACACATCATTTTACAATAGCCAAATCATTACCACTCAGACAAATAAAAAATGGTTCATTTTAAAAGTAATGTTGATGTCTTCAGTGCGAGGAGCAATCCACCCGGCTACAAACTGGACTTGTATTTAAATCCAGCCAAAGAAAGAAGAGTGTCCTCCTTGAATGTTCAGCTGGAATTCCTACACAACTTATCACAGGAACACCAGAAAATTGTGGCTCTTGATAGTGATTCGTATGACCAGTCCACCATCCATAAACACACAGAGATTAATCAGTTTTGCACAGAAAGGAACGTCCAATTTTGGGATTGTGCATTTGAGCCCTTCAACATGCCTGCTTTCAGAAAAGTATAGAAAATTATTTTCAGCGGGTAGTCTATAGATCAGTATAGCTAGTCTGGCCCTCACCCACTCTACTTCCTGTAAAGCCATCTCCCGTCCCTGTCATTTCTTTCTAATGCAGAATCCTCTTCAAGTCTCCAACAAACAGAACCCCAGAAAGTGTTACTTCAGCTTGGCCAGGTTGAGAAGGTGCCATTTTGAGTAACCTGTTAAGAACTATAAAGCAATGTTATATAGGACAAACACAAAAGCCTGCAGGGTTCTAGTGAGTAAGTGCCCAGCATAAGAAGGGAAGGCCTCTACTGACTGGAAACTGTGGGTCTAGAAGGAATTTGGCTCACCTGAAATTTGACAAAATATTAAGGAAAACTTGAGAATGGCTTGAATGCATACCTGCTCAACTCAGCTTACAAAGGCTCCACAGTGACCTTTTTCAACCAATCCCCTTATTTAGATCCACAACCTAAAAGAAGTTTACACACTGAAAATCCTACAATGAAAAACAATATCTTTGGTGTAAAATCTTAAAATGAATGAAGCATATTTTGCTTCTGGGCTGTTGCAACTGTAGCAAACCTGTCTCCTACAAGCAGAGAATGCACAGCTGAAATGGAGGTGTTGGGGGAAGAAACGCAGGATACAATCACCAGAGCTTGGACGTCTTTTCCATTGGCTTTCATTACATTAAAAAAGTCCTTTTGCCTTCAAGCTAGTACAGTATCATTCCCTGATTCAACAACATATTAAAATTATGTCTTAAATTGCTAATGTAAAAACATAAAAATGAGACAAACTGGGAAATGGCTACTAACTATGAGCTAATTTGTGGTTTAGATCTGTGGCATTGCCAAGAAGGAGGAATTATGAAATGGTGGAATTATTTCAGGTTTAAATGGCTGGGCCACAATGATTAAAAGGTTTTAATCTATCATTGAAAATCCGTAATTAGTGAAAAATCTCTCTCCAAAATAGTCATGTTTATAACACACTGAGAAACACTGAAAATGAAATAGTCAAAGCAAAATGACTACTTACAGGTTCCAAAACTTTTCTCTTAAGAATGTTCTTTCTAATGCTATAAAGAGAATCGTTTTAAAATCTAGTTGCTGTAGATATAATACTTGGATAACATTTAATCCAGATTTTGGCCGAGATCAAACATAGTGAGAGCAGGAGGCCCCACAAGCAAGAGGGCTTTTCCTTCCTCTCTCCCAAAATCTGCTCCGGAGGGTTGGGGGAATTGCCAGAGCAGATTTTTTTTGGGGGGTGGGGGGTGCACAAGGGATGAAATGAGGGAGACGAGGAACTCCAAGTTCTATTGTGCAAGTAGATTTTCATTGCACAGGTGATGAACATCACTGGATGGTGCCAATTATTTTAAGTAAGCAAGAAGATACTTTTTAAAAAATATGCTGCTGACTTAGCAAGTGTTTTGGAGAAATGTAATTAACTGAATCCGAGCTCAAAGATCCCTCCAGCCACAATATCATTGTCCAGGGAGTGAGATTTTTTCATTTTAGGTTTCTTTTCTTTCTTTTTTAAAGAAATCATTCTCGTTTGAAGTAAGTTTCCAAAAAAGATTTAGCAAACAGACTTGGCAACTGGAAAGTGTATACTAATTTTGTTAAAGAATGCTGTAAAATATTACTGTAGAAGGGAGCCCCTTAAGTACATAAATATAAGTTACCCCAAAAACAAAAACAAACCAACCCTCCTTAAAAAAAGAGCATTAAAACGGATTCTGCGCAAGGCAGTGCCATGCAAAATTGAAGTGTATAAAGAATCCCCACAAAAGGAACTTGAGTTACGCACTTCTGTTTCCCATCAGACCACAGATTAAGTCTTAATCAAGAAAACAGGTGAACTTTTGGAGGACAATATTGTTGCAACACTTCTGGCCACTGGATCCCTTGACCTAATATTCAAATTCACCATAGTCTAAAAATATTTTAAAAATACTAATTCGTTTTCTGCTAGATACTGCTCATAATTCAGTATTTTGCTTCATTATTCATCGACCCTTGGACCCAGAAGCTTTAGAAGCTACAGTACCTGCTATTTCCAGCAGATGGCAGGGAAACCTCAGAACTCGCAAGCTCCAAAATCTTCCCGTGCCCTTGACATTACCAACTATTTCAAATCCAAGTACAACATCTGTATTAAAAGCAGATTGATACTCTGTCAGGGGGAGGAAACGTCAAAAGGAAGATACTGTAAGGAGGTAGCTGTCCCTGAAAGAAAGAAGGAAGAGCCACCTGCTATTCCAAATCACAATTACAAAGTTTTCTCTCGCAATGATTTTTTTTAAAACAAGAACAAATAAGAGGGCTCCACATCTTTCGTATCAGGCACTTGAATTGTTGGAGAGACATGCCATTCTGAATCAAGCAAAGTGAAAGGAGGATTAAGAGACTCAGCAGTAAGCTAGGTCTAATAATGAAATTTCAGCAGCAGCAAAGCAGAGGCCTGGAGCAAACCTTGACCTGTCCAGCTGTGCTGAGACCTATGTAGGTTTCTAAAAAAAAAATGCCCAAGAAGACACCAACAGCCACTGTCCCATAGTGTCCTTCTTTCATTTGTGTGGTGCTGCGCTGTTGCTAATAGGAGACTTTTCTGTGTCTTGAACTGAGAAGGCACTAAGGTACTCTGTGCCTAATTGCCTGGATGTGTCAGGTCCAAGCTAGAACCAAACAACGCTACCAGCTGCTCTTCGTAATGGGTTATATTCCTCTTCATAATGTCCATGCAGGGCCCAAGTAACCTTTCGAATGCTTGCACATCCATAACTGCACAGAAACACAGGGAGACATGGAAAGAATGCATCAAAAGAGGCTTCAAGGGAAATCCCCGCCCCCACCCGCCCCTCCAAAGAAACTGGCAGCAGAACAAGTGAACCAGGAAAACAGGGAGACATTGTTCCTGGAAGTTTTTATGGTTGCTCCAAGAGCAGCCACCTGTTTTAGGGAAGTTTTTAATGTTTGATGTTTTAGCGTGTTTTTAATATTCTGTTGGGAGCCGCCCAGAGTAGCTGGGGAAACCCAGTCAGATGGGCAGGGTAGAAATAATAAAATTTATTATTATTATTATTAGTTTGAACTGCTGCATCAGCAGCATGTTAAGTCACATGGACAGAAGGAAAGTGGCAAAGTTGATCCGAAGGATGGATCCTTTCCAAATCAGATCATTTCTCCTTCTTCAAGGGAAACCACTTTTCACAGACCACAAACCTTTGCCTGGTATTGCTATTTACTGTGGATCCCAAGGCTATTCCAGAAATGTATCTAATTCTAGGCTGTAGGCCGCAT
This sequence comes from Zootoca vivipara, assembly GCF_963506605.1. Classification (NCBI taxonomy): domain Eukaryota; kingdom Metazoa; phylum Chordata; class Lepidosauria; order Squamata; family Lacertidae; genus Zootoca; species Zootoca vivipara. The sequence continues at coordinate 20,894,500 of NC_083277.1, read as the reverse complement.
CCAGCAGAATGAACAGAAAACAAAGCCAGTGAGAACAAGCTGGCTTGTTATTAACAAGCTGGTTTCCAAACTTCTCACCAACATAACATCAGAGAAACCTCAGCATACAAATCAAGAAAACAATTCTGTGACTGAATCTGTTCTCTGCTAGCTGACACCCAAGCAAACACAGAGCCAAACTGGAGAGCAACGTTTCTGAAATCAATATACCTCCAGTATCAGAGTCAATACGCTTTTAAACATCATTGGTAGGGAACATGAATGAGAGAGGCCTTTGTTGGTTGTGTATCTGACTGAAACTTACTGATGGGAAGAGACGGCCTTCTTGGTGTCTCCCTTAATGTCTTCTGGACACCAGGCTTTTTAATCTTTCATATTGCTCTTTTAGATTTCAACTGTTTTACAATTTTACCACTGTATTGTAAACAACCCTGGAATTCTTTTTTTTTTAAACATAGCTGAACAGGATATAAATTTACAAAATAAAAATGAAACTGAACGCCCTTGTCAGATTTTGAAGCAAACTGGAAGGAACTGATTTCAACTAGGATAACCTGTGATTTAAGTACCGTATATAATTCTATGTTGCTTTATCTCCAAAACGTAAAACACATCAAGAAATTTGTAAACCACTTTGTTACCAAGCCACCAGGCACCCACTGGTTTTGCCTTCTCTCCATTCTGCAAAGTCAGAGGATTTAATAAATGTGTTCTGGAGAACACCAGAGTTCCTTGGAAGCTTGTTAAGAGATTCAAGAATATCAAGGACCCTGAATGTTGGCTTGCCTGCCACTACTGATCTTCCTGTGCAACATGAAGCTGGTTATGTTCTAGCCGGGGGTACACCTTTATCTGAATGGGACACTAGTGAGGCTCAACAGTTGTGATGTGGACTGGCTGTGTTCAAATACTATTCTAGACCAAGGTTTAGTGCTATGAGCACGAGCTGGAAGCCCAAGTGAAGTTTCGGGCTCACACACTTTCCTCTGCACAGGCAGAGGGATTTCACAAGCATTTAGTTTCAGTTTCATAGACTACTTGCCATGTGAAACAACTGTGTGGTATATCACAAACTCTAGCTTCAAAACAAGCACACTTTAAACTGTGGGTTATGAAACTGTCATGTTTAAATAATCTGTGATAAACCACAATCTCTGGATTATATTAACAGTTACAATTCCCGATTTTAAATGACAGCTCACTTCCTCTTGAGCAGATAATAAAGTTTCAAGGGAACTTTATAAATACTGATATCCTTAGATAACTCTGTTGGTTAACATGACCCCTTCACTATGGGGCCTTGGGTGTCAAGTAAAGACTATCTTTTCACCTAGGCTTTTGAAAATAATTGCTCAGGTGAGGGTTTTTATAAAGACCACTGCAGTTTGTATTGTTGTTATCTAAAACAAAGCTGCATTGCTGTTCATCAATGTTTACTTAACTCTTTGCTTTTTATGGTTGGAAACCTGAATTTTCTTGTTTTAACTGATTTTCTATAAACTGCCCTGGGATTTTAAATTGATGGCTGGTTTAAAATAATAAATAATATAATGCTAGAAAGTAATTACAGTGTGTTCATTCCATCTACGACTGACTTGGTTCACTCACAAGTCAGCACATTTGACCATAAAACTGAAGTCCATTCATTGTCTCCTATTATGGAAACGAATATAGTCGTTCACCCAAGATAAGAGTGAAGAATCAGGAAACTGTAATTTTACTAGGCATCACTGACTGAACTTCCAAGTTACCATCTTGGATGAAGAAATCAAGGCATCAAGTTCACTTAGGATTCAAATTGTGTAAACAGGCCCAAACACAGGTACTTGCCAAGGAAATAAAACAAATCTTTGGAAACAAATCCTTGCATAGCACATCTTCTGCTAGCAATCTTCTAACCAACTGGGATCACCAAAAAGCTATGCAGTGGGTCAACTCAAACATCACAATTATAACATATTGGACCCTTTAAGAAAGATGCTGTCCTATTTTCAAGATTTTCTTCACAGGGAAAAGAGCTAGAAACTCAATGGAACAGATTTTCTCGCTGGTGGTGCTAAGGTATTTTATTCTGTGGACCGCCCTGGAATCTCTTGATGAAGGGCGGTATATAAATTTAATAAGTAGTAAGTAATAATAATAATGAGGTACCCAAACAGAAAGATTATGGATCCAAACGGAAGTGTGGAGGAAATGGAGCCGCTGATGGTACTTGATCAGATAGAACACACACAAGAAGAGAGAAAGAGTTCTTACCTAAACATTTGACCTCCCCAACTGCATAGGCAGAGGCTGCTCTGGGTTTGTTGGTAACAAGTGCAAGTTCTCCAAAATACTGTCCTTTTTCACATCGAGCAATCTCCACCTCTTGGTTTGCGTCCTTTCCTGTGACGGTCTGCATTAGAAGCATAACACTTGGAAGTGATTCTTGTTTATGGACGTAAGATGGCATTGAAAGCGTTCCCCGTCAAACCCTTCTGTGCAGCAACACTACTTGAGTGCCCTGCTGTCCATTCCATGACTATCAGACTGAAGTATCACAAACTACAGAGGCTTTTCTGTGGTGGTGCCCTCATTGTAAAGCTCTGCTCTCAAAGAAGGCTGGAAGGCAGCAATGCCTACATTTTTTTGAAGTTGGCACACACAGTATTTATTTCAACAGGACTCTGAGGAATGAGGTCGGTCCAGCTAGGACCCATACAATGATAACCGTTTTCTAAAAAATATTATTACATTGATATTGAAACTATTGATTGATTTCACTGTTACCTAGAGGATTCTGTACAGTTATGTTTGGAGGAATTAAAGTAAAACAGATTCTCTAAGGGAAAGTGCCACTGTAAGAGGCAAGTTCTGGGTGTTCTAGCATACTATTTGCACAGCAGTTCTCTCAGCTATGACACCTATCCACTTAAATCAAGGCTGACTTAACAAGAGGCTTTGCCCCTCAATACATCTCTGCAGCTGCATAATGTGAACATGGATTTCACTCAAAAGCAATAAGTGCGCTGCTGAGAAGGCAAAGCACTAAGGTATTGAAAATTGCTTTTTTGTTGACTGCATTCTATTACTGCTCCATTGGGAAACATAATATTTTTTTGTTGATAGCCAGGGTACATTGTGACTGTTAGCATATGGCATAATTCATATGAAAAACTTCTGGCATGATGGCCCAAAGCAGATTTAACAGTAGGAGTGGGACATGGGTTCATGCACACCCTTTCTCCTCCTCTCTGCTGTACAAACACTTCCTCCTTTCCCTTGCCTGTAGGTTACAATGCAACAATGCTAAGAACACTGAGCTTTTAACAAGAGGTGTGCACAAGCCATAAGCTTTGGTCTGCACCGTTTCAATGCTTCAGAAAACAGCCCAATTGGACTCAAGACCTATTTAACGGCTGTGTGATTCAGATCTGAATTTCAAACCAGATTCAGGAAAATCAAAGCTAACCACTATTTTGAGAAATTAAAAAATGTGATAAACTTTTTAAAACAGAATTGGATAAAAGTTGCAGGCATATTAGCTGCGCCTGGCAAGATAAAACATCAGTTAATTTCATTGTACACAGGTTGTACATTGACAATAAAGGTATTATTATTATTATGCTAATTTCCACACAAATTTATTTATCCAGGAATTTTTTAAAAAACTAAATTAGATTACATTTGCAGGCTTGGTAGCTCCTTCTGAGGGGATAAATACTGCCAAATTTCTGTATGTGAACCAGCCCCAACCTCTCACTTATGTATATTATTTCCTTCACAATGAATCTAAATGACCAATTCACATAGGACAATTCCTATGTATTTTTAGTACCATTTCATACATAACTTTCCTTCTTATACTAAAATTATTTCTGTAAGGTGAAACTAATTAAGAAAGCTATGTATAGAAAATGTGCCTATAAAAATGTATGTCTAGAATATACGTTTTGTGACAAGTGACACATGCGTGGATTGGTCACACGTACCGGTAAGTGTATATGTTTCATTCCTACACAGAGAATACTGCTGTACAAAAATGACATCCTCTGTAGATTAGCCCTGAACTCTCTCCCTGGTACTGTACATTAACCTTTTCCCATTCAAATGCATATTAACTGCTTTCTTTTAAACTCGTTTTCACAAATCCATGTGTGTGCAAGGTAACACGGAAGCAACAGCAATCTCTCATTACATTTCCCCCTATATTATTAAGTCTTGAGAATTCACTTGCAAAGGCAATTCCTCAACTGGAAATTACAACCAAACTAACACAGACCATAAGCAAAGTCACACTAAATGCAGAAGAGGGAGACCAAACCTCTTCTTCCCATAGAAATAGATTTTTAGGCTTAATCGGTGTTTGGTTTTTTTATAAAAAAAACCTAGTCTGTACTTTCTTTAAAGATGCATATATAATGTCAGAGGGATTCCTTTTCACAACAGGATAATTTAGATTTTCATACCAGTGTATTTTTCTAACTATGGCAATCCACAGCTTGAAGGCTTTGCAGTGGTCTTGCTCATAGCCTACATGAACTTTTGGTGTCCTAAGAAACTGTTAATACCTTCACACAACTGCTTCCCTCCATCCTCCCGCCCCAATAGTAACTTTAGAGTAAAATAAGTAGCAGTTCTTATAGCAAGATTCCTGAAAATGATTGCTTTTTACTGGTCATTTTTTATTGATATTTGTATTTACTAAATTTTAACCAATCAGCACCACAACGTATTTGAACTCACCTTGCTTTTAATCAAGATTTTTACTTCACCAGATTCTACAATGTAAAAGCTGTCTGCCTTATCACCCTGTGAAGACAAGAAGTTGTTTTCAGATTTGTTTTCATTTTCTGAAACTGTTCAGCCCACCGACTGGGGTGGTGGTGTTCCACTGCTTTACTGTTTCATTGAAAAATTTGTGTTTCATAAGTTCATTAGCAGCAACAAATGGATGCCATGTGCAAATCAAATATTAGACAAGCTTAACGGTTTTGAAGTTGTTAGCTTTGTTTACTAAATACACATAAACATACTAAATTATCTCTCTCTGGGGCGTTTTCTGATGTAAATTTTCCTAAGTTGCATTGGGGGGGGGATTCCAATTCAAAACCTCACTGGTACAAATACTGGCATCAAACCACAATTGTGCTAAGTTCCTGAGTGTTCCTATAAAATGCAAATAACAGGACAGAGGGAAAACAAAAGATCCAGGTTGAATGACAAATAAGTACATCAGCAGAAGCATGAAGTGCCACAGCAATACCACAGCACTTTGGTCAAGGAAAGAAGAAAGGTGCACATAAATGGCCACACTGCTTAAAACTCGAACACCAGTCCCCCTAAAGGCTTATATTCATTTTACTTTCTGTATGCTCGTTTGGGTAACATAAGTAGGTATGATCCGCTAAAACAAGGAAGAACAGTTCATGCTGATAATGAAGTCAAGGTAAACCTGACATTACGATACGAGTGTGTTGTGGAAGAATGGTGTACACATACCTGAGCAATGATACGCTCCCCATCTTGAAACGTTTTCTCCCCTATTACATCAACAATTTTCATTCGCTCTGCAGGCTGGAACAGAAAGAGAAAATGAATTCCACCTCCCATAATCCTTCCTCCGGCATAACCTAACCAAATGCTATAACAAGGTGACCAAAGTGCCGCTATGTGGATATCTTAAACCCTTCCCACAGTATTATTTGCATAACTTCGTTCCAAAACAGCATTGCAGTTTATTGCCAATAGGCTGTTCACCCATTCACTGTTTTTTGTCACCCACGCTTGCCCTCAACCCTACTCCTTCCACTGCTTCCCTTAGTTCTGGCAGCTCAAAGAAAGTCTGCTTCTCCATCCCTCCCCAAATCATGAAACTGGACACAGCAATTGATGCGTGTTGTTGCTTCTAGTATACCTGAAAGCCAAAGAGAAACAGCAGTGACAACCACAAAAGCGCCACATAGAGCTCTTTTGCCTTCATTTTAAATTAGTAACTAGAAAGGCAATAGGGAGAACCACACAGGCAGCTCTTGGTGACAGCATTTATTAAGCTGCCAGCTAGCTCAAGTCATCATTCTGAAGGTTCCATTAGCATCTTCCCATTAGAATCCCTTTAATATTGGGAACAGAGCCATACAAAGCCTCAAGAGCTTGGCATAGTTTGTCCCACATAATTTGTCCTCTCCTCACCTTGGGAGAATTCGCCAGACAAGTAGCAAGGCTGGCTGAAATAGTTAATGTAGAAATACAGCACGGTTCTAAAAGAGTTGCTGTTACAAGTCCTATCCAAGCCTGGCAGGCTCAGCCACCCACCGAATATTTACAATGCTGAAAAGTTAAGTATAGCAGTGCCCCAAATCAATATTAATCATTCTTTATGGGTCAGCTCCAACAAAATACATTACCTCCAGTGACTTAAGGATGGGTACTGACTCAATGAATAGTTCATACGTCTTCCTTTTCCTTGCATTGTTTTTCACAATAATTCTTCTGAACGTCACTCGATCCTTTAAGAAGCAGCATTAAAGTGTAGGTTATTTACCCTGACAACTTCTATCTGAATTAGTCAAACAAGGACCTCGTCAATAGAAACAAGGAACTCACCCCTGTAAAGTTATAATTATGTTTCAATTCTTTGTAAGAAGTGTCACATTTTTTTCTAGTCAGGGCTCTGGTACTAGCTTTTGAAATGTCCACACAGTAATGTTAATACTGGAGAGGAAACAGGAAGAGAGAAGAGAGGGGGAAATGGCTCTTTCCTAACCTGGTTTCTCTACATGCACTTTGACTGATGCAGAGGATACATTCAAAAACTGCTTGTTGAAAATGAGCAAACATTTATTTAGCTCAGCTCACCCATTAATTGCATACTAAATATGGAATTAAAATGTCCACATGAAATTTGCCAACCTTTCTGCAAATCCACATAAGGCAGTTCACAGTTTAAGATGGCAGCTTGCCATTTGATAAAAGCAATACATTTAAGGGAAAGGGATAGAAAAGGAAGAGGAAATTAAATTCAGGCCCAATGCCCCCTGCACAGGAGTATGCTGGGAGAAGAAAAGCCAAATGGCAAGTTATCTCAGCCACAATAATAGAGGAAGCATCATCATCTCAGATGCAGCTAGCTGGGATGGATGATGGAGACAATTTGGGGTAGGCGGGCTAAATGTATATTAAGCATAAAAATCAAACAAATGAGAAACCTGCACCACATGTTTACCATCTCTGCCTTAATGCCATACTGTTATTCTTTTAACAGTTTTTAATGTTTTATGTACACCACTTAGAAATTCTCAATATTAAGCAATATATAAAACCCTGAAATACATAAACTCCTGAGAAGACCAGCTCGACCCTGCTTTCCTAGTTACTGATAATTACATTTAAAAAATGCACTCAAATATCATGGAACTGTAGCCCTGGAAATTGCTTAAAAACTGAAAGGAAAACTATTCTGAAAACAGCCAGTCTCTGAAACAAAAACAATTGCTTGGATAAAGAAAAGAAAGAGTGTATTAATATGTTTGGAAAGGAAGAATTCATTTGCAGCTGGATATATAGCTATGTTATATTTGCAGAAACAGTAAACTGTACACTGGAGCAATAGAAGACAGAATTTGTAATGGCTGTGCAATAACTACAGAAAACAGTAATTCAGTTTCCCATTTTTGTCAGCACAGGCTTGCAATGCTGCTCATGTTTAATTTCTCTAGCGTACGGCAGTGGTGGGGAGAGCCTGTCATTCAAGAATGCCCCCAGGGCCTAATAAGCAGCTATGAGACAAAGTAAGGTAATTGAGAAAGCTGCTCCAGCATGATGGCAGCATTTCGGGAAAGGAAAGAGACATGGGAAAGAGAATCTCTGGGAAGCTGAAAGCAATGTAGATAATCAAGGAGAAACCTAGTTTACGTCCAAGAAAAAAAACATGTTGAGGGCATGGGCAATGAAACTGTTTTCATTTCTTTTCAACATTTTGGTCACTCGTTTTTAAAAGGGATTCACAAGTAACATCATGCATCTGATAAAGTGCTACCTTTTGTTTTGCCCTCCTCTAATCAATAAACTCTCATGGTATAACATATTTAGTATCAATTACTTAGATGGTCATTTCCATCTAACAGCAGGGGAAAGTGGTGGCAAATGACCAAGCCCACAATGGAGGACGCACCTGCTTAGTGGTGTACAGCGTTTGATCAAAGCCATCCCTATCAGACGGACTTAATACTAGTTGCCATGCAGCTTGGTAGATACAGCGTACATACACATAATCCATGACGCTTCAAAGGGTTCTATGACGTCAGAGCACCCAAGGCAAATTATTGCAGGGAACTATGAAGTGATCACAGATTAGCAGCTGCAGATTAGTGCTAGAAGGGAAGTTCCTCAATTTGTAAGTGTATCCCAGAAAAAGCAGCAATGCGCTCAGTCAGCTTTGGGAACCGCACTTCAGGAACCCTTTGCACTCCTCCTCTTGGGGAGAAGAGAATCTATAAAGGCACCTTCCAACTCCATATGTAGGTATATCAAAGCCGGTGTGCAAGAGATGCAGTTGTTCACTGGAACCAAATAACTGGTATATTTAATACTAGCAGGGATCTAAATAATTGCATTTCTAGTTTGACATGCCAAGGGGACTTTGGCCTTTGTTTCTTGAACAGCAGTCCCTGGTGCTGCATGTCAAATAACTTTGGAAAACGAGGATTTCAAAAGCTGTTTGCAATATGACATGGATATGTGTGAGCAGAAAAAATAAAAAAACATTTTCCACTAGGCATGGAACCAAGACTACCAAATACTCCCTTAAGCAATATCAGCCATCTTGTTTTTTACATGCTGCCTTAGGTAATTTTTATTGGAAAGGCAAATAAGCTCAGTAAGATGAAATTAAACGAATTAGCCAGCAGTCAGTACTGTCAGTTCCCAGTCCACTTTATGTGGTAAAGAAAAGGACTGGTGTTTAGAAAACAGTCCACCAATAACGTAAAATCTCTCACAAGGAAGTGACTATCTGGTACAGAGAGCCTTTCGTACAGAAAGCGAGTTCTCAGAAATGAATTATGTGAAGCGACAGCATAGCTAGCTAGCTTAACAGCTAAATGGCCAAGGCTACAGTAGATCTAATATACACAAATTTGAAAATAATAGATAGCAAGCCATGCCAAAACCAGGAATAGCATAAAGCCATTGGAGAGGGACAACATCTGATAAACATAATGCCTGTAATAGTACAACAAACAAAATGTGAGTAATTTTCCCACTATGCCCCAAATAAACTTACCAATCCCCAAAGGGATCCTTCTGTTGTGGCAACAATTGTCGCAGCTCTAGGAGTGTTGTACATCAACGCCAGTTCCCCAAAACTGCCATGATTATCGTAGCGGCCAACACAGCGAGTTTGGCCATCTCGTGTTACAAAAATATCATACAATCCCCTAGAATGATGGGAAAACAAACACCATGGGCATTAGACCAAATATAACACTGCTTAAAAAACTCCAACTTTGGCAAGAACACAAGCAAGGAATAAAATAAGATGGTTTCCGAATCTCTCCTCTGTGGTTTGGAGCGAATATACCCTGCCAACATGTATCCTGATCTGCCCTCAAAATAACTTGGCTATTTCCTTTTCACTGTGTTAGGCCTTTATTTGGAATTCCTTTCCTCTTGTAAGTACTATATATATTTATAATTTGCAAAATATCGTATATTTTTTATTTATTGCTCTTGGAATAATATTTTGAAGTGGGTCCCTATTATTTCTGTTTTACAGATGAGGAAATTTAAGCAAATAAAAAAATTACTTGCTCAGAAGGCACACATTAAGTGAACAGTTGAGATGGGATAGTGATATATGCCTTAGAAGAAATATGTTAACATATCTCAGTGTCTATCAGTGATGTAGAGACTTTTTTTTCCATGGAAATGCTTCTGTTTCATAAACTCTAAGTATGAATGCCAACTGGAAATGGCAGTTTCAAAGCTTTTAGTTTTTTGAAATAAAATAAGATATGCCAAATTAGATCACAATCTATGCTACTAGAGAAATTTCTGATGCAAACTGAAAACTACCCTAAGCAAATTATCCTGTACTCAAATGACAGCAGTCGTCCATGAGACTTAATTTTGACCCCTAATGGTTAAATTTTCCAGCTACTTAATCATTTAAAATACTACTAATTATGATCTGGTGTTCCCTTTATCTCAAGTGCCAGTCTAGGTTTGTCAAATTCTGTATGTACCATTCGGGGGGGAAACCTGCATGGGAGCCAATTACAGTATTTATATCTCACTATCACTCCAACTGCCAGGCTTACACACACACACACACACACACACACACACACACACACACAAGCTGTGACAATGTCTTGAGATATACTGAAGAACATTTTGTAATCTGACAACCTTAAATCTGACCTCTTCCCCAAGGTACCATGCTATCCTAATAAAAGACACTAGCACAGAAAGGATTATGATCTATCGCTACAAAAAGAGCAATGTTACTACTGGGCCCCTAGAGGATTTTGTGTCTTCAAAGGGTTTTAGGCTGAAATGGGCATGAAGTTGTCAGAGTTTATTTATTAACTAAAACTTTATTTTAGAACAGCAGTGTCCAACTTTCAACTTGAGTCGAAGCCATGAAGCAAACTTCCAAGACACCTACAACAGTTTTATAGCTGGTCTAGTTCAGTGCGGCTGCTGCTGGATAATACAGCTCTTAGCATGCAACTCTCACAACTCCAAGTTAGGATTGTTGATGTCTATGTATTAAACTGCAGATTAGAGGGAAGAAAGCATGCTATCCAACTAAGTTCAACCTGGAGTAGACACACTGAAATAAATGCACTAAAATTAATGACGTCTGTGCACGACTAATATAACTTTGATACTACAATATTGCCATGTGCTAATTGCTGAAGCTTTAATGTTAAAGACATTAACATTTTGGGAGAACTCTACTTTAAAAGGCACTCATCCTATTGCGTAAGTGACAAGCTAAACAATACCAACTGGTTATATTTTGCACACAATTTTTATTCTATAGGATTATGAGTATGCAATGTTTTCCCTTTATAAAAAAGTTAATTTTTCACACATTTTCAGCAAAATGCAAGAAAAGGAAACACGTGAAAGTTGTCATCACTGGAGAACAATACATAAATTGGCTCCTGACAAACATGTCTTAAATATATCACTGATTACATTTGTACATCATGCTCAACCATAATTTAGCAAGAAATGCAATCCTATAGGTTACCACAGCAGAGACAACAGTAGTTAGGCTATCCCTGTCCAGATAGGAGTGCAGCTGGGCCACCATCTGAAGTTGATGGAAGGCACTCCATGCCACTGAGGCCACCTGAGCCTCAAGCAACAGCTTGTTTAATTAAAACTAACCATAGTTAATTAAGGTTAGCCACAGTTTCAGTTCCAGATGACTGACAAGCTGTGAATAATCAAACATTGAAGCAAAAGCTTCTGAGCTCCTCCTTCTGGTCATGCAAGGGGAAGAAACCCAAGGCTCACTGTGACTTCTTTCCACTTGTGCATGTAGCACCGAACTATGGTTTAGTGTGGTATGCATAGACACTGTGTACTTATGATAAAAAAAGCAAATCTCTATGTGGAACAAATTCTAAAACCCAATGGCATGTGAACTAGCCAAGCAGTATTTGAGACTGATGGACATACTAAAGGACAAGTTAATATCATTCCTGTTACTAGAACTCATTTTTTTCAAAACTACTGTATTTTCCATGTATAAGATGATGTTTTTTGCTTTAAAAAATGTAGTCAAAAATTGGGGGTCATCTTATACACTGCTGGTGAAAGCACAGGGGTTCGAACTCTGGCCTGGGCGGCCTGGGCTTGGGTTCAGGCTCTGGCCCGATTTCTTAATTTGGGGTTCAAAAAAATAGAGGTCATCTTATACATGGGGGCACCTTATACATGGAAAAATACGGTACATTTTTATCTGCAAAACTCCAAAGAGGTACTTCTTCAAAGTTGTTTTAAATATCTTATTAAATCTTTCAAATATCTCATTAAATAGTTGTTTTATCTATGTGAGATTCTTATGTGCTCTTTTTAGATTTCAAATCCTCCCTTTTAACATTTTAAACTTTAAACTTTTAAACATTTTATTGTATCTTTGATTTGTGCTGTAATACACTTGGAGATTCATTTTAAGAGTTATGTGTGTGTATTCCTATAGAAATGAATAAATAGATAACGCGTATACAAGTCCCTGTTAAAATCTTGTGCCATCTTAAGACTGTAGCTGAACTGAGCTCTTAAGAGACTTTATTCCCACAGACATTTATCCATTGGTTCATCAATCTTATTACCATCCTCGTTCTTCAGGAAACCATAAATGTTCATATTTCACTATTATCTGTAGAAGAATTAAGTAGGTGTTCATCAGTAAAACTGTCAGGATAATAATATTTAAGAGGGAACATTACATGACAGTTTTAGACACTTCAAAAATGATATAAACATATTTCATGACTAACGCACAAGCTTCACAAAAAGACTATTCTTACTTGGAGATAATGTCAACATAGTTAAAGAGATAATGTACAAAATCAACTTAAGAGTTACTATAACTCTGACAAGACAACTGCTCCAAAGCTTCAATGAAGACTCAGGCTATGCACAATTAAAGTTGCTGGTGTTTTACAGCAGAAGCATTATGAGTATTGTTGATGGTTAGCTAATGTAATGTGCATTTTGTACACCTACAACTCAAAGGAATCTTTTGACTACTTCTGCCATTGACAATTAATGAATGAGCCATAAAATGAAGGCTGAAGTATTATCCAAGTATCATGTGTGCTTTCAACCATATCATGTTTGTAGAACCCTCATCTCCAGTATGCACCCTGCTTAGAAAATTCAGTTTCCTAGCAAGTCACTCCTAGGTACAGTACTAAATTACATTTCAGAATACCATTTTCTACTCAGATAAAAAACCAAGTCCTAAACCCATGATAAAGCAATGCTTTAGCATCTTACCGTTCAATTACATAAAAGTTGTCTCCATCATCTCCTTGGTCGATTACATGATCCTGAGGTTGAACTTTCATTTCAAACATGGCATCAAGAACCTCTGATAGTTGCTCCTGAAAGGACAATAATGCTTGGGTGAATACATTGGCTTTATTTTTATGCCTCAAATCATCCTGTTTGTGCCTACAGTCCCATGTGAGGAGAAAAGTCAAGTAGCCATTGTAAATAATGGCTTCTTGGAAAAATTCAAGCTGTATTTTACATGTTAAAGGTTATTTGCACTTTCCAACATGGCAGCTATCTCCATGTAGAGAAAATCTATTTCATGAAGCAATCCAACTATTTAACTCTGAAAGCAGACACTTATTTTAAACATTTGTTGTGGGGATCAAGCAAGCAACCAACTTGAGGCACTTGTACTAATGCAGTTCTTATATATAAGCACATGTGGTGACCATTTTGCATGCGATCACCAACACACAGGTCCTTTTGTACCTAGAAGAGGGCAGCACAGGGGCAGAGCGGGGCAGAACAGGCTTATGGGTGCTCTGCTGACATTTGTGAGGGCCAGGAACAGAGCCTATTGCCGCCTGTATTTTCACTCACTTTGCAACACACATGTGAGGATAAGAAGTGAAGTAATCAAAATACTTGCACACTAAATACTTTACAGTGGTACCTCGGGTTAAGAACTTAATTCGTTCTGGAGGTCTGTTCTTAACCTGAAACTGTTCTTAACCTGAGGTACCACTTTAGCTAATGGGGCCTCCTGCTGCTGCCACGCCGCTGCGCGATTTCTGTTCTCATCCTGAAGCAAAGTTCTTAACCCGAGAAAATGCAAATGCTATGTTACAAAAACCTGCTTCAAACATTATAGTGTAAATAGCACACAGAAAAGAATGAGAGCCTAGATGGTGGGCTTCATTAACACAGAGTACTTTTTTATCACAGCTTGTACCTGTAATGATTCTGAAATTGTTTTAACTGGGTTGTATCCAACTAAATCACTGTACATGCAGGACTACTTTTGTGAGTGGAATGAAACTCCCCCCCCCGAAAAAGAACTGCTTTGGGAGCTCCTGAAGTCGATTTGCAGGTGGCTTGGGGGTTGCACAGGGAGCGGAGAGGGAGGGGAAATTCCAGGGCACTCATGGTAGACATTTAGATGGCTCGAACCCATTGTTTTTGTATACTGTTTTAACTGTTGATGTTTTTACAGCTGAATCACTTTAAGATAGGAAGCAATTCATAAATTGAAATAAATAATTCCTACACATTTTAATCAGCTCTGAGTAGCAAGAAAGAAGTGGGACTGAGGACATTACTGAAAGGATTTGTGATTCAAAGGAAGGGATTCCCTTAACTGGAAAAAGGCCCCAGAGCAATATAACTTTCATTTAGTAGCTGTTATCTGGAAGTACTTCACAATATTGTGTGTTACAAAATGAAATAGCACTTGCCAAACAATTACAAAAAGCGACTTCCGGTGCCGCGCTGCTGCTGATCCCTTATTTTCCAATCCGGAAGTTGACAGCTATGGCCTAAAGGCCCCCAAAGCAGTTCGCTGTTACACATACACCCAAGTCTATACTATCGGTTACTAAAATTTTGTTAGATACTGACACATATGAACTCAGTTCTCAGTTGCAGCTTGTTTGCAGTATTGCTGCTTTTTGAATGATTAAAGCTACAATAAACATTTTGAAAGCACAAGGGATTATCTCAGAGCTGCAGAAGAACTGCAAAACAAACTCTGGACCACCTTCAGTGGGAAGAGGGGGTGGGATCTGAAAAGGTTTCGAACTACAGCAGTTTGAGAAGCTGACATTCAGACAAAAGGTTGCTCCTCCCTGTTCAAATCCTATCAAAGGACGTTCTAGGGCTTTCATCATACCAGGATTCCCGGTGCATGCAGTGTTTCTGAATCATCATTAAAAGGATGCAGATAGGAGCTAAGCAACCTATTAACAAAACAAAGAAAACCTAGAGAAATAAAGGTTTCAAAAGGTTTTACAACGCCTCTATAATCATAATTTTAATAGCTGGCAAACAGATGGGGAGAATCAAGCTGGGTCATAGGATGGAATGAATAGCTAAAGGGCTTCCATAGGTTTGCACAAGAGAATAAACTCCTCTACTTCTGATTCACCACTCCATTCATCATCATCACCACCATCCTCTGGCAGATGATCGGAGTCAAGGTCTTAAGGGGAAGCAAAGTCCCTGGGCAGACACTGTGTTCCCATATCCTGAAGTGCAGGATCTGCAGAAATTCTGGGTTGGAAGTGAGGAGCCCTGTGTGAAAGTCACGTTCATTTATTTATTTATTTATTTATACATACCCCGCCCATCTGGCTGGGTTTCCCCCGCCACTCTGGGCGGCTTCCAACAAATACAAAAATACATTAAAATATCAAAGGTTAAAAACTTCCCTAAACAGGGCTGTCTTTAGGTGTTTTCTAAATGTCAGGGAGTTGTTCATCTCCCTGACCTCTGATGGAAGGGCGGACCACAGGGCGGGCGCCACTACCAAGAAGGCCCTCTGCCTGGTTCCCTGTAGCTTTGCTTCTCGCAGTGAGGGAACCGCCAGAAGGCTCTCGGCGCTGGATCTCAGTGTCCGGGCTGTTCTAGACTGCCTGTTGGAGCTGGAGGGAGGAGTAGGGGCAGCAGATAAAGATTGTTGATGAAGAAGATTTGGAGATTAAGAGGATACTGAGGACAAAACTACAGTGGTACCTCGGTTTAAGTACATAATTGGTTCCGGAAGTCTGTAGTTAACCTGAAGCGTACTTAACCTGAAGCGAATTTTCCCATTGAAAGTAATGGAAAGTGGATTAATCCGTTCCAGACCGGTCCGTGGAGTACTTAAACTGAAAGTACTCAAACTGAAGCGTGCTTAAACCGAGGTACAGTATGACTGTACTTCTGTAGCTAGATCAACTAGTAGAGCCTCCTTAAGGTGCTGCAGTAGCTCTGGATGAAATTCAGGAATTAATAATGCTGTATTCTGAAGCAGAGACTGCTTCTTGATAGTTATGTAATTATGTTGAAACATTTGATTCATGTTAGGCCAAACTGCATGAACACCTTGACTCAGAGAGGTTTCCAGGGAATGAGGAAACTCCTCTGAGTTCAGCTGAGGAAGAGCTTTCCTGTTAAGTGATCTAACTGGTGAACTGCATGCTCTCCTTCACCAGGAATAGATTATGTTGCCCACCTCTCTTTGCCTTGTGAGTGCTCCTAAACCAAAGCAGAGGTAAAGTCATCCCCCTAATAATTGCAGAAGGACCTGATCTGACCCCCCACCCCAAGAGGGAGAAGGAGAGGCTGCCAAACCAGGAAGATCTGCCATAACTGAGCTGAAAGTGGTAAATACTGCTACTGGGTGGCAGCTAGAGCCAAAACTTGAGTACAAGCAGAGCTAGCTGTAACCATGTCTAGTTCCTTTATGGGCTGTAATTCTGCTGCTGCAATTTGTTCCTCACAGGAACGTGCAGATTTCTTCAGTGTCTTGATCATTAGCAAAAAATGCAGAGAAACTGGCTAGCCCCCCGCTGAGCTAAGGTCTAGTGGTTTGAAAAGCCTTAACTGTACTAAGAAAAAGGCTGGAAGCAGGGTTGGGAAGGAGGCTAACTAAAAGCAGCAAAAATGCAATAAAGAGTCTGAAGAGCTTGTAGATAAGGAAACCAACAACTGAATTGGCCTTTAAAAATGAGTGGGAAAAGACCAGAGCGCTGGAAGGAGTGCTGAGAAGAACCAAGAATGAGGCTAAACAGAGAGAAATTCAACAAGAGGTAGAAGAAAGAAGAAAATAGCCAGCCTGAAAAAAATAACAAAAGTTTCAGGAAGAAACAACCGCTTTCTGCGACACAAAGTAAAAAACCAAAGGTTGCGGGGAGGAGCTAAGACAGCAGCTTCCTGTTTGAATTCTTTATTTTTACAAGCTTGCAATGTTGCCTATTGACCACCAGGCAGTTCCAAACCTAAATCCCAATCTGGCCACAGCTTTTGTGGGACTCTCTAGAGTACACATTCATATTCTCAGCTAACTAGCGGGACTGCTTAATTATGTAGAGTTGCCATACGTCTGGAATTTCCTGGACAGACCTGGAATACTGCAATCGAAAGCAGTGTCCGGGCGGAAATCGGCTAAATGTCTGGACATATTGCAACCACTGTCAGCAGTGTCATTTTTTCCAAAATTCCTCATAAATAGCTCTAAAACATCCAATTTCTTTGCGGTTTTGAAAAAAAAAACTCAATAATATGGCACTCCTAAATTATGGAACAGCTTGGGTAGGTGCTACCAGGCTTGTTCCAACCACCAGTACACTTGGTTTGGTTTCTGACCTCCATGATGAAGACTTGCAAAGACACATCAGCCCCAACATTTTCAACAGGTGAAGGAGTGTGCCCCAGGCAATACTATTTCTTGTTCCTTCTCCCAGCAAAACTACCACTCAGGCATTCTGCTGCTCAGGAAGGGAGAAGAAATCTGACAGCACCATAAATACAGCCTCTGGTGACAGCTAACTTGTCTCCCTTCGCTCAGCCTCACTTCTGCAAACACCTGACTGTGAATTCCCCTTGTTAGAATTTAATGAATAAAGAGCAGTCACATGTAATTTATGAATAACCTTGAAATTATGGCTACACTTATAAGAAGTTCAGTACAATTAAGGCTATTTAATTCAAAGACAGCTTGTTCCAGTTAGGTTAAAAAGCTGTTTCACAAAGTTGAAGCTAGAATGACAATCATTTTTCTCATCAAAGAACAGAGTTGCAAGAAATGGTGAAGAACATCCTAGACCAAGACTGAATTGCTGTATAAGCAGTAATGCCAGGGCAATATATTATCCAAATATAAATGGCAATTAAGAGCAGATTGAACTCTTGTGTTTGCACAAAATGACAGAGAGATAAACAGATGCCACCTGGATTCTTCATTTTGGAATGGTGAAACAGAAAAAAAAGCTGTCATGGCATGCTAACCTTGAAACAGGAAACTATGTTTTCGCCTTGTATCACTGCACCATTCCAAAGAATACCTACAGAAGGGTTTGCTACCTTACTGAATTCTAACCTTTCACTGCTCACTGACACTTGCTGATCCTGGACTGCCTCTATAAGTAGCACAGGCCAACCTTTCATAACCTGCCCAAGTATTAGGTTTTATACTGACTGCACTCATAGCTTCCTTGCACTCTCTTCAAGGACTGTCAGGATGTTGCGAAAAATCTGAATTGCCCAAAGTGGGTCCCCATGTAACAGAGAAAAGCAAATGTTGGGTTTTATATATATTTGAGTGTTATGGCACTGATGGAAAATCACTGGTATTGTAGAACAGCCTTTTTTTTGGTAGCCTGTGGTGCATCACTGAGAGCACAGGGGGAGAATCTCTTCATCTCTCTATCATTCTCAGAATGAAGAAAGAGGGATATGTCAAAATCGCTCTCCCAGGCAGAGAAAACAGGAAGAGAATACTAGGGAAGAACATATCATAAATCCTTTAAAAACATTTAAAACAGCTACTTCAACTCTTTCCTTTTCTTATTTATGTCACTGAAGACACTACTACAAATGACAACTTAAATACTACCATAAACATCACTTTCCTGATGCCTTTTAAGGTTATTTGTTAGTAGATGCACTGGATGAGCATCAACGCTTTGCAAGAGCTTCAGCTTTGTTCACTGTTTATCCTAGGCATAAATATCCTTCTTTGGTTGCCTGATGTGTGCAGAGTAGGAAATATTTTCTCCAGAAAGCCAACCCAAAAAATGTTTTGTGACAGTATAATGCATCAGTAATTGACTAGCAAAAATTAGCTGGTTTGCATAGTAATTTGGTCATTTGATTGGAGTGCTTTAACCTAAGGATTGATTTGCTTTTTTATTCTTTTCAATTAGTGTCCCATTACCCTACCCATTAAAAACTCTGGGAGTTCCTTAGTTAATTTATATTCAATATTTGTAAATTCCCTTAGATGACAGTGTTCAGAAATTCTAGTTACAGGTAGGTAGCCGTGTTGGTCTGACGTAGTCGAAACAAAAATAAAAAAATTCCTTCCAGTAGCACCTTAGAGACCAACTAAGTTTGTCATTGGTATGATCTTTTGTGGTGTGCATGCACACGAAAGCTCCTACCAATGACAAACTTAGTGTTCAGAAAGTAGAAAGAGAATATTTCTCCCTCTGCCATAAACTAGAACTTCCAGTGGAATTAATTAGCAGTAGGCTCAAGACATAAAACAAAAGACAGTGCATAATTTAAGAAATTCACTTTCACAAAATGTGAAATTGGCCCCAAAGATTGAACCAACTAATGTTAGCCATGGAACCACTATGCTGTGAGGCAGCATGGCACCTACAAGTCCACTTTGTGGGCAACTGTGGGCAAGAGTAAGATGGACTAAATAGACCTTTGGTCTGATCTGGCATAAAATTATAGAGTTGTAGAATTGGAAGGGACAAGGGGCCATGTTCTCATATACTTGGTCTAAGGCTGAAGTTCTATGTATTAAGTGTACTGGACTCAAGGGGCTTACTTCTGAGTAAACTTCTTTCTTTCTTTCTTTCTTTCTTTCTTTCTTTCTTTCTTTCTTTCTTTCTTTCTGTCTCTTTCTTTCTTTCTTTCTTTTTCTAACTACAGTAATCTATAGCAGTTGTGGGGGATCTTTCACTCTCCAGATGTTGCTGAGCTGTTACTCCCATCATCCCTGACCATTGGCCATGCCTGCAAGGAATGATGGGAGTTGTAGTTCAGTAAATATCTACAGGGCCAAAATTTCCCACTTCTGCTGTAAGTGGAAAAGCATTAACATCCATATGCTAACAGAAGACTTAAAAAAAAATACTGCATTTGATGGGTAAGAGAAAAGCAGTTAACATTAGTTGATTCAGGCTGATTCTCTGCATTGTCAGGTTAAAGCCAGAGGATCGTTTTCAAAGGTTTTCTTACAGATTCGTGGACAATACCTCGTAAGACTGCAACACCAGAGTGGTTACTTCCTGCTAGCAGACCAACTATTTAAAAATGTCAAAAAGAATAACAGAGTTTTGGTCTGTAACAGCTTTTGAGTAGTTTGCTAAACCTTAGAGCAGGCATGTCCAACAGGTAGATCGTGATCTACCGGTAGATCGTGGGATGTCTGTGGTAGATCACCGGTAGATCAGTGGCTCCCCCCAAAGAAGCTAAAAAACTTTGGCTCCCCTAAAAAAAACTCAGCACCTTTGCCTTGCACCCCTAAAATGACCTTAACCACCAAAAACAGGGCTTTCCTTCCAATATCACTTTCCTCCAAAAGAAGCTCAACAATTTTTACCTGAACCCCCCAAAACAGGGCTTTCCTTCCTAAAAAAAAAGCTCAACAGGGTAGATCGCTGCCAGTTTTTAACTCTTTGAATAGATCGCAGTTTCTTAGAAGTTGGCCACCCCTGCCTTAGAGTTTAATGTTTAGGGTAACTGGCAGTACAGTGGTACTTCGGGTTACAAACACCTCGAGTTACAAGCACTTTGGGTTACAGACTCCGCTAACCCAGAAGTACCTCAGTTTAAGAACTTTGCCCCAAGATGAGAATAGAAATCACGAGGCGGGAGCGGGAGGCCCCATTAGCTAAAGTGGTATCTCAGGTTAAGAACGGTTTCAGGTTAGGAACGGACCTCCAGAACGAATTAAGTTTGCAACCAGAGGTACCACTGTAGCTTGAAATTACAGCAAAAAAAGACCATTGGCAATGCTGCTGATAGATGGCTGAAAAGGCTCCACTGTGCCATGTTTTGTGGAATAAGTAATAAACCAATTTTATAGTACAGCAACTTCTACCAAATGAAAGTACAAGTTTCTAGCAGCAACAATAGAATGAACAATGCCTGAAAAGTGATTCTTCCTCTTCCCAATCTCACTTGCCAAGGAAGGACTGATAGTGACCTTCAGTGAGAGTCTGAGCTGGGCTCGGGGGTAGCAGTTCATACCAAAGTAAGTGAGCAGAGGCATTTGGAGTTACTGTGGAAAGGTCCAGCTTTCCACAACACCAGCTATGCACTCCTCCTTTCAAATACTGACAGTAGACAAGGCAACAGAATGCACAAGGCTTAATACAGCAAGAAAAAAAAAACACTGAGGTGGCTGAGGCAGGTACTTCCCCAAGTGGGACCAACATGGATCACTAGGCTATCGCTATTGCCAAGGTCACTCACCTAACGACAAAGGTACAAGAATTCTTGTGAATATGCTGCTCTTGAGGAGGAAGAACAAGGTGAACCTCTGAGTCGACAATGATTATGTTGCAAAGAACTAACATGATAAGGCATCAAATAAAAGTAGTAAACACAACAAAAGCAATGCTACCTGATCTAGATTTTTGAAGATGAGGATATCTTTACATGCTTCTTGCAATCTGCATCTCTGCTCATCTGTTTTGGGATGTACTATCTGCAAAACATAACAAAGGGAAAGAATTACAGGAGAATAACCCAGCTTAAATTTAGAATATACCATCTTACTTCAAATTCAAACATGTGTACAGAAATAGGTATCAAATTGGATCGATAGATGGATGTGTGGAAATTCCACGTGTGGAACAGGGTTTCCCAATACAAACATGTGGACTACCACCCCTACCAAAAAAAAAACCCAAACTCATCCAAGTGTCAAAGGACCTTCTGGAATAAGTAAAATGGGAGAATCTGGCAGGGTTCCCTTGTACAAGTAGAACTGTATTTCTGTTCACACAAACATCTCTGTTTGGTATCCAATGATTAAATGGATACCATTAAGTGCACCTCAGTAAATTTCATGCTCTGAGCCTAGGGCTTGCCGATCAGAAGGTCGGCGGTTCGAATCCCCGCAACGGGGTGAGCTCCCATTGCTCGGTCCCATCTCCTGCCAACCTAGCAGTTCGAAAACACGAAGTGCAAGTAGATAAATAGGTACCGCTACAGCGGGAAGGTAAACGGTGTTTCCGTGTGCTGCTCTGGTTTGCCAGAAGCGGCTTTGTCATGCTGGCCACATGACCTGGAAGCTGTACGCCGGCTCCCTCGGCCAATAACATGAGATGAGCACCGCAACCCCAGAGTCGGTCATGACTGGACCCAGTGGTCAGGGGTCCCTTTACCTTTACCCTGAAAATACCTGTGCTAAGGAGCAATTTTTCCCATTGCTATCTAGTTTGTTATTCATTTTAAAAAAAACTTTAAATAACTTGAGAAAATGAGTGAAAAAGCATGCTTGTTTACAAGTGTAACTATATTTGCTCTAGAGCAGGCATCCCCAAACTTCGGCCCTCCAGATGTTTTGGACTACGATTCCCATCTTCCCCGACCACTGGTCCTGTTAGCTAGGGATCATGGGAGTTGTAGGCCAAAACATCTGGAGGGCCGCAGTTTGGGGATGCCTGCTCTAGAGACATTTTCCCTATTTGAAAATATGGACTTATCCCATGAAAGATACAAATGTGTGAGAGTATGAACAGTTTGTTAAGTAATATTGAGCATTCTCTAAAAATAACTGCATCTGAAATCCCAAACAAGCCTATCCATACTTTAAAAAATGGTATAAAACAAATGTTTCTGCTTTTTACAGCATGTGGAATAATGCTGGGAGGTTTTTAGGGGGTAGGGTGGGGGGGATAGGTATCTCCTACTATTAGTCAAATTCTTGAAAAAGTAAAGCATCCCACTTCTACGAAGAGGCATTGAAGAGATGTGAGGAAATCTGTGTATCAATTTTACTAATTTTTACATGCTACCACAAGTAGTATTATCAAAGTCTCACAGATGAAAGGCTTTCAAGTATAATTGTGAAAACCCTTTGCTGTTCAATCTGTAACACAGCTGCAATGCCCTACAGAACAAAGTGTTGCTGCATCACTTATGACTTCACTTTGTAAAACCACAGATCCATGTTATAAGGAAGGCAGGTAGCACACGCAGAACTGCTTATTGCAACAGTATCTGTCCCATTAATCTGTGCAAAAATCAGATACGGTTTGTTCATTCTACTTTACCCTTGGTTCTGTGTCTTCCTCTTCTTCATCTGGGTTGAATGCTTCTGCACAGACTTGAAAGAGAAGAAAATGTTTTTTAAAAAAACAGCCAGAAGTTACAAACACAGGAAGTGTGCAAACACAGATTACTGCAATGAATGTTACAGAAAATTGGGATTTGGTCTATATAGAATTGTTTCATTAAGTGATATAGATGCTGGAGATCTATGAAGAGATTTAAAATGCTGTGGGACTGAATGGTACAATAGTTAAAATCCAAAAAATAAAGGGAAAGGGTCCAGACTAATGGTGCTGTTTGGAGAATAGGAAAGCAGTGCAGGAAGCAGAGGCTGCATGGAAAGTGGGACATACTTTCCTGTCTGTGGATGAAGAGGTCACAACATTTCTTTGGGTGGAAGCAGATACTATTGCTCAGGGTTACACTTGCACTGTCCTATACTGTCCCCATATGACAACTGGGCTTAGAACTACGTATCATGATTAAATCTTTGGTTAGCAGGATTGCCGGTGGGCCTTATTAACTAGCCCTGCTTAAAGGGGAAAGGAACTAGAGATTACAAAAATCCTGCTTTAAGAGGGGGGGGGACTTCATCCTCACTGAACATGGATGGGTACACTCTGCATCAATATAACCACCAATACTAACAAAATGATATTGTGGATCTGTATTTGCTATCCAGAAAGAATAAGGGTACCGTATACTGTGAAACTAAATATTTAAACTGAAGCATGTAAGATTTCATCAATCCAATCTATATTAAAAGAAGCAAATAAATTGTATAACTAAAGTTAAGTCATGTGCAGAAAAATTACTTGAACAGGATACATTAAGTCAATGCTTCCTCATTTTCTAGTGCAGCATAAAGCTCCTAGGGAAGGGAATAACCAACTCTGAACACAAATTAGTAATCCATGTATCCCCTAAAATCTTCCAAAGACTTAGAACAGTCATTTTCAACTTTGAAGGGTCATTTTATTCTACTATATTACCATTATATTGAAACAGAAAAACAACTCAAATTTGTATTGATTGATATATATATGTGTATAATTTGAAATAATGAATGTGATATAATTGGTTTTAATTGGAAAATTAATAAAATATATTTTTTTTTAAAAAAAAATTGTATTCAGAGAAATTAAATGTTGTTCCCAACTATTTTGAATATAAATTTGAGAGTTTATCATTTTAAAAATTGGTGTTGCTGTCTGCAAACATTGGGCTGTAGTCAACTAAATCCCATATCATTCTCTACAAACAAAGCCAAGGGCTGTAACTCTCCAAACGTTTGACTTTAGCCCCCTTAGGCACACCCTTCCATTGTCTCACGAAACAGACGGATGCCAGCATTAACTTCAATGGGTCTGGTCTGAGTAGGACTAGCATTGAATGCCACCTGATGGGTTTCATCCAATGCCAATCCTACTCAGAGTAGATCTAGTCAACTTAATGAACATGACGTTGTGCTCAATTCACCCAACCAGCCCTGTCTGTAGAAGGCCTGTGCAAGAACTTCCGCTAGCGCAACAGGGCTTTCCTCCCACTCTACTCCCGCTGTGCGCACCCCAAAACCGCAGGGGGGGGGATAATTTCATCTAGGAATCCAGAATGTTTGCACAGACTGGAAGCTGTTACAGCTTCAAACAAAACAGTTGTCTTTTTCTATTTAATTTTATCTCTCCTTGCTTATTCTAAAAAAAATATGTAAACAGGTTTGTGGGGTCCATCTGAAAAGCAATATATACCATATTTCACTGCATAATGGTCGCCACCACATAACAGTCACACACCCTTTCTTTTGTCCCTAAAATTGCCCCCCAAAGCATTCATCGCATAATAGTCACAAGGTGTAACTCTCAGTGTGTGAATTCTCAGTACCAAAAACAAGTACACCTACCCTGAAATGCTACTGTAGTAGAATCTCAAACTACAATTAGGAGAAATGCATCTTTTCTTACCCTACAGTTACAAACAGCTGAGAGAATTGAGATCACATGGGAAGGTTGGAATGGTGTTGAGTCCTTCCTTCCTTGCCATCCTGCAATTCATTTTACCATAAAGTCTGGCGTTTTGTTCTCTTGAAAGAGATTCACCTGCTAGTTCCTCCCTTCTAGCTGGAATCTACCGGTATGTGTTTGGAGCCAAGCCAATCCCATTAGTTCCTTGTTCAGATCTGAACTTTAATTAAGGCTGCATTAAAAGATGAATCTGTAACTTCTACTTTGCTTTGTTTGCAAGACTAAGGAGAACACGTCTGAAGGGTGGGGGGTTCTCCTATGCAAGAACCAGTTGTAAGGTCATTTTGAATGAGCTGATATGCAGCAAGTGAAGTTTAACTGCCCTACCACTCAGCCTGAAACCATTCACATAATTTTTAAAAGTCCTGGAGACAGTGAAAGGCTCCATGCAGCCCTAAGCAAGAACCATAAAGATTTATAAAAAGAAATTATCACCAGTATTGACAGCGGATATTCTTTCAAGAGACTATATTACGGTGTGCTCAAGTCATTCAGTGAAATTGATCAGGAGAAGGTTCTTGCCCAAACAATTTATTCATTCAACACATTATGTGGAATGTACTGCTGCAAGGTGCCATAGTAATCACTAGCTTAGACAGCTTTAAAAAAAGATTAGGTATGTCCTCTGTGGATTTGTCTGAATAGATATTTAAACATGACAGCTAAAGGTGCTGTTCGGTATTTTAAGGCGGTATACCTCCAATTACCAGTTGCTGAAGACAAATTGACACAGGATTCTTATCACTATACCATGCTGTGTGTTTCCCAGGAGCACACAGCTAGCTACTCCAAGAGACAGTGCTGACCTAGATGGCTCATTGGTTGGATCCAGAAAGGCAGGTATTGTTGGACTGACCTGAAAAGCGCCCTCAACTTTATTTATAATTTGTTCCCTTCTCACCTTTCTATAGCAACACTCAGGTCAGTATACAATTAAAAGCAGCACAACAAAGTATACACTCAATTATCCTGCAAGGACAAGATGTTTCTGGTCTTTTTCCCCCTTCTCTTTTATAAGTATAGTTGCTTTCAAACCAATATATTCTTGCCTTTTTTTGGAGTCCGCTTACATAGTGAAAGTAAAGAAGCCTAAGAACAGCAAAAGATTAAGAATCAGCATTGTTTTAACCTTACTTTGTCCCACTTCTGTTTATGTTTTGCTGGAGTCTACACCATTAAGAATTTTACATAGACGCTCATTTGTACTTTATTCACTAGTCTGGCAATACAAAACTTGGCACATTGCCCAGCTTATTGAAGTGAAGAAACCTGGGCAGAGAGAGAAAAGAAAGCCTTTTATAAAATCTGAAAGAAACCCCAGAAGCCTGCAAGTCACTGGAGATCAAAGGTTTATGCAGTTTCCTAGCCATGTTATGCATAAATGCAGCATTAGTTGAGATACTTATTTGTACTCTCCTACAGAGAAAAAGCACTGTGTAAGTAAAGCATTGTCACTCTGCTAGTCAAGCATTCATTCAGGAATTAACACAACTCATTCTAACATTAACAAACAGAAAGCTGAGATGAACAGCACTACAAATATCATGTCTTCTTTTTTCTGCTCCCCCCCCCCCCACAATTAAGCAAAATTCAAATAGATGGAAATGTGCTGTTTTATATATAATGTCAGGCAGGATTTGAGATAAAAGTGCTCTTAGACCAGGGGTTCCCAACAAAATTTTCTCGAGGACCCCTCATCGAGCCGCTATTGTGACAAGGACCCCCATTAATTCTTAATCCTAAAATTAAAAAATGAGAGCCAAATTAAGAGTCTTTTTATATTTTATATTTATACGTTTTTTACAGTTACAAAAGAGTACTCCATCAGTATACAGTTAGTTTTAATTTTCAGTTCTTAATGAGTTAAATCTGTCCTTTGAGTCCATTATTTCTGAAATATTAGGTTCCAAACTTGAAACCTCTTCATCTGTAGGCCTTTGTCGTTTTAACGAACCACTTTTTAACCAACGGTCCATTTTTAACTACACGAACTGTAGCTTCCGCGAAAAACAACGCTTTGTTTACAAACACTACTGTTTTGCAAAGAGGCAGCGCGCGCCAGGGAGGAGGGAGGGGAATGGAGAAGACAGGGTACCTGCGCAGTAGCGCACAAATGAAGCCGACGCGCGCAAAGCATCTTGGGGAGGTGAGCGTTAGTAGAACGTGCGCGCTGCCTCTTTGCAAAACAGTAGTGTTTGTAAAGCACCACCAACGGCATACAGCAGAACTACTGCCTCTATCTAATTCTAGTTTTGTGCTAGACTCTGCTCATGCAGGAAGCGGCCAAAACAAAAAATCTGTTATCATACGAAATATATTTAATATATTTTTTATTCTAATAGCATCTTGCAGACCCCTCTGGCATAGCTCGTGGACCCCTGGGAACCACTGTCTTAGACAAAAAGTCACAGCATCTTCTCTTGTAGAAATACTTTCCACATTTTACTTTGTATTTGAGTGAAGGAAAGACACAGAATGCTAGACAGAAGCAGCATTATCCTCATCTAGAGAGAAACACATTAAAAAGTGGAACAAGGGTTTAAAATCTCCTTTACAGTGGTTACACAATAAATGAAACAAAAGAGTACTCCCCCACTCAGAAATGAGTTACTACTGTATTTTGCTTTCTTTATAGTCTTCCTATATGATACAACAAGGTCTGAACTGAACTACAATGACCATTGGGGGGGGCTCTGTTCCCAGCCCCCTGCATGCATGGGTGAAGCACATATAAGCACACCACACCCGGTTTACACTCTTTTAGTGACACGTTTAGCGATGCTTTCATGTCACTTCCAGGTTCAGCGCTGTGCACGCAATCGGGCATCATTCTGACGCATGTTAATTGGTCCTTGCCAGTACTTTACACTATTGCTCGCGTGACAGCTGTGGTAAATGAGTTCAAGAACTGAGGGGAATTAATTATATGGAGGAAGGGACGTGAGAGACACTGCGGTCTAAACCACAGTGTCCAGGGTTTGCCGATCAGAAGGTCGGCGGTTCGAATCCCTGCGATGGGGTGAGCACCCGTTGTTTGGTCCCTGCTCCTGCCAACCTAGCAGTTCGAAAACACATTGAAGTGCAAGTAGATAAATAGGTACCACTCCGGCGGGAAGGTAAACGGCGTTTCCATGTGATGCTCTGGTTTGCCAGAAGCGGCTTAGTCATGCTGGCCACATGACCCGGAAGCTGTCTGCAGACAAACACCGGCTCCCTCAGCCAGTAAAACGAGATGAGCACCGCAACCCCAGAGTCATCCACGACTGGCCCTAACAGTCAGGGGTACCTTTACCTGTGCCCTTAATGATATGGAGATTAATGTTCTTGAGCTTCAGTTGTGAGTTCCTATTTGTCATATCTCTAGTTGGTTACATGAAAATAAAGCTTGGAGGACTATTCCTTCTCTGTTGCTTGCATTGGTAACTCATGCAAGATTACATTATCAGTATTACAGCTATGGTTATTATTACCAACCATTATTGTTACCAACCATTGATATCAGGTTTGAAGTCAGTTCACATGATCAAACAACAATAAATCTGGGTTCCAGAACATATGCCCACAAACTGCTATGCATTCAAAGTGACATGTTCAACAGCCATATTTTTGTAATTCTACCTCACCAGTACGGCAGAATAGTAAGGAATTGGTTATTGTACACTGACCTGCTGAATACACTGGGCAAGTTCACACATCACAATAAACCACAGTTAAAAACAAAGTATGGTGTAATGTCAACAAGCAGTATGCTACTCAAAAGTGCACTCGTTCCCCGTTTGTCCTACTGCTGGCATGTCTTGGTCAAAATAAGCCCAAGCATCTGATGTGCTA
Source organism: Zootoca vivipara (assembly GCF_963506605.1). Lineage (NCBI taxonomy): Eukaryota > Metazoa > Chordata > Lepidosauria > Squamata > Lacertidae > Zootoca > Zootoca vivipara. Next base: position 20,865,647 of record NC_083277.1, on the reverse strand, counting down.
CCGTATATGATCCAGAACTAGACTTACATGTTATTAAGCATACGGGATTTCTGTTTGGTCAACCATGGGAATAATGAGACCTCCTCTGGAATTGCCCACCAAAATGGTGTCTCAGCTTAATTCCCTTGGTGTCGAAAATCATCCATTTAAGTCACATATGGAAATTAAGCGGGGTGGTGGTACTCTTTATGAAGACCCTGATTGTGTCACCAGTCTATGAGACATGAGATACTAAGATATTACAGCACTACTAAAGTCAAGCCAGCAGTAGCATGATTAAAGCTGCACAGCCTCAAACTCCAACCCTTTTCACTGCATTTAATCTTTTAATTCCCTTGTGTAGCCTTTAAGACAAAATGTTTTCCCCCAAGCTCTACAATAGTTATTTTCCACCCATAATTGGAAACACACTCCTAAGTATCTTTACAGTCAACATAATTATAATTTTATGAGCAATGAAATGAAGCTTTTAAATCATTCCGGTCAATATTTTAAATTTTCATTATACTCAGATCATTTTCATTGGGTTCTTCCTTCAACAGCTTTCCCCACTCCCAGGGAAGTATTTCAAAAACTTCCAAATTGAAAAGCATCACCAGAGTCTGGTGATTCAGAGATGCTGATAACAGGTGGAATAAAAAGCTGGTGTTAATGTGACCCTGCAAATTGCAGGATCAAACGGGTTGCAGATTGCATATTTCATCAATATGTTTCCAAGCAAAGTATTCTGAGCCTACACTTAGAACCTCTCATCTTTGGATTATTATTTTTGGTAATATATATGATGTTGCAGAAAAAGCAGAGTGTTGAATACGACATTAAGGACATACAGTAGTAGTATAGCACAAAGTCTTGCTTGGCTCTCCATGGGGACACAGAGAGAGAAAAGACTCAGTATAGCACAGCACATTCAGTTGAGGCTGAAAGCAAAGTCATTGCTCACCATTGTTTCTAGACTGAATGAAAGCTGGAAAAGGCAAGTCCTATTCCTCTCACTACGGGACCCAGGTGGCGCTTTGGTTAAACCACTGAGCCTAGGGCTTGCTAATCAGAAGGTCGGCCGTTCGAATCCCTGTGACGGGGTGAGCTCCTGTTGCTTGGTCCCAGCTCCTGCCAACCTAGCAGTTCGAAAGCACGTCAAAATGCAAGTAGATAAATAGGAACCGCTACAGTGGGAAGGTAAACGGCGTTTCCATGTGCTGCTCTGGTTTGCCAGAAGCGGCTTTGTCATGCTGGCCACATGACCTGGAAGCTATACGCCGGCTCCCTCGGCCAATCATGCGAGATGAGCGCGCAACCCCAGAGTCGGTCACGACTGGACCTAATGGTCAGGGGTCCCTTTACCTTTACCTTTTATTCCTCTCACTAACCTGTCACGCTTGCAGTCAGATAAAGCACCCTGACAGCTACCCATAAGGCTTGGATACATGGGCATAGCAGGGGGGGGAGCCAGGCCCCCTAAATCAAGTAAATCGATAAAAATACTTAACTGAGGTTCTGCCCCTCCCCTGCAACATGAAACCTGACCCCCCCAACATTAATCCTGGCTACACCCATGCTTGGATACAGTATTTATTTTACCACCCATTCTTAAAATGGTGTACTTTTACTGCAGAATTTAAGTGTTATTTTTAAGGGGGGAAATGTGCAATGAAACCCCTACACCTATACTGCAGCCTTAGACTCTTTCAACACAACAGTTTGTCTACTAAATAAAATAAATAATCGTGCAGCATCAGGACATCTTGACATCAATGAAATGCTTCTCTTACAAAACTGTCATATTCTCCTCAGCACTCAGCTTTATTTTCTCAAAGGGAAACACGTGCAATCACATCTCTCTCCAATGCACCCACTGCTACTGAAAATATTTGGTTTTATCCAACTAAAACATGTGTGAACCGAGTGACTTCCAGAACATAGCTGCCAAGTCTCCCGTTTTTCGCGGGAAACCCCCGGATTTTAATCAGTTTCCCGCTGTTATTCCGAATAGAAAAAAATCCCGGAAATCCCCGGATTTCCTACCTGCCAGGGAGGCTCCATTTCGGGTGCTGCTCTGCCCATGCCTGGGCACCGGAAATCGGGCAGAGCGGCACCAGAAGCTGCTTCTACGCATGTCCAGACATGCGTAGAAGAGGCTTCCGGTGCCACGCCGCTGCTGATCCCGCATTTTTCAGCGGGAGACTTGGCAGCTATATTCCAGAAGTGCTACAGAACTCCCCCCCCCCCACTTTCCTTCCCCTGCACACCTCCCAAATCTGCTCTGGGCATTCCCCCAATTCTCCAAAGATTTGGATATGGTGCAGACGGTGCACAGGTGGGAGGAATTCTGATCTGTTCATGCAAGTTTTTCCATGCATACAATGATTTAGTTGGATACAACTCCAAGTAGAATCTATGCAAATGGCATTGACCTTATTGCACACCTTCTGTTACATCACTTGTGGCAATGCCTCATGCCCACACCACTTTGAGTCTTCAAGTTTTAGGTTAAGAAGATTCCCACAAAGCAGAACCTACCTAGCACTTTCACATAAAAAGGTTACTGCTTCAGAGATTTCATGCGCCTTGAGGTGATTTAGTTTTGAAGACACTTTTTAACCCCAGTATAGGAGATCAGGTCTGCTTTCCCCCCTCTGTATTTAAATATTTGTACACTAGCTGACCCGGCCATGCGTTGCTGTGGTTCTTTCCTGTGATCCCCACCCCACCCTGTCCCGATCCATGACGTATCCTGCCCCTCCTCCCTCCACCCCGGCTCATCCCTGTGTTTCGGTAGGATACCCTTCCCTCTGTTGTCCCTGGGGAGTGTTGTCCCCTCCCCCCTGTATCTCCATACATTGGCCCCTGCACACGCATCGTGAACATTTCTATATATTTAGATTAAGGATTGGGGGTGATGATGTGCCCTGGGACCCAGAGAACTACTTTAAAAATCCCGACCGGGGAGGGGTCAAATAGCGAAGCCCCACAGCCCCGTAGCAACAGACAGGCACAGACAGAAGGAGGTGGGCCATATGGGCCACTTGGTGCGGGCCTCCGGATTTAAAGGGGGCCTCGGTCAGCATATTCACAATCAGTAAAACGAAAAAAGTAACAAAAGGGTTAAAAACAGGGCCACATTATCTACCTGGCCCGGGCCTGTGTCTGGCCCTGCAAGGGCCTGGCAACAGAAGGTGCGTTCTGAAGCACCCGAGTTGTTCAGTTCCATAAAAAACCCAGGAAGTGGCAAGGGGAAGGTAGGGGATTGTAAATCGGGGGGGGGGGAATTGGCCACTGCAAATACCTGAGGACTTAAATTGGGGAGAGAAAGTGCATGGTTGTTGTTTTTTAAAAAAGACGCAGAGGCTTGCAATCAGTCGTAGTATATAAAGCCTAGGTTAAAAGGGGCACGACTGCCCTTACTTGAAATGGACGCCGGAGCCTCGCATGTGACACAACGCCCACTAAATTATTAAGCGAAAACCCCTCGCTGTGCCCCCAAGTGCGTGTTAGGAGAAATGATGAACGACTGCCTAATGCTGCCAGGCGTTTATTAATGTAGCCGCTGGGAGAGGCTTTGGGCTTGGGCTTTCGGGGTGGAATGGCCGTTTTGGTGGTTGTTGGACAGTTGCTCCCCCCACCCTACGTCAGCCCATGACCTATTTGGGCTCCTCCTCCCCCCCCCACCTCCCACCCAGGGCTCCATTCGGGATAGTATTTAAAGGGCTATAGAGCTGAGGCCTAGTCTGTAAAATGGAGCAGAGACCTAGTCTTTAGGCTGTAAAGTAGAGACGAGGCCTTGGCTTGGGCTAGTATTTAAATGTGCCTCCGCCCTGTCTCTCCATTCCTTGGCCCTGGCCTGACTCTGTGGGTTGCCTGGTAATGGTGGTTTCAGTTGCTTGGTTGATGACATCATTATTTGGTGTGGGTGTGGTGTAGATTTCACAGGAAGGGAGGGGGTGTACTGTGGAATTCCACTTGAGGGCGCTGTTTTACTTTGTGGAAAAGCAGGTCTGTACCTGCGCAGGTGTGTGTTCTGAGGGATTTTTTTTTCTAACAACGCTCGGGGAGAGGCCTGGATCGTTGTGTCAAAATTTCAGGACGATCGGTCAAACAGTTATGGAGAAAATTGGATCCGGCACTTTCACAATTTTTACACACACACACACACACACACACACACACACACACACACATATATATATATATATATATATTCTTATGTTGTCCAAATTAAGTAAAAAATGCAAGTTACTTTTTTAAACAAGGATGGGGAATCTGTGTCCTGTTACTATCCTACATTTCTCAGCAGCCCCAGCAGCATGGTCAATGGTCAGAGTTGAGAACTGTAGTCCAAGTGTATATAGAGAACCACAGGTTCACCACTATTCTTTTAAAGCAGCTACTGATTGATTCAACAAGGCGGATAACTTCTTATTTTGTGGGGCCTGGGTATCAGATCTTACATAAGTTTACATAAGGAGTTACACTAAGACCAGACCATGTCATTACCGAGGAGGCAGGTTTAGTCGTTGTTTGAGGACTATCCCTCCCTCCGGCTCTGGTCTTGACCGGACGGATACTGGAATCAGCAAGGGATACCCACATGAGCTGCAGGTGCTGCTGTGCAATGCCAGGTCAATGATTCATAAGACCACTGCCATCCATGACTTGATCGTGGATGGAGTACTTGACCTGGCATGTGTAACAGAGACTTGGTTGGATGAAGCAGATGGGCCTGTCCTTGCTGCTGCTTGTCCACCAGGTTTCTCTTATGCACAGCAACCCAGGTCTTGTGGGTGGGGAGGAGGGTTGCAGTGATTTTTAGGAAGTCTTTAGTTTGCACCGGGCATCCCATTGAGAAGACCCAGTTCTCTGAGTGCATGTTCTGGAAGTTGGGCAATAGGGGCAGTACAGGATTCCTTTTGGTGTACCAACCTCCCCACTGAACCAAGGATTCTCTGCCCGAGCTGCTTCAGGTTGTGGCAGATGTTCTCCTGGAGACACCTAGTGTGGTTGTCCTAGGGGATTTTAACATCCACACCGACACGACCTTTACAAGGAGCCGCTCAGGACTTCACGGAAAGCATGGCCTCCATGGGACTGTCCCTGAATAAGTCTGGCCCAACTCATAACCACAGACCTGGTGTTCACCTCTATGGATGTTGGTGATCTGACACTAAGTAAAAGCGAAACTAAAGAAATGCCATGGTCAGATCACTTCCTGGTGCAACTGGACTTCTCCACAACCCTTCCCCCTTTATTTATTTTTAGAATAAAAGGCAGTTTTATTTTTACCAGCAAGAAATGCCCTTATTCTAAAATACAACCATATTGGCTCTGCTAGGTCCCCATGAAGGTTCAGAGCTACAAATCTCCTAATAGGAATGTTCTATCAGCACCGGCATCCTCAAATCAATTAGAACAGCTGAAGCATAAACATTTATTTATTTAACCTTTAAAAATGCTTGCATTTGGTATTGTGTGGCATGTTACAGGCACATCCTTTATCTTGGGCATGTCTAGATATGTCAGAGCAATGCACCTGACCAAAAAAAAAAGGCTATATAAATATAAAACACACAATAGCTGTTGCATTGACTATAAAGAACACATAGTCTCTGGTCAAAAAAATCATAGAATCTTAGAGTTTGAAGAGACCCAAGGGTCATGTAGTCCAACCCCCTGCAATGCAGGAATCTCAGCTAAAGCATCCATGACAGATGGCCATCCAACCTCAGCATAAAAACCTACAAGAAAGGAGAGTCCACCACCTCATGAGAGTGTTTGCTTAGTAGTTATTTTGACAGTTTCCTTTTCTTACAATTACTAGTTTATCCGAACTCTCAGATTGTGCTTTATATTTTCAGACATGCACTCAAGAAGCAGTCACTAAGATTTAACACTAGATTGTTTCCAATGGAAAATTCCACAAAAGCATTGCACTATTTTCTCCCACTTTCCCCTTGAAACAAGCTCCCATATCAAATCCCCAAACTCCATTTTGAACATTTTGCTTCACATGTATTTAAGCTGCTTTCTGTTAACACCTTTAACACAGAGACGTGACAGTTAGAACTAGTTGTTTGAACTTCATGTTCCTCAAAATATAACAAGGAAAGAACAGTGGAAGGTAAACATGTTAGTTGAGCCTATGCCAAGTCACTGCCAAGGAGAATTTCTGAAGAGGCTTTTGGATAAGATACCTGCCCTAAAAAAGATCCACTGGAAAATATGACTCATTCACAACCACTGCTTTACAATTCAAGGCAAGGCCCCCACTTTTAGGAATATCCAATGTTTTCACATTGTTTACTTACATAATAGTTTTAAAATATCAGATCTGTGTAACTAAGGCAAATTTAGCAAGGCACTGAGCACCAAACTATGTCACTGTCTTAAAAATAAGCAGTAATGTTTGTCATGCTAAGAGCAGGGGTGGAGAGAAAAAGGATATATGAATTTTACTTAAAGCCTTTTTTGGTACAATGCTTAAGGACTCCCAGCAAGTTCTAACAAATGACTCAAGCTGTATTGCCCAATCAGTATGCAGTTTTTACAAAGGTTGTTAAATGCAAGTACTTGGCAGGAAAATACTCTTGAAAATAGACACACACAGGGAGAGAATTATATTCTACAAATAGGAAATCTTGTTTGAAATACAGTTTCAAATTAAGCTGTTCCTGTTTCACTTAAAAAAGAATTCAGAGTGGTTTATTTCAGTTATGAATGGAGCAGAAAGAAAACCATACTCCTTGTTCTGTGATGACCAGACAAAAGCATACTTTTGTGCACCTATTACCCAATCGATTGCCCCACCCAGTGGAAAACGAGAGGTTGTTCCAACAGCCTCTGGAGAGGCATCTGTCATATAAGTACTGGTGCTTTGCATCCCCCACCTGGTAGAGTGTATGGGACTGGAGGAAATCAGGACCCAAATGGCTATCACCACGCTAATTCATAGTTATTAACATCACACAAAATTATTATTTCTGCCATGAAAGAATTACGATCACGCAAGCGAGCTATATTTTAGACTGCCCTGGGAGGCATATTTCACGTGCTCTACAAACTTGTAGTCTTATGAAGATTATGAGTATTTCATTCTATTGAAAGAGCAAAAAGTAATATACAGTGGTACCTCTGGTTACAAACGCTTTGGGTTACGTTTTTTTGGGTTATGAACGTTTTTAACCCAGAAGTGAGTGTTCCGAGCTCTTGGAGGCCTCGCCACTGCCCGGAGCCAAGCCCGGACATGCGCGGAGCCTGCGGAGGCTCCACAACTGGGCTCCAGCAGCGGGAGCACTCCAAGGCCTCCGCGAATGCCGGGAGCCAGGCCCCGACATCCAAGCGGCATACGGAGGCTCTGTGATCGGCCTCCAGCCATGAGAGCTTTCCGAGGCCTTCACAACTGCCCGGAGCCAGGCCCTGACATCCTCAGGATGCCCAGCAGGTCGCATCCCAGCCCCAAAGTTAGGAAAGGAACACTTACCTAACGGAGACCAAGAGCAGTGAAGCTGTTAAGAAAACAAAGATGAGCCTGGGCCGAAAAGCCTTTTACCAACCATTGCCCCATCCCCAGTTGTAGCAATATGCGTGGCACCTAGCCAGGTAAGCCCACCTACCCTGTGGGAGGGGGGGAGTGGAAGATTTTGGGATTCTGCAAGGAATTTTGGGATTTGTTTATGTGAGTCTGCCATGTGCCTTTGTCTCTGCTTTGCTCCTTCGTTTGGAGGACTTCTGTGGGACTCTGCCTTCTGTCATTGTTTTGGGGATTGTGTACAGCCCAGTTCAGCTACTGGTTGATTGTGTGACTGCAGAAATGGATAAAAGCACCCCATCCAAACAATGACTATCATCAGTGCATGTAAGAAAAAAAAATGTTAATTTTTTCATCTACAATACTGTCTTATTTTATAAATTGTATACATTGATTATTTCCTGCCAACCTAGCAGTTCGAAAGCACGTCAAAGTGCAAGTAGATAAATAGGTACCACTCCAGCGGGAAGGTAAACAACATTTCCATGTGCTGCTCTAGTTCGCCAGAAGCGGCTTTGTCATGCTGGCCATATGACCTGGAAGCTGTACGCCGGCTCCCTTGGCCAATAATGCGAGATGAGCACTGCAACCACAGAGTCGGTCACGACTGGACCTAATGGTCAGGGGTCCCTTTACCTTTATACATTGATTATAGCCTTCATTTTATGGATCAATGGTCTTGTTAGACAGTAAAATGCATGTTAAATTGCAGTTTTAGGGAGTGTTTTTCATCGTCTGGAACGGATCAATCCACTTTTCAATGGGAAAGTGTGCTTCAGGTTAAGAACGGACTTCCAGAACCAATTCAGTACTTAACCTGAGGTACCACTGTAGTCGTACCTTGGAAGCCAAACAGAATCCGTTCCGGAAGTCTGTTCATCCAAGAGGCAGCTTCCGAATGGCTGCAGAAGCTTCCTGCAGCCATTCAGAAGCCACAGAAGTTCCGCTGGACATTCGGCTTCCAAAAGAACGTTCGCAAACCGGAACACTTTTGCAGCGTTTGGGAGCCAAAACATTCGACTGCTAAGGTGTTCATCAACCAAGGTACAACTGTACGTACTGGGGACACAAACCAATTTGCAATCAGAACCCACCATTAATGAAATCTCCAATGATTTCAATTGCAAACAAAAAATACAGTTCTGCATTTGCCCTCTGGCCTGTAAGGGATGCCACTAAAACATCAGGATATATTGAGCCTTCCCCCAGCCACACTATGGAAGGAGCCCGGAAACCTGGTCACACATAAATCAACTTGATGCATTACTGAATATATTCAGTCCCCATTGAACACTTGGGTTGGCTTGCCGTGATTAATAGAAGATTGTTGGTTAGTGGTTTATGAAACAACGCATTAGCAGTTTAGACACATCTTGTTCTGTATAGAACAAAGTCTATTTTTGTTGCAGCAATGTTTATTGTTAATGGTCCTCAAAATTCAGAATAAAAATTAGACACAAGCTGAAGCTGTGTAATATATGGGTCATAAAATCCTCAGGCAAAAATTATCTATACTGGATTTTAGAAAAAAATGAGCTGGTCAGGTTAAGCAGGTCAAGCCATTTTGTTTCTTAAAAAACCTCATCCATCCTCTTCTCCAACAGCCTGTTTACTGATGTGTATATGGTTCATTACCTTATGTGCATTGTATACCACAATGAGCATGCAGCAGTTGCACCTTGTCAGAACTTGTCAAGAAATGTATATTCTGACAATCTGTATTACCATCTTAAAATCCTCCAACCCAAAAACTGACATATTAGAAAAAAATCCCTGACCATAGGCATAACCTCATTCATACTTTATATTTTTCTGATGTGTTTTAAATGAGCCATTCTTTTCATAACCTCAATACTTGTTGCCAATAGTGGTGGTTTCTCCAAAGAGATGTCTCCCAAGTTCAATTCTCCACCTCATCAGTCATTTTTAGAGGGCCAGGTGTTGCATTTAACTGGAGCTCCCAAAAACCCAGGTAATATGCAGCCAACTCCATTTTGAAACCCTTCACATTGGTTTAAAGCAAGCATCTCTTGAAGTCTTAGATCCTAACTGCTATTCCAACATCATCAAGCAATAAAGAAACAACTTGCCTATGGAAACTTGTATTTTACTATTTGGTACTGTTCGCCCAGTTTAAAAAATAGTTTCTTCACTTCTAGGTTTAAATAAATACAATAAATTTATTTCAGATTTTGTGGGAGGGGTTGTGGGGGAGAATCCTGCTTTACCCCACAATGATTGCCATGGTTATTTATTAATTTATTCTTTAATATTTCTAAGTTGCTTAATAATTAGAATTTTTTTAGTAGTTTATGCAAATAAAACCACAAAAGCAATATCATAAATGAAAATGCCATACAAAAAATCCAGTGGTACACGGTCCATTCTTATGGATCAAGGAAAGCCTACACAGGAGTTTAGTTTGAAAACATAATGGCAAAGGGGTTAAAAGGAACAGGAGACAAGATGGGGGAGGGGAGAAACCCAAAGACTTTAAAAGCTATTACTATTTTAAAAGATAATATTTTAAGAGCTGACTCAAGTTCCACATATGAGGGTAACAAGTAAGCATGATGTATACACTAGCTGTTGTTTGGCCTCCACCAAGCTTACTGAAATGCTATGCAAAAGTTAATTACATGAAGGCAAATATGCAAGTTCCAAGCTGCTCTTTAGTTCATGAACCTATCAATGGGGGCCCTCACAACTGAAAAAGTTACCCACTCCCAATTTGCAGTTACTTTTCCAAGTAGGTATTAGAACAAGATGCAGCTTTAAAACTGTCAGAGGAAGAGTTGTTCCTTTGTGAAGCTTCCCAAGCTGTTAATCTATTACAGTCTGAAAACAAGAGCTTACTATAGCTCAGCTAAACATCCATTTGTCTTTCGAACTGGAGCAGGTCACAGTGTACCATCTGGTCCAGCCCATTTCTGCAAAACTCTACAGAAGTAATTGTGAAAAGGAGAACCACCACCCCCAACCATAGGACAACACAGCTGAACTGGGGTGATTGGGTAGCAGGAAGAGCTCTCTTTAATTATTTATTTACCTCTGTATGGTTATATACATTATCTACATACTAAAATCTGAAATGCTTTTGTTTGTTCCTCCGTAACTGACATAAATCTTTGCTTAGGTTACCATGACATTTAGAACAGCCCTGGCAAGCCAGTGACAGGTACAATAATAGTTGCTTTTATTCTTTGAATACATACCAACTGCTAGTTGAGATATAAATTTGTGAAAACTAACTGACTCATCACATGCCTTTCTGGAATGAAAGGTCATCTTATCGCTGCAACAAGACTGCCTACACTACAGTATAGTGAGTGTATCCACATTTACATAACCTTGGCCTTAACAATGGAAAAGAATTTCAGTATACCAATATGTGAAGCAGAAATCATTCTGATTTGTGAACAGCTAAACTTTAATTTGACATGCAAAACAAACCATTCTTACACTTGATGAAGGATTTTCCTACAGGTGTACAGGAATCAGCACAGTCAGTGAGCCTAATTATGAACTCTATTCTCAGACAAAATATCATCAACTCCAACTTATATACAGGATACCACTGACTGACTGACTGACTGACGAAACTACAGTATATACTATTGTATATTATTTGTACTTCTACCCCACCCTACAACAAACGGCTCCAAGAACAGATTATAAAATAAGTACAATAAATCATAAAAAACTACAAAACAACCAATGACAAAGCAGCATCACAGAACAGCAATGAAGGAGGAAAGCCATCCACTTAAAGACAAAGTACAGTATTAAGAAGAGGGAGAGGGAGAAACTTCCAGCCCAGGTCACCCCATAAGTCAAGAACTACTCTTATGGTGAGTGGAGCACCTGTGCATACTGTGAGCTGATCTGTGTACTGCTGTTGTTGTTGTTGTTTAGTCGTTCAGTCGTGTCCGACTCTTCGTGACCCCATGGTCCAGAGCACGCCAGGCACTCCTGTCTTCCACTGACGGCAGTTTGGTCAGACTCGTGTTGGTGGCTTTGAGAACACTGTCCAACCATCTCGTCCTCTGTCGTCCCCTTCTCCTTTTGCCCTCCATCCTTCCCAACATCAGCGTCTTTTCCAGGGAATCTTCTCTTCTCATGAGGTGGCCAAAGTATTGGAGCCTCAGCTTCAGGATCTGTCCTTCCAGTGAGCACTCAGGGCTGATTTCCTTCAGAATGGATAGGTTTGATCTTCTTGCCGTCCATGGGACTCTCAAGAGTCTCCTTCAGCACCATAATTCAAAAGCATCAATTCTTCGGCGATCAGCCTTCTTCATGGTCCAGCTCTCACTTCCATACATCACTACTGGGAAAACCATAGCTTTAACTATACGGACCTTTGTTGGCAAGGAGATGTCTCTGCTTTGTAAGATGCTGTCTAGGTTTGTCATTGCTTTTCTCCCAAGAAGCAGGTGTCTTTTACAGTGGTACCTCTACTTCTACTTACGAATTTAATGCGTTCCGAACACACATTCGTAAATCGAAAAAAATTGCAAGTCGAATCCCATAGGAATGCATTGGGAGAAAAAATTCGTAAGTAGAAGCAACCCTATCTAAAAATTCGTAAGTAGAAAAAATCCTATCTAAACCGCATCCAAGATGGCGGACAGAGCTCCGTTCATAAGTAGAAACATTCGTAAGTAGAAGCAAAATAAAAAAAATTCCTTCAGTAGCACCTTAAAGACCAACTAAGTTTTTATTTTGGTATGAACTTTCGTGTGCATGCACACTTCTTCAGATACACTGAAACAGAATCCACCAGACCCTTATGTATATTCTTGGATGAGGTTTAGATAGGATTTTATTTTACTTACGAATGTGCGTTTAGGACGCATTAAATTCGTAAGTAGAGGTACCACTGTATAAGTTAAATAAGCAGGGAGACAATATACAGCCTTGTCGTACTCCTTTCCCAATTTTGAACCATTCAGTTATTCCATATCCAATTCTAATTGTAGATTCTTGTCCCACATAGAGATTTCTCAGGAGACAGATGAGATGATCAGGCACTCCCATTTCTTTAAGAACTTGCCATAGTTTGCTGTGGTCAACACAGTCAAATGCTTTTGTGTAGTCAATGAAGCAGAAGTAGATGTTTTTCTGGAACTCTCTAGCTTTCTCCATAATCCAGCACATGTTTGCAATTTGGTCTCTGGTTCCTCTGCCCCTTCGAAATCCAGCTTGCACTTCTGGGAATACTCTGTCCACATTCAGTGGTACCTCTACTTACGAATAACTCTACTTACGAATGTTTCTACTTACGGACGGAGCTCCGTCCGCCATCTTGGATGCGGTTTAGATAGGATTTTTTCTACTTACGAATTTTTAGATAGGGTTGCTTTGACTTACGAATTTTTTCTCCCAATGCATTTTTATGGGATTCGACTTACAATTTTTTTCGACTTACAAATGTGCGTTCGGAACACATTAAATTCATAAGTAGAGGTAACACTGTACTGCTTAAGCCTGCCCTGTAGAATTTTAAGCATAACCTTGCTAGCGTATGAAATGAGCGCAATTGTGCGGCAGTTGGAGCATTCTTTGGAACTGCCCTTCTTTGGGATTGGGATGTAGACTGATCTTCTCCAATCCTCTGGCCACTGCTGAGTTTTCCAAACTTGCTGGCATATTGAGTATAGCACCTTAACAGCATCATCTTTTAAAATTTTAAATAGTTCAGCTGGAATATCATCCCTTCCACTGGCCTTGTTATTAGCAGTGCTTTCTAAGGCCCATTTGACTTCACTCTCAAAGATGTCTGGCTCAAGGTCAGCAACCACACTACCTGGGGTGTACGAGACCTCCATATCTTTCTGGTACCGTATAATTCCTCTGTGTATTCTTGCCACCTCTTCTTGATGTCTTCTGCTTCTGTTAGGTCCTTTTCCACTTTTGTCCTTTATTATGGTAATCTTTGTACGAAATGTTCCTTTCATATCTCCAATTTTCTTGAACAGATCTCTGGTTTTCCCCATTCTATTGTTTTCCTCTATTTCTTTGCATTGCTCGTTTAATAAGGCCCTCGTCTCTCCTTGCTATTTTTTAAAAAATCTACATTCAATTTCCTTTATCTTTCACTATCTCCCTCACATTTTGCCTGCCTTCTCTCCCCTGCTATTTGTAAGGATTCATTGGACAGCCACTTTGCTTTCTTGCATTTCCTTTTCCTTGGGATGGTTTTCATTGCTGCCTCCTGTATAATGTTACAAGCCTCCATCCATAGTTCTTCTGGCACTCTGTCCACCAAATCTAAATCCTTAAACCTGTTCCTCATTTCCACTGTGTTATTCATAAGGGATTTGATTTAGATTGTGTCTTACTGGCCCAGTGGTTTTTCCTACTTTCTTCAGTTTAAGCTGGAATTTTGCTATAAGAAGCTGATGATCTGAGCCACAGTCAGCTCCAGGTCTTGTTTTTGCTGACTGTATAGAGCTTCTCCATCTTTGGCTGCAGAGAATATAATCAATCTGATTTTGATGCTGCCCATCTGGGGATCTCCATGTGTAGAGTCATCTCTTGTGTTGTTGGAAGAGAGTGTTTGTGATTACCAGCTTGTTCTCTTGACAGAACTCTATTAGCCTTCTAATCTGTGTGTGCTACTAAGTTAAACCACATCTTAGCATACATACATAATGACTCCCAGTGATTGCAGCTGCTGTACTCTTCCCCTAGCTCTCCTGCTGCAAGCTAAGCCATGGTTTGATTTGGGCCAGGGTGACCAGAGACGTTTTGGCACCGGAGGCAAAATGTCCCCCTGCCGCCCCTGTAGTTTGCCCTGTAGCTTCCCCTCAAGGAAAACCCTTGTAAAGCCTTGCGACCAGGAAAGAAGGAAAGCTCCACACAAGCTTCTGGAACACCTCCCTCTTGCCAACAGTTGGTGAGAGTGAGGCATTCTTCAGAGCTTTGGCACTGGTCTCTCTCCACCTCTAGGCCACAGAAGTGGTGGGGTGGGCAGGGCACCCGTGGAGAACCACCTCTTGCATTTCCAACACCTGAGGTCTGAGCTCCTACTGGTGCCATCCTAACCTGAATTTGCCTGTGCATCTTCTCTGCTTCCCCTCAGATGACCCAATGAAGCAGCTTTATTCTTTATTCCAGTAGGTCCTATATAAGGAGGATAGTATGAAAGGGGTTGTGAGGGGGAAGGCTATGTACACGGGTATTCTCCTGTAGCTTAAACCCAAATCCAAGATGACAGGACGTTGCCGGGGGGGGGGGCTTGATGAAGCTCATCTACATTTTGAAACTAACTTTAACAAGCCCCTGAAGTTCCTTGCATAGTTTAAGACAGATTACAAAGGTAGTAAAACACAATAGGTAAAGGTAAAGGGACCCCTGACCATTAGGTCCAGTCGTGACCGACTCTGGGGTTGCGCGCTCATCTCGCATTATTGGCCGAGGGAGCCGGCGTACAGCTTCCAGGTCATGTGGCCAGCATGACAAAGCCGTTTCTGGCAAACCAGAGCAGCACATGGAAACGCCGTTTACCTTCCCGCTGTAGCGGTTCCTATTTATCTACTTGCATTTTGACGTGCTTTCGAACTGCTAGGTTGGCAGGAGCTGGGACCAAGCAACGGGAGCTCACCCCGTCACAGGGATTCGAACCGCCGACCTTCTGATCGGCAAGCCCTAGGTTCTGTGGTTTAACCACAGCGCCACCTGGGTCCCTATAGTAAAACATAATACTATATGCAATTATACAATGTTCCTTGATCATTACACTTTGCCAAAAATATACTGCTAGAGTTGGCCAATCAAGGAGTACACAACAGTGACAGGCATAATTATGACAAGACTTTCATCAAGCCATCTTTTGCTTAAGCATCCTGCTGGCCAGGCCAGAATGCAGATGTTGATAGAGTCCTGAGTGTTCAGCAAAATACAGCCATAATATTCAACATCAAGTGTTGTTCAAAGCTGCCCACTCTACCAATACCAACTTTTTGATCTATGTAGTTAATGCTTCACTTCAAAAGACATTAGCACTTGATGGAGTGTCCTAATGCTATAAAGAAAGACCACATGTGCTCTCTAGAAGTTCAAGTTGAACAATAAGGCCATCATACCTGAGCAAACACAGGGAAAATGTCACGTCTCAGTCCACTTCATTTAAAATGCACAATTAACCTTTTGTTCAAGAAATGCCGGAAGCAAGTTCTCTTCATTATGTAGCTATGTAACTAAGAAATTTTGCAGGGCAATTATTAATGGCTTCAACCCTTCCTTCATGAAGAAAATACCTAAGTTCCATTTGACAGTTTTTGGTCTACTAACCCACTGCTAGGCTGATTTTTGTAAGCTTACTCTAATAAAACTATGTTTATTGGATCCTAACCCTAAAATCTGTTCTCTTACAAGACTGTATGTACATTCTAGCACAGTGGTCTAAGGTACTGACAAGTCTATTATTTTTATACAAAAACAGGAGCTATTTTCCCTTTATGCTACTACTCCAATTCACTTACAATATCATCGTAAGGATACAAAAGCAACATATGGAGAACTGTGAAGAGTCTTGAATCCTTTGGTGTGAGGGGCAGAGGATATAACCCTTTTTCATCATTATACCTGCTTCCTTTATTTCTTTGCAAGTCAGTGGAAAGATGAAATATGTAAGTTTGAAATGGGGGACAGCTGCTGCACAGCATGGGCAGTCTCTGCAGTGCCCTTGAGACCAGCAAGCCTTAAAAAAAACACATGCAGCCTGTGTGTGTAGGAGAGTAAGTGGTGAACTACTCAACACTACAAAGCAGTGGGCTCAAAACCTGTTGCTTCAGCTGTGTAATGCAGATGAAGAAAGAACTCTTGGTGACCTATGCACATTGCAACATACGGAGAAATGGGTAAAGACCGTCACCTTTTTGTTAAAATTTCAATAACGGAGGATTATGCAACAATTGTGGCAAAAGCGGCACCCTGGTCGCATTCAACAAAATATTTGCTGAAAGGTCTAGAAAAACTACAGTGGTACCTCAGTTTACAAGCACAGTTGGTTCCGGAAGTCTGTACTTAACCTGAAGCATACTTAACCTGAAGCGAACTTTCCCATTGAAAGTAATGGAAAGTGGATTAATCCGTTCCAGACAGGTCCGCGGAGTACTTAAACTGAAAGTACTCAAACCGAAGCGTACTTAAACCGAGGTATGACTGTATATAATACACTTAATATGTCAGTACTACATGTACTTAAATATGCTATGTTACCACTAACAGCATTTGGGGATTTGCAACAGGAGAGCCTCAGAGACCACATCTTGCCCCAGGCCCCACATTCCTCTCTGTGACACTGCCTGCATATGCAAGGAAATTCACTGTTGAGCAAAAACATTTAAGTTGTCCCTTAGATCAGTGTTTCTCAACCAGTGTGCCTCCAGATGTTTTGGGACTACAACTCCCATCATCCCTAGCTAGCAAGACCAGTGGTCAGGAATGATGGGAGTTGTAGTCCCAAAACATCTGGAGGCACACTGGTTGAGAAACACTGCCTTAGATCAAAGGTTAGAACAAAAATGGTCTCAATAGCAATTTTAACAGCTTCAAAGTTTATCTTAGACTAAAGACAGCATATAAGACTGAAGAAATCCACAATGCACTGACTCCCCCAAAGTACTAGTTTCATATGCTTAACATTAATTCTGGCTTAGGTCAGTACTGAACGCAAGCAATGGCAAGATTCTTCAGTTAGCCTAAAAAATAGATTTAGTCTAGGCTGAGATTCTGGCTCAACTTAACTCCCTGCTTTTAGGACACCAGCACACCTTGTTTAATTCAATTATGTCCCAATTTAGTGTTTCTGAATAAATCTTTGTTCCAGCAATGCATACAATCAGGTTTGAAAACACTCTGTTCTTTTGAACTATTTTTAAAATAGTGTGCATCTGAAAATAGACTTCACTGTAAGTAAGTGTGATAGTTTGGGGCAATGAAGTAGTTAACATCAATTTTTAGCAGGAAAATGGGGAAAATAAAAGCTACACAGATATTCAGAAGAACTAGTAGTGCAATGTCTCATCACCACCAGTTTTATGCAAATACAGTGTGACCACACTTAGAATAATGTGACACTTCTGCCCCACATCTAAAAATTATATTGTACAACTGGAAATTGTTCAGAAAATTTTAATGAAAATTATCAGGAGGCTGCAGCTACTCCCATATGATGAAAAGTCTTGTTGTGTGGACTTTTCAATTATCCATTTGTGTCATATCTTTCTAGGGTCTGGTTACTTCTGTTTCAGTGTATCTGAAGAAGTGTGCATGCACACGAAAGCTCATACCTATGACAAACTTAGTTGGTCTCTAAGGTGCTACTGAAAGGATTTTTTATTTTTAATTTGACTGCGTCAGACCAACACGGCTACCTACCTGTAACTTGTATTTTTTGTGACTTTCAAGCTGCTCTGAAAGCCTTTTTTGGCTGAAGAAAAGGATTTTAAAAAATCTTTCTGTAAAAAACCATATGAAAATTAGCTGGTCCAGACATAGCAAGTACGTAGTATTCAACTGCTGCATCCAGTCAATGCAAGGATTCTCCTTGCCAAATGGGTGCATGTGCACTCTTCCCTAATCTGCTCTAAAGAGTAGGGGGAACCCTTGGGACAGTTTTTGGGGCACACAGGGGGGAGAAGAGATGGTGAGCATGTTTCATTAATACAAATTGTGGGGGTATGTAGCCACAGGTATAGCTATTACAGTATTATTGCATCTTTGCAAACACAGAAAACTTTGCCTGAAACAGATTGCAAAGATGAAAATCTCTTTTAAAAGAACAAGTCGATTTAAAAACCAAAGAGCAATACTTTAAATCAATTTATCTTCCTTGAGCTGTGCCCTATTTTACCTTTACTGTGGTTGGGGGGGGGGGGTTCATGATTTTGGAAGACACAGATTAAAAGATAACATGATTTTTTACTGCTTGTTTAACAAAAGGCAAGCATCATTGTAAGAAAGTGAAACGATCCTAATCCTAAACTCTATTGACGAAAGGCAGCCAAATTAGGCGTTCAAGTCCCAGAAAGCAATTAACTTGACAGCTGAGGTCTTGTTACACAGCAGGGAGACATGCACAAAAAACTGAGGGAGGTTTCTGAAAATTTCGTAGCATTGCAAGAAGAAGAAGAAAAGGCGCTGTGCCTTCGTGACTGCTGGCAGCCTACCCATCCTAAAAGATTGTCTGATAATTATGCTATATACAAGACATGCAAATACAGCAAGGATGGAGAGTGTTTACATTATGAAAGCATACAACATAAAAAGAGTTCACATTCTGGTGCCAAACTCATTATAATGCTACACTATGGAGAAAGCTAGAGAGTTCCAGAAAAACGTCTACTTCTGCTTCATTGACTATGCAAAAGCCTTTGACTGTGTCGACCACAGCAAACTATGGCAAGTTCTTAAAGAAATGGGAGTGCCTGATCACCTCATCTGTCTCCTGAGAAATCTCTATGTGGGACAAGAAGCTACAGTTAGAACTGGATATGGAACAACTGATTGGTTCAAAATTGGGAAAGGAGTACGACAAGGTTGTATATTGTCTCCCTGCTTATTTAACTTATATGCAGAATTCATCATGCGAAAGGCTGGACTAGATGAATCCCATGCCGGAATTAAGATTGCCGGAAGAAATATCAACAACCTCAGATATGCAGATGACACAACCTTGATGGCAGAAAGTGAGGAGGAATTAAAGAACCTTTTAATGAGGGTGAAAGAGGAGAGCGCAAAATATGGTCTGAAGCTCAACATCAAAAAAACCAAGATTATGGCCACTGGTCCCATCACCTCCTGGCAAATAGAAGGGGAAGAAATGGAGGCAGTGAGAGATTTTACTTTCTTGGGCTCCTTGATCACTGCAGATGGTGACAGCAGTCACGAAATTAAAAGACGCCTGCTTCTTGGGAGAAAAGCAATGACAAACCTAGACAGCATCTTAAAAAGCAGAGACATCACCTTGCCGACAAAGGTCCGTATAGTTAAAGCTATGGTTTTCCCAGTAGTGATGTATGGAAGTGAGAGCTGGACCATAAAGAAGGCTGATCGCCGAAGAATTGATGCTTTTGAATTATGGTGCTGGAGGAGACTCTTGAGAGTCCCATGGACTGCTAGAAGATCAAACCTATCTATTCTTAAGGAAATCAGCCCTGAGTGCTCCCTGGAAGGACAGATCGTGAAGCTGAGGCTCCAATACTTTGGCCACCTCATGAGAAGAGAAGAATCCTTGGAAAAGACCCTGATGTTGGGAAAGATGGAGGGCACTAGGAGAAGGGGACGACAGAGGACAAGATGGTTGGACAGTGTTCTCGAAGCTACGAACATGAGTTTGACCAAACTGCGGGAGGCAGTGCAAGACAGGAGTGCCTGGCGTGCTATGGTCCATGGGGTCACGAAGAGTTGGACACGACTAAACGACTAAACAACAACAAAGTTCCATTTAAACCACTGTCATGTTGAAGAGATATATAAAAACAGTATGCTACTTGTCTTGATGGTGGCACAAATTGAACTTTCAAGGCTGAAAAGAGAAGCCAACTCAACCAGGATAGTACCAGTATTGGTCATGTGATGAACCTGACCTAGCTTCGACATAGCTACTTGACACTTTAATAAAATGTTCCAGTTCCATTTGGGAAATGAAAACTTGCAAAGCAAGCAGCCAGTTCAATCTGAAGTATGTGTATGCTTAATATCCTGTATCAGAAACCTGCTCCGCCCCTCCCCCACACTTGGTGCCATTTTGCAGACTGTCTACTGGACCCTCATACTTTTCTCAGCTGAAATGTTAATAAAGCCTCATCTACACATGCAGCAGAATAAGTTGACTCAGAATAGTACCAATTCAGATGGCAGGTGGGGGAATGACAGTGCTGAATGCTTTCCTGTGTAGAACAGTCCCTGAAAATAAAAACCTAACATATTTGGAGGAGGGATGCTAACCATTACCTTCTGTGCTATTATATTATTATTATTATTATTATTATTATTATTATTATTATGTCTTTTTTTACTTAAGTAAAAAGTGACATTTCCCCATCTGGCATGATACAAGCCCATTCTTACAACTCAGAATTTTTCCAACTCTTTCAGCTGCATATGTAGAATCAGGGCCGGCCCTACGTGCAGGCTGGGTGGCGCAGGGCACCACGGCACCGGCCTGCCAGGGGGGCGCTGCGAGCTGCGCCCGCTGGCCAGCCGGTCCGCCGCGCAGCTGCGCCCACGGCAACTGCGCTGTGCCTGCCGCGCAGCAGCGCTTGTGGCAGCTGCGCTGCGCACTGTGCCCACCCGCCCACCGCGCTGGGAAACGGGGCGGGAGGGCACCGGAGGGATCCGGCGCACCATGGTGCCAGGGGCGCTTAAGACGGCCCTGTGTAGAATATGCCTTCATTTTTTATTAAGCAGAAATGTAATTACCCATTTCTGAAAGACAGCACAATATTTTTTTTAGATAATTAGGTAGATACAAGCCTATTTTGCTGGCATTCCATCATGGTTTCAACAGCCCCCACTGAGCTATATTGAAGGAAGCTAGGCAGCAAGCAACTTCTCAGCTGCTTTGTGAGGTGCTAGTTTACATGTCTGCTAGTTCATACAGCCATTCAACTCAGCCTCTCAAGGCCACTCTGCTGCTTCATAACATTAAATATCCCCCTCCAAGAGCTCAATGACATATTCCAAAAAAATATGCTACTTTTAATTCTATTTTTAATTGATTTTAACAAAGTATAAAAGCCAACTAACAGACTTCCTGATCAAAACCTCCAAGTTGCAAGCACTCCAAAGTTCATCTGCCCTGCTGTCTGCACTCACAGAACAGCTAACATTTTTACAAGGAGCTCATATTCAAGGTATTTTTATCTTCCTCCCTCTCAGTAAGAAGCTGCACAGAAATCTCATTTCCCATTCTTCTTTATTGCAGCACAGAATTGGGGGGGGGGGGTCACAATTACCCACTCTAGAATATCCGTTGAAATACCCTTCCAGAATGCAGTCAGTGTTCCCAATTTCTTGTCAAAGTCTTACCATATAGTTGGCCCTTTCCCTTATTCTCCCTCCATGCCACATGATAGCAATTCCTATTAAAACTGTAAGCTGAGCATCCAGAACAAAGAGTTTGAGAGTTTTTATAGAAACACTAGCTGGCCCAGCCACGCATTGCTGTGGCTCAGTCTGTTAAATGGACCCTCAGAGTCCCCCTTCAGACTCCCCTCACCTTCAGAGCCGCCCTTCATTTTGTTGAAAGGTTTTATGTGTGTTCTGTTTACACAGCGTCATCCCCGTGACTCCCCCCACCCTGCCCCGACCCATGAGCTATCCCATCCCCTCCTCCCCCCCCCCACCCCGGCTCATCCCTGTGGTTGTCCCCACCCTGTCCCTACCCATGAGGTATGCCGCCCCCTCCCCCCCATCTCCCCCCCAGGCGAGCCCCCACCTCGGCCCAGTCTGGAAAGCCAAGGCGAGATGCTGTGGAGAGGGAAGCTTTCCTAGCTGCAGTACCAATGTAGCCATTGCTAGAGGGCGCTGTTTGGCAAAATCCCAGCATGCACTTGAGGGTAATTTGTGAGTTCTGGAACATGGGGTTTGGGGTTTTTTGCATGGCCCAGGTGTGACATCTGTCTATGCAACCTGTATATGGTCACTCTCATATTCACTTTGGACGTTGTGTACGTAATCGGTCAAGCGGTTTCGGAGAAAAGTGGACATCCACCCACATGCCCAGTTTACATTTTTATATATACAGATGGTACATGCATATGCTGCCCTTAAGCTGGGAACTTTTTTCTAAAATTTACAATAGTTTAAGCAGCCTATTAAAGAGGGAGGAGGGTACAGCTTAGTGATGGATAACATGTTCTGTATTCTAAAAGGTGCTGTTAAATTTAAAAAAAAAACCTGTCCTGGACAGCACTCTCATAAATTTTGCCTGGTTTGAATGAGAAACATTCAGTATAAAAACCCTTAATTACTTGGATAAATAGTGTAAAATACAATATTGGTAGGGTATAAAAACAGAGCAACAATACAGCACTACACATATGGTTGTTGCAGTAAGATTGTAAGACATTAAGACCAAATTATTAAAAAAATATTACTTTTTTAGGATGGCATATAAAGACATCACTGCTCTCAAAACATGCCCACAGAATTTGCCAACACAATATGAAAATATATGCACGCTGAGCTGTTTTTAAAACAATTCTATGAAAATTGTCTTGAGCTGCATTAAAATATGGAAACTCTTACCTGATACTCTTCTGTTGAATTTGTTGATAACAGGAGCTGCAAAAAGAAAAGAAAAAAGTCCAATAAGCTAGGAAATACTTGGTTGCTGAAACTACTAAGAACACAATTCCATATTCCAGTGGTTTTCAACCAGTATGCAGTGGCACCCTGGGGTACCTTAAATCAGGCTTCCTCAAACTCGGCCTTCCAGATGTTTTGAGACTACAATTCCCATCATCCCTGACCACTGGTCCTGCTAGCTAGGGATCATGGGAGTTGTAGGCCCAAAACATCTGGAGGGCAGAGTTTGAGGAAGCCTGCCTTAAATGATGGTGAGGAATGCAACATTGGGCAACACTGGCTTCTGTCCCTCTTCCTTTCCCTCCCTCTTCTGATGCCCTCTTGCATCTCTGCCTCCCAAAGTCCTGCACTGCTGTTTATTGCAGCACCCCTGGCTATAAGCTCCACAGGCAAATGGTGCCTAGAAGGTACCTCTCTTTGGGGCTGGGGTGGGGGGAATGGCAGCTCAGAGACCAGGGATGGTAGCAGCAGCTGCCTGGAGGACTCCCAAGGAGAGGAGGCTGAGGGAACACCCCACAAGGGAGGGTGTTCGAAAAAGGGTGAGGCTGCCAGCTCTGCAGGCAAGGAGTGACATAACTGGGCTCCTGAATGAGCCCCAAGGGGGTGCTGCAGAAAGAATGTAGTTGGTCATGGAAGACATGGACTCAAAAAGGTTGAAAACCTCTGCCATGTTCTGAAAATGCCATGCTCTGAGAACAGGAGAAGGGAAGGGTGCACAATCCTTTCCCTGTTCACCACTTTTCTGCTCAAAACTGAACATCACTTATGATTGCTTTTTCTCATGCAGGAGTCAAAGCTTCCGTTTCCCTCACAAATACATGAGCAGCTCAGAGAAAAGAAATGCCATGGTACAGCAGCACAACCGGACACCTTCATCTGCACCAGCTGCAGCAAAACATGTCTCTCCCGTATCAGTATCTACAGCCATAGCCAGCACTGTAATTCTCCAACAGTTTGACTTCACTCGCAATGGCACAATCCTCTATTGTATCCTGAGACAGATAGATGCCAACAACTAACATGCTTGGATCCCCAAAAGGGGGGAAAGGTGCCTAAGGGACTCTTGAGTATAATCATTATTTAATCCATAGCCCCTTGAGCATTTGTTTTCTTTTGTCAAGATTTCCGTATGTGTAATGGAACTTAAATGCTTTGCAAAGTGTTAGAAGTTATTTTTTGTTAAAAGGTAATCAGATGTGCACACCCAACTCTGCAACAGAAATATGAGAACCTGTTAGTAACTAGGGTTGAAGGCATATTTATCCTTTCTGTTAATTAACATAGTAATGGGATGTTCTTTGTAAATTTTGATGTCCGTGTCCTAAACATCCCAATCAACATCCCATACAAGCACATACTAATGGTATTTATAGAAATTCTAATTATAGATTTCAGTTGTTTAAAATGGGCTCTCAGTAAAGTAATTGAACATATTTGGTATTACATGTTATTCTTCAAATTAGGCATCCCAACAAGCATTTGGTCCTTCCTCAGCATTCTCAGAACTTAAAGCCTTGTTTCCATAGCTTTGGAATTTACATCATATATCAGTGGCAAACAAACCCGTATTTTCAAGAAGAAGTGTTCAACAGCTCACACTTCTTAGTGCAACTGCACTAAATCTACTACCATCAAGCACAACCTTAAATACTGGCAAACCCTCCAACCAATATATAGTGGATGCGTGGATGCACAATTTAGAGCTATCCAAAGCTTATAATGGGACACGCTTCCCCAGTTCTTTATTCATTTCTACATACATTGAGTATTCACATGGGGATGCCACACCCAATTTTGTCCCAACTGGGCACTGTGTTATTTCTTACACCAGCGTTTCTCAACCGCTGTTCCACGGCACACTAGTGTGCCGCGAGACGCTGGCTGGTGTGCCGCGACGTGCCGCGGCGAGAAGGGTGATTTGCTGCCTTGTCACGTGCCTAGTCACGTGCCACGACGAGAAGGCGGCCGCCATTAGGGGGCGCTGACCCGCCGTAAAGGAAGCCGGCCGGGGGACTTCTGGGTTGCCGCGGACCGCTCCAGACGCTCCCTGACGAAGCTCCGGGGAGCGCTACTCTTTGCGGGGTGAAAACGGGCGGTTTTGAGGCTTCAAACCCCCGTGTGAGGAACAGGGGGGACTCCCTGCCTAAAGAGGGGTTGCAGGGCGTTGGAGGGGTTCCCGCAACGGACTGCGAGGTCCAGAAGGGGATCACAGACGCCGGCTGCAGCTCTCTCCCTCCCGCACTGAGAAAGCCTGGCTGCTGAAGCGCACAAGCGGCAAAACCTCCAAAATAAGAAAGAACCGCGACCTGCATAAAAGGTTGGTGCAACTCTACCCTACTGCAACTCTTCAGAATTAAAGAGACTATGTATCTGTAGAAGTGCAAAGAGATAAAAAAAAAAAGAAAGAGGGCAGAAGGGAGCCTTGCTTGCCTTGGAAAGAGATTGCAAACAGCGGAGGAGTTTTAAGAAATAAAAATAAAGAGGGGGGTCAACTCTGATGTATTTAGATAACTGCAATATAGGCACAGAGTTAAAATTTTTAACTTTTTTAATGGTGGTGTGCCTCGTGATTTTTTTCATGGAACAAGTGTGCCTTTGCCCAAAAAAGGTTGAAAAACACTGTCTTACACTGCCCTTTAAAGGTAAAGGTAAAGGGTAAAGGGACCCCTGACCATTAGGTCCAGTCATGACCGACTCTGGGGTTGCGCGCTCATCTCGCATTATTGGCCGAGGGAGCCGGCGTACACTGCCCCTTAGTCTCTGCATTTAGAATGATCAGGCTTTGTTGTCTGTTATTAAGCATTTATAGGTTGTTCTTATGTAGACTTGTAGACTCCTACTTAAACTCATTTCCCTCAGGAAAGGAAGTCACCCCTCTGGTCTAGTTCCCTGACATTCGGAACTGCAGCCTGACATTTTTTAGTTATTTATTTTTGCTTCACCTCAATCACACAATCTCTTTACCTTAGATTCAACCTTCCTTTAATCCTCCTCCTACAACTACATATTTGATCTTTTGCATTTGCTAGCTGTTTGCTATTCAAGCTGCATTAGCAATAAAGTTGAAGATAAGATCAATGTACTTGAAAGGGTGAACTGGATCCAAGTTTAGCTGCCTGGATATAATATAATGTGTGTTGTAGGAAAGAACATACCGTTATTCATTGGGTGTTACTGGCATGAATGTGTTATGCTTGTGAAGTGCCCCAATGAAGCACTTAACTAAAAACAACATTTCAGTAACTTTTACAAGACACAGTTCTGAAAGTGTGAGTGACAACACAAAGCAGCCTCCGTACAGTGCTACCTCGGTTTATGAACACAATTGTTTCCGGAAGTCTGTTCATAAACTGAAGCGTTCATAAACTGAAGCGAACTTTCCCATTGAAAGTAATGGAAAGTGGATTAATCTGTTCCAGACGGTCCGCGGAGTACTTAAACTGAAGCGTTCATAAACTGAAGCAAACTTTCCCATTGAAAGTAATGGAAAGTGGATTAATCCGTTCCAGACGGGTCCGCGGAGTACTCAACCTGAAGCGTACTTAACCCGAAGCATGGGTGTAATTGGTCCCGGAAGTCTGTTCATAAGCTGAAGCGTTCATAAACTGAAGCGAACTTTCCCATTGAAAGTATTGGAAAGTGAATTAATCCGTTCCAGATGGGTCTGCGGCGTTCATAAACTGAAAATTCGTAAACCGAGGTGTTCATAAACCAAGGTTCCACTGCACTGTACTTCTCCCCTGCTGGCACTGTCATAAGCAAGTCACTTCACCTTGCTGCATGGCAGTTAGATTTATACAAACCATAACAACACACAAAATAATTTAAGTGTTGCTGATCTATAACAGATTTTCCTTGCCCAAAATCACATTCAGCATTATTGTTCACATATAGTAAGATGTTTTTGTCCTTGCTTTTATTGCAGTACAGTCCGAGGACAATTCAGTGAGGCAAACTACAATCTGACAGAAGCTGCCAAAGCAAATGTTAGCCATACTGTTCTAAATCTTGCACGTTTAACAGCACAAAACCACCACAGAAGATGGTAAAGAGGAGAAATGCATGGATCTCATCTCAAGAAGAAAAAGCATAACTATCAACAGATCAAGTAACTATCAACAGAACAAGAACTGCCAGCTTTCTGGAGGGACAGAGGCCACCACTCTCTTCCCAAGTGGTAGTAAATGAATGTAATAACCTTTTCCACCAGACATATTTAGAGGTATGACTGACTTGCAGAAGCAGTCCCACGTCAAAGAACTGGAGTGCAAAACTGCCATTATGATTGACAGCTCAGAACAACAAACAAGTTAATGAACAGCTATAACCACACTAAGGCCGTTCAGAGAAAATTTTACTCAGCAAAGTGAGCTATGCCTGCTTTCAAAAAGGGGGGTGGGGCAAGCAACTTACAGGATTCCTTAAGAAATTGTATTCTATTTTTAAAACTGAATATTGTAACAATAGGAATCAGAAACAAATGGAATATGAATGCACTGGTGTATATTTGATGCTTCACATTCTTAATTGCTCATGCAAATACTTCTAATCTATGCAATCAGGATTTTTCCAAATGACATAGGGTAGTTCAATCCATAGAGCACAAAACTTGACAGCACCTCTGCCAAATCAAATACCTTCACAGTCTGATTGTGGTAGAGGGTGAATGGAGCCAAGTGAAACGGAAATACTACAAATTTTAAAATGTAATACTGTACACTGGAACCTCATGTTATGGACAGGATTCATTCCGGAAGCCTTTCCGTAGCATGGAACTGATGCAAACTGAAGTGCCGGGTCTGTGCACGCGCATGGTGCGATTTAGCACTTCTGCGCATGCGCAAGCACCGAAACCAGGAAGTAACCTGTTCTGGTACTTCCGGGTTGCCACAGGATGCAACACGAAAACAAGTAACCTGAAGCGGACACAACATGAGGTATGACTGTATAGTCACAATGGATCAGAGGAAAGGTTCATCTAGTCCAGCATCATGCTTCCCATACTGACCAGCTAAATGCCCCCAAAATACCAACAAGCAGGGCAAGAAAGTCAGGAACAGAGGTATACCACCTTAACATATAGGATACCCAGAGATTTTCATGCCTGAACAGGGATATAAACATGGTTTCCCACTACAGCAGGCATAGGCAAACTTGGCCCTCCAGATGTTTAGGGACTACATCTCCCACCATCCCTGACCACTGGTCCTGTTAGCTTGGGATCATGGGAGTTGTAGACCAAAAACATCTGGAGGGCCGAGTTTGCCTATGCCTGCACCACAGCATACCTGTTTTCATGATGTCTGTGAACCAACCAGAATTTAGAGCATAAGTACACATTTTGCTACCTCTAATATGCCAGCAAATTAAAGTCCGATCAAACCTTGAATAAAATAATTGAACTGGAGTGCCCAAAGTGAAGAGGGAAGGGATAGGCATAGGGCTCTTTCCCACAGCACCAGATCAGTATCTGACATTGCAATAAATCAAGAATTCAGTTTCAATTGTACTAAACAAATCATTAAATAAACTGGAAATCTCTCAATAAAAACAATGGCTATTCCTATTATCATTCAAGCCACCTTTTATTTAATATTTAATAAAATAAGGAAAATTTAATAATTTTCCTAATTTTCATTATAGACATATAAATTCAAGCGACATTTCTGAAAAGCGGCCACCATTCTATGCATGCTGATGTTTGTTTCCTTCAAAAATGTTGCTCAAGAACAATACCAAAGGAGGAACTGTGTGAGGAGAATACTAAATTATGGTTACATGAAGTACTGTACATGAATAACATATTTGCAAATCAGCTAGTACTGTCAAATAAGAAAGACAAAACATCTCCACTTTACCATACTGTCAAATTTCCTTAAGTGCTCTTTTACATGGAAACATGCTAAACTGTGAAGCAAAAAAAATTTAAACTGCGGATTTATTTCAATACCTACTTTTGATGATATCTAACAGTGCCAACTTTAAAGCAGTCATATTCATTTAAATTTCTATTACTTTCTTGGGTCGTGTGTGTTTGTTTTTGGTTCACAAGTAAAACTGGAAAAGAAATGTCTTAAGAATTAGACATAGTCTGGGGGAAAATGAGTCAAATCCTATCAGGTGATCAAGGAATAAAATGCCACTCTAAACTGGACGGGGGAGAATTATTTAGCAGGGAATAAAAACACTTCAGTGGCTGTCACCACTTGATTTCACCATCTTCTGATGTCTTATATACAGTACTTCACTTTAGCTTATTCAGGAAGAAAGGCATGACATGCAGAATAGGCTTTGTCAGTAATCCTCTCACATGAGAAATGCCCTCTCAAAGCTCAGTGCCACAGTACAAAAAGACTTCTTCATATATGAAGCTTCATATATGCTATTCTGTAGCTGTGGAGAATGGTCAAGGACTGCAGTTAGAATCAGAAATTTGAATATATTTTCAACAAACTATGCTGCAATTTCTTTCTGACTTCACTCATTTTTAAACAAGGCTATGTTGCCCATAGTTGTTTTTGTTATTAAGCTCTAGTACTTTATTATGAATCCATTACATATCCCAAAGTGTGTCACATTTCTCTTAGTGTGGAAATAAATCAACACTCTGCAAAATTAACAGTTTATTTGCCTCACCATCTCATTATATCCCATTTCCTACAGCTATGCCAGTGGTTCCCAACAGGTGGTCTGGGGACCCCCAGGGGTCCGCGAGCTATGCCAGAGGGGTCCGCAAGATGCTATCAGAATAAAAAATATATTAAATATATTTCATATGATAACAGATTTTTTGTTTTGGCTGCTTCCTGCATGAGCAGAGTCTAGCGCAAAACTAGAATTAGATAGAGGCAGTAGTTCTGCTGTATGCCGTTAGGTGGCGCTTTACAAACACTACTGTTTTGCAAAGAGGCAGCGCGCACATTCTACTAACGCTCACCTCCCCAAGATGCTTTGCGCGCGTCGGCTTCATTTGAGCGCTACTGCGCAGGTACCCTGTCTTCTGCATTCCCCTCCCTCCTCCCTGGCGCGCGCTGCCTCTTTGCAAAACAGTAGTGTTTGTAAACAAAGCAAGCATTTTCTTCCATGTGTTTCATGAAAAACAAATATAGGAATCGGCTCGACATGTGGTTGGATTTCAGAGTGAAAGTTTCAAGTTTGGAACCTAATATTTCAGAAATAATGGACTCAAAGGACAGATTTAACTTATCTCATTAAGAACTGAAAATTAAAACTAACTGTATACTGATGGAGTACTCTGTTGTAACTGTAAAAAACGTATAAATATAAAATATAAAAAGACTCTTAATTTGGCTCTCACTTTTTAATTTTAGGATTAGGAATTAATGGGGGTCCTTGTCACAATAGCGGCTTGATGAGGGGTCCTCGAGAAAATTTTGTTGGGAACCCCTGAGCTATGCAAACACACTAACCAGAGCTACGCCATGGTTTGACTTACATTAAAAACTAACAAACCACAAACTGTAACTAATGTTTCTTCTTGGTTTACCATTCATAGTTTATTGGGGGGAGACAAACCATGAGCCAAATTTGTTTTGATAATTGAGGGAACTGCCATACTGAATGACGCCTCAATAAGTGATAAGAAAGTGAGAGTGAACTATGACTGTCAAGTGATTTCCACATTCCAACAGGATGATAAACGTCCAACTGCACACACTGAAGAGGGTGAGAAAATCTGACAGAGAAGTTAAGCAGCTCCCGGGTACCAAATGAACAGTCCAACCAGTTCACACCATTTCCTTTCCTGCCAAGAAGAGCAATGAAATCTTGCTGAAGAGCTCTTCCAATCAAGTGCAATGTATAAACGATCCCCATTCAGTTTTAAGAACAGCCCACAATAAAGACAGAAAAATGTGGTTAGACAAGCCACATTTTAAGGCATGTCAAAATCTTTCCTCTGGCCACAAAGGAAGAGAAGGGAATGTATGCAAGCTTCTTTTCTGCATTTGCAAATAGCACTAAATCATGGGTTACATGCAAACTGTAGTTTCTTGTAGCTTGCTTAAAGCCATTTTTCAAATCTGAAACAGTATGCTGCTTCCAGCATGCTTTGTATGCTTGCCAATCCTGCACACGTTAAGAAAATTGCTTTCACTGAATATTCAAAGATTCTGGAAGTGTCACACTGTCAACTTTCTAATTCCCAACTATTACAAATAGCAAAGACATTCTCCTGCACACTTTAAATCTTTCATAAGCTATGTTTATTTAGTGAGTGTAGCATCCATTTTACAAGTGCCCAACTCACTTTTACAGCATGTCATGAAACAAAGTGTACATACATAAAGAAAAATTATTGTAGACAATTATATACAAGGTTTACATTTCTTATTTACACAACGGGGCAAAAACTACTGTTTGGACTCCAGTTCAATGCTGAACATAACATTTTCCTAACCCACCACCAACACTGTGTTAACACTGCTAGGCATGCGGTTTATGGCAGGGTTGTAACATTTAACTCATTACATTAATTAAAAAACACTTTTAATCAGCTAAGGCATCCCCAATTAACTGGGCAGCATACTTTTTAAAAGTGCTAGCAACATCTGAAAAGGCATTCTTCCTTCTGTCAAAACAGAGGGAAATCTCTCCTGATCATGCCTGCTAAGACACACACATGTACACCCCTATAATATATGCTTTTTTTCAATCACACATGATCAATTGAAACTCTCATGATTAACCAATTAAAATTCTTTCAGATTAATTGTGGTCCTAAGGTTAAAGGAATCCACAGTTTCAATGTTGTATACATCAGTATTCAGAAGAAGTCTGCAATGTACCTTTGGAATGATGCCATAGCCATCACCACACAACAGTGTGAGTGTTAATACTAGACACTGGCTGTTGGCATTTGCTCAAGAGGCTTTATAATAAATGTCCAGCTGAAAAATTGATAATCTATTTAAATAATATAATGCGAGGATCCAGAGGGCAGGCAGAAAATTAAACTTTTAATATCCTGGAACAGTTTTGATCCCATCTGCATCTGACATGCTGTTTGCCAGAGATCTCAGGAGCTGCAAGTAGTCAATTTTATGTTGCATTTCCAAAGCAAGCAGGATGATGCAATGACTCAATACCTAGCCTCCATATTTACATGGACAATTAATACCTATTGCAATTTTTATATGAACACCCTGTGATTCCAATCAAAGATAGTATATTAATATTTCTCATAAACAAATAAAAATAAATATTTAAGGAAACAAGTTCAGCTATCAAAAGAGTGGACCTGCATTATAGCAAAACCCAATTATATTTTTAAAATCTTAGTACAGAGCTACATACTGCAAACACAATGACCATTTATGTAGTTATGAAAGTATCCATATCATGCAAAGTGACTGACTAATGTTGGTGGGCATGAAAATGACATCTGCATTGTCAAAACACACAAGGAAAATTAAAGCCAGTTTCAACAGATTTTGTACTGTGGAGGTTATTGATATGTTAAAAGAAAACTATTTAGGTGACTATAATACTTTGCTGCTTAACTCAATTCTTTCCATTGTTTTCCTTACAACAATGGTTAAACAAGTGCCAGGCAGTTTTTCTGCAGCACAGAGCAGGAGTTTGATGCAAGGTTTGGTTGCAATGTGAATGAGGAACTTGCCCTACTCACATAAGTGATAGCCTAGAGCGAGGCTCCTCGAAGATTCTGAACTTTGCTCTGCCTAGGTGCAGAACCTATAAATGACACCAAACAGAGGCCATGAAGAAAATTAAGCCTACTGGGTGACCTTTGGTGAGTCACTACATCTTAGCTTAATTCACCTCACAGGATTGCTGCGAAGATAAAGCAGGGGATAAACTACGGTAGGTATGCCACCCTGAGAGAGTGGGAAGAAGGGTGAGATAAAAGTGAAATAAGTAAATAAATATCCAAGCAGCAATAAAAAGACTCTTTCCAATTAATCCCTATGCCTCAAGGGAGACCAGCTGTTTTAAATCTCCATGACAGATGACCATTCAACCTCTGCTTAAAAACCTCCAAGGAAAGAGAGTCCACCACCTCTCATGGGAGTCTGTTTCACTGCCGAACTGCTCTTACTGTTAGAAAGTTTTTTTCCAAATGTTTAGTCAGAATCTCCTTTCTTGTAACTTGAGATTCAAGTCCTACTCTCCAGAGTAGGAGAAAACAAGCTTGCTCCCTCTTGCTAGTCTACTAGAAGTTAGAAATCACATGTTGCTGGTGCCATGTGGTGGAAAATGCTCCCACCAGAGATTCTGGATTCTGACATTCTGAAATCTCTTGCAGATCTCTTTATGCTGGCAGGCTTTTGCAGCTGTTGAGTGGTCAGTCAGTTTAGCGATTCTCAATATTGTTTCTTCTGGTGTTTCACGTTTTATGCAACGTGTTGCAGAGATCAGTATGGTTATGCAGCTGCCAAAAGCTTGAGAGCTTGAAAGGGCCCACCATCAGGGGTTCCCATCTGGCATCCCCTGTGCCAATGAGCCTCTGACCATGGATCAGATCCAGGTAGCAGCTCATCTTCCTCCTATTCAGAAGAGTCGCTACCTGCAGGTAAAACACATCTAGAGTACACAGGTGATTGATGGCTACAAATGTTGGTACCGGCAAACCGGATAAAAAACAAATGATTTTTGACCAGCAGCGTGGAGATTTCCCACAAGCCGGTGTTTTGATCAAGGGCAAAAATTTACTTCAATGAAGAAAACAATGTTATTATTTTTGCATTTAATTTAAAATTTAGTTAGACTTTCAAAGTCATAAACAGAGACTGGGAGAAACAGACTGTTTGCTAACAAGGGCCTGACGGTTTCCCTAAGCAACAATCATGTTCAAGTGGAATGTATTGGGGGGGGGGGGAAGAGAACAGACTCTGCTTGCTATCAAACAGAAGCTGACTACACTTCCTTTTCCAAAATTGAATACGATAGTGTAATTGATATGTGATCAAATAACCAATCAGAAAATTCTGGTGAATATTGCTTTGCTAGCTGACATGATTCACTCAGCTCGGTGCAGTAGCAAAATGACCGAGGAAAAAGCAGTCACAAATGTCTCTCCAGCAGGCTGCAAACTCACATAAGTCATGCTAAGCCATGGTTTCGCCTAGCGTGGTATGAAAATAGTACAAATTCCAAAATAAGGGGTAAAAGGAAAGGAAAAGGTTTCCATTTGCAAAGAACTCACATATGAGGAAAGGTGTGTATGGGGCTTGTGACTATGGGAGAACTTGGTAGAAATGTTCTGAGTTTGAAACAGTGAAGAGCAGGGAAATGTTTTTTTGTCTGAACACGACATTACAGACCTGCAATAAATCCGATAGGTATTAGAACAAAATACTTCTTTTATTTTCACTTGAAATTCATAATTTACAGGAAATTCCACTGCAACAAGATGTAATAGCAATTTCTTTAGATGGCCTTACCAAGAAGATTAGACAAATTTATTAAGAAATTATCAATCAATGGATAATAACCACAAAAGAGTGTGTATATACCAGTATAAACTCTTTCTTCAGAAAACTATAGCCCAAAGACCAGATGCTGGGGACGAATCACAGGGGATCAATTATATACAGCACAAATGCATATTAGACAGTTTATAAATAATACATTATGATGGTCATTGCTAGAGACAGAATGCTGGCCTAGATGGATCTTTAGTCTGACCCTGAACACATTTCCTCAGAATCTCTTGGGAAGAAAACGAAAGAAACCACCTCATGTAAAACTAGCATACCATGTGGGCTGATGAAGTGGCATAGACAGAAAAAGACAACAAACTCAAAACACTAGGGAACAGTTTAAACAAGTTTTAAAATCTCTTTAGCTAGTCTACACCACACAATAGTACAAGATAAATCTCAAATAACAACTGCTGTCATAAGAAGCACTTACTCATGGCACAAATGCTAGAGCGGCTTTCTAGTGAGATGAATGTGGACACCAGCAATCTCATTCCCAGCAACCTCTGTGTTATGTACTGAGCTGAATCCTAGAACAATAGGATTCAGAATCAGCATTCTGATTGGTCCGCAGGAGCTACCCAATCCAACTCCAGGTGGAAGTGAATCCGCAACCTGAATGGCCTGCAGGAGCAGCCAATCAGGCGGCTGGCAGAAGTGAATCTGCAACCTGATTGGCCTGTAGGAGCAGCCAATCAGGCTGCAGGTAGAAGTCAATCCACAACCTGCTTGGCCCACAGGTGTAGCCCTGAAGTAGCCAATCACACAAGGCCCATTGTGTAAATAATGTATATAAGTAGATGGTTTTGGGAAAAGAGCCATTCTTCTCTTCTTCTCCTTGATGACTATGAGCTGATTAAAGAGCATGAAATTCACTCTCGACTCCGCTCCGAGTATACTTCACTCTGGGATGCACAGAGGGCTTGGGGCTTAAATGGGATTTTCTTACTTTTGTGTGTGATATGGAGAAAGTAAGAAACAGTGGAAGTTTCCACTGGACAGGACTTCTGGTTCTTTCTTGTTCAAAATCTGTTCTGGAGAAGAAAATTTATGTGCTGCTGGGTTTCCTGCTTTCCAATTTCATAGCAATGGTGGAGAGGCATTCTCACGCCTGATTTTGAATGCCCCATTTTATTTTTGAAAAATAAAATTTCTTTCCATTTGGACTTTACAGAGAATGAAACACAAATAAGCAGTGTACTACCCAAGTGCATAGTATGTAGGAAACCTACTCCTACCTTTTAATATCTATAGATATATATAAATGTAGGCATTGTGTGTGCGGAGGTCACAGCCTTTCTCCGTAACCACTGAACTGCAATGTAACAAATTTGGCCACAATGTTCCATGCCCATCAGTGAGGGATCTGGCATAAATTTGTTTCCAAAGAAGCAAACCTTTCATACATAAAATGATTAAACACATAAAGTGACGCCCAAATTAGACATCACCAGCAGAAGCTCTGAAGACTCCAGCAGCATCCAATAGAAAGGCAGATCGCCCACTGCTGCCTGCAAAGCTGCGCCACCAGATGACATCACAAAATTCCACAGCAACCAACTGAAAACAGGCCTTTTGCAGCAACAAAGCCCAACATTGCCAAATGGAGGTAGGGACCTGCCTGGGGGGGTGGAGGGGCGAATAGGGGGCATGGATAGGTAATGGGTCAGAACAGGGTGGGGGGAGACACAGGGATGAAACCTGCCCTGTCCACAGTATATCCTGTCGGCTTTGCAGACTAGGCTGAGTGGATTTAGGGGCCTGCCTGGGTGGGGGATGGGGGGCGAATAGGCCGCAGCATAGAATCAACTGGATATGGGCCTTTTACAGGGCCGTGCCTTTGGGTAGAATAAATGCTATTTCACATAACACATGTGGGTAGGGGAGTCAGGGTTGGGACAGGGCAAAATTTTACAGAACACGCGCACTGCGGGAATGATTGTGTGCAAAATGAATGGGTCACAGGGATAACCCGGGGGGTTAGGGGGAGGAGAGGGGGGGAATCACAGGGATAAGCCGGGGGTGGGGGAAGAGGGGGCATAATAGGTCATGGATCAGGACAGAATTGGGGGATTCACAGGGATGAGGGAGGGGGATGAGGGGGGAATCACAGAGATACGTCATGGATCGGCACAGGGTAGGGGAAATCACACAAATAACCCACAGCAACGTGTGACAGGGCCAGCTAGTTCTAAATAAAAAGGGAAATGTGAACTTGGTAGTATTTTTAAAATTACATACAACAGGTATTTAGGTTTTCAATGCAATGGGCTTATGATTCTAACTCTCCAGTGTGCCCCCCCCTCCAAATCCTGACTCCACTATCACCACACAAAAGGCCTGCCAAGCTGTATGCCCACACAAATTTAACTGACAGGATAGTTTTAATAGCTGGCCTAAACTACTTACTGAGAAGGAATTGCTACTTGCCCTACTCATATGACAAACCCTGACTGACTAATTGTAGGGAAGGTTGTGTTGGGGCACTTAGACCTCTTGGAGATGGAAGTTAAAGAGACGGGCAAAATCGTGAAGTGGTTTCTCTGCTCCATAACAGAAGATCCTGTCATGCCCCTGCAAAGTGATTTGAGAAGAACAAAAAACCAAAGTTGATTGACTTTCAGCTGTGGAACACATGACTGGTGATGCATTGGGGGGTGGGTCAGGGAGTAAGCTTGGGGTAGAGGCATCCAGGTTCAAAACATTTAGAGAACCATTGGGCTAAATGCAAAGTTGGAATAACACAAACTTACAAGTATAATTAATAGGACTAAAAAATCAGTGAATAAAGGGCAAGCAGGGAAAACCAAAGCCTGTCAATTCTGGCATTAAGACAGAAGAATAAGCAAGGCCAAGGAGGATTTTGAGGAATAGCTATTTAAAAACCTTTAGAAACTGGAAGATTGCCAGCTGCTTCAGTAATAGGGAGCAGCATGCATAATAAGTATCACAGATATTGGTGCAGCAAGCCACTTTGCTTTAAAAGAACCCAGAATATTGGTGTAACAATATTTGTCTTTATATTTCAAAATCAAAAGTTAACATAATCTTCACCTAGTATTCCAAAATAAAAGGTGACAGTAAATGTGGTACGGATCAAGGGGATCTAAATTGATTACTTATATGCAATCATAGTTAGAAAGCAAGATGCTTTTAATCAAAGTTTCAATATTTTGCTCAAGTGAGCAAGATCTCCCAACAACAACCCAGCTTTAAATTGTTCAACAGAACATTTTGTCCCAGATTTCCTATAGGTTCTATGAAACATTGGCTGCTTTGAAACAAGCGGTAAAAAACCAAACAGAAATTGATTCTGAAGGGAGGAAACGAAACACTGATCTCCCAACTTTCCATCACCAAAACATAGTACACTTACTTTTCTAAACACTGCACTGTAGGAGTGAAAATACTAGATCACAAATACATGTGTATGGATTTAAGATGTTATTCCTCTTCCCTCTCCTTTTCAGCTCTGGTTAA
Source organism: Zootoca vivipara (assembly GCF_963506605.1). Classification (NCBI taxonomy): domain Eukaryota; kingdom Metazoa; phylum Chordata; class Lepidosauria; order Squamata; family Lacertidae; genus Zootoca; species Zootoca vivipara. Next base: position 20,827,862 of record NC_083277.1, on the reverse strand, counting down.
CAGTGTCTTTATTCTTGTGTAGGTAGAATTTTATAAAACTGGTTAGTATCCAAGAACTGACTAGTCATGTATCTTTAACCAGCAAGCAAAAAAAAAACCCCTTTTCAGCTAACAGCTAGTTTTTCTTGGTAATTAAGCAGCTTTGTATTTTAGCAAGACAGCACCTATCTTGCAAAAACTATAGAGGTCAGCTCTTCTAACAAGATTAGAGATTAGGACAGAATACTGCGATGCAAAAACAGATGGGTATCTCATGTATATTCCAAAAGAAACAAAAGAAAAATCCCAGAATTTTGAATACTTCCCCAGATCAGTAGTATAGAATATATTTAAGAACCAGGGGAAGGGTATCTAAATAGTCAAAGAAAAAGACAAGTGGTGCCCTCATCACAGGCCACTTGGCATAATGAAAAGATATATTGCCTTCAAAAAGAACATTATAAGGAGCCTTGTGATGCACTAAAGGCTAATGAATTTATTTTGACATAAGCTTTCTTGGGTCAGAAGCAACTTTGTCACACTTCTGGCAAAATACATAAAATACACTGTAATCCTTCACAATCTGTATACCCTCACTGCATCAGGCTATCAAAAATATGCTGTGGTTAACAAACAAGCACACATAATTGTGTACAAAAAATACATACAATGTCAATGTATGTAAATAACATTCTAGTCATATTTGTGAAACATTCACAAAAGCAGAAGTTGTAGATATCAGAGTAAATGTTGATGAAAATGTACTGTTGTCTTCAAACTAAAAATGCAGATATAAATAATTATTATTCAGAAAGAAAGAATACTATCATTCATGTATGATCTGAGACCATATTTATAAAAAAAAGTAAGTCTCATTTTTGTTTAAACTTAGTCACAAAAAACCTAACTTGGACATTCATATTTTCATCCTAGCATTATACAATTTATTCTTTAAACTCTTAGTTAATACTGTAATATCTATAACAGTTTCCTATGCCGTAGGGTACACTGATAAAATTGAGAGAGTAGTTCCATGCAAACAAAGAAGCAAGTGCTCATTTTGTGCATGACACTAATTGTTAGTTTAGAACCATGGGAGAAAGACTCAGCAAGCCTTTGCTTTGTGCACTTCTCCCACCTGGCTTTTTAAACTTTTGAACTTTAAACCAACCTTTCCCAACCTTAAGACCCCATATGTTGTTGACAAAAATACCATTACAACCAGCCAGTATGGTAGACCATACCCTTCGATATGGTCGATCACGAACTTTTAGACCACCACCTTGCCGACGTGGGGATTCACGGCACAGTCAGACAATGGCTGCGCTCCTTTATCTCAGGTCGGGGACAGAGGGTGGCGCTTGGGAAGGAGTTGTCGCCGCAGCACTCCTTGGTGTGTGGAGTCCCGCAGGGCGCAATCCTTTCCCCGATGCTTTTTAATATCTTTATGCGCCCCCCTTGCCCAGATTGTCTGGAGCTTTGGGCTGGTTTGTTATCAATATGCTGATGACACCCACATTTATCTGTTGATGGATGGCCACCCTGCCTCAGCCCCAGACACACTGACTAGGTGCTTGGAAGCTGTGGCTGGATGGCTACGTGGAGCTGATTGAAATTAAATCCTTCGAAGACAGAGGTCCTCTGGCTGGGTCGGGACGACATGGGGTTGGGGGGGCAACTCCCATCTCTTGCGGGGCCTCAATTAGTGCCAGTGCCTTCTGTCAAGAGTTTGGGTGTAACCTTCGACGCCTCCCTTTCCATGGAGGCACAGGTTGCAGTCACAGCTAAGGTGGCATTTTTCCATCTCCGCCGCATTAAGCAGTTGGTCCCTTACCTTTCTCGCCTGGATCTGGCCACAGTGATCCATGCGACGGTCACCTCCAGGCTTGATTATTGTAATTTGCTCTACGCGGAGCTGCCCTTGAAGCTGACCCAGAAACTCCAGCAGGTGCGAGGCTACTTACGGGGTCCTTGCCGCGGGACCACATTCATCCAGTGCTTTACCAGCTGCACTGGCTCCCGGTGGAGTACAGGATCAGATTTAAGGTGCTGGTTTTGACCTTTAAAGTCCTATGCAGCTTAGGACCCTCGTACATATGGGACCGCCTCTCCTGGTATGCCCCGTGGAGGACCTTAAGGCCCATAAATAATAACACTTTGGAGATCCTGAGCCATAAGATGGTTAGGTTGGTCTCAACTAGGACCAGGGCCTTTTCAGTACTAGCCCTGACTTGATGGAATGCTGTCACAGGAGACCAGGTCCCTGCGGGATTTGACATCTTTTCGCAGGGCCTGCAGGATGGAGCTGTTCCGTCTGGCCTTTGGGTTGGAATCAGTCTGAACCCTATGTTTTCCCCCCTTATGGTTTCAATGGGCTACTTTAAAATGAGGCTGCATTTAAAATTTTAAACTGTATCTTAATTTTTATTTTAATTAATTGTTTTTCTTTATTTTATGTTTTATTGGTGTCAGCCGCCCTGAGCCCGGTCTTGATCATTCCATAGCATTAAGTCTGGGGTGGCCAAATTCTGGATCAGGAGCACCATATTTTGCAGCCCCCAGTATCCTCCCTAAAATTTTTAATCAGCTTAACAACCCATGCTCTCTGCAGCCGTTTGGCATGCAGGTAATTGAAAGGAAAGGGGTGCACAGAGGAGAAAGTAGTAGTACTTAATCTGCCACACTAAAGGTTTTTCACAGGGCATTGAATTAATGGGAAGTGCCTGTAAAAGAATGAGAGCAAGTCATAAGAAAGGAAAGTATGAATAAAACTGAAGCTTTAGCCCAGGCATGTCCAAAGTCCGTTTCGGGTGCCTAATCCGGTCCATTTAATCCAGCCCCTGTAGTTTTTGGGGTAAAATTCCAAAAAAGGGCAACAACTTCGGTCGGCCCTCACATGTGTTCACTTCATCAAATCTGGCCCTCTTTGAAAAAAGTTTGGGCACCCCTGCCAAAATGAGAAGAACTTGCATCCACTGTTAAGATGCAAATACCAGTGTCTTATCTGCAATGCATCACTCACAACAAAGGAAACCATTTGAAACACAGCTAGGAGACAGTCACAAATATATTTAATCAGAATACCAAAATTCAGGAAAAATAAATTAAACTACATTAAAGCAATGAAACACACTACTTTCAGCAGTCACTAAAGAAGATGACTCAAAGACTAAAGGCTACGTTGCTATTACATTGAACATCACTCAACAAATTCTGATTGAAAAATTGTCAACAAAATACTGCAGAAATGTTGTGATTTTCGATTCAAACACAGCAAATTCCAATACGACACCACGCTAGAGATGAATCTTCCAAATCAGTGCTAATCTTAGTGACATGATGCATAATAATCTGAAAAACTCTCTAGCAACCAGGAAACAAGCCACAGTAGTGACACAAATAATGCTCGTGAAAAGCACTGACAGATGACAATGTACAAAGTATTGCAGCACATGGAAGACCTGTAACAGTTGAAAGAAAGGAAAGTTCTTATTGCTATAGTTGGCATACATATGTCTGAAAAGAGACAATGGAAGAGTGTGCCATGAAGGGTAAAGTCAAACAGTTGGAGTTACAGTGCCTGCTGTGGCTCTAGGCTTGGCAGAGCATATCTTTGCTTGAGACTCTGTTCTGCCACAAGTAAAAAACTATAGGCCGATCTCATCCTATATAATAAAGTCCCTGTGTCTCTGCGTCCAGTCCCTGTGTCCCTGCTACTGCGCATGTGCCCCACGGACACAGGGATTGGACGCAGAGACTGGACGCACACACCGCGTGCTCTCCCCATCGATGAAGAGAACCAGAACCCAGTAAACGAGCCACTGGCAGCTTCTCCTCACGCCTCCCGCTCGAGAGTGGCTGCTGCTGCTGCTGCTCTCCCGCCTGCTCAGCGCTTGGCCTCTTCAGCTGCTCAGTGGTCCGTTGGGGGAGCCTGGGGTCCTTGGCGCACATCCCCGCCAATGGAGGCGGCGACGGAGGCGGCGCCTGCAGTCCCAGGGCTTCCCCTCCATTCCCGCCCGGCCGCCCGTTGTGCCCGCCTCTCCGGGCGGCGCTGCGTGAGGCAGCGGTGGTGGCCCCGGCTCCTCCTATAGCCAAGCGCCGGGGTTGCGATCCGGCCTTGCCGCTGCCGCTGCCAAGACACGCGCTCTAGGACCCGTTATTTTAACGGGCTTCAAGATAATAGTTGTTAAATAATGATTATAAACTGTTGGATAGTATTCTTGCAAACAGACTGAAAAGGACAAAAAAATTCCAGTAGCACCTTAGAGACCAACTAAGTTTGTCATAGGTATGAGCTTTCGTGTGCATGCATGAAAGCTCATACCTATGACAAACTTAGTTGGTCTCTAAGGTGCTACCGGAAGGAATTTTTTTATTTTTTGTTTCGACTACATCAGACCAACACGGCTACCTACCTGTAACTAGACTGAAAAGAGTATTGAATGAAATAATACACAAGGATCAAGCAGGCTTTCTTCCTGGCCAACAGATGAAAGATAACATAAGGAATATTGTGAATATTATTGAATATTTGATGGCCAGGAATGAAAAGCAAGTGGCATTAATATTTGTGGATGCAGAGAAGGCCTTTGATAATGTATCTTGGGAATTTATGATAAAAATGGGATTAATGAATATGGGACAATTGTTTATGAAGAGGAATTACAGTAATATATTCAAATCAAAAAGTGAATTTGATAGTAAATAATGTAATAACAGAAAATATTGAAATTACGAAAGGTACAAGACAAGGGTGTCCACTATCACCATTATTATTAATATCGGTGCTGGAGGTCCTCCTAAAGAGTATAAGGAAGACTGAAGAAATAAAAGGGATTTCAGTTGGTCGGAAGGAGTACAAAGTGAAAGCCTTTGCTGATGACTTGGTTTTAACAATGGAAGGACCACTAACTAGTGCTAAAGAAGCACTAGAAAAATAGAACAGTTCGGACAAGTAGCAGGTTTTAAATTAAATAAAAAGAAAACTAAAATGTTAGTTAAAAATATGAAACAAGATTTGGTGGATATGTTGCAACAACAGACTGATATAGAAGTAGTAAAGAAAGTGAAATATTTGGGAATTTGGCTAACCCCAAAAAATATAAACGTATTTCAAATAATTATACACCAATGTGGAATGGAATTAAGAGAGATTTGGAAGTCTGGTGACTGATGCAACTATCTCTATGGGGTAGGATGTCTGTTGTTAAAATGAATTTGCTACCAAAAATGCTATTTTTGTTTCAATCAATTCCGATAATCAAAGGGGTAGGCATATTTAAGGAGTGGCAGAAAATAATTTCAAGATATATCTGGCAAGGGAAGAAACCAAGAATTAAATTTAAATTGTTAACTGATATTAGAGAAAGAGGAGGCTTCGCCTTGCCAGACTTGAAGTTATATTATGAAGCAACATGTCTCAGTTGGTTGAAGGAATGGATGTTGTTTGAGAATACAGACTTGTTGGATTTAGAAGGGTTTGACAACAGGTTTGGTTGCATGCATATTTATGGTATGACAAAACAAAAGTTCATAAAGGATTTGGAAACCACATATTCAGAAGATCTCTGTATGAAGTATGGGATAGGTATAAAAACCTATTAGAATGTAAAACACCTTGGTGTTGTCACCTTTAGAGGCAATGAGTGAGAAAAAGATAAATATGAGTAAAAATTGGGCCACATATGAAAAGTTAGTAAGAGAGAAAGGAAATAATTGGAAAATCAAACCTTATGGAGAGGTAAAAGAATTTGTAAATGATTGGTTGCACTTTCGCCAAATTAATGAAAGGTTTAAAGAAGACCTAAAGTAAAATGGATTTGGTTATACTGAGTCAAAATTTGAAATGGAAATATTAAATAACAAATTTAAAATACTTTACTGTCCAAAATGGATAAATTGCTGTTGAAATGGCATTTGAAAGATGAAGAAGTTAAGTCGGTTATGATACATTGAGCTAAGGACTTTGGTTATAATATACCGTGTTTCTCATATTATAAGACACGTCTTAAATTTATTTTTTCCTTAAAAAAAAAAACACTATGGCTTATTTTCAAGGGGTGTCTTATTTTTTTCCACCTCCTCCTGCCGCGGCCGGCATTGCTGCTGCGCCTATCACTATGTCTTATTTTCGGGGTATGGCTTATATTCCTTGAATGCTTAAAAATCCTGCTATGGCTTATTTTATGGGTATGTCTTAAAATATGAGAAACAGGGTACAGCTAAAGGACTGGGAGAAATTATGGAAAGGAGGAATAAAATTTGCTGCATGTAATGCGTTGAAGGAAAATGTAATGAAAATAGATGGTATATAACACAAGTGAAACTAGCTAAAATGTATAAAATGTTGGAAATGTAAGGAAAATGAAGGTACTTTTTATCATCTGTGCTGGGAATGTAAGAAAGTGAAATGCTTCTGGGAAATGATTTATAATGAGATTAAAAAGATGTTGAAATATACATTTGTTAAAAAAACAGAAGCATTTCTACTTGGAATCGTAGGTACTGAAATTAATAGACAAGATAAAAAATGGTTTTAATATGCGACAACTGCAGCTAGAGTATTATTGGCACAGAAATGGAAGCAGGAAGAATTACCGACAAAAGAGAAATGGCAGATGAAACTGATGGACTATGCAGAATTGGCCTCGGTCCTGTAAACCTGAAGGAGCATCTCTACCCCATCATTCAGCCCGAACACTAAGATCCAGCGCCAAGGGCCTTCTGGCGGTTCCCTCATTGCGAGAAGTGAGGTTACAGGGAACCAGACAGAGGGCCTTCTCGGTAGTGGCGCCCGCACTGTGGAACGCCATCCCATCAGATGTCAAGGAAATAAGCAGCTATCCTATTTTTAAAAGACATCTGAAGGCAGCCCTGTTTAGGGAAGTTTTTAATATTTAATGCTGTATTGTTTTTAACACTCGATCGGGAGCCGCCTAGAGTGGCTGGGGAAACTCAGCCAGATGGACGGGGCATAAATAATATAATAATAATAATATTGTTGTCTATTATTATTATTAGGAGAATTCAAAACCAACAGGACCAGAAATTCTTGAAAGATTGGAGTAAATATGTGAGTTATTTGAAAGACAATTGTAATCAACTGACTATGCTTGTAGGACTACAAGACGTTTTGTAAGGAGAACTATATGAAATATTGCTAGCATCAAATTCTCCCATACCCTTTTGGAGAGGTGAGCCATTGCCATAGCTGCCTTACCAATACGTTTGCCTAGCTCAGCATTAATGGAAAGGTCGCTGGTTATGGTAGAGCCCACGTAGGCAAAATTGTCTACCACCTCAACATGTGGTCACCAAAGCTGATGCATGGAGTGCTGGCAACGTCATGACCCAAGATGTCTTAATTTGCTCCTGAAAAGTGGTCCGTTTCCATATTTTTCCCATGCTGATTGCATAATCCACCATGAACATCTCATTTGTGGGTATATAAAGTAGGAAAACAGTGCTGGAAAATGTCAATTTCATCCATATGCCTGGGAGCACTCACCCCCAGTTCACTTAAGAGGTGGATCTAGAAGACAAACCTACTTACGTTTCTTTTTACTGTTTTGGGAGATGCAGATCAATCAGCAATGCCTTAAATAAATTTGTGGAACTGCTGAAGCCTCGCACCTTCATTTTATAAAAGGGAAAGTCATTATCAGCTAGAGGGTAAAGAATGGATACAGGATCTGACGTTTACTCAGTATTTGCAGAATCTCCATTTGGAATTCCATGGTAAAGACAGAACTATATCTGTCCTTGCACTGACATACTTCATACTTAAAGCTTTGGCTCAGAGCCATAGCATCAAAATACTTCAAACACATTCCTTTTTCAAGGGTAGAATAACCATTGCCTTGTCGTGGCGAAGGGGCTTGAATAACTCAGAGAAGCTATGAGCTATGCCATGCAGGGCCACCCAAGATGGACAGGTCATAGTGGAGAGTTTTGACTAAACGTGATCCACCTGGAGAAGGAACTGGCAAGCCACTCCAGTATCCCTGCCAAGAAAACTCCATGGACGAAGACGACAGGCATATAAAAGTTATGACGCTGGAAGATGAGCCCCTCAGGTCGGAAGGCGTCCAACATGCTACTGAGGAAGAGCGGAGGACAAGTACAAGTAGATTCAGAGCTGATGAAGCGGCTGGGCCAAAGCCGAAAGGACGTTCAGTTGCGGATATGCCTGGAAGCGAAAGGAAAGTCCGATGCTGTAAAGAAAAATATTGCATAGGAACCTGGAATGTAAGAACCATGAATAGAGGTAAGCTGGATGTGGTCAAAAATGAGATGACAAGAATAAATATCGACATCCTGGGTATCAGTGAACTAAAATGGAAGGGAATGGGTGAATTCAGTTCGGGTGACTATCATATCTACTACTGTGGGCAAGAATCCTGTAGAAGAAATGGAGTGGCCCTCATAGTCAACAAAAGAGTGGCAAAAGCTGTAATGGGATACAATCTCAAAAATGACAGAATGATCTCGATACGAATCCAAGGCAGACCTTTTAACATCACAGTAATCCAAGTTTATGCACCAACTACCGGTGCTGAAGAAAGTGAAATTGACCAATTCTATGAAGACCTACAACACCTTCTAGAAATGACACCAAAGAAGGATGTTCTTCTCATTACAGGGGATTGGAATGCTAAAGTAGGGAATCAAGAGATAAAAGGAACAACTGGCAAGTTTGGCCTTGGAGTTCAAAATGAAGCAGGGCAAAGGCTAATAGAGTTCTGTCAAGAGAACAAGCTGGTCATCACAAACACTCTCTTCCAACAACACAAGAGACGACTCTACACATGGATATCACCAAATGGGCAGCATCGAAATCAGATTGATTATATTCTCTGCAGCCAAAGATGGAGAAGCTCTATACAGTCAGCAAAAACAAGACCTGGAGCTGACTGTAACTCAGATCATCAGCTTCTTATAGCAAAATTCCAGCTTAAACTGAAGAAAGTAGGAAAAACCACTGGGCCAGTAAGATACAATCTGAATCAAATCCCTTATGAATACACAGTGGAAGTGAGGAACAGGTTTAAGGATTTAGATTTGGTGGACAGAGTGCCTGAAGAACTATGGATGGAGGCTTGTAACATTATACAGGAGGCAGCAACGAAAACCATCCCAAGGAAAAGGAAATGCAAGAAGGCAAAATGGCTGTCCAACGAGGCCTTACGAATAGCGGAGGAGAGGAGGCAAGCAAAATGCAAGGGAGATAGGGAAAGATACAGGAAACTGAATGCAGATTTCCAAAAAACAGCAAGGAGAGATAAGAGGGTCTTCTTAAATGAGCAATGCAAAGAAATAGAGGAAAACAATAGAATGGGGAAAACCAGAGATCTGTTCAAAAAAATTGGAGATATGAAAGGAACATTTCGTACAAAGATTACCATAATCAAGGACAAAAGTGGTAAGGACCTAACAGAAGCAGAAGACATCAAGAAGAGGTGGCAAGAATACACAGAGGAATTATACCAGAAAGATATGGAGGTCTCGTACACCCCAGGTAGTGTGGTTGCTGACCTTGAGCCAGACATCTTGGAGAGTGAAGTCAAATGGGCCTTAGAAAGCACTGCTAATAACAAAGCCAGTGGAAGTGATGATATTCCAGCTGAACTATTTAAAATTTTAAAAGATGATGCTGTTAAGGTGCTACACCCAATATGCCAGCAAGTTGGAAAACTCAGCAATGGCCAGAGGATTGGAGAAGATCAGTCTACAGCCCAATTCCAAAGAAGGGCAGTGCCAAAGAATGCTCCAACTACCGCACAATTGCGCTCATTTCACACGCTAGCAAGGTTATGCTTAAAATTCTACAGGGCAGGCTTAGGCAGTATGTGGACCGAGAACTCCCAGAAGTGCAAGCTGGATTTCGAAAGGGCAGAGGAACCAGAGACCAAATAGCAAACATGCGCTGGATTATGGAGAACGCTAGAGAGTTCCAGAAAAACGTCTACTTCTGCTTCATTGACTATGCAAAAGCCTTTGACTGTGTCGACCACAGCAAACTATGGCAAGTTCTTAAAGAAATGGGAGTGCCTGATCACCTCATCTGTCTCCTGAGAAATCTCTATGTGGGACAAGAAGCTACAGTTAGAACTGGATATGGAACAACGGATTGGTTCAAAATTGGGAAAGGAGTACGACAAGGTTGTATATTGTCTCCCTGCTTATTTAACTTATATGCAGAATTCATCATGCGAAAGGCTGGACTAGATGAATCCCAAACAGGAATTAAGATTGCCGGAAGAAATATCAACAACCTCAGATATGCAGATGACACAACCTTGATGGCAGAAAGTGAGGAGGAATTAAAGAACCTTTTAATGAGGGTGAAAGAGGAGAGCGCAAAATATGGTCTGAAGCTCAACATCAAAAAAACCAAGATCATGGCCACTGGTCCCATCACCTCCTGGCAAATAGAAGGGGAAGAAATGGAGGCAGTGAGAGATTTTACTTTCTTGGGCTCCTTGATCACTGCAGATGGTGACAGCAGTCACGAAATTAAAAGACGCCTGCTTCTTGGGAGAAAAGCAATGACAAACCTAGACAGCATCTTAAAAAGCAGCGACATCACCTTGCCGACAAAGGTCCGTATAGTTAAAGCTATGGTTTTCCCAGTAGTGATGTATGGAAGTGAGAGCTGGACCATAAAGAAGGCTGATCGCCGAAGAATTGATGCTTTTGAATTATGGTGCTGGAGGAGACTCTTGAGAGTCCCATGGACTGCTAGAAGATCAAACTATCAATTCTTAAGGAAATCAGCCCTGAGTGCTCCCTGGAAGGACAGATCGTGAAGCTGAGGCTCCAATACTTTGGCCACCTCATGAGAAGAGAAGAATCCTTGGGAAAGACCCTGATGTTGGGAAAGATTGAGGGCACTAGGAGAAGGGGACGACAGAGGACAAGATGGTTGGACAGTGTTCTCGAAGCTACGAACATGAGTTTGACCAAACTACGGGAGGCAGTGCAAGACAGGAGTGCCTGGCGTGCTATGGTCCATGGGGTCACGAAGAGTCGGACACGACTAAACGACTAAACAACAACAAACAACAACAACCATGTCCCCTGAAGTGGAAGTGAAAAATCACAAAATTTAGGAAATTGAGATCCTACTTTGCCTTTCTTGTAAATCTATTGATCAGTGGTGGCTGTGGGATTCACAAAACTATGGCTATAGAAACATGAATGGAACTACTGGAACAGGAACAAGCTCTATGATGCATAAATCAGTGTCAACAATCATGTTCTGGGAGTAAGTGTCAAGAGTAAAGTATCATCTAATTAAGAATGCTAAACCATGGTTTACCATTATGTGCAAATGCAGCCATGGCTGGCCTTGGGCATCTCTCAGTCTCCATGATCCTCACCTATAAAATACAAAATTTTAATTTGCTGCCTTTGAGCCTTTGTTGAGGTCTCACAATCACGTTGGGTAGTGTGATTTGATGCTAGAATCCCCTTATTTGGATTAATTCTTGATTAATGTTTTTAAATAACCTATCATCACAAAAGGATCTAGTGATTTTGTATAATTTAATTTTGGGGAAGGTTCATCATATGGTAGAAGTAGAAATTAATCATATTTTGAGTGTACCACCAGCATTGAGATCCATAAAACAGTCAGTCTAGAGTCAAATATCAATTACACATTATTTTATAATTATTCTCTCTTAGGTTTTGACAGATTCCTCAGGCTGCACCTTTTATAAATATGCAATATGTTTAAATGATTAATTTGTGTTACACTTTGCCACTGTCAGTGAATTACCTTGAAATGTTGCTGTTTTATTATGTGCAGTTTTCTGATGTGATGAGCCACTTTCAGCATTGTTTACCATGTTAATGGGACATTCAAATAAAAATGATGATCTGATATGAGGCAATCGTTTCCCGCCACCCACATGCTTTTTAAAAAGCAGTATCACAACTGTCATCAACATTTAATAATAAACTCTAGATTTTGACAAATTCTTTAAATTAATCTGAAAAAGGAAATACTTAGGAGGGATGATTATGTTGGGTAACTTAGAAGTGTGGGCAGGGTTTTCAATTCTGAGTTGACTATATATCAAAAGGAATAGACACTATGCACCGTATGAATTGAATTATGGTTCTCCTTGAACCATAGGTAGATCACACAATCCCTAATGTATGATGAAATACTTGCCAGGGACATGGGGACAATGTTTTCTATTTTTGAAGACACATACAGGGACTCATGTCATCTCTTCTATAGGTCATTCTCATAAATTCTGTGTGGGAAAAGGTGGGACAGTTTTCTACTTGCACTGCTGAAAGGGAAAAGAATTCTGCATGCGCTCACAGAAAAATTTACTGCTTAGAGTATAATGGAGATAATTATTGGCTACTAGTGTCATTGAGCCCGTTAAATAAATGGGCGCTAGAACATATGCTGTCAAACATTTGTAGAAACCTTCGCGAGCGGAGCCCCGCGCGCGCGCCTGTCGCTTACTGGCTCGCGTGGACGGGGAAGGAGGGCGGCGGCGGCCGTGTGAGCCTCGGCGAGAGCGAGTTGCCATGAGAGTGTCCTGGGCGCGCGAGCAAGTGTCTTTGCGCTCCAAGTCCCAATGGCTGTCTGTGGGGCACATTCGCAGTTGCACAAACCCAGGGACACAGGGACTGGACGCAGAGACACTTGGACTTTATAATATAGGATGAAGCCTGGTCACAACTTGGTACGGTAACTTAAAAGCATGACTTGAACAGCAGAAGCATGATTGAACAATATTTCAGCAGTGCATATGCTTAAATAAGTCTATAAAAGTATATGCCTGTGCTAGTTTGCTCAGAAGTGAGCCACACTGGGCTCAACAGAGCTTACTCCCAAAATGGTATCCTTAATACTGTTTGCCTTTTCTCCCTATATCGAGTTTGGGCCCAAGGATAGATTCTGAAGTTTAAATTTGTGTTATATCAAACCAAAGCTACATCATTTGACACTGCCAATTACCAGAGGCTGCACTCAACAACTTTGGCTGGGTGCTCCCCCCTAAAAAAAGGTCGACAAATTCCAGCACATAAGACTTTAAAGAGAAAAGGTGTGTATAGCAAGTTTCACCAAATGAATATTTAGGGGGAGGGGAAATACTGCATACTGAGTAACTGGCAAGCCCTAGAGCGGAATGCCCACACAGATAAACTTTGACATGTAAATGGGATGTTCCATGGCATCATAATGGCATCAGGTGACTAACATCTGTCAAAGTTCAAAGGAAGTTGCTGTAACAGCTGACACGGTTATAGTAATCGCCTTTGGTGCTAAAAGCATATCTTTAATCAGTTAATTAGCAATGAGAACACATGTTCAAAGAAGTTCCGTGTAACCACTGGGTTATAGAAAAGCTAGGCGCCAAATGGCTTCTGGGACCTGGGTTGTGGGTACCAAAACAGAATGTCTAGTCGCCACTGGGGTGTGTGTCAGCAACACTTTTTATTTATTACTAGCTGGCCCGGCCACGCGTTGCCGTGGGTCATGCCTATGATTCCCCCCACCTTGTCCCGATCCATGACGTATCCCACCCCTCCTCCCTCCAACCCCCTGGCTCATCCCTGTGTTTCAGTAGGATACCTTTCCCTCAGTTTTCCCTGGGGAGTGTTTTCCCCTCCCCCGTGTATCTCCATACACTGGCCCCTGCGCACGCATCGTGAACATTTTTATATATTTAGATTATTATTATTTTTGAAATAAGAACATGAGAAGCAGAAGTTATTATTGTTTAATTTTATTTTTGGGGTTGTCATTTATTTTGCTGGGTATGGTATGATTTGGGCGTTGTTGTGTGTTTGGGGGGGTTGTGTGTGTGTGTGTGTGTGTGTGTGTGTTTTGTTATTTGGATTTCTAATTTTGGAGTAGGGGACCCAGAGAACTACTTTAATAATCCTGACCGGGGGGGAATCAAATAGCGAAGACCCACAGCTCCGTAGCAACAGAAGTCAAGTTCCAAAGCACCCAAGCTGTTCAGTTCCATAAAAAACCCAGGAAGTGGCAAGGGGAAGGTAGGAGATTGTAAATCAGGGGGGGGGATTGGCCACTGCAAATATCCGAGGACTTAAACTGGGGAGAGAAAGTGCATGGTTGTTGGGTTTTTTAAAGACGCAGAGGCTTGCAATCAGTCATAGCATAAAGCCTAGGTTAAAACGGGCACGACTGCCCTTACTTAAAATGGCTGCCGGAGCCTCGCATGTGACACAACGCCCGCTAAATTTTAAAGTATAAACCCCTTGCCATGCCCCCAAGTGCGTTGCTGTGTGTTATCCCCCCCCCGGGCCTAGTGGTGGCCTGGCGGCCTGGCAGGGGTCTACATAAAACAAAGGCCGTGCTGCGGCCTGCGATTCGGGCGCTCTCCCTCTCCTCCCGGGCCTAGTGGGGGCCAGGCAGCCTGACAGGGGCCTACATAAAACAAAAGCCATGCTGCGGCCTGCGATCCGGGCGCTCGCCCTCTCTCCCCCCGGGCCTAGTGGGGGCCTGGCAGGGCCCTAGGGGTCTGGTAATGGCTATCTTGGTGGTTTTAGTTGCTTGGTTGATGATATCATTATTTGGCGCCGCCCTTTGGAGCTTTTGCTGGTGACAGCGTGCAATCTGCCTTTCTATTGGATGGTGCTGGAGGCTTCAGAGCTTTTGCTGGTGATGTTTAATTTGTGTGCCACTTTTTTGCGTTTAATCACTATTTAAGGTATGAAAGCTGTGCCTTTTTGGAAATCTTTTTTGCCAGATCCCTCACTGATGGGCAAGGTACACTTTGTCCTAATTTGATGCAATTTTGTTCAGCATTTACGGAGAAAGGCTGTAACCTCCGCGCACACAATGCCTACATTTTTGTAGATACTGTATAGATTTTGATAAGCATGAACTAATACACAATTCACGTGACACATTGTTAATAACACATTTTTAGCAGAAACTGTTAATACATGTTTAATTGGGTGTTTGCAATAAAAAATTGTACCATACTTCAGTTTTCAAAACACCCTACTCTTTATTGTTAAACTCCTTAAAATATTGTCTATCCTTAACATACACTTCAAGGCTTCAAAGCACATTTAAGTAATCCTTGAGTGTCAGCCAGGCCCAAAAATGGCACCCAAACTTTTTGAGGTACTTGCAAACGGAGAATCTTTAGATGCAAAATACGACTGGCACTTGCTAATTTCGAACTCTGATCAGGGATACGGAACCTTGGGCCCATAGGCCTGTCTTAGCCCTGCCATGATTCCCCATTTGGCCTACAAGGCCTTTTGGGGCAAGGCACTTCCCTCAAGACAACTAACACCATACAGGTAAGGACAGGGCTTGTCAAAAGCCTACTTTCTGTAGCTCCCAAAGAACTTGGCAACCAGCTGGTTGTCATGAGCCTTTGAAGCACTGCACAAAGAGTTCTCACTGCATATTTAGTTATTAGACTAACCTATTCCACATTTCCATATATGTAGTGACTTTAAGGTGGGTACTGAAGTCATATGGCAGCAAAAAAAGATTTAAAAGATTAAGAAATACCTGTATGGGGGACTAGGAGGTCAAAATTGATTATTTCGTCTGTCCGGATATGGTGGTATCTTTGTTACCTATTCTCTCGTACTTCAGAATTTTGTTGTGTATTATCATAGAATCATAGAGTTGGAAGAGACCACAAGGGCCATCCAGTCCAACCCCCTGCCAAGCAGGAAACACCATCAAAGCATTCCTGACAGATGGCTGTCAAGCCTCAGCTTAAAGACCTCCAAAGAAGTAGTTGCTCACTCTGTATTTTAAACTATTTCTGATTTTATAGACTTTCCCTGGCCTCTGGGTAGTACGATAAACTTATGAACTATAAAAAAGTGGTAAAATAAGATGTTTCACACACAAAATAAAATTGTAGTGACAATTCATTTGAGGCTGAGCCAGGCTTATCTTCAATTGGAGGAATAAATATGTTGTGTTAACATGACTATATCTCCTTTCAGCTAAAAGGCCCCTACTAATTAAACCACTGATGAAAAAACAGTAATCACTATATTATACATGGAAGAACAACACAGAAACTAGCCTTAGAAAAGGTGGTGTGGGGAATCAATCAAACCCCATCATGGGAAAATACAGTATTCATGAGAAAATGGAAAAAACCAAAGGAGCCAAATACATCTCCCACAACCTAGGTACATACCTACCAAGTCTCCCGCTGAAAAATGCGGGATCAGCAGCAGCGCGGCACCGGAGGTTGCATAGAAGCAACTTCTGGGGCCGCTCTGCCCATGTGTGGGCACCGGAAATAGGGAAGAGCAGCACCGGAAGTCGCTTCTACGCATGCCCGTTGGGCATGCGTAGAAGCGACTTCCGGTGTCCACACATGGGCAGAGCGGCACCCAAAATGGAGGCTCCCTGGCAGGTAGGAAATCCGGGGGATTTCCGGGATTTTTCTCCATTCAGGAGAACAGCAGGAAACGAATTAAAATCTGGTGGTTTCCCGCGGAAAAACGGGATACTTGGCAGCTAAGCCTAAGTACCACCACCAAAACAAGCCCCACCCTGTCCCACTAAATCACACACACAGTAGTGAAACAAAGAACACACCCTCATCTCAATAGAACAGGCTACAATAACTCTCGGAGTTAACCAAAGTGCAAACTATTAAGAGTTCTAAAAGGTAACAAGTGGCACTTCAAACTGGATTCTGAAACAAACCAGGAGACTGATTGAATAATACTCAGTAATATATTCTGAGTAACCAGCCTCAGATAAAACCTTGATGGCAATATTGTAAACCATTTGTAATTTCCAAGGTGTCTTCAAAGTTGGCCCCACATAGTCTCAAATATATTAGCTCACAGTTTGGTCACAACTGCTCTGAAGATCGAGAAAATTGATTGCAGTTAAAACATTAACTGCTATATAAACCAAAAACCACCATAGTGACCCCAATACAAAGAGAAAACAGATTAGCAGAAAAGTATTTATTTATAATAAATCTATACTTACTAAATAAACAAATCTAATGGCTTATTTTATTACAGTTTTATTTCACCCTTCTTTGAAGGAGTTCTGACCACTACACATATGGATTATCCATTTTATCCACACAGCTCTTGAGATTGTGATTGACAAGGTCACCAAATAAGCTTCGTGGCTCAGTCAGGATTTGAAATGGAATCTTTCTGGTACAAAACTGTAGCCATTAAACTCTCAGACTTAAGCAGACAGTTGGCTCAAATAGGAACTTGGGAGACAAAACACATTAGCTTGGAACCTAAATTACTCTGCCATTCAAGTAAGAGGCGGGGGGGGAGTTTTAGCCAAAAACCCTACATGCCCTTGAACCATATTGTACATAATTTTCAAAGGTCCACCAATCCCCTGGAACAGGTTTACAAGGGACAGCAAAGGGAAGGGGGAAACTAGAAATCCCTTTCCCATTAATGTTAAGCCTGGTCCATTCATAGAAGGAAAGAGGAACTAAGTTACTGAGAAGAGGACAGAAGAGCTTGGGCTGACTAGAAACATCTATGGTAAAAGACAGGTAAATTATATCAATGTCCAAATCACATCATCTAAGGAGCATGTATCTGACTGGCAATTACAGGCAACCCAAGATTTGGGGGGGGGGGTTTGTGTTCCAGGTATCATGTGCAACGGAAGAACGTGCATAAGGCTGCTATGCCCCATTTTCTGGCCACTTCTAGGCCGCCGTGATGTGCTTGGATGCATGTAAATTGGTCGTTGCCTGTATGTCAAATTTATCACAAGTAAATCATTGAAGACTTCTAACCAAGATAACTGTCTTTCCTGCATCTGTGTCAGCAAAAACATATAGTATAAGAAAATAACTTCCACACTAACAGTATGAACCATGTGTACAGGATAAAATTTAAATAATCATATGCAACGT
Source organism: Zootoca vivipara (assembly GCF_963506605.1). NCBI lineage: Eukaryota > Metazoa > Chordata > Lepidosauria > Squamata > Lacertidae > Zootoca > Zootoca vivipara. Next base: position 20,809,986 of record NC_083277.1, on the reverse strand, counting down.
TCAAAATTAGCCGGGCGCCAGTCACATTTTGCAACTGGCAACCAGCCTTTTACAACTGGATAGAGATATCTGGGCGCCACCTTTTTGCACTTAGCATCTCCACCTGCCTGGCTGCAGTTAGTTGGTCAGGCACTGTGAGCTACCCTGCAAAACACCTGATTTGCCTAGCAGTGCAGCAGCAAAAGATACATCTTTTTTTAAAAAAAATTGCTGTGAGATGAATCACCTGGTCTGGTACCATGGCAGCAAAAAAAAAAAGGCACCTGGACATGGCTCCTAGCTTTCCTATCCCAGTTTCTAACACTGAATGCAATACTCCTGAAAACAATGCTAGAGGTGAACATGCAGCCTGGCAAGGCAAATGGATCACTTGAGAACCTCTTCTTAACTCCACAGCTTGCACTGCATCTTCTGGGGGAAAGGGAGTGAAATTTATTTGAAGAGATAAATTTTAGCTCAGAAGTTAAAAGAATTAAGTGAAGAGATACTTAACTTAAACTCACTTGCATTTTTAAAATTTCAACAGTATATGTCACACTAAGAAATAAATCCTACATCATTTCAATTCTTCACCATGAAAACTGGTTATGCTTTACTTTTAAAAAATAAAAATCTCATTTTAAAATCTGTAATCACTGACTGCTTTTCATCCTGCTGGACATCATTATAAAGGGATGAGGGAGCTCTCATGATAGCATGACAGTCCTGACCCAGACTTGTACATAATCTTAACAAACACAAGCCTTATACAACAGTGGTAACTCGGTTTGCGACCGCAATCCATTCCACGGAGGCGGCCACTCACCGAAGCGGTCGCTCTCCGAAGGCACGCTTCTGCGTGTGCGCGAAGCGCCGATAGAGCACTTCTGCACACACACACGCTGCGCAGATCGCGTCTGCGTATCCAACGCCACGGAACCTGGATGTAAACACTTCCGGGTCCATGGCAATCGCTCCCCGAAGCAGTCGCAAACAGAGTTAGACGTAAACCGAGGTTTGACTGTACAGTCCAAACTCTCACTCCCAGCAAAAGTGTATCACAATTCAGGAAGTTACAGTACCTTCTATGAATGTTTCAAAAAAAGGTCACTAGGGAGGGAAGAAACCTTCCTTACTTTTCCCCTCCTCTCAAGCATGACAAATTCTTCTCCAACATATCCAGAGTGTGTCCATTCTCTCTAAATGCTATTGTGGGAATCTCCAAAATGTTACCTACATCTACACAAAGAGAAAGCCTGTTACCTCACTCCAAAAGTTAGGGTCAGCTCCAGGGGTTCTGCCTTTTCATACATCATGAAAGAACCTACTACTTGCACAAACAGCTCTGCTCCAGGAATGATGGATTCACTTCATGCTCTTCTCGTCCTTCCGGAAACATAGCTGAAAGGCTAGGATCACACTACCACACACAAAAAATGGGTGCTGTAAATCCTCTCCACTCCACCACACATCCCAGAAAAGAGAGGGACTCCTTCAAGCCACTCCCTCCACCCTCCTGAGATTTCCTTGAAAGCTTTCTTCCTTTCCAGCCACCTAAATCCCTCCCTCCCCCTGCTCACAAGAAGGCTCTCATTCATTTAAGACTGACTCAAGCAAGGCAAATTACTCCCACCCATGCAAAATGCTTTTATAAAAATATTTATATACCACAAACTTAAAAATGCCTTATCTCTATGCGAGGGGGCTAAGATTCAACTGCAGACATTCTAAAGCAACTGGCACGTCTTCTGAACCATTAACTTCAGTTCCAGTTGTGTGCACGTACCCTGGTACTAGGGCAGACAATGCAATGGCTGGGGACAAGATTAAGCTGCTATTGCAACCCCACTGTCAACAAACCCATAATAATTAATAACCCACTTTGGCAGGCAGAAAAGAAGGATAAAGACAGAAAGGCTCTCTACCTTATACACTGCACCTTCTTTCACTACACACGCAATGTCACACCTACTCCATGTACAAGAGAGCCACGCACACCCTTGTGCACTTGCTGTTATCCGCAGATCCTTTCTGGCATGTTTATCTGTCGGGCACGTTTTTATGTCTCGCCTTTCTCCCGTCGTGGAACTCAAGAAACCTGCGGTGAGGATCCCCCACCAACCCCCTTGGCGCAGAAACAAGCCATGAAAGCTGCGTGTAAAGCAGGGAGGGAGAGGGAATTAAGCCCATATTTCGCCGCTCAGACTAACAAGGGGGGTAATGCGAGCTGAAAAGCGCAACCGGTCCCGCGTTAAGCGACCCTTTTGCAGAAGCCGCAGGCGCGTGGAAGGGCAACTATTGTTTCCTACAGTTCCTGGGGTCTGGGGATAGTAATAAGAATCTTTAGATCCTTTAAAATACCCCCACCCCCACTTGCAGGCCAGGCAGAGGACGGGGTCGAGGGCCCCCCTCCGCAGGCGACCCCACCACCACCAGGCCGCCCCCTGACCCCGCCCCGCCCCTCACTCACGCTCAAAGTCGGAGTCGGAGTCGTCGTCCCTCCGCTCTTCCTCGCCGTTGGACTCTGTCTGCATGGGCTCCGCGTCGAAGTTGACCCCTTTGCCCCTGGCCCCCACGCCAGCCTGAAGCTCCCTCTGCTGCTGGTCGCGGTTTTCCCTCAGGCGGCCGAAGTACTCGGCGGCGAAGGCCAGTAGGTCCGGCGGCCGGTGCCGCAGCACCTCCACCGTGTAGCCCTGCAGCAGCTCCGTCAGACCCGGCGGGATCTCGATGCTCATCTTGCCGCCGAGACGCGCGGGCGACTTAACAAACGGGCCCGGGAGAGAGAGACGTAGTAGAGAGAGCGAGAGTCTCTGCTCGCTGCCGCCGCCGCCGCTACTACTGCTCCTGTGGTGGTGGTCGTGGTCGTAGCCGCCGCCCACCTCTATCTATCTCTCCACCTCAGCTTTCTACGCGGGCCTGGAGCCGGAGGGGGGTGGGGGTGGCCGCCGCCGCCGCCGCCGTTTTCTCCACCTCCACGTCCTGCCTCCTCCTCCTCCTCGAGCCCTCCGTCAGACCTGAGGGAACCGCCGCGCTCGCGCCGCCGCTGCTCTCTGACACGCGAGAAAGAGAAAGGAACGGAGCGGCGGGGTAGTCAGGGGAAGGAGGGGCCGGAACGGAAGCGCGAGGCGAGCTGCGCATGCCCAGCAGGAAGCGGCGGAGAGCGCCACTCTGTGTGAGAGAGAGAGTGGGGGAGAGAGAGAGAGAGAGAGAAGCAAGGGAGGGCGGGGAGTGGGCGGGAACACGCTTCATGCGTCACAAAACGGACAAGAGGCGCGCGAGGGATAGCTAGAACGCTATCCCCCCAACCTCCGCCCGAGGTGGGCGGGGAGGGGGGGGGAAACGAATGGGGCGCGTGCGTAGAAGGGGGCGAGGACTAAGGTTCGTACTCGCGCTCTCCCCTCTCCATGTTTGGCATGAGGGATTTGGTGGTGGTGGTGGTGGTGGTGGGGCGCGCGAAATGGGCGGGAATTCGCCATTCCCTCACATTGATCTTTTTTTCTAACTGAGATTAAGATAATAACACTGAAAGTTTCCCTCCCATCTGCGTTTCATGGGGAAAGCATGCCTCTGAATTCCGGCTGCTGGGGCCCATGCAGGTGTGGAGCAGTGGCATAGCAAGGTCAGGTGGTACCCAGTGGGGGAAATTTCTTGTCCCCCCCCCCCAGCCAACATTGAAATTACTGTATCAAAAGAAGGAAAAATAGGATACTTACAGTTGCAAGTGTTATTTTCTGGTTTGTTTATTTAACATTGCGAGCATAAGCACTTAAAACATCCTTCCCCCCCCCCAACTTTGTTCTCTGCAAATTTTAAAACCACATTGTCAAAATCAATTCCTTTTGCTACTTTGTTTTTAGTTGACAAGATGGCTAAGCCAGAGAGACGAGCTTGACTCATAGCAGCCGCGTTTTGTTGCGTTTGTTGACTGAACTAAAAAGTTTCAATATGTATTATGTTGACTTGTTGAGGTTAATTGATTGTCAGACAGTTATTAAACTCGTTTTAAATAATATTATTTAATAATAATTAATAAATAATGAATTTTTCAAAAAAAAGTGTTGTGTTGTGAGCCCCCCACAGTGATGACACCCGGGGCGTCCAGCACCCACCTCACCCCCTTCCTACGCCACTGGTGTGGAGAAGGCTGTTAGGCTCAGGTCCTTCAACACAGATTATTGCACCACTAAAAACCACAGTATTTAAAACAGAAGCATAGTAGGTTCTGAAAATAGGCACCTCAAGTGTCAAAAGCCAGGGCAAAGAGGTGGATCTTCAGCATTCTGTAATGAAGGTGTCAGGCCACCTCTGTATCCCACATCTTAGGGGGCTCTCCATGGGGAAGGCCCTCTTCCAGGCCACTATCCCTTCAGCCTCTGAGGGCAGAGGAACTACCAAGGGGGATCCCCTCTGCTGGGAGGGTCTGTGGGGAAAGAGGCAGCCTTCCAGATATTTGGGCCAGATACCTGGTTGGCAGCTGATATAGATGGGCCTTTGGCCTGCCCCAACTACATAGTTGGAATCAGAGAATCTTAGAGTTGGAAGGGACCCCAAGGGCCATCTAATCCAACCCCCTGCAATGCAGGAATCACAGCTAAGGCTTCCATGACAGGTGGCCAACCTCTGCTTAAACACCTCCAAAGAATGAGAGTCCACCGCCTTCCGAAGGAGATCGTTCCACTGCTGAACAGCTCTTACTGTCAGGAAGTTTTTTCTGATGTTTAGTCGGAATCTCTTTTCTTGTAACTTGAAGCCATTAGTTTGAGTCCTACCCTCCAGTGCAGGAGAAAACAAGCTTGCTCCACCTTCCACATGGTGGCCCTTGAGATACTTGAAGATGGCTATCATATTTCCTCTCAATCTCCTCTTTTCCAGGCTAAACATAGTCAGCTCCTTCAACCGTTCCTCATAAGGCTTGTTTTCCAAGCTTGTCTTTACGTTCTCGCGCATGCCCTCTTCAAAATTACCAAGACAACAGTTCAGCAATTGTGAGGAAGTCCGTCTGTTGTTGTTGCTGCTGCTTTAATTACCTGTTATTACAGTTGCATGAAAGTGCCACTGTTTTCTGGGGCAGGGAAAAGGAATGTATTTCCACCCCAGTTGTTGTCCTAAGGTAGCCTCCTTTTGGGAATCTGTGTTCAGTGAAATTAATTCAGCACAGGATTTATTACTAATGCCCTCGTTGGCCCTGCTAAGTATCTGGGACAACCAAAACAATTATAAAAAAGTAAAACGTCAGTCATATTTTTTTGGGGGGGAGTGACGTCTGCAAGGCTATAAATCCCTAGGCACTGGAGGGCATCTCTATAGAGGCATTGTAATCGTATGACAAGATATGGTTCCTGACTGTCTTGGAGAAGTGTAACTATTTAGGAGACAATTTAAAAAACAACAAAAACAACACCCATTACTGTGTATACCATTTGGTTTGACTTCTTTGAATATATAGCAGGATCAGCAAAGTATGCACTTATTTGAAACCAATAAGTCAGCCACCTCTTCTCTTCAGAGTTCAAATACACTAGATGGACACAATGAGTCATGATTTATCAGACATTTCTATAAAGCAACAGGCAGATAATAATTCTATTTTTTAATTTTAAATAAAAACAATTTGACGAGGTTTTCTTCCATAGGCTTGAAAGCGGAAATTAACTTTCTAATTAAAATTAAAGTTACAATTGTGGGCATTTTTAAAAATCGTTTTGTAATGTCATACTGGTGTGTGTAAGGTAAAGGTAAAGGGACCCCTGACCATTAGGTCCAGTCGTGACCGACTCTGGGGTTGCGCGCTCATCTCGCATTATTGGCCGAGGGAGCCAGCGTATAGCTTCCAGGTCATGTGGCCAGCATGACAAAGCCGCTTCTGGTAAACCAGAGCAGCACATAGAAACGCCGTTTACCTTCCCAATGTAGCGGTTCCTATTTATCTACTTGCATTTTGACGTGCTTTCGAACTGCTAGGTTGGCAGGAGCTGGGACCAAGCAACAGGAGCTCACCCCGTCACAGGGATTCGAACCGCCGACCTTCTGATCAGCAAGCCCTAGGCTCAGTGGTTTAACCACAGCGCCACCTGGGTCCCCCAACTACTCAATCTACTGGTGTGTGTAGATAAATGCTAAAGTCAGTCTGTATTGTCCTAATAAGAAAAGAGGATGAAAGGACATTTCTATCGCTACTTAAAGGTAAAGGTAAAGGGACCCCTGACCATTAGGTCCAGTCGTGTCTGACTCTGGGCTTGCGGCACTCATCACGCGTTATTGGCCGAGGGAGCCGGTGTACAGCTTCCAGGTCATGTGGCCAGCATGACAAAGCCGCTTCAGGCGAACCAGAGCAGCACACAGAAACACCGTTTACCTTCCCGCTGTAGCAGTACCTATTTATCTACTTGCACTTTGACGTGCTTTTGAACTGCTAGGTTGGCAGGAGCTGGGAGCGAGTAACAGGAGCTCACCCCATCGCAGGGATTCGAACCGCCAACCTTCTGATCGGCAAGCCCTAGGCTCTGTAGTTTAACCCACAGCGCCACCCGCGTCCCTCTATCACTACTTAAAGGTAAAGGGACCCCTGACCATTAGGTCCAGTCGTGACCGACTCTGGGGTTGCGCGCTCATCTCGCATTATTGGCCGAGGGAGCCGGCGTATAGCTTCCAGGTCATGTGGCCAGCATGACAAAGCCGCTTCTGGCAAACCAGAGCAGCACATGGAAACGCCGTTTACCTTCCCGCTGTAGCGGTTCCTATTTATCTACTTGCATTTTGACGTGCTTTCGAACTGCTAGGTTGGCAGGAGCTGGGACCAAGCAACGGGAGCTCACCCCGTCACAGGGATTCGAACCGCCGACCTTCTGATCAGCAAGCCCTAGGCTCAGTGGTTTAACCACAGCGCCACCTGGGTCCCTTATCACTACTTAGTAACCAACAATTCATTATTGCACATGGAATAATTCTTAGAGAAATTAGAATTATTTTAATCTTCATCCCACTTTTCCCCCAAAATGCTGACGACAGCCTATATAGGTCCTCCCTCCTATTTTTTCCCACAGAAAACCCATCATCCTTGACCATTGGCATGCTAGCTGAGGCCGAAATGAGTTAGAAGCCAACAACCCCTGGAGAACCACAGCTTTCCTTATCCCTGCATTAAAGCAATATTTCACAGCCTTGTAAATAGAATTATGAAGCATATTAGACCACTAATGTTTTTCAAGATCAGTTTATTCATACACCTATTCCATTCATTTGTGATACAGTTGAGTGATACAATTGTATCCCATTTAGCAGAAGCTCAGTTTGGTTGCCTGGAGACAACTCTGGCTACCATATCGTAGGTGCCCTAAAACCTGAGATTCAATAGGTAGGACCTGGTGATGTCACAATAAAAAGGTCTTGTGATGACACATAGTGCCAACTATATATTTTTTTCTCCTTTTTATACTCATACTTGACATTGCTTAGGAAACCTAGTAGCATATTGTGTATTATTATATTGATGTTTTCCCCCTAATTTTAAACGCAGTATGTAAGTATGTAACACATGTAGATTTATTTCCCTAGGAGTTAATGTTTTCTATACAGGCAAGCAGAGAGGCAGGTATTTAAGTATTTACAGCTCAGGAGTAAATGGGAGTGAATGTGCATTTGCACAATCTGTGGCTTGTGTCCTTAAGTCTTTTTTTTTTAGTGCAAGGTCTTATTCCTGTACACAGCATTAAAAAATAATATCTAATATTTCTAAATATGAATACAAAAGTCTAGCAAGCAAACAAGCACTTGGCACCAGCCTTCCCATAAGACGTTAAATCACCAGGTAACGTACAGGTTGTGGGTTTGGTGACGTCACTCTGTGTTGCCAATGTAAATGTTTATGTGCTGTTACTCTGGTTTCAACAATAGAAAGAGGAAGAAATCAATATTTATTTGAATTGCAGGTTCTACTCACTATTATGGCTTGGGCTGAGCTTGTCAGATACAGCATGTTTGTGACTCCTTGCTTAATGAAGTTTTCAACTGCTTCTCCGCTCCCATTTCCCAGACATTTCCCCCAAATAAATACTTATCTCTTTAATGCATATTGATTGAGAACAATAAGTTCCCTCATTGATAATATTTGTTGAGATTGTATGTTTCTGCTGCAAGAGGGGCTGACCAAATGTTTTCTTGGTTTTATTGACAATGTAAAGGGAATGGCTATGTAAGCTTTAACATGGGGTTTTTCCATGGGTCTATATTAAAGCCAAGAAGTGGTCTCTGAACTCTTTGATGAGTTGATAATTAATTATTGGAATAAAGATGTAAATGAAGCTCTCCAGGAAAACAGCTCCAGGCAAAATGGATGCTATAAGGAGAGAGACCTTTGCCTATAGATCTGTTTGGGTTATTTCATATTTTGTAAGATGCTGAGCCTATGCGTTGGACTGGCATACGTCTTGTAGAGCTGTTTAGGTGTCTCATTTGATGTTTTCACTCTGTTATGAAGAAAGTTCTGTGAGTAAAGTTTTGAATCATATCTAATGGGTCTGGACATTCCTTCATTCCAAACAGACTCAGTTTTCATGCATCCAGTCGCTTCAAACTGCCCACTATTAATATCTGCAATAGCACCACTATCTACAGTATTGACATTATGTTCACTAGCAGTGTTACTTTCATAGGTCTGTGTGCAGTACATTTTCTGTTGGTGTACTTTGGAGGCTTTAGATTGACTTCTACTGGCAGCATACACATCCTCAAAACCCATTGACTTAGTTGTTGTTATGTCATGGAATGTTTACAAACATTGTAGCAATTGAGAGAGGGAGATCAATATAATACCAACAGACAGTGAAACTGCAGTCTGGGTATGTCATGAATCACTGAAGGAAACTATTTATATGGGACCAAGCTCATATGGTTTATTTTTATACTGTTGGTGAAGAGGTCAACAATCAAGGGAGCTTGAAGAGCCAATAGAAACGTGAGTCATGGGGCCAAGAGGCCAGAAAGCCACATGAAATATTTACATTTTGATTGGATATAATCAGCCATATATTTGGCTACAGTACATCGTTGATTAAAAGAAGCATAAACACAAGATAAAAATAAACTTTTAGAAAACATAATAAGTACCTTGGAGGATGCAATTTATAAAGCAGAGGGAATTGCTTTGCCTTTGTACCATTCTGAATGTTTTACTATTCCATTGAAAATGGAAGGTGTGGGGAGACAATTTAAGAAATTGAATAAAAGGCAGGTTATGGACGTGCCCCCCCCCCCACCGTAGCCATGTTTTTCTGCTGTGCCAATAAGCTCATATCATACACAGAACTTCATGGCTGAGGGTGTCAATCAGTTGACATAAGGATTTGAAAGCACTTGTGTTTATCCAGCCATGTTGCAGTCGTTTTGGGGATGAGGTTGATTATCCATGGGTCTAAGGCAAGCATTTCCCAGCTCTCCCATAATGAGATTCCCTAAGTCCCCCTAAGACCCTGTGCCCCCTAAATGCCTGGCAAATAAGCATAGAGCTTGCATATAGTATACATGTTTGTCCTCAGTTTGAAGGTAAAAAGGTTTAAATGAGAGAGAGAGAGAGAGAGAGAGAGAGAGAGAGAGAGAGAGAGAGCGCATTTTGGGAGGAGTGTTTTGTAAGCATTGCTACAACTGTCTGAAGCCTGTGCTGTCACCTTACTAATCCCCCGATGATGATAAAACACTCTCTGAGAAGCCTGATGAACACATACAAAACAAAGCATCAGAGCCAAAGAAAACAATTTAGAAAGGTGGGGAGGTCAGGGTACAAGCTGCGTTCTCTTGACATCGTCTTTGAATTAATATATTATGTTTGTGACCAGGGGTGCTGCTAGGGCAGCTGACATTCTACCTTGCATATACTGTTGGACTCCAACTCCTATCATCCCTGACCACTGGCCATGCTGGCTGGGGCTGATGGGAGTTGCTTGGTTGAGGATGGCTAAAAGCAGCAGCAGAGAAGTTCTACAATGATGAACAAGCTTAGGCTCTCCCTCTGGGTCGGGACCAGAGAGAGGAGAGTTTACTGAACTGCACAAAGGACTGAGCCCCGTTGCTTGCTTGCAATGTATTACTTGGAACATTTGTCTTATTGTAACTAGTATTTAAAGCTGTTCTGCAGTAAAGCTTTGAAACACATTATTGTGGTGGAGAAAATTCATTCTCACACAAAGTCTTGATCAGGGATTCCGCTGGACAACTCTTTAACAGTCCCCAACCTGGGTCTTTTGCACTGGGCCCTAATCCTGCTGCCCCTTCCCTCTTTTTAATCAAATAATAAATACATTTTCCTTACCAGGCATCTGGCTGTCAACCACAATGCCGGCAAACTACTGTCCTTAATTTGCGGGAGTGGGTGAGAGAGTGATGATGGTGAAACTTTTTGGGGGAACCATAGGTCCTGTACCCTAAGTCCACAGCAATGCTCCTGTTTCCAACTAGTTTGCTGCTGACATTTTAATCCTAAACATCGTAATACTGCTTGCTCCGTGTAACAGCATCGTCAGGCGCTTATCTGTAATATTTGATATCTTGTGGAAATTCAACGAAAATACTCATTGCATCATCATAATAATAATAATAATAATAATAATAATAATAATAATAATAATACTTATTGCTCAGAAGCCTTCGGGGAAGTACCCTGGAGTTTTCATCCTGAACTTGCTGGAAGCATTTCGGTCTGCAGTCCCAGGAATAACCCAGAGGTTTTCATTCTAAAGAGAGAAAATTGCTTTCTCCATCCAAGTCTCATACACAGCAGCCAGGCACTTGGCCAACTCTAGTGTTTGGCACCAGCCCTGTCTTGGTCCAGTTTTGCATGTTTGTTGAATATTTCTATTTGTATTTTGTATATAAATCTGTTTATTTATACAGGGAAATAGACATGTTGCCAGTAAATATGAGCAAGGCTCTGAAGAACTGCACAGTGTGCTCCTGTGTATATGTCCATACATGGAGAACAATGAGGCAAAAGGCTAGAGCATAAACATCACTTTTTCTGTTGTGTCCTTGAAGGTCATTTAAACACAAAGCCAAGCCCGCATTTTATTCCTCTCCTTTGGTCCCCTTGTTAACAAGCATTACTGCAAGGGTGCTAGTGATGTGCTGAAATCTGTCCTCCAGTTTCTCATAAGCTTTCCCCCCAGGGAATAAAAGACTTTTTTTTCTGCCACATTCTCAGAGCACTTTAGAATGCATTCAGAATTTTACTGAGTGCAGAAGTTTGAGCTTAGCTTATCCTTGTGTAATGGTCGTGAGTAATGTTTTCCTTTCCAGTTAAAAATAAAAATAAAAATCCTTGTGGCCTCCTTGGCTGCACATGCTTCCTGGTTTGAAAAAGTTCCACTGGAGGAACTAATGATATATTCACCCAGGTATTAATTGAAGCACAAGCCACCTGGAAGGCTCTAGAGTGTAGACCACTGGTGAGATGATTTGCAAAATGCAAGAAAGGATGCTTGCAAACACCTTTCAGACTCCCCAGAAGTAAGGTAGGCATGAGATTAGATTCTGACCAAAGTTTTCTCTCCACTTTAGAAATTTTTGGATGTGATTTCTTTTATTGATAGACACGCACAGAGAGAGAGAGAGAGAGAGAGAGAGAGAGAGAGAGAGAGAGAGAGAGAGAGATGTGGGAAGAGGGAAGGAGAATAATTTTTTTAAAAAAAGTTTTTATTAAATATTTTCTTGGGTTATAAAAGTACATACAGCGTCTCTATTTTCAGATCGTCCATTCAACAGATCAGTTATATTGGATGTGAGTCACTAATGTATAGGCAATATAAGGTTGGGGAAGAAGAGAGGTGGGGAGAGAGAAGAGGAGATAACAAACTTTCCGTCTTTTACATAGTGTAGTAGTGTGAGGATTTTGAGTTAGCGTCACATAGGTAGGTTCTATTTCTATTCATTTATTAGTTTTCCCTGGTGGTGAGAGAGGTTGGGGCCCCCAGAGCATAGTTGGTTGACTTCAGTTGACTGCCATGAGTTTTGTTTGCCTGTGTGAGGGGGTGGGGGTTGTTATGTCAAGTTAGCCATACCCTCCAACTTTTCTCCGATGAAAAAAGGGATGTCCCATTCCATAATGATACTTTACTATTTATACCCCACACCTTATTGGGTTGCCCCAGCACTCTGGGCAGCTTCCAACATATATAAAAACAGAATAAAACATTAACACTAAAAAACAAACAAACTTCCCTATACAGGATTGCCTTCAAACAGCTCGGGTTGGCTAACTCCATAACCTCCAACATTTCTCCAATGAAAACAGGAACATCCCAATGAAAAGCAGGACATTCTGGGATCAAATCAGAAACCAGGACAGCTTCTCTAAATCAGAGATGTCCTTGGAAAATCGGGAGAATTGGAGGGTCTAAGTTAGCCATATCAATTCATGTGCTGTTGGTGGGTTCTTGTTGTTGTTGTTGGGCTAAAGGTGTCCTCTTTTGTTTGTCCCCATGCTAGTTTAAGTTTGTTGCCCAGCAGCAGTCAAAGCAACTTAACCCAAGGCAAATTTCCCATCCTGTCAATTTATGGGACTCAGCTTCCTTAGCTTCAGTAAGAGAAATGGGTGTACTGTTATGCCACATATACAAAAATTACACCTTTGCTTGCCAGAATAACCATCACCTGATTCCATACTCAAGTCACATACGCAACCAAGCATCCTCACCTATGTACATATTCTATGGGGGGGATATACTGGTATGTTTTTTAAAACACTGGTTTTATAACAGTAGCAAAAAGCCATTATGGGGTAATGAATCCCTGTTTCCCTGTGTATGGATTCCTGGAAATGTAATTCTGAACTCTCCAGTCAGGCCTTGGTTTTAGCTCCAGGACAGGCTGCCTCTGCAGTCCAATTTGAGTGCAGGCGGGTGATGAACTGAAGAACAATAAGCATTGTCAAAATCAAGATCAGGTAACTGACCTGGCAGGCAAAGAGCCAAGGGCCAGTAGCAGGAGAGATGGTCATAGATGAACTGCAGATCAGGCAGACAAAGCGCAAAAGGCCAGGAGCAAATGCAGGCAGAGTCATTCAGGTTAAGCTCCAAGACAGCAAGAGCAGGCTGAAGAGGCTGGGCAAAAACCTTCATACTCAAGACAAATTGGTCAAGCTGATAAGCTGGCTTGGCTACAAGGGCTTTATAGGGCCTGTTGTGTCTCAAATGGGTGAGAAAGCTGATTATCCGACTGCAGCCTTGAGGCCACCGTTCCCCTCAAGACCTTGTCTGAAAGTCCAGAATTGTGGTAGTAGAAGAGGTGAAGTGCTGGAGACAATCTGCTGGAGGCCTTGGTTCAATATTGCTGATCCCCTTAGCATGTGGTTAGAATGTTGGCCTTGAACCTTTGAGAACAGGCTTATTATCTCAACTGAGTGACAAGGCACTATGATGCTATGCAGTCAGTCCTACACAAGGTCAAAGACGGAGGCATACTTCCCTCAGGGCTATGTGGAGTCTATTAAGAGGAGTCTCTCTCTCACACACACAACACAACACAACAAAACACAACACACACAGAGTGAGTATATAAATGCTAGGCATGTTCATGTAATGTTGTATCAGCTGAGGAAAGAGCAGAGACAACAGTCCTATAGGAAGGGATCCTCTAGTGGGAGGACCCAGATAGTAATAGTTGTTGTACAGTCAAATGATAAATGAACCAACCACTGTAGCCCAGGCAAATGTGAGAATGGGGAACAAGAATGGAGATGCACATGCAAGAGTGGAAAAAGTCAAGTATCCAGTCTTGCTCTCCCAACCATAAGGGATGGCTGGCAAACATGTTCTGAGTGCTCCTCCTCCATGATCTGCCTGTGACTAGCCTCCATTTCCACCCATGTGCTCTATTATTTTGTCAGTTGATTTCTGTTATGCAAGGTCTGGTCTCATTCAGACTTTATTTCTCCCGTGTTGCCCGTAATAACTCTGCTATTTACCGTACTACTTTTTGCTTGTGCTTCATCAGTTTGCCTTGAACTCCCTCTTCCATTTCTAATCTGTAGCACATCAACCGGCAATAACAGTAATATTGGACAAAGTTGTTGTTGTTTAGTCGTTTAGTCGTGTCCGACTCTTCGTGACCCCATGGACCATAGCACGCCAGGCACTCCTGTCTTCCACTGCCTCCCGCAGTTTGGTCAAACTCATGTTCGTAGCTTCGAGAACACTGTCCAACCATCTCGTCCTCTGTCGTCCCCTTCTCCTTGTGCCCTCAATCTTTCCCAACATCAGGGTCTTTTCCAGGGAGTCTTCTCTTCACGATCTGTCCTTCCAGTGAGCGCTCAGGGCTGATTTCCTTCAGAATGGATAGGTTTGATCTTCTTGCAGTCCCTGGGACTCTCAAGAATCTCCTCCAGCACCATAACAAAGTTAGCCTGCTAAAATCCCCTTGAGTCCACTGGAATTTCACCTGCCTAACTATGTGAAGAGTTATAAACAGACACCCCAATACAGCAAAGGAATTCTGCCCACAGAAGCAGACTTTCACACATGCATGTATGTATGTCAATATGAAAATATGTATAGGAATTAATTGTGCTTCCTATATTGCGGGATGTTGGACTAGATGGCTCTTTAGGTCCCTTCCAACTCTGCTGTTTTATGATACTGTGCATATAGTCAGACCATATAGTCCTGTACTATCTACTCTAATTGATAGTAGCTCTTAAGGGTTTCAGGCAGGGTGCATTCCCAGGCCTACTTGGAAATACCAGCGATTGAACCTGGAACCTTCTGCTTGCACAGCAAATGCTCTACCACTGAGCTTCCCCACCATCTGATCAACATTCAAAATTGCAGTTCTGTATGCCTCACTACACTAAATATATCCTTTAATGTGTTGGGGGTTTTTTGGTTGGAGATTATGCATTGCAAAATTCCAAAAAGTACACATTTCAAAGGATAGCCATAGCTGCCAAGTTTTCCCTTTTCTCACGAGGAAGCCTATTCAGCATAAGGGAAAATCCCTTTAAAAAAGGGATAACTTGGCAGCTATGAGGATAGCTGAATTTTGGTTCAGGAATAGTGCACTAGGTAGGTATATTTAAAATTATTTCCAGGTCCATATTTCCTGTCTACTCTGCCTCTTGGTTCCCATGCTCTAATCATGAAGCGGGAGACACTGACTTATTTCTATGAGGAAAACATTAATGACCTCTCAATAGCCAATTGAAAATGGGCAAACATGAAGCAGACTCAGTATAAAGCGCGTTCTGGGTGTTGTGTGGAGATTGTGCCAGGAAGAAGAAGAAGAAGAAGAAGAAGAAGAAGAAGAAGAAGAAGAAGAAGAAGAAGAAGAGGAGGAGGAGGAGGAGGAGGAGGAGGAGGAGGAGGAGGAGGAGGAGGAGGAGGAGGAGGAGGAGGAGGAGGAGGAGGAGGAGTTTGGATTTGATATCCTGCCTTTCATTCCCCTTAAGGCAGGCATGTCCAAAGTCTGTTTTGGGGACCCAATCCAGCCTGCCGGTCGGTTTAATCAGGCCCCTGTGGCAATCTATTTCCTGGGGTAAAATCCTAAAAAAAGCTCAACAAGTTCGATCCTAAAAAAACTTTGGTTGGCCCTCACGCATGTTCACTTCATGAAATCCGGCCCTCTTTGAAAAAAGTTTGGGCACCTTTGCTAAGGAGTCTCAAAGTGGCTAACAATCTCCTTTCCCTTCCTCCCCCACAACAAACACTCTGTGCGGTGAGTGAGGCTGAGAGACTTCAGAGAAGTGTGACTAGCCCAAGGTCACCCAGCAGCTCCATGTGGAGGAGCAGGGAAGCAAACCCGGTTCACCAGATTACGAGTCCACCGCTCTTAACCACTGCACCACGCTGGCATGTGGGGAGTTGCTGATTTGTCAGTAGTTCTGTCCCCACTATAGCCCCCTGGGGAGATCAGAAGGAAATCCCACAGAGAGTACCAGGGTAAGACAGATGAGGGTGGAAGCATCTGCCAGCAGCAATTCTCTCTTTTCTGAGACACAAAACAAGCCCTCCCTTCTTTAGCTTGCTCACAGCCTATGCATGCAGCATTTCAAAGAGGCAGCCCAGCACATGAGTGGACCGTTCCCCTGTGCAAAGTCCACCCCCAATTAAGGAAGATTGATTTAGGATCAGAAAAGAGGAGTTGCATCCAGTTTAAACAGGCAATAAACAAAAATAAAATAGCATAAAGGCGTAAATTCTTTTTTCTTTGTTGTTATTCTTCTTTCAACAGTTTAACACAGTTGCATTGATATATATCTTTGTTTACATTAGAGCATATGACATGCTGCAATTACATAAAAATAAAACAATAAACATAAAATCTTAAATCCTAACTAGCCCAGAAGTGTTACAAGCAGCATCTAGATCCCCCATAATACTCACACACAAGATGTCAGACAGGCTTCCCAAAGGGGTTAGGCTAGAGATGATCATCAGGGTCTCTTCCAACTCTACAATTCTGTGATTCTATTATTCATGTGGGTGGTATTTTAAGATACAATTAATTTAAAAAAATCATACATGTGGCACAGTGCATTACCATTGCTACAACAGGCAGAAAAATCCTTAGGTGGGTCCTCCAAGACCCTCAAAAAATTTCTACTAGTCCATTGGTAGGGGTGGGGTTTGGGAACCAGTGATGTAAGGGAAAGCTACAGGTATTCAGGAAAGTTGAAAGTCTGAACGTGGGAATAGTCCATAATTTGGAAGAAGTTATAGGGCCAGTTGAGGGGGAAATTGATGGGATGGAGAAAGGACCTACCATCATATATTGAATCCATGATCATGTGGCTTCTTAAAGGTTTAACTCCTCTTCTGGTTTGGAAGGTAGGGTCAAACCCAGAGCAAGCTGGAATTGGTGTTGAAACCTCCCGCCACTCTTGACTCTGCCTTCAGTGAGAGAGTGAGGTTAATTCCGGTTACTGTAGGTCACTCCTACAGGGTATTTTTGTTTTTTTGTGTTTTTTAATGCAGGGAAAAGTGGCTTCTTTTATGCTCAGTCATCAGCTGGATTTTCAACTGGGCTTCATATTTCTTAAAATTCTTAAACTAGTCCCCCCTCTATTCCTTGTGTTGTTTTTCAGAATTTTCTAGCCAGTTAAGTGATTTAAGTACCTGCTTTTCTTCTCCATGCTTCAGCCACATTTCTTAACATTGTTTTCTATACTTTAAAACAAAAGTCGATAGAATGGATGTTTGTTTGCTTAAAGCAATTTCAGTCACCGTACTTCATGCACTTCTCCTTTGATTTTGGAGGGACGCGTGTCCAGTTCTAAGCATCAGTTCCAGTATACCTGTTAGTACTTACTTTAATTAAGCTTGTGGCACAGCATGCTGTTCAATTTAATGATAATTTAGAAAGCACTTTTCTATCATAATAGCCATCCCATCCCCACCCCGAGAATATTAGCAAGTGTTCCCTGTAGCTCTGCTCCCAATAGCCACCACCTGCTGCGTTTTTAGCATACATAATAAATTAGGAGGATCTGTCGGTAAATGAATGGCTCAGAGGTATTATAATGGAGCATGGAGCTTCTACGTCTTTGAATGCAGCTCAGGTCCCTAGCTAACAAACATCATTTCCATCCATCTATTATTCAATGAATTGCGTTTAGAATCTAATTAAGTTACCTAATGAAGGAGGTAAAATATCAGTAACTACTACTGATTGGCCACAATAGCCTGGAAACACAAGCGCAGGCTCGGAGCATCTCCAAAGCCATGCAAACCCGGGAGAAAAGAGCAGGGAGATGAATGAACTCATTTATATCTTTCCTTGTGTTCTGAACAGGCTGGCCATTATTAAGATGCAGAATACTGAATTAGACAGACAGTAGAAGTGATACTCAGGGATTGTCCTAGTGTTGGAAGTATCAGTCAAAAGAAAATGATGTTCACACAGAGCACAGTAGGGCCAGTTTGTCCATTGGATGAGCTGGTTTTGCAAGTACCATGCGAAGCCTGGTGTTCTTGTTGTCTTCAACAGCCATAGGTGATCCATTGGCCTTTTCATGGTTCATAGAATCATAGAGTTGGAAGAGACCACAAGGGCCATCCAGTCCAACCGCCTGCCAAGCAGGAAACACCATCAAAGCATTCCTGACATATGCCTGTCAAGCCTCTGATTAAAGACCTCCAAAGAAGGAGACTCCACCACACTCCTTGGCAGCAAATTCCACTGCCGAACAGCTCTTACTGTCAGGAAGTTCTTCCTAATGTTTAGGTGGAATCTTCTTTCTTGAAGTTTGAATCCATTGCTTCACAGGATCACAGGATAAGGTTTCTTGTGGCTGTTAAAAACGTGTAGAACATGTCCCCAAACATTTCAGGCAGAGTTGTAGGTGCAGCCTGGAAAATGAACTCTTATCAACCCTCGCTAGCATAGCCAATGGTCAGAAATGATGGGTTGTAGTCCAAAGGGAGGGTCAGGATAGTGCCTCCTTGCACTAGAGCATACCAAGGTCCCGTCCCCCCCCCCCCCCCCGTTCTTGCATGTTCTTTCTTGAGAGCCAGGCTTCCAGATAACTAGGTGAGTAACTGGAGCTATAAAGCGAAACATAAGCGTAAATAAAAGTGGAACACATGGGGCAGCGATGCAGTTGTGTGGTGTGCCTGCTTAGCCACATCCCCCAGGTGTGAGCTAAGCAAATGAGTTCAGCCTTTCCAGCTACTGACTTCCCAGTGTTTACTACTTTTTAAGCGTTAACAAATTAACCAAAACCGTGACATACCGTATGAATGTCCCCCTCGGAACAGAAAGCTTTTGTTACCTCGATGATGTCTGGGTGGCGCCTCTTCTTAGATTTAATAAGGAACTCCAGTCTCCAGGCTTATTGGCCAAGTACGTTCTGCTGCCACGGAAACAAATACAAATAAATCCCTGTTTCTTCTTCTTCTTCTTCTTCTTCTTCTTCTTCTTCTTCTTCTTCTTCTTCTTCTTCTTCTTCTTCTTCTTCTTCTCTTCTTGATGGTGTTGTGCGCAACCTTTAGTGCTGCAGTTTCAGTTTGTCTCTCTGTTGACATCTAGTGTCCCAAGCCGAAAGAGCTTCATTGAGGCATGTCACCCAAAGGCATTCCATTGCATTTGACTTGGTTGTAATATTTACTTTTGCAAATCTTAGTCGACAACTTTCCTTCTCTGTCACCTTGTATAGGCATTTGTCAGCAGCAGCAGCATAACAAAGGGTTATCTGTATAACCCTTTTTGCATAGTTACAGGTAGGTAGCCGTGTTGGTCTGCTGTAGTCAAAACAAAATAAAAAATTTTCCCAGTAGCACCTTAGAGAAAGAACCTTTTTTAACAGTTTGCTTAAAATTATAGATAATCCGCTAACACAGGAGTAATGTAATAGGAGTAATAGAAAGGTCAGGTGAATTGGTACTCTGGAGTTCTAAATTCAGGACTTCAAAACACCTCATAGGCCAGTGATGGGCAACCTTTTGAGCTTGGTGTGTCAAAATTCGCCAAAAAACCGAGCATAACTCGGGTGGTGTGTCACTTCGAGAAAAAAACCATAATTTCACGATATTTATAGTTTAAATAACAAAAATGTATAATTGTAATATATAACTGTATTTAATAAACCAAAAACTAATTATTTAACCAAACCAAACAAAAAACCCCTTATTTATCACAAAGTGCCCAGAGTTGTTGAGCTTGTTGCGGGCAGCTGCTAACCAAAGTTTTGGAGGTTTTTTGGGGGGTGCAAAAGTTGCTTTGCTTTTTTGGGGGGGGTTCCCCAAGGCTGCTGCGCTTTTTGGGGGGGGAGAGAACAGAAATAAATGACAAATAATACCTTCGCTGGAACTAACACGCAGCATTGACATACGGTAGTCTGCCAAAGCGCCAAAAAAACCAGCACAGAACGGGTTAAAAAACGAACCCTGTTACACCCAATCATAGTCTGCCAAAGTGCCAGAAAAAAAACAGCACAGAAAGGGTTAAAAAACCAATCTCTGGCTACCAGCAGGGACAAGCTGTAGCGAGACAAGCTGTAGCATGAATGGGCTGATGTGTGTCACGTCTGACACGAGTGTCATAGGTTCGCCGTCACTGTCATAGGCAGCAAGGCACTGCTAAAAATGAAGGGGAGAAGGCTTTGTTTTAGCAGGAGTTTCAGTGCAACCCCCTTGGCTCGATCATGAACTGAATTCATGCACTGAATTAAATCAAGCTGAGCAGGATAGAACTCCCTGCTCATCAGCAGATGAGTGCCAGTTAAATTGTGCCGCATTGACAGCATGCATCAGTTCCCTGTGGGGAACACAAACATTATTCCCGCCTTGACCATTAGTTGACATCACCTGCCCATTGGAGCATTAACAGCTGATTGGCAGGTGGGCCTGGTGTTGGGGGAAATGGCCTAATGGGCCAAGTTGGAACCTCTGGGTAGCCAAGATTGGCCTGTGAGATTGTACCCATGTACTGTACATGGTTTGCATAATGGCTGAACCAAATACATGCCCCGATCTACTTTGTGTATTAAGGGGGTTGTTTTCCTTTCTGCCACACAGAATATATACCGGTCTAACTACAGTGTCCTCTGACGTAGACTTGGTTGTTTGGAGAAGCATTTTGCAACACCTTCAATCTGTCCTGCCCCAGTCTTTCCTTTTAGCAAGCTTTTCCTGTTTTATTTAAGATTAAAGCCAAACTAGATACTAGTTGGACCTTACACTAGGGATGGAGAAATTTCTCTCTCTCTCATTTTGATAAGTTCAGTTTTCCACATCTTCATAGCAGTTCAAATTTGTACATGTTTCCAGGCACCTGTCTCCTAATACAGGCAAATTTCCCTACACATTTTTTTCTTCATATACTGTATGCCTTTCTGCAAGGAAACTCCCAAATACATGTTTTCATTGTTTCCACCAATATACATATTTTTTTTCTGTGCACTTTCTCGTAATATACACTTTTGTGCATGCGGGTTTTTTGGCTGGAGATTATGCATTGCAAAATTCTAAAAAGTACAAATTGCAAAGGATAGCTGCGTTTTGGTCCAGGAAGAGTGCATGAGGTAGGTAAAATGACTTATCTCTCATCTGACAGGGGAATCCTGTGACCAGAACGCCTAACCGCTTTTCTTCTTCTTCAACAAAAGAATGCAGATGCAGGAATTGCTGGGTTGGGTTGGGACTATGGTACAGGGCCCGCCCCTCTCACTGTCAACAGCCAACATTTAAACTATATGCTGTTTGTCACAAAGCACTTAGTCCATTCTTTAATCCATTGATTCTGTTGCCTTAGCTGTGAGCTGTTCCTGTTATGATTAATTGAAGGTTGATTACCGGTAGCTATTACTGCCAGATTCCTAAGCAGAAACAAACGCCACAATATCTATTTTATGAGGTGGGGGAAGAGTGCTGAGACAAGAGCTCCAGCTACTACAATAGAGACTTCCGCCCTAGAAAACTTTGGGGCTAATAATATGCTTCCCCCAAAATATAACGGGATAGGAACTAATATAAGTGTTCTGAAAATAGGCACTTCAAAAGAGGGCTGCTTCATATCTTACATGGGACCACATCTAAGCAGTAAAAAAAAAAAAACCACTGACTCACTTCTGGTCTCCTTGAAGTAGAGTTTTGTTTCAGGTATGTTGCTTTGCAGGTCTGCTTCTATCAATATCACAGGGTGTGGGGCTACCACTGAAAAGGCCCTTTCCTTGTTACCTGGAAACCTGATTGATCTTAATGGAATTGGAGAGAACAGACTACATGAGGCACACCATAGTTCATTTCTTATTTTGATTTATGGGGTGCTTTGCCATTTGAATATGTGCAAAGTGGATCACAACAGAACTTTGCTAGTATTTATAACACAATGCTTCACACTAGATTTTTGAATTAAAACTGCAGCTGATCCACAGATGTTTAGCGGAGATAGGTTCATAATAAGAAAGCTGAAATACGAACAGCCAATTGGATCGTTCTGAACGCTGGGTCACTTCCTTGTCATTAAAGTCCTATGAACACAAGTTCTCGCCACACTTCCCAGGCTGGTGCTACCTCTCATATTTTTTCTCCACCCCACATTCCAATATAGAACCGAAAGATCCCAGCAGACACTTATTCAATTGACTGAAACAGCAACAGTCATGAACATCGTGTTGCCATGCAACGTGTCTCGGCTTCCCTGTGGATGGGTTTGGTTTTTTTGGTTGTTGTTACCTTAGTGACAACCAGCTGAATAGTCGTGGCACACAAAATCATCTCTTTCCTCCCTAAGAGTGAACATGGGCTAATACTGTTCTTCAGGGAGGTTCTAGAAGTGAACAAAGGTGGATGGGATTTCCAGCACAAGATCATAGCCAGGTACTTTGCTTCCCAAGCCAAGGATGCCTGTAAGCCCTTCACTTTTTCCCTCCCCGCTTTGAAATTGTGTGTGGAAGCAGCGTTTGGTGGAAAGAAAACTCTGCAAATCTTTTGAGCTACCGGAGTCTTTCTCAAGGTCTGGAACGAACAACTGCACACTGGAGAGCCAATTTCCCAGAGGCGATGGATGATGTAATACACGTCTGAGTGGAAAGAGCAGGCCTTTGCAAACCATTCCATCTGTATCACTGACCTACTTGGGGCTCAGCAGAGTTCTCAGTGACCTGGGAGGCAATAAACTAGATGTAATGAATGCACAATCACACCTGATTGGAGGGAACCAGATGGTGTAAGGTGCTTTTCATTATTCACATCCATGCTACAGAAATGTGGGCTAAGTGACTGCCCTGGTCTTTTCTGGTTTCATCGTCTAGGGCTGCTCTAACTGCGTCTTTCCTTCGCAGCAGCTGTCTGCCGCACAGCACAGCACTCTCTAACGGTGCTGAGACTTCAGCCATCAGGGCCACAATCTTATTATGGACTTTCGTGAGCCTATGTGGGCATCCTAATGCTTACTGGCAGGTGATGCATCATAAATGGCGCTTGGAGTCCTTGGGCATCCGTTGAACAGAGCAGCCAAACCCAAGAACACATGTTCCTCAGGCTCTGCACATCACATCGCTGAGCCGTCAAGACTACAGTCAGTACCTTTTTTTAAACTCTGCCTGGCAGTCTGACTGGAACAAAGGGTTTACAGCGTTGAAACAGGACCTCATTCTCCGAAGCTATTTGCTCTTCCCACATGCAAAAATAGGAGCGCCACCATGTTTCCTGGCAGAGCCTTCAGCAGGCAGAAACCAGCCAGGTAAAGCTTCCATCTTTGCTTCTCCGTTGCATCTCACAACTTCTCCACCAGAGGCAAGATTTTTAAAAAGGAAAAGAATCTCTATGTGATTTGTTTCACTTTGTACTTTCCTCATTGAAAATCACTTTCATCCATCTCTGGTTTTAGTATGAATGTATGACTACAGTGGTACCTCGGTTTATGAACACAATTGGTTCTGGAAGTCTGTTCATAAACTGAAGCGAACTTTCCCATTGAAAGTAATGGAAAGTGAATTAATCCGTTCCAGATGGGTCCGCGGCGTTCGTAAACCGAAAATGCATAACCGAGGTGTTCATAAACCAAGGTTCCACTGTATAGGAAGAACACTGCTGGATCTGGCTAAAGTCCTATCATGTCCAAAATACAGTTCCTACAACGACCAGCTATATGCTTCCGAGAAAACCCCAAGCAGGACAGGAGCGCAATAGTTCTCTCCTTGTTGTTCCCTGGCAACTGCTATACAAGAGCATACTGCCTGTAATCCTGGAGGGAGCCATTGTGGCTAGGAGCCATTGCCAGCCTTATTCCCCATGAATTTGTCAAAACCCCATTTAAAGACATCCAGGTTGGTGGCCATTCCCATGTCTTCTGAAAGCAAACTCTGTAGTTTTAATGTATGGGCTGTGTTAAATGCCACTTAAGGGGGAAAAAACATAATTTTGACTGGTGGATATGAAAATTAAACTAATGTCAATACCAATGCATTTGTTAATATCCTTTACAATTCCTTTTTCAATTGCAGCATTAAGGAAAGACTATAATTTCAGCAAAACAAGAAGACCAAACCAAGAAACCGCAATCTCTATTAGACATTTGTAGACAGGTTCTGCTGTCCAAGCTTGCAAATGATTTCAAGCATTTCTTAAGAGACTGTACTAATAGGCGCAAAACCTTTATTAACAGGTGCAGACCAGTTAACAGTACTGTATGCCTGTACTGCAAACTGTTTCTTTCTCTAGCCACCTGCAGTGGTGAACTAGTAAAGGTAAAGGGACCCCTGTCCAGTCGTGACCGACTCTGGGGTTGCGGCGCTCATCTCGCATTATTGGCCGAGGGAGCCGGCGTACAGCTTCCAGGTCATGTGGCCGCTTCTGGAGAACCAGAGCAGCGCATGGAAACGCCGTTTACCTTCCCACTGTAGTGGTACCCATTTATCTACTTGCACTTTGACATGCTTTTGAACTGCTAGGTTGGCAGGAGCAGGGACCGAGCAACGGGAGCTCACCCCGTCGCAGCGATTTGAACCGCTGACCTTCTGATTGGCAAGCCCTAGGCTCAGTGGTTTAACCCACAGTGCCACCTGAGTTACTAAAATGGTACTGAGTTACTAAAATGGCATGTTAAGAAATGGATGTAATAAATGAAGCCTTAATGGGTTAATTTCATTGAAACAGAAGTTTTATATTCATTCATTTACCCAGAGTGTGACAGCAACAGCTCTGCCATAAAGTGAGTGAGGCGACAACAGCAGACTATTTAGAGAGAGAGGGCTGGAGGCCAGCACTAGACAACCTGTTATTGGGAGCTAATTATGCACACTTGGTTAATTTACATGCCTTTCCTGGTTGGTGCACTTCCCACTTCCTTTTCCAGAATTCTGGGCAGCTCTTGCCTTTTAGAAATGGCTATCAGAGTAATCTATATATATATAAATGTAAACTGGGCATATGGGTGTGTTTCCACTTTTCACCAAAACCGCTTGTCCGATTGAGGTGAAATTGTGACACAACATCACATGCAAATGTCCAAAGGCTATAGGAAAGTTTGCTAAGACAGATGTGTCACCTACGCTAGGTAAACCCCCCCCCCAAACCCCGTGTTTCAGAACTCACAAATCATACGAAAGTGCATGCTGGGAGCACAGGAGAAGTTGCAAACCAGCGCCCTCTAGTGATGGCTACACTGGTACTGCACCTAGGAAAGCTTCCCTCTCCACAGCATCTTGGCTCGCCTTTACAGACTAGGCTGCTTTCCAGACTAGGCCTAGGCCGCTTTCCAGACTAGGCCGAGTAGAGGTGGGGGCTTGCCTGGGTGGGGTGTGGGGGGAGGAGGGGGCAGGATAGGTCATGGGTTGGGACAGGGGGGAGGAGTCACAGAGATGCACCTGTGTAAACATAACACGTGTAAGGCAGGGGGACTCTGAAGGTGAGGGGAGTCTGAAGGGGGACTCTGAGGCTCCATTTAACAGACTGAGCCACAGCAACGCGTGGCAGGGCCAGCTAGTACTACATACAAAGTGATGGTGTCAGAAGGAGTTGTTGTCATAGTGGACAGTTCTCTGAAACTATAGGGGAGGAGCATATTAAATGCTAGGAAAGAGAGAAAATAAAACAGCAAGCACCATTATGCCACCGTATAATAAATCTACAGCATGGCTACATTTGAAGCACCTTATACAGCACGGGGTAGCTTTACAGATGTCATTAAACTCCCATTCTTATCAGCCCCCAGCCAGGATGAGAGTCCAGGCATAATGGGAGTTCTGGTTCAGCAACACATGGAAGGCGACAGGTTAGGCACTTTTGCTATACGATAATGGTCACCCAACTAGAAAACGAGCAGAGAGCTGGAAAAAGCCAACTAAAATTATCAATGGAAATGAAAAGCTTCACTATAAACATTTGGGGCTTTCCAGGTTTTTTGGGGGGGTGGGGGTGGGAAGAGTCTTAATAAAGATTATGAATGGAGCGGAGTGAGAGAATCCTTTCCACCACCATCACTTGTAATCCTAGAAACTCAGAGTCACTCAGTGCGGTTGACTGGCAGTAGATTCAGGACAAGCAATGTTGCCTTCATGTTCTGCTTGGGAGCTTGCAGGAAAGTGTGACTGAGTGCTGCGAATAGCAAGGCTGGTGTCAACACCTAGCATCCTTGGGCAGGTGTGCCAAGGCCATGGCTCGCCATCAAGGCCCACCATCAAGGCCCACAACCAATGGCTGCTCTAATCCCACATTAAAAAGAAAATCTTCCCGGTGCTCCAAGCAGTGCCAGGCAGCTGGGCCTAGAAGCCGTTCTAATCCCTTCAATGCTATATTCCAGAGCAACAGCACTATAGAAAATTCAAATGGCAGCTCAGCTCTCGATGTCGGCAGTTGTTTCCTGCTGCTGCAAGGTTACCGGTAAGTGCATTAAGGCCTGCCAGGGAGCATTTTGAACAGAGCTTCCTCAAACCTGAAGCCTGATCTGGTTACACAAAATCCTGCTTTAGTTGGAGCTTTGGTTTGATGCAGCAGGGCACAGAGTCATAGAATGGCGGAGTTGGAAGGGACCCAAGGGTCATCTAGTCCAACCCCCTTGCAAAGCAGGAATCTCAGCTAAACTATCCACGACAGATGGCCATGTATTGTTTTAATTAGTAAGGCTGGTTCAAGGACTAGCAACCCAGAAGAGGGGCTGTGTTTTGTGAATGTTCTGACAAAACTAGCCCCTTAAAGCCCCCCCCCCCCCGACAAAATTACTGTTCCAGGGACAATGAATTACTAATATTTAACCAAATGACCTAAGCACTGAATGATGCAATATACTGCAAATGAAAGCAATCCTTTGTCTTAGATAGGAAGGAAATGACCAGCTTAATGTTTTAATGATGGGCATCATGAAGCAATTTATTAATGTTTTACAAGAGATGAAACCACCATCATGAAACTATGCATATGATCTTTATTTTTTTTAAGGGAGCAGTTACTTTTTCAAAAGCTCATAGGCAGCTTGTGCAGGCTTAATTGTCTTACTTTGGTAGAGGAGTATATTCCAGAGAGATGATTTCTCTTTGGAATGCCTCAAATATAAAAGACACAATGAGAAATGAGCAGAACGACTGACAGCCAGACAGCCAATTTTTAGTTAAAGCAGGATCTCAACTGTCCTGAAGGAGGCTTTCAGTCCCAGCCGAGTTAAAGTTCAATTTGTGTGTTTAACAACAGATTCTCATAGACAGCAACAGATACAAAACTATACACCAAGAGAACACGAGCAGCCTTTTGGGGTTCCCCGGAGAAGCTAGTATAGGATTTGCATTCCAAAAGAATCTCAGCCCTTAGAACAAGACTCTGGCTCTCATGATGGCAGAGGCTAATTTTAAAATAGCCTGGCTGATATCTATGAAAAGGAGGACAAGTCTCTGCCAATGGTGTAAACAAAAACACCAAGACCAAATTCTGGCTGAGACTCAGCAAATGTATACAGTGGTGCCTCGCTAGACGAATGCCCTGCTAGACAAATTTTTCGCTAGATGAATGGGTTTTGCGATCGGAGGTTGCCTTGCAAGACGAATTCGTTTTGTGAAAAATTCATCTAGCGAATCGCGGTTTCCCATAGGAATGCATTGAAATTCAATTAATGCGTTCCTATGGGCAAGATTTCTTTTTTTAAAAAAAAATTCAATGCATTCCCATGGGATTCGCAAGACGAATTTTTCGCAAGATGAATTGACTCCCAGAACAAATTCAATTCGTCTAGCGAGGCACCACTATAGTCCTGAACAGGATAATTTTATCCCACTGAAACACTTTACAGATCAATAGTCCTGCCTTTACTGCCTGAGCATGGGATGTGCTTCAGCTAAAACACACCAGGCATGCGGCAAAGTCCTCTTGAGGAGAAACAGCAGTGGAAACAGTCACTCTGAAGTTGTCCTATTTCAGGCTCTTTCAGCTTCCAGTTTTAAAACCTCTCTTGACTTTGACACCACCATAATACAAGCACAGGTACGATATGTACCAGAATTCATCAATTGGCACCTCAGATATAACCATGAGGTTGGCACTTGTGAAGCTGGTAACTGGTATCACCGGCAGGGCCGTCTTAAGCATATCTGGCGCCCTGGCGTGAAGATCCTTCCAGCGCTGCCCCCCCCCCCCCGTTTCCCAGCACGGCTGTCTGGCGGGCACCGCAGCGCAGCGCCCCCTGGCATATTGCGCCACCCAGCCTTGCCTTAGGGCCAGCCCTGATCACCGGTTACCAAAAAGCACCTATTGAAAGAGTATTTTAGGGGGAAAGGGGGCTTGAAACGCCCATGTTTCTGTGCTGACTTTCTAGGCAACTGCGACAGGATCTCTGAAGAAACCTGGAGATTAGACATTAATACAAGATTCTGCAGCTCTGTTAATTTTATATCTGTTGTGTCCAGTTCTCTAGCTTTCAGTGTGTGAACTAGTTCAAGCCAGCATGCCGTGCCACTGAGTGTGGGCCATACACCTCAAGGTAACAAGCAAGAGACTTAAAACCCAGGACCTGCCATAACTGAGTAACGCACAAGCCCCACTGAAGTTCATGGGACTGCTGAAGTAACATTTGTGTCCATGTGCAAGTCTCATTCATTTCCATGCTGCTTACACGGGAACTGTAGTGGCAGACTGTGTAGCGTCTGTAAACCAAAGCTAAACAATCTTCTTATGTGGTTGCATGCACTTAAGTGTGAAGTTTATCCTGAGAATTAAATGCACAGTGGCTAGATCTCCAGCTCCACCCTCCACCTGGTACCATTGCCACCATCCATGCGGTTCTTTACTAAGATTAAAAAAAAAGGGAAATTAAAATATTCCTTCTTTATTTCCAAAAGAGGCAAACGAGAAGGAAAAAAAATGTTTTAAGAAATTTGACACCTATTAATAGCAGTAAGGTTTTCTACTAGCAGCTTTACCCCTATGGCAACTTTGGGTTCAGAAGGCAAGTATGCATCTCAAGCTCCCAACGGGGATGAGAATTAGCTCAAGATTCCGAATGGCAACAACAGCCTCCTCCAGAGGAAGCGAGTAAGGCAAAAACCGGTTATTAAAAAGTAAGTCATTTCTACAGCTTATTTTGCTTCATCGTTCCATTTTGCTCCTCTAATGTGATTGCCTCCTTCCTCTTGTCCTCAGGTTCCCTTAGGAACACGTCCTTCCTGTCTTCACAGACTTGGGGCGAGCCAGTTAAGGAACTTCATGGCGACTTCAAAACCAAGGAAGCAGGCCTGGAGGAAAACACACAGAAAGGAATGAAATGATCCAAATGGAAACAGGGCTAAAAAATAAATAAATTCTACCATCTGTCGATGAGCCCACTCTTCACTTACTGCGTTGGCTGGGAAAGCCCTGATCATCACAGCGGTAAATCCCTTGTACAGTGACGCCACTCCTTCCTCTCGAATTAGCTCCCGGAAAACGTCTCTGAAGCCGTTGGGATACTTTCCTGGAGGAGCTGTTGAGAAAGGTAAAAGCATGCAAGTTATGGTTTACGTCAGGGGTAGGCAACCGAAGGCCCATGGGCCAGATGCGGCCCAATCGCCTTCTCAATCCGGCCCACAGACAGTCCGGGAATCAGCGTGTTTTTACGTAAGTAGAATGTGTCCTTTTATTTAAATGAATCTCTGGGTTATTTGTGGGACATAGGGATTCGTTCATTTTTCCTCCCAAAATATAGTCCAGCCCAGCACATGGTCTGAGGGACGGTGGACCAGCCCACGGCTGAAAAAGGTTGCTGACCCCTGGTTTAAGTCATCTCATGAGCCCCAGTCACTGAGAGGCCCTGGCCTGCTAAGGCAGCCTTGTGCTCCCCCTTCCTCCCTGTTTGCCCAGCAATCACTCTCCCTCCTTTCTGCACACCCTCAAATGATAACTACTGCTGTGGGACCACATTTTCTGCAGTGAGTTGAGAGTTAGGGAACCTGGCTCCTCCAGCACAGCCAGGAATGACGGAAGCTGTAGTCCAGCAACATCTCAACATCTACAGGTTCCCCATCTCTAGTTAGAGACCGTGATGTGAGCGACAATGTCCCTGCCTTGTGGGGTGGGGAGAAAGGGAGCTGTTCCTGTTTAGGGAAGCTTTTAATGTTTAATAGATTATTGTACAGTGGTACCTCTACTTACAAATTTAATGCATTCCAAACACACATTTGTAAGTAGAAAATATTTGTGAGTCGAATCCCATAGGAATGCATTGGGAGAAAAAATTCGTAAGTAGAAAAAATCCTATCTAAACCGCATCCAAGATGGCGGACGGAGCTCCATTCGTAAGTAGAAACATTCGTAAGTAGAGTTATTCGTAAGTAGAGGTACCACTGTATTTTAATATTCTGTTGGGAGCCGCCCAGAGTGGCTGGGGAAACCCAGCCAGATGGGTGGGGTATAAATAAAAAATAAATTATTATTATTATTCCTTGAAATCAGCCTTGAAATTAACCACTTGCCACTCACTCAAGGGTGAGTAACTTGCCAGGTCCACTGTACAAGCCACACTGTGACGAAGATGCTCAGGCAGGCAAAACTTTCAGAACTTATCTGAATGGCTTGTTGAGAAGGCAAGGCATGGCCGTGGTGAAGATGCTGTACCAGCTTTACAAAGGAGTCAAGGAACATTCTGGCCCGCTTCCCACCTGTCCCACCGACTAACCCAATCTAATGAGAAATCATTAGAGGCATACCAATGGCCTGAAAATACCAACTTCTTTTAGCAAACAGGGATTGCAACTTGCAGGATGCAGCACTACAACTCCCAGAAACCACACTGGCTGGGGCTGATGGGAGCTGTAGTCCCCAAAGTGCCACAGGTTCCCCTCTCTTTGGGTCCCCGCTCTTTGTTTGCAGGCAATTATATTCACCACAGCTGACAAGGCAAGCAGCTATTTGCCTCACCAGAAAGCCAGCACAAAGTTTCCTCTGGAAAAAAACTTCCGGTAACAGAAAGCCTCAAGGAGGCTGCAAAATGGGGCCATACCGCATTTGGGTTCCAATTCCCATAGTGAATAGAGTTGCAGCGGCAAAGCCAACAATTAGGAGGGGAGAAAAGTGAGAATTTGTGCCGCACTAGCAACCCAATGGCCACAATGGGAAAGGGCAGTCATTGCACAGAGAAGAAAGATGCAAATGTCTCATCAAGCTCCGGATTAAACCAGAGAGTGTGGCACGGGCTGTTGCCCAGGAATGATGCTCAGAGGAACTCACTAAAGAAGGCAATGTGCAAATGAAACCTGAAAGAGCGAATCCTTCAATGTGCATTCTTATCCTAAGAATATTGCGGAGCTACAGTGGAACTCAGGGTGGGGAGAGCCATGGATAGTGTTAGCCACACCTCCATGTTTTCTCTAATTACACTAAGGTGAAATTAGCAATGAGTCACTCAAGATGCACACAAGTTTACTGAGCGCTCATTGTTCCCATTTGGTTTCCCTGCTTCATTCTCAGGCAGCCATCTCTTTGAATCATGCATTTCAAAAGGTAATGGAAGACAAAAACAGCAATCTCCCAAGATGCCCACCTTTAGGTTAGAGACCAAGCTGACTCACCCGTCTGGAAACGAGACTTCAACACATCTGGAGGGATCGCAACAGCCCAGTTAAAAATCCCTGCCATGCCACCTGCAAACAGAATCCTGGGTACACTGAGGTCGCGGACACTGCAGAGAAGATTAAAAAGAGGGAGGGAGAAAGAAAGAAAGAAAGAAAGAAAGAAAGAAAGAAAGAAAGAAAGAAAGAAAGAAAGAAAGAAAGATTCTTCAGTGTCCTCCATCACCAATTACGTCTGTTGTGAATGGTCACAAGGTGCTTATTCTGCATAAATTTAAGCTTTATCTGCATTAGCACGGACCATGCTTTTTTTTTTGGCATTTTATCATTATTTGACACTACTGTTCACAAGGTTGTGGTTGTTCTATATTTTTGCATTCCGAGGACGACATTTCACATATCTGTAACCCATGAAAGTGCAAGCCGTAGACTGCAGGGTGCCACAAGACTTTTCAGTTTCTATTTATGAAGATCACAACTTCTTGGGACCAGAAACGCAACAGACACCAAGGCAGAGGGGATAGAAGGCGGGGAGGTTGGCACAGTGCAAGGGCACCAGCAGAGCCAATTTGGACTTTTCCGTTGGTGCACCTGCACTGCACCAGGCTCCCCACTACCTCACCCCCTGTAGTGTCACAGCTCTGCTCCACCCAGCAAGCTGCTTTTGTTCTTGATAAGAGGAGTTCCTGCAGTGCACTGAAAAGAGGAAAACTTTCCTGCTACAACTCAGGTCAGAGAAAGACGTCCTGTCATAATTACTATGTGGATTCCTACACTCTGCCCCTGTGTTATACTACAAGGCACATATGACGACGAAGCCACTTAGGCTTACTTTACAGCAGACATCCCCAAACTTCGGCCCTCCAGATGTTTTGGGACTACAACTCCCATCATCCCTAGCTAGCAAGACCAGTGGTCAGGAATGATGGGAGTTGTAGGCCAAAACATCTGGAGGGCGGCAGTTTGGGGATGCCTGCTTTTCACTTCAAATCCTTTATAGAAATGTAATCTTGCTATTGCTATTTTCCCAGTAGTGATGTATGGAAGTGAGAGCTAGACCAGTGTTTCCCAACCTTGTGCCTCCAGATGTTTTGGGACTACAACTCCCATCATCCCTAGCTAGCAAGACCAGTGGTCAGGAATGATGGGAGTTGTAGTCCCAAAACATCTGGAGGCACGAGGTTGGGAAACACTGAGCTAGACCATAAAGAAGGTTGATCGCTGAAGAATTGATGCTTTTGAATTATGGTGCTGGAGGAGACTCTTGAGAGTCCCATGGACTGCAAGAAGATCAAACTTATCCAATCTGAAGGAAATCAGCCATGAGTGCTCACTGGAAGGACAGATCCTGAAGCTGAGGCTCCAATACTTTGGCTACCTCATAAGAGAAGAGAAGATATTGGGAAAGATGGAGGGCACTAGGAGAAGGGGACGACAGAGGGCGAGGTGGCTGGACAGTGTTCTCGAAGCTACGAACATGAGTTTGACCAAACTGCGGGAGGCAGTGGAAGACCGGAGTGCCTGGCGTGCTCTGGTCCATGGGGTCACGAAGAGTCGGACACGACTAAACAACAGCAATCTTGCTATTAGAAGCAGTGCATTTTTTAAATGGCTTTCCTGTAAACAAATGCAACAAAACTAAAGAACACATAATCAAGTATTTGAGCATTTCCCTGGAAACACTTGCCAATGGCGTGCATCACGTCCAAGCGTATGGTGTTTTTGATAATTAAGTACACAAGATGATCCTTACTCAGCAGCAGGAAGAATTTCCTAGAAGTACTGGTGGGAAACGTAGGGTTTTACTCACCTCTGCCCTTCAGGTGTCAAAATATGTTTAAGCCACTCATAGGTCATGAAGTACATCCCACTGGCTGGAACATCTGGTAAAGCAAAGGCAAATTCAGACTTAGAGAAACAGAGGCACAACCGGGGCCTGGCTTGCAAGGAACATTCTGCAAGGAAGGAAATGATACAGAACATTCCGCCAGGCCCCAAAGCGGAACAAAGTGGGCTTGACTCCTTGATTGAGACAGGGGCAGAGCTGGGGGGGGGGGGGAGAAAAGAAGCCAGAAAGACAATGTCATCTGTGATTATAAAACACCAAAGGAGCAATTCGGTGCCAACCTCCCCCCTCTCCTCTTTAAAAATCTAGCTACTTTTATTATTATTTTAACAAAACTTTAAGAAAAAAAATAACATTTACAACATTCCACAAACAGGGCTTTAGGGGCACTTGACCAGCAATTACCTCTCATAAGGGTGAGCACCGTTCCTTTGTAAACACCTCGAATGCCAGCCTCACGATAAAGCTGTTTGGCACAGTCCATAGGGCCTCCATATTTAATTTCACCAGAGGCTGCCTGGATCTAAGGGAATTAAAGAATGATTTTCTCATCAGCTATAACTACACGGTTGTACAAATGCCCCTAAATCTAGAACTCCTGAAAGGCAACTCTGCAAATTTGATTCCTTCCTCAGAAGTCGACTGGGTGATGTGAGGCCACAGGATGTCAAGTGATGATTGTGCACCGAAGTGGTGGAAATTGAAATCCACTCGATATACGGTAAATACCGGTATTTATTGCATATAGCCATAGGCCATCACAACTGCATAAAAATACACAAACGGAAAGGATAAGATAAAGTCAGAATGAAACTCAGCTTCAAAACTTCTTGTGGTTGCTCTTAATTTTAGCTTGCTCAAATTAACGAGTCGCTTCTGCAAGCCTGGTGTTAACATTCCATTCAAAAATTCACACTCAAATTGAAATTGAGCAAACTACCAGCTGCTCTGCCTGTATCCTTCTTCCCCTTCCAGCTCTTTAACATCTAATTCCCTTATCTAGTCCCAAAAGAGCCTGCAAAAACTTCTGTAAAGTGTATCATTCATAACAGTAATCAAATGCAACATTTAGTGACCGCCTTGCGGAGTAGTCAAGCTGTAAACGGATGTCTACAGTGGTACCTCGGTTTACGACGACGATCCGTTCTGGGGAGCCGTCGCTCCCCGAGATCGTCGCTCCCCGAAGGCACGCTTCTGCGCATGTGCGAAGCGCCGATAGAGCACTTCTGAGCACGCACGTGCGATCACTTCTGCGCATCCGCGCGTGCGGAACCCGGATGTAAATACTTCCGGGTCCGCGGCGGTCGCTCTCCGAGTTCGCCGTAAACGGAGGTGGTCACAAACCGAGGTTCCACTGTACTTGGAAATAAACAGGCAAGCTGTTTATATGGGGAATGAGAAATGAACCTGCCCATTCAATATGTTCAGATAACCACCGGCTGGATTAACGGGCGTGTTACTATGGGGAGCTTTCAATAAGGTCTGGAGGTCCAAGGCTCTTGGGAAGCCAAGAGCAGATATGCCTGGTGGGAGCTACCCCTATTTCCCTCCCTGGTCCAGGGAAACTGATCTTGGGGAAAGGGTAAGAGACTGTTCTGGTCTACAAGATAGGGCCCATCAGAAGTGAGAAGTCCTCTGGAGAGAGTTACTTGACAGCCAGGAAAGTGTCAGGGTGCACCACAGGCCCCTGACCGTTGCCTCTCCGAGAAGAGAGTTCAGATGTAAGATAATTTCACCGCGAGGAACTGCAGCAGTGGGGAAGGGGGCTGTAATAAAGTTGAAAAAGCGCTGTCACTGACAAAGAGGCAGGTTGCTTTTTTAAGAAACGCCACAGGCCAAAGCTGAAGCCTGAAGACCAAGGAGAGAATTATGTATCAGTGTCAGATAGGGCAGCAGTAGGTATCATAGCTGCCAAGTACCCCGTTTTCCCCCGGGAAACCCCCCATTTTTACTTACCTTTTCCCGGTGGTCTCCCGTATCACTTCATCTCCCGTTTTTCTCCGTTATTTTCTCCTGCCGGCGGCCATTTTTTTCCTTTCCAATTTGCCCTTCTATGGGCACCAAAAATGGCCGCCGCTGGCTTCAAAAGTCGCATTTACGCATGTCCGGAAGTGCATAGACGCGACTTCCGGTGTCGGCCATTTTTGATGCCCATAGATGGGCGGAGCGACACCGGAAGTTGCGTCAACGAACTTCCGGTGTCACACGGCTGCCGGTCCCGGATTTTGCAGTCCTGGACTTGGAAGGTAAGGTAGGTATAGGACCCTTGCAAATACTGTAACAGGCCCGTCAACCCTATTGGGAGAACACTGTCCTAACCAGTTCAGCGTAAACATGCCAGGAACCTCCTGCAAGCTACTGCAGGATGCACAAGCCTCTGGCCAGATGACTGGACCTCTGTTCCACCCATCGCTTTCCTCCTGCTCCTGCAGTCGTCACTGCACCCCACTTGTAGCACTTATATGAGCAGTATCATTAAGAAAACATTGCTGGTGGGAATGTGATGTGCCAATGGTTAGTAGTTAAGAGGCGGGGCATAGTTTCCTAGCAATTTTAACATCCTCTCTCGTTTGTATCTATACACACTTCCGCAGATACAGTGGGACCTCGACTTACGAATTTAATCCGTTCCAAATGCACACTCGTAGGTTGAAAACTTCGTAAGTCGAGTTTCCCATAGGAAAAGCAGTTTCCCATAGGAATGCATTGGAAACAGAAAAATTCGTAAGTCGAGGAAACCGCATCTAGCCACGAACGGGTTTTCCGTTCGGATGTCAAACATTGTAAGCGCGCGGCCACTTTTTCCACTCGTAAGTCGAAAACGTCGGATGTCAAGGAGCTCGTAAGTCGAGGTTCCACTGTATGTCTTTTTTACACACACACACAGAGACACACACAGACTCATATGCTTAGCCAAGTGGACTGGGGGACATCCAAAACATTTAGAACACTTTATATTTACATGGTGTCCTGCTAACCTCAGACTGAAGGCTAGAGGACGACACCCAGTGATAAGGAGGAAATATAAGGATGCAAAGCTTTTGCTAGGGCGCAATGGCCAGACAAGCTTCCTGGAAAGGTTGGGTGGCTTCCTGAAGCCCCTCTTACCTGTAAAAGGCACTTGATTCTCTCTCCCGGAGCCATGATTACAGTGGTGAATACCCCAGAAAGCATGCCTGCAGCAAAAAGCTGGGGATATCTGCATAGGAATGAAAGGACATTAATCACGGGATTTGCCTTTTCCTAAACACAGGAAGAGATGTAGTGATGACTCCTAACTTGGATGGTTTTCTAAAGTGAATTAGACCACTTCATGGGGGTGAAGGCTAATAAATTCCTTTGTCAGACTACTGGTCACGATGCCTATATCTAATCTCCAGGATCAGTGTCAGTATGCCCCTGAACATCAGTTGCTGGGGGGTCACAAGTGGGAGAGGGCTATTGTGCTCATCCTCTGCTTGTGTGCACCCCAAAGGCATCTGCTTGGCCACTGGTCAGCCACCTATTGGGTTCTTGAGTCCTTACTAGGCCTTGCCATGCCACTGTATTAAATCAACAACTGCTCAGCAGCGCGGCACTTTAGACTCTGCTCTTTCAGAGCGCCTTTCATTTCCAGAACAAAAGAACTAAAAATGCCAGCCAACTATTAAAAATACCTATGCATATTATCAGGGCTGCTCCCTGTCAACGTTTAAAAATCCCAATTATGTGCCAAGAAAACCAACGTTCTGAGCAAAATGTAATCATGCAATTAAATGATAATTTCATCGTCTTTATTCCCCCCCGAATTTTACATCTCACCAGGTGCTTCAGAAAGAACCTCAGAGCAGCTAACAACAATTTTAAAAAAATAACAAAAGCCAATTAAAAATATAAAGGCAGCAGGAGCAGTCATTACAGAACCACAGTAGCAGCAGATTCAGATAGATCGCTACAAATTTTGAACAATATTTGCATATTCCCCCCCCACTCCCAAACTTTAGCGCAGGGGTGGGGGCGCCTCAGGTCTCATACAGGCCTCAGTCCAGCCCTTGGGACTCTATCACGGTCACATCTCCTCTCTCAAGATCACATAGCTTGCTCTCTTTTCTTCAAACCCTCCTTGAGGTTTTTTACCTTGCTGGAATATGGCCTTGAACTCCAATAATGCAAGTTTAAAATGAAATAAAATTTACACCTGTTGTTCCACCCACCTTTGCCCCTGGCCCCATGCACCATGTTAACCAGGATGCAATGTGACCTTGGTCTGTCTGAGACTCCCCACTCCCGCTTTACTGGCATGATGGGTGGGGGGAACTGCCTTAACAAACCTCAGAACAGCCAAAATGAAGCACACCAAAGTGGAGCTCTTCAGAATCTCTCTCTCTTTTTTAAATGTCCCTGAAGAATTTAGTATCATCAGCAAACTTGGTCACCTAATGTCAGAAAAGGCAATGTAGGTGGTTTCAGAAAGAGATTAGACGGGGTGGGGAGGACCTCATCCATCCCCACCCCACTGTTGATAAGCTGAATACCAGCAGAGGGCCTTCTTGGTAGTGGCGCCCGCCCTGTGGAACGCCCTCCCATCAGATATCAAGGAAATAAGCAACTACTGTATTTTTCGTTCCATAAGACGCACTTTTCCCCCCTCCTAAAAAGTAAGAGGAAGTGTCTGTGCGTCTTATGGAGTGAATGCATGATCCCTGGAGCTGAATTGCCCAGGGGCTAAAGGCAGATCAAGCTTTTTTTTTTCAAGAAAGAGCTAAAAGCTAACAAGAGGGAATGAGCCCATTGAAAGGAACCCGCTCAGCAGCTGATTGCAAGAGATCAGGGAGGGAGATAAGAGAGCTAGCTCCCTTCCCGGCCCCTTGCCTAGGCCTCAATTGTTGTCTGCAGAGAGAGGCTGCTTGTTTCCCCAGCGACAGCTGATTAGATTATCTGTCTGGAAACTGTAGAAATGGGCCCCTTTCCTTTCCTAGAGAAGCTGCAGAACTGTGAGTTGAACCCCATAAAAACAGGATTTTTTCCCCTTTGCAAGGAAACTCAGCAACTTTGAGCTGATCCTAAAAAATGGAGCTTTCCCCCTTTGCAAAAAAAGATGCACAACTCTGAGCTGGACCCCCCCCCCAAAAAAACGGGGCATTTCCCATTTGCAAAAAAAAAGCTGCACAACTTTGAGCTGATCCTAAAAAAAGAAGCTTCCTCAAATATTTAATGGGGGCAAAGGAACCTAGGCCTCTAGGAGTTGGCTGCTATGCCTAGGACAACTCAAGAAAGCAAAAAAAAAAATTCTTGTTTTCCTCCTCTAAAAACTAGGTGCGTCCTATGGTCAGCTACGCCCTATGGAGCGGAAAATACGGCATCTTACTTTTAGAAGACATCTGAAGGCAGCCCTGTTTAGGGAAGTTTTTAATGTTTGATGCTGCATTGTGTTTTTAATATTCGATTGGGAGCCGCCCAGAGTGGCTGGGGAAACTCAGTCAGGTGGGCAGGGCATAAATAAATACATTTATTATTATTATTATTATTATTATTATTATTATTATTATTATTATTATTATTATATTAGGGTGGGGTTCAGTCCTACAGGGAATGTGCTGGCGAAGGAGACCTCTTTTCCCCAGCCCTCTGAGTCCACTATGACAGAAGGCTAGAACCTCCTGCCTATCTATCACCTGATATCATCACGACACCAGAGGATTAGTAGGTGAGCAACTGCACCCAGCTGCCAAAACTGGCCTATGAGAAGCAGGAGGAGATAAAAGATCTGGCCCACCAGGCCCTAAAGGTTCCCCACCCCTGGATTGGACAAACTCATGGAGGAGAAAATTTACCAATGGCTACAAGTCATGATATTAGCTCCAGGGTCTAAGGATCCTGTGTCAGAAGACCGGTCATTGGGGAACGACTGTAGAGGAGGGCAACTGCCCTCACATCCTGCTTGTGGGTTTCCCATGGTCAAGTGACAGACCACTGTGGGAAACATATATATAATTTATTATTTATACCCTGCCCATCTGGCTGGGTTTCCCCAGCCACTCTGGGCGGCTTACAACAGAAAAATGGCATAAAATAATCTATTAAACATTAAAAGCCTCCCTAAATAGGGCTGCCTTCAGATGTCTTCTAAAAATCTGGTAGCTGTTTTTCTCTTTGACATCTGATGGGAGGACGTTCCACAGGATAGGCGCCACCACCGAGAAGGCCCTCTGCCTGGTTCCCTGCAACTTGGCTTCTCGCAACGAGGGAACCGCCAGAAGGCTCTCGGCACTGGACCTTAGTGTCCGGGCTGAACGAT
This sequence comes from Zootoca vivipara, assembly GCF_963506605.1. Taxonomy (NCBI): domain Eukaryota; kingdom Metazoa; phylum Chordata; class Lepidosauria; order Squamata; family Lacertidae; genus Zootoca; species Zootoca vivipara. The sequence goes on along the minus strand of NC_083277.1, from coordinate 20,770,437 downwards.
GGGGGTGGAGATGCTCCTTCAGGTATACTGGACCAAGGCCATTTAGGGCTTTAAAGGTCAGCACCAACACTTTGAATTGTGCTCGGAAACCTACTGGGAGCCAATGTAGATCTTTCAAGACCGGTGTTATGTGGTTCTGGCGGCCGCTCCCAGTCACCAGTCTAGCTGCCGCATTCCGGATTAGTTGTAACTAATCCAGGTTAGAAACAGGTTGGCCTTTAGCAGGGCTGTTCTTATGTAAGTCTGCAAAGAGCTGAGGTATGAGACAAATTCTGGGAATCCAGCAGGATCCGGATGCACTTAGCTATTTGGAGAACTGAGGGCATACCAGAAAGATGTGTACATCGTGGGAAGGTCGGGTTATGTACATCACCAAGTGTAGGCTCAGTGAAACAGTCGTCTCGGCATACAAATGGGATTTCATGTGTTCAGGCCCACTATTACGAGGAGGTGTTACGAGCCTGCCATTATGTAACACACACCACACTAATCTAAAATATAATCCTTCCTAAATAGATGCAAGTTTTGCCTGGGAAGGAAACTATGCTGCAGCAGCCCACACAGTGTCTGTTTTCAGCCGGTGCAATCAATCCCACGCTTCCAGGAGCTTTAAAGCTTGCCAGATTTATTCATTTCGCAAAAAAACCACCCCTATGTATATTTATAACGGGGAGGGGGGAAATGACACAGTTCTTGGCTGCAGTGCCGGAATGTGCAATTTTATACGTCACAGTAGCCTGGAATGCCTCGACAGCCTGTTGCTAGATTATCGGAAGTCACTCACGTCAGAACGTCGTTGGGTGTCCTCTGCTGGAGTTTTTTCCCCAAGCCGAATCCAAAGAAACACACAGCAAACATGGGGGTCACACCAACAATCGGAGCCGCCATCCCTTTATACAAACCACGGACTCCCTGCAGGACACAGCAAGGCAGTGGATTACTTTAGCTTTTCTGCAGCACTTCACAGGGGATGCTATTTCACCATCGGATTATCAGAGGCAGACCCTATTCAAGATAGCACAAGTAGCTGGTGGGTTATTGTGAGGAAGAAGGGAAGCCGAATTCATCTGCAGCCATACTTTCTTAAGAAGCGTGTCAAGAGGCTCTCTTCACACATCATGGTAAGACATAAACCAGGCATCCCCAAACTTTGGCCCTCCAGATGTTTTAGACTACAATTCCTATCATCCCGGACCACTGGTCCTGTTAGCTAGGGATCATGGGAGTTGTAGACCAAAACATCTGGAGGGCCGCAGTTTGGGTATGCCTGACATAAACCATGGTTTATCGTGCATGAGCCAATTGCATCCGCTTTGTGCTCGGCTGTACAAACCGCACTATATCTGATCCGGCGTGGTGGTTCCTTTCACTCAAACAAATCACAGTGGTGACCTAAGAACAAGGTTTGGCAGAAACAACTACTCCCTTTCCCGGTCTTAACCAGAACTTGGCATTCCCATCTTAACAAGGATTTGAAACAGATTAAGAGGGAATCTAGTTGGCATTAACCACGGTTAGAGGTGGTGCAGATGTAACATTCAACCACTGTTAAAGAGGACAGTGGGAAAGAAGGGCAAATTTGCTGTAGAAATTGGAAGAGGAGGAGGTAGAGCATGGAGCTATAGATTTCGGAACTATAATTAATAACAATGCAGTAATGAAAGGGTTACAATATTCTTCCCTACTTTCTTTAAGGTAAAGGAATGGCAAAAGGATTCTGGGATAACATCCAGAAAGCCCCTAAAAGCACTTGTATAAATTACACATAAAAAACCACGCATGGCTACAGAAAAACCATGACGTGTACACAGATTGTACATGTGTTGAATGTAGCAGCCATAGTCACACATCAAATAAACCATGGTTTATCGTGATGTGCACCAGTTGCCGTGAGCTTTAGATTTCTGCACTTCTCCTTCCACCTTCTGTGTTGCTGGACAGAAGCATTCAGGAGCATTTAATTTCACTTTTAGTAAGCCATTACTTCCCATTCCAGCCAAACCTGGGATTGCAGATGGACACTACTGTTTCAAAACAGGCCAAATCCATAGGTTATGAAGCTGGTTAGTTTAATCAAACCAGAGTTAGCGTAATTCAAGACCCCCGGTTTGGGAAAAATAGGAAGTTGTGTTTTACCAAAAGCAAAATGCATCTACAGTCCTTGTTCCAATCACAGAAGACAAGGGGAGCAGGGAGGAGCCTAAGGGTTGGGCACAACACAATAAACCTTATCATGAAGTGCAAACCAGGCCACTGTGCAAACAGCCCCGAAATGTCAGGTGTCACAATTTCACAATTAAATGTGCTTAGGAGTTGGACAATTACCTTTCACCTTTATAGCTAACTAGTTCTCCTGTCAAAAAATAAATTTCCCATTGAGTCACTTGAGCATGAGTCATTTGATCTGATAACCCAAGCAGCTCTCCATCTTCAGCAAGACATCACTCTGACACAATTTGATTTGGAGAAGCAAGTGATGTTTCTGACAGGCATCACAATTGAACTGACACAATACCTCAGCGACGAGAGTCTTTCTGAAGCAGTCAAAGGTCCCAGAGTAGAGTGCAGGCTTCCCAGGCAAAGGTTTCGGTTGAGTCTGTAGCCTGACCTGCAAAACAAATTGAAGCGGGGAGGGAATGCAATGAATGCAAACATTCTCTCTTATTATGTGGCCCTTTTTATTAGGAAATTTCTAATAGAGACAGCTAGCCACCCACCCATAGCTCTGATTCCCTCAGGCACCTTACTCCTAACCCATCACATGACCCTCATGTTTTCCGTCTTCAAATCCACCCCTTACCTGATGAAATAAGAGTGCTGTGTAATGGGATTGAGGGGTGGCAGTTGGCTTGTTTGGTGGCCTAATAAATTGGGACTGACAGACCTTCGGCTAATTATATGGCTGAATAAGAACTGCAGAGATAACATACAAAATAAGCCAAAGAAACAGCCTTCCTCTGTCAAGGTTGGGCCAGAGCCTAAGGGCAGGATCTCCTGAAACTCAGTCCTGGGAGATTAAGGATTCATGTAGATTTCTGGATGAGGCGGCTAACATGCTCTGTATTACTGAGACCTAAGGTGATGAGCTGGGAGATGATCTCTCTCAGCTGTGCTCACTTGGGCAGTCAGTTCAATACCAAAACAGGCTCAATGGTCAGTGAGAACCTAGTCCTCTCTAGGACTACCATCTGTCTCACTCAGTTTCCTGTCAAGATGAGCGCCAGCTTTGAATGCCTGATGCTGGATAATCAGGGGAGATTAGGATTTCCACTGATGTACCAACAATCACTGCTGGTTCAGAGTCTCCCAGCCTGACCTGATGCAGGTTAATGCTGAGGATCCTAGGAAGGTTAAGCACTATCATCATCAGTGCTTTTTTTCTGGGGGTACGCATACCCATAAACATTTTGTGAATCTAAGTTTGGCCTCATTGAGGGGCAGTATTTCAATATGTGATGTATGGAAGGGAGAGCTGGACCATAAAGAAGGCTGATTGCCGAAGAATGGATGCTTTTGAATTATGGTGCTGAAGAAGACTCTTGAGAATCCCATGGACTGCGAGAAGATCAAACCTATCCATTCTGAAGGAAATCAGCCCTGAGTGCTCACTGGAAGGACAGATCTAATGATAATTATGGTTATATAAGCTAGATAAGGGTAAAAGATGCAGTAAACTTAATCTTAAAGAAGGAACCTATGGAGGGAGGGAAGGTGGTTGAAGGGTTTGAAAGAACTCGGTATTTTAATGTTTAAAATCGTTATGGAAGGAATGTGAATAATTAAACTGCTAAAGATGGTTTAAAGTGAAACTCAGAAGGAAGAGATCAAGGGAAGTCATTTAATATTGTTAAAGTTAGAAAAGAAAAAAGAATCTTTTAATGTTTTTGTTCTTTTTTTCTTTTTGTATTGTGTATTTTTGTGTGATTATATGTTTGTATTGTTTGTTTGAAAATGAATAAAAATTACTTTTTTAAAAAAATCATTGTTTTATATGTACAAAAATTTCTTTTAAAAAACTTAATATTTTTTATTTTATTTTTTGAAAAAAAGAGAAAGACTTGTGCCAGAAACCCTGGACAGCTGCTACCAATGGTCTGATTCAGTATAATGAAGCTTCCTTTGTATTAAAACTATTGATTTTGCCTGGGCTAGGGCAGTGTATCAGTTCAGTTTGGGGAAGTTCTGGGGTACAAGAATTCCTCCACTGACCACATTCTTCTCAATTCTGTGTGTGACCAAGCCAGCATACAAAGGGCAAGTCCTCCACGCTCCTTTTGATATCTGCCCTGTTTAAAACAGTATGCTAGAATCTCCTGATCTAATGATTAGCAGGAGGGAGCATACAAAGGCAAAGTCCATTGTCCTTGGTTTCACAAGATCAAGAACTTCCAACTCATCCGATTAAGACAAAAAATACACTGGAAACGGGACTATAAAAAACAGGATTAAAGAGGTTTCATCCAGGTTGCAAACCTGCAAGGAGGAGAGACAGAACATTATAAACTGGTAGATGAGAAGGCACTGTGACACTGCAAGCAGAAACATTCTGCTGTTGGCAGAAATCTGGACTAAGAAAAAGCTGGAAAAGCCCATTTGCACATATTTGCTTTGTGCAAACAGGTCGTGGGGAAGGACGCTGGGAAGCGATGGAGAGCACAGCCTGAAAATCCTACTTCTTAACCGCTCATACATTTATCTCCTCTAGAGACCTCAAGGCTGTATGTGCAGCTCTTCCCTGATCTATCCATTGTATCTTCACAACAATTAGGCAAGGTTGTACGGCTGAATGGGGATTTGAACCTGGGGAACTCTAGGTTTAATCCTGCACAAACCATTACATTACTCTTCAGCTGCCCTCTCCCAGTTCTGTGATCTCACCCATATACTTTCAAAACCTATTTTCACAGCTGTAAGGGTTAGAACTTTGCTTTAAAAAAGAAAAGAAAAGCGAACTAAAATTCTTAGAAGATGCTGCATTCAGTAAAGGTAAAGGGTAAAAGGACCCCTGACCATTAGGTCCAGTCACGGACGACTCTGGGGTTGCGGCGCTCATCTCGCTTTATTGGCCGAGGGAGCCGGTGTACAGCTTCCAGGTCATGTGGCCAGCATGACAAAGCCGCTTCTAGAGAACCAGAGCAGCGCACGGAAACACCATTTACTTTCCTGCCGGAGCGGTACCTATTTATCTACTTGCACTCTGACATGCTTTCGAACTGCTAGGTTGGCAGGAGCTGGGACCAAGCAACGGGAGCTCACCCCGTCATGGGGATTCAAACCGCCGACCTTCTGATCAGCAAGCTCTAGGCTCTGTGGTTTAACCCACAGCGCCACCCGTGTCACCCATTCAGTACCCTGTACCAAATTCTCCTCTAGTGTAGAAATCCCAAGGGCTTGAAAAATGACTGGGAACAAATATATTTTATCAAGATTGGCCTCCCTAATGCTTCTCCTCCCAAGGCACGTCACAGTATAACCTATGACCACATTTCAGAGAACAGGTATATCTTGTTCTACCTCCATGGTTTGGAAAATAACTAGGAGAACCAAGCTGAAAGATTCCATGACCCAAAGCAATTTCACCATATGCCCCATGCACCCAGGATACATGGTTAAGAGACCTCTAGTGCAATGCTATGTTGAGCCATACTAATTTTTATTGATCTGCCGTAAAGGCATGTACCGTACAAACTTAACACATAACCATGTGAACAAAAAGAACCACACACAAAGCAGATTCAGTGCATGTGTGTATATATATTTATATGTGTGTGTATATATGTATGTATAACCCAACCACATAACTTCTGGTGTTGCTGTTGCCAGTTCACATAAAAATACAAAATTAGAATACAAAATGCACAATAAAAATTCATGCCGTATCTGCTGGGAAGTAAGGGTCCATTAATTCATTGGAACTTACTCCCAGGTCATTGGGCAAAAAACTGCAGCCTAAATGAGGGAGGAGAAAATTAACAATGAATATGGACCAGAGATCTTACCACTGGTATTTTACCATTTTTATCTCTTTTTATGACTCAGGCTTTCACAACGTTGCCATCAGCCCTATCACAAATAACCAGCTTGCAAAATCACAACTGGCCTGTTGACAAGGCTCTACCTGTGTGCAATTAAGCTGGCACTCCTAGCAGAGGCCTAGACGCATCTTCCCTTCCCCTTGCAAAGGAGACAGCAACACAAATATTTCCAGTGTAGTTCCCAACACCAGCAATGCTCCATTGCTCTTCTAACATTTAATTAACTTTAGGAAACAGCAGCAGCAGCTCATGCTGTCCATGTTGCTTTCATAACTTTTTTTTAGGTACTTTTGTATTTTAGTTATTAAATGCACGAGTTTTGCAAACCGCATAGAGGACTTGATTGGTGGTATAAAAAGTAGTCATACATTTAAAATAAAATTAATTTTGCATTGCGAGGAGGCGAGCCTGAAAGCCACCACATTGCAGCTTCCGACATTCCCCTAAGAACTCCCTGTAGCATCAGTGCAGGGCGCTCTGGTTGTATGTGGGGAGTTGCTGCCAAGTCTTTTCCCATTCTGCTTCGCGCGATGCATGACGGGGGCTGTAGTTTTTTGAGCCCGCGCCATTCGAAATGCCATTCATTCTTGGGATGGGGGTGCAATACCGGGGGCGGTAGTCCATGGACCAGTCTATCCGAGCCTTTCTCAAACTTGCATCCCTAGATGTTGTCTTTATGGACTACAACTCCCATCATTCCCAGGCAGGACGGCCAGCGGCCAGGGATGATGGGAGTTGTAGTTCAAGGACAGCTGATTTCCCCTCACTCGCGAGCCTCAACCCGCGCGGTGCGCCCTGGGGCTTGTAGTCGCCAGGTCTCTCTCCTTCGCCCTGCTCCTCACCTTGATGGTGTCCAGTGGGTGTCCCACGAAGACTAAGCAGACGCCTCCGAAGCCGCCTGCGAAGAAGTTCTTCAGGGGGCTGATGGCCTCCTGGGAGGGCCCTTTCTTCTCCGCCATGGCTGCTCCGGAGGCGAGGTTGCCTGTCCTGCCCCGTCCTGCCCTGCCTCTTGCTTAACTACTCCGAGCGACCTTTACCCTCCTTTTCCCTCCGCAGCCAGTCCGGACTCGAAGCACAGAGAGAAGCCTCCGGCCCGCCTAGAGAGGCCACAACTGTTCCGGCTTCCGTCGTCAACAGCAGCAGCAGCAGTTGAACGTAGAGATAGCGAACGTAGAGATAACAACTAGAGTAGGCGCACTCCCCCCCCCCCACTTACTGGCGTTGTTTTGAACGCCCATTTATCCCTGTGGCAGTTCCGATCCTGTATTTTGTAGAATTGCCATTGAGTTCAGTAGGATTGCTACTACTACTACTACAGCCCGTATTTTTAATTTTTTGTCGGAAGTCGCCCAGAGTGGCTGGGGAAACCAAGCCTGATGGGCGGGGTACAAATAATAAATTACTGCTACATCCATTATAATAATAATAATAATAATTATTATTATTATTATTATTATTATTATTATATTGTATTGACAGAGTTTGTCCTGTATTCCAGGTCTTCTCTCCCCCCCCTCCAAGTTAGGGGTCCTCTCCAAATGCATGGGTTTGAAAGGATGTGTAGAAGATCATGTATTTATTTTTATTGGGTTTTATAAACAAGAATAATGTTATACAAACAAGTATATCAGAGAGCCAGTGTGGTGTAGTGGTTAAGTGCGGTGGACTCGTAATCTGGTGGACTGGGTTCGGTTCCCTGCTCCTCCACATGCAGCTGCTGGGTGACCTTGGGCTAGTCACACTTCTCTGAAGTCTCTCAGCCCCACCCACCTCACAGAGTGTTTGTTGTGGGGGAGGAAGGGAAAGGAGATTGTTGGTCGCTTTGAGACTCCTTTGGGTAGTGATAAAGAGGGATATCAAATCCAAACTCTTCTTCTTCTTCTACCAAGTTTTCTCATGTCATTTTGTATATCACAAAAGTAGCATAATAAATGTGGGAAATTATCTACAACATATGTTTCATTATTAGTGGTCAATGTATAAGTTCTTGGTTCATGAATTGGACTTTAAACAATTAGGAAGGAGGAGGAGGATGGGAGGAGAGGGGGAATGGCGAGGGGGTGGGGTCATTTAAGCTCTGAGTAGCAAAGCACAGGTGGATTTACAAATTCATGGGTATGGGTGTGCGTGTGACAAAACTCCAGAGGGCAGTTAGACGGCAGTAGATTGTAACGTCCACCAGATGGGGGGGGTGGATCTCCCCCAACCGTACTGCACTGCCTGTAATTTTGCCAGAATAAACGTAGCAACCTGGCATGCATAGTTCCCCTCATCCCTATTTCAAACACACAACAACCCTGTGAGGTAGATTTAGGCTGAGAAACAGTGACTGTCCCCGAGGCATCCAGCAAGTTTTTTGGGCAAGCTGGGATTCGAACCCTCGTCTCTTGAGTCCTAGTGCAAAAATTTAACCACTGCACCACATTGGCTCTCAGTATTCTGTATGTATGCATAGGACTGCAACCTTGTAGCAGGAGCCTAAGAGATAAAACCATGTACACTTATGCAGCACAACGCACACCACCCCCCTCAAAGACTTAAGGGTTGCTGAGAAATGTAAATGTCGTGAAGGGTAAACTAGAGTGCCAAAAATTCTTTGAGGAAAAGAAATGTACTTTAAAGGCACAATGTGTACGCAACCTTTTGCTTGGTAAGAATATGCAAACTGTATCATGTATAGAAGTGGCTAGGGCACAATTATCACGAATCACTCTGCCTCCGTCCTAAGCTTTCTCCTCCCACTCCCTGCATAACCGCACACCACAATATGAAAATAATAACAGACAACTTTGCAAGGAGGCTTGACATAACCCATTCACTCCCAGCTCCAGTCCCAAATGTGGAGACAGTAACACCTGACAACATTGCAGAGTTGTCATAAAACGTATCAGTCTTGTCACTCCTCCAATTTGGGGGGAAAGCCGTCGTGGTTCGGGACTTATCCACACTTAAATTTCCTCCGCATTTTCCCTGGCACAGTCCACGCTTCAAAACTCCATATCCAAGTGCTCTTCTTCTTCTTAGAATCATAGAGTTGGAAGAGACCAAAAGGGCCATCCAGTCCAACCCCCTGCCAAGCAGGAAACACCATCAAAGCATTCTTGACATATGCCTGTCAAGCCTCTGCTTAAAGACCTCCAAAGGAGGAGACTCCACCACACTCCTTGGTAGCAAATTCCACTGCCGAACAGCTCTTACTGTCAGGAAGTTCTTCCTAATGTTTAGGTGGAATCTTCTTTCTTGTAGTTTGAATCCATTGCTCCGTGTCCGCTTCTCTGGAGCAGCAGAAAACAACCTTTCTCCCTCCTCTATATGACATCCTTTTATATATTTGAACATGGCTATCATATCACCCCTTAACCTTCTCTTCTCCAGGCTAAACATACCCAGCTCCCTAAGCCGTTCCTCATAAGGCATTGTTTCCAGGCCTTTGACCATTTTGGTTGCCCTCTTCTGGACACGTTCCAGCTTGTCAGTATCCTTCTTGAACTGTGGTGCCCAGAACTGGACACAGTACTCCAGGTGAGGTCTGACCAGAGCAGAATACAGTGGTACTATTACTTCCCTTGATCTAGATGCTATACTCCTATTGATGCAGCCCAGAATTGCATTGGCTTTTTTAGCTGCTGCATCACACCATCACACTGCTGACTCATGTCAAGTTTGTGGTCTTCTTCTTCTTCTTCTTCTTCTTCTTCTTCTTCTTCTTCATTTTTGCTCTGGAGCTTTTCAAACCCGTTATTTGCTGTTGAATCAGAGCAAATGACAATCCACAGAAATCCCGAATTGCCGTTTGTTGTGCTTCAGCTTTAAACAGCAGGTGTTTGTAGAAAAAGCTCTGGGGAAGAAGAAGAAGAAGAAGAAGAAGAAGAAGAAGAAGAAGAAGAAGAAGAAGAAGAAGAAGAAGAAGAAGAAGAAGGCACTCAGACATGGAGCAGATCGGTTCCTGGAAAGTGCGGGGCAAAAGGTAAATGTGGATAAGCCCTCAGTTGCAGAGCACATCGTTTTGCATGCAGGAAGGTACCAGGTCTGATTAAAGAGGAGGCTGCTCCTCTTCTTTGCTCCTGCCATGGCTTGTTCACTTGGACAGGACAAGGAACAGGCAGCAGTGGCATGTGGGCATAGCAAGTTGAAGGGGCTCAAGAGGTCGCCCTTGAGGCTTTGGCAAGTGCCCAACAATGCTTTGTATTATCTGAAAAATTGGGAACTGCTTTCCTTATACTCCCAATATTTGTTTTATTTTATTTAGAAAGCATCCAGGGCATATGAGTTACTCAGAACAGCTTACAACAGGCATCCCCCAACTGCGGCCCTCCAGATGTTTTGGCCTTCAACTCCCATGATCTCTAGCTAGCAGGACCAGTGGTCAGGGAAGATGGGAATTGTAGTCCAAAACATCTGGAGGGCCGAAGTTTGGGGATGCCTGGCTTACAATAACTAAAAACAAAGCAATCCCATAAAATAAACGAGGCAGCATAAAATTGGAGGAATGCTCAGCGCATAAAAAGACTCCAAAAATGAAGCTCTGCAAGGCAAATGTTTGCTGGAATGGAAAACTAAAAGTTGGCAGAAAACAGAAATTTTTCAGGCACTGTACACCAAGATACTGGTTTGTAAAGCTGACTGCATATTTTATCTCCTCCAGGGAGTCTTTTCCTTTCTCATTTCCATGGGTGCCAGCTGTCCCTGCATCACAAAATATTCCTATAATATTTTATGCAACTTTAATTTGCACGGCTTAACAAAACACATGCATATCATTTGTCTGTTGCATTTATTGTGTTGGTATCTGCCCTTCCACAAAGGAGTCTAGGACCACAAAAAATCTGTTCCTTCAAAAATGGGGTAGATTAGAGATACTAGCTAGGCTAGCATTTCCTCCAGGTGCCCTCCAGATGTTCTCGACTCCAGTTCCCATCAGCCCCTGCTACATGGCTAGCAGTCAGGGATGATGGGAGCTGTAGTCCAACAACAGCTGGAAAGCACCATGCTGTGGAAGGCTGAGCTTCATGGCTGAAAGGCAATTTTAATTTAGATCAGTGTAAATGCAAAATAAGAGGACCCTGACTCCATTTCTATTGGATTATCATGCATCTAATATTCATTTCAGTTTTATGTTCTGGCAATGCTCTGCTTTAACTTCTGATGTAAATTGCCAGTTGAGCGGAAATGCAGTACATAAATGTTGTAGCTATGTAGAATGAATGAAAATAAATTTATTTTTCCTCTGGGATCATAGCTAGAGCCATGCTAGGAGGATGTGGCAAGTCTATGAACTGTGTATTTTTGGCTAGAAGACGTACATAGGAAAGATGTTTATGTGGGTACTTATGCTGAAGGGCCTCTTATTTGTAGATAAGAAACATTGCAGTTGGCATCTGTAGGAGAATAAATTATAGAGCAGGAACCAAGGCCAGCCCAAAATGTTTTGCTGGATGTTAGCAGAGCAGTGAGTGACCCCCACCCCCCACCCCAAGATGCATAATGCTCAAGACTGTCAAGTTATATTGACTCCTGAGGATGAGAATCCTACAAGCACTTTCCAGCTCTTAAACAGCAAGAGTTCAGCAGTAACATATTAAACTGCCTCGCTTTGTTTATTGGCAGGCAGGGCCGGCCCTAGGGCAAGGCTGGGTGGTGCGGGGCTGCCAGGGGGTGCCACACTGCGGCACCCGCAGAAGCCGCGCTACGCCCGCCAGCCAGCCACGTTGGGGAACGGGGCAGGGGGGGCGCTGGAGGGATTGTCGCACCACGGTGCCAGGGCACCCGATATGCTTAAGACGGCCCTGTTGGCAGGGGCGGCTCTCCTTGGGACCATAGACCGGTGGAAGAGCACATTCATAGCAAGCAAAATATCCTGGTTCAATGTCCTAGCATCTCCAGCTAAAAGGATCAGGAAAGGCTTGGTAGGAGAGTTTTCCCTGTCCTTAGAGAACCACCGCTACTCTGGGAGTATAGCCCTGGGAGGCCTTTCTCTACATTGCGCCATGAGGAATCATATGCATAGAACAGGACTTTTTCTGTGGTGGCCCCCTGGCTTTGGAACTCCCTGCCCTAGTCTGCAATGTTGTCATTTCAATGCCAGACCAAAACATGGTGTGTGTGTTTTCTTTACACAGGTTTACGGATATTGAATCTGTTGCTGGAGTTCGGTGGAGATATGTATGATATGCTGTAGGTTTTATGTTTTTTAATTGTGATTTTTATTGCCCTACCGTATTTTAATGGCATTGTTGTTCCCTTGTCTGTGATCTTCAGATTAAGGGTGGGATATAAATAATAATAAACAGACAGACAGACAGTCTAGATCAGCCTTAACCAACTTGGGACCCCCCAGATGATTTGGACGGCAGTTCCCTGCAGCTCCAGCATTGTAGTCCGAAATATCTAGAGGCTTAGACAGACAGATAGTGGGACCTAGTTGGCAGAAAGCAGCGCTCGATGCTCTCCATTCTAACTTTTTCAAAGGTGCTAGTGCTTCGTTTCAAGCATGGCCTCAGCTCCAGAACTTACAAAACATGCTCGGCTGTGGAACGTCTGAACTTGTAACAAGTCCTTCTGTTTGTGTTGCGTCATAGCAGTGAAGCCGTTTCACACCATGTGTCAGCAATTGGACCCTGCCTGTCTGCTCTCCTTGGAAGATATAAAACACCTTGAGTATCTGAACATTGGAGCAAACCAGCATCATGGTTGGAAAGCATGTCCTAACATTGCACTGCACAGAAAAACGCCAGAAAAACACACTTAATTTCTAAGATCGCTCTCATTGACTTTTATCTATATATATAAAAATGTAAAAATCGTGTCGGTCTCACTTTTCTCCGTAACCGCTTGACCGATTGTCCTGAAATTTTGACACAATGATCCAGATCACTCCCCGAGCGTTGTTGGGGACAAAAATCCCTCAAATTTCGCATCTGGGCAGGTAGAAACCTGGTTTTCCACCAAGTCAAACAGCGCCCTCAAGTGGCGTTATACCCTCCTCCACCCCCTCCCTTCCTGTGAAATCTAAGCCACACCCACAAACCAAATGACATCATCAACCAAGCAACTGAAACCGCCAAGGCGGCCATTATCAGACCCCTAGGCTCCTGTCAGGCTGCTAGGCGCCCACTAGGCCTGGGGGAGGGGATAAGCCACAGCAACGCACTTGGGGGCACGGCAAGGGGTTTTTACTTTACAATTTAGCACCACTTAATCCTCCCCCCAAAAAATCCCCCACCAAATAACCATAAGACAAAAATAAATACCATCCTTCAAAACGTCATGAGATACGCCGGTCACGGAGGGGGGGGGAACAAACAGAATAGATCATGGATCGGGACACGTGGGGGCAGTCACAGGGATTAGCCACAACGTCTGAAATAAAAAAATTCCTTCCAGCAGCACCTTAGTTGGTCTTTAAGGTGCTGCTGGAAGGAATATTTTTATTTTGTTTCAACTGAAAACAGGCCTTTTCCAGCAACAAGGCCCAACATTGCGAAGTGGAGGTAGGGGCCTGCCTGGGGGGGGATGGGGGGCCGAATAGGGAGCAGGGATCATAGCTGCCAAGTTCTCCCTTTTTTTAAGGGAAATTCCCTTATGCTGAATAGGCTTCCTCGCGAGAAAAGGGAAAACTTGGCAGCTATGGCAGGGATACGTAATGGGTCAGAACAGGGTGGGGGGAGACACAGGGATGAAACCTGCCCTCTCCGCAGTATCTCGCCTCGACTCAGAGGGACTCTGAGGCTCAGGGGGATCTGAAGGGGGGCTATTACGCTCCATTTCACATATACTACGACTGAATGCAACCCTCTGCGTCTTTTTTTTTTATAAAAAAAACCAACCATGCACTTTCTCTCCCGATCCTTAATCTAAATATATAGAAATGTTCGCGATGCGTGCGCAGGGGCCAATGTATGGAGATACATGGGGGAGGGGCCAATACTCCCCAGGGACAACAGAGGAAAGGGTATCCTACTGAAACACAGGGATGAGCCGGGGTGGAGGGAGGAGGGGCAGGATACGTCATGGATCGGGACAGGGGGGGGGATCACAGGAAAGAACCACAGCAATGTGTGGCCGGGTCAGCTAGTCGCTTTATAACAAGAGAAATGCCAGACCTCAAGCTGAAAGCCACAAACTTAGACCTGGAGGTTCTGTGCCTCAATAACTCACACAGAGAGATGTGTTAAAACAAATTTTAAAAAAACCACATTTTTTTCTTCCAGTAGCACCTTAAAAGGTAAAGGGACCCCTGACCATTAGGTCCAGTCGCAGACGACTCTTAGGTTGCGGCGCTCATCTCGCTTTACTGGCCGAGGGAGCTGGCGTACAGCTTCCAGGTCATGTGGCCAACATGACAAAGCTGTTTCTGGTGAACCAGAGCAGCACACGGAAACACCGTTTACCTTCCCGCTTGGAGCGGTACCTATTTATCTACTTGTACTTTGACATGCTTTCGAAGTGCTACGGTGGCAGGAGCTGGGACTGAGCAACAGGAGCTCACCCCATCGCGGGGATTCGAACCGCCGACCTTCTGATCGGCAAGCCCTAGGCTCTGTGGTTTAACCCACAGCGCCACCCGCGTCCCCACAGTAGCACCTTAGAGACCAACTAAGTTTGTCATTGGTATGAGCTTTCGTGTGCATGCACACTTCTTCAGAGAGATGTGTTGTTCAACAGTCAGAGAAAAGCACTTTGTACATTCTTAGAAATTATTTATTTTATCCCCCCTGCCCCGTTGAAAAACGCAGGAAGAAACACAATACTCTTTAAGCCTTGCTTCCAAAAACAAGATGAGCAGCTGTAGGGCTCGCCACTAACTGTTCTAAAATTTATCTCGTCCCAGTCACATTGGGAGCTGGTAGCAGCAGGAGGAATCTACGTGTGGTGGGCAAGGCCCCTTCTGCGTTCTCCACTTTGGGTGGATTTCCAGGAAATGCTCTTCCAAACAGCTGATGCTGTTGCAACTCACAGCCTAAAATGGTGTCCCTACAAGTCGGGGGGAAACAGCCCCTTTCCAAGCACCAAGTTGAGCTTCTTACTAATGGTGGCTTTTTCTACCTGTTTAGTAGACTACTGCAATTGAAAGGCAACCAAGAAATATTTTCAAAACACCACTCTTTGAACAGAGTGATTAGATGCAAAAGAGGACAGAGACTCTGGAGTCTTATAGTTTGTTTCTTAAAAGCTTATTATTATTATTATTATTATTTAAAGATAAATATCTTTCAGGTTTTTTTTTGGTACTGTATAGTTAAGGGTTTGTGTTTGTTTTTGTTCTTCTGCTGAGATTCCTTCTTCTTGCACCCATTAAAAGGTGCAAGAGTCTCGTTAGCCTTGGTGGGTCTTTGATCTGATTCACCAGGACCCCTCTCACTCCTGGCCTTACTGCAGGTTACAATTGCAAAAAGGAAGAAATCATTCTGAACATAGAAATGCCAAGCTTTGTCAGAAGTTGTGGGAGGCCAGGCCAATCGCCCCAGCTTCCAAATATTATAAGGCAAAGCAAATAAGCGAATGGGAGGAAACCGGGGCAGACACCCACAGTGTCCATTTGAGGCCCCTTTTCTTTCAAGAGTAAGAAAATGGCTTTGAATGCTCCATCTGCTTGATTCCTTAGTGAGGGGTGTATTTGTTGGGCAATAATACGCACCAACCGAGTGGCAACAGCGGCAGGGTCGACGAAATAACAAAGTCGTCTTCAGTATCTTTGCTTGCTTTTATTTACAATTATATACACCACACTCCTCCACTCCATTCCTCTCATTTCACAATCCATCACCACCACACCCATGAACCATTTGGGTAGCTTAAATACAGAATTCAAAATAGTCAATTACCCAATCACATTGCAGTGAGCAAACTCTACCTTCAATTATTCAAATTAGCAAAAGCTCACAGGTGTGCTATCATTCAGATCAGGGCTACAAACACACATCTCTGTGTAGCACCATTGACCACATCAGTCTTAAAGGAAAAACCTAACAGTATTGACTTCTTAGTCTCCGCCTTGCCACAGACTGAACTGTGGAATTCCACAAGGAGCTTGGCGGATTTTCTGGGCCCGTCCCATGATTATGAAGTGTCCACATTTCTACAGCATATGCAGTTGGGAGTTGGGGATGGCGGCAACTAAAATTTATCCTCCAGAAGGATCAGTGATCTGAAAGAAGAAGGGAAAAAAAAGAAATTTACGCCTGATGCCCACATTGTTCTCAGAAGCCCAGCCAGATTCCTGGCACAGAGCGACACAGCACTGCTCACATGCATTCTTGGGGAGGATAAAAATGACTGCCTCTATCTTTACATTAAAATGACAGGCTGCGTCCCTGCTCACTCTGCTCGCCAACCCCCTGCCATTTCTACCACATTGACCCCCATGGAATTTCCAATTCCCACCCCATGTACCAGCCCGAGCCAGTGGGGCTCTTTTTATTTAAAACTGTATTAAATAATAATACACTCCCCCAAGTGACGGAAGTAGGAAGTGCAGAGGAAACGTGGTATCCGAACCCAGTGGTCTGCCTGCATTTGCATGTTGGATAGAATCACGCTTTATGGGGAGAAAATTAATGTAGCGCTATGGAGATTGTTCGGTCAGTGTGAGCATTGCTGCTTGGCTAATGGATGGAATGACTGCCTCTCTCCTTCCCCCCCGCATGCTGTTCTGGGAGGATTGGGGGTGGGGTGTCTCCAGACTCCGCCACTGAGGTGGTTGTGGGGCAGATCAGGAGGGAGCAGAAGCCCCACGGCCCTAGCAAAAGTCCTTGCACAGGCTTCCACTAGTGGAACCAGTTAGTTGAATCTGACCCTATGTTTTACGGCTAACTGTTGGAATAAGTTGATGAACAGAAGGTTGCCTGGGCTGTACTTTCTTGCCAGCTAGTCACCCTCAGTAACGGCTAGATGCTGGTTTTGCCCAAACACAAGTGGCCTCAGGAGACAGATGCAGTCAGGGAGAAGGGTTCCCATTCTCTTCGCAAACAGGAGAGAAGACTGAGGAGCTGAGATATTCTTCAGAATGCTTGAGAGGGCAAATGGCCAAATCACCGGTGGCTGAAATCACATCTAGAAGGGGAGGTGTGTCAGGCTACCCACAGCACCTTAGACTTGCTCCAAGCAATTCGCATTTGGCTTGGAACTGCAGAGCCACAGGAGCCTCTCTGCTGCCACCTGCTGGAGTTTGCTCTCGCAATGCACCCCTGTCGCCGCTGCAGCCTCTCTGCTGTCACCTGCCTGGGGTTACATTTATGTATACCGGTAGTACTTCAAATCACTCAGAGAGCTACCAGTTTATCCTGATCTGCCACCTGCTACCTATGGTAGAGAGAGAAAAAGAAAGGGTGCAAATGGCAATGAAATGTGAAGAAGAGTGACAATTCAAAGTAAGCTTGATAAGCAAAGTTCAGGTAGCCAAGAGCTCCGCAACAAGGCTGTTGTACCAGCTCAGGGTTAATGCAAACTGATGTCTTAAATAGCAGCTTTCAAACTTCCTAACTTTTCATTGATTTGTCAGCTGAGGATCTTCTGCAGAAGATTCCAGGGCAAATCCTACTGTCTTAATTAGTGAAGGGAGGCCCAGGCAGGCACACAAGTGTAACTATAGTTTGTTGGGTAAAATAATAAAACATCAAACATTAAAAACTCCCTGTTACAGGGCTGCCTTCTGTTCCCAATGAATGTTGCCTATTATTGCAC
Organism: Zootoca vivipara; assembly: GCF_963506605.1. NCBI lineage: Eukaryota > Metazoa > Chordata > Lepidosauria > Squamata > Lacertidae > Zootoca > Zootoca vivipara. Next base: position 20,752,720 of record NC_083277.1, on the reverse strand, counting down.
CCAGGGCACATTCCCAAAGGGCCTTTAAGGCAGTTAGCAAGTCTGGATCAAAAAAAAAAAACCTTTCCGATGTAGTGTGGGTACTATAATGTGGGTACTATAAACCTTTTCGAAGTACAGTGTGGGTACTATAATGTTCTGGGTTGCTGGGAAAGTATCTAGGGTGAGATCTGGGGGAGGCAGGCATAGGATATAGTCCTTTGCCCACATTCTTGGGAGAGGGGTTGACAACTTCTTTCCCTAACATCCCCTGTTCTTGTGCCAGTAAAGGCAGCTTGATCTGCAGGCATTAAGAATATAGGAAGCCGCCTTATACCAAGCCAGACCATCTAGCTCAGCGTCGTATAAACCAGTGGTAGCCAATGTTGTGTGCGCTCCAGATGTTGCTGGACTACAACTCCCATAAATCCCAGCCAGCCAATGGCCAGGGATAATGGGTGTTGTAGTCAAGTGAGAGGAAGGCACCAAGTTGGCTGCCCGTGGTCTACCCTGACTGGCAGTGGCTCTCCAGAATTTCAGACACGTAGTACTTCTAGCCCTACCTGGGAACTTCTGCACATGAAACAGATCCTTAGCCATTGAGCTGGCCATACCCATTCCCCTCCCATGCCAGTCAAATAAAGATGCATAAATTTCAGGGTATGTATGTATTTAAAAATCCTGTTCTTCAGCCAAGAGTCTCCCAGAGCAGCTTGTTGTTGTTTAGTCTAGTCGTGTCTGACTCTTCGTGACCCCATGGACCATAGCACGCCAGGCACTCCTGTCTCCCACTGCCTCCCACAGTTTGGTCAAACTCATGTTCGTAGCTTCGAGAACACTGTCCAACCGTCTCGTCCTCTGTCGTCCCCTTCTCCTAGTGCCCTCCATCTTTCCCAACATCAAGGTCTTTTCCAAGGATTCTTCTCTTCTCATGAGGTGGCCAAAGTATTGGAGCCTCAGCTTCAGGATCTGTCCTTCCAGTGAGCACTCAGGGCTGATTTCCTTCAGAATGGATAGGTTTGATCTTCTTGCAGTACATGGGACTCTCAAGAGTCTCCTCTAGCATCATAATTCAAAAGCATCAATTCTTCGGCGATCAGCCTTCTTTATGGTCCAGCTCTCACTTCCATACATCACTTACAAATCAGCTTACAAATCCACTAAAAGAGAAAGTGGCAGCGGTGGGAATTGCAGAACCGGTGGCTCTCCCATGTTTGCAATTCGTGGAGGATGAGACCAACTTATCACGAGGAAAAATTGCGCGAGAGTGAAGGAAGCGCCCTCCCCCTCAGCCACCCAAGCTAATGGTTCAGCCCACGGACACCCCCCCTCCTGACTACGCACAATGGCTCGTTCCCGCCTTTAGGTTTTTTTAAAATCCCCTGAAGGGCGCTCCTACGTCACGGACGCTCAGCTCCGCCCCAGTGCGCCGTCCTCCCCGCCCCCTTTCTTTTCCCGGCGGCGGAAGTGACGCCATGCCGGAGGCCGGGGCTTCCGGTGCGCAGGCCACAGTGGCCCGGCTACCAATGGAGGAGCCCGCGGGGAGGTGATTTTCCTTCTTCTTTTTCTTTTGCTTCTCCTCCCCATTTCCCTCTCCCTTCCCGGCTCTCTTCCGGCGTCCCCCCGCCTCGCTCGCTGCCGCTGTGGGAGCTGCTTCCCCCGAAATCGCGGCCTCTACGCCGCCCTACACGCAATCTGGGTGAGAGCCGAGGAGGAGGAGCGGGGGGGGGGGAAATGAGCCGGGCCTTGTTTACATGGAAGGGGAGGGCGAGCGGGGAGAGGTTCCGCCTTCCTTTGGGCGGTGGGGGCTAAGGGTGAGTTTCAGAGCTTGGATCGCAAGGGGTGCGGGTTTTGGGGGGGGGTCCTTTCCCGTTAGACCCACAAGGGGTGCAGAGTGCACGGGAATCAGCGAGGGGGTCCCGGCGCTCTCCCCACTCCCACAGACAGGCGGAATATTGGGAAGAGTGGGTGGGTGAGGGGAAATGTGGGCGAAACATTCTCCCACCCCCGCCTTTGGGACCAGCTCACTTGGCCCTGCCAGCTTCATACAAAGAATGTAGGCTATGCGCTCGGGCACTTCCTGAGCCTCCCTAAAGAAAGGGAAACGGGGGCGGGCGGGGAGGGTGGTGGTGGGAGAGGTCCGTTGTAGGTTATTGGTGCCGGAGCTGCCTCTTTGTCCCAGCACCACCACTCGCATGCGAAATGACCCGCCCCCCCCCGTACCTGCCTCCGCATCAGAGTGGCTGCTCTAGCGTTAGGTATTTCTGCAAGTGGGTGCTAAACGCTTTAAGTTGGCCTCCCTCAACCTACCGTCACCCACGCGTGTCCAAAACATCTGGGATAGGCTGATGTTTAAGTAGTGCCATCTGTGTGTGAGTCCGCGTACAGGTTGTAAATAATATCCCTTGGAAGGAAGCAAAATGTGTATATTGCAGAAGACATACAGTCTACATTTAACTGTTCATAAGATGGGGAGGGGTATCGCCACAGAGTAGGAGTTGATGGGGTCTGTGTGGAAATGTATTAAACTTTTACATTTTGTATGTACAGGTAGCATTTGCAATGTAGTACACAAGGCACTTCTAACTGGAAGCTTTTGCCTGGGCAGGTTTAAATGTGTGAGCTTTGCTTCTAAAGCATAGTTAACTGACATACAGACCAACTAAGTCTGTGGTCCCAGCCACATTTGCAAAATGTGCTGGGGACTTGGATGGTTAAGGGATAGGTTGCTACTGAGCAGGCTGCTTTGCTTTTGTTATGTTAAGTGGTCCCTGTTCTGAAAGGAATACTCTTGATTTATTGAGGAGTTATATTACAGTGGGGGGGGGAGAGAATCTGTGGGTTTCCAGGTGTTACTGGTCTGCCACTCCCATAATCCCTGGCCATTGGCTATGCTGGCTGGAAATGATGGGAGCTGAAGTCCCAACAACATTTGGAGAGTCACAGGTTCGCTGTTTCTGCTCAAGAGTCATGTAATTATTTGCTTCTGGTTGAAATTTACCCTTGTGTGTGGATATTACTTAAAGTAGTTTTGGGCTAAGGCTCGTAATAGTGGCAAATTATTTCTGGATATCTGTAGCATTCATGGGTAGTTCTGTCTCTTGAAGGCATTATATAATCTGCTTTTAAAACTGGGCATTTCATATACAGTAGTAGATAAGTGCTCAACACAAATTTCATACATTCTCCATGATACATTGAGCTGATCTTGCATGTCAGAGCTATGCCAAAAAATCCAAAGGACCAGTCACCTTTCAAAAAATGAAGTTTCTCTGTAGTTGTTTCACTATGCGAGTCAAGTTGTTGTAGCAAAATAATTGCAATAGTCTTAATGTCCTAATCCGGCATACTTAGGTTTGGGAACAGATATGAAACTACTGCTACCCATGTGGATAATAGAATTCCTTGGTCCAATTCATGTCACACTACAGTTTGCCTAAGACAACTGACTCAAGTACAGAGTTAATCAGTTCCTAGTGGCTACTGTTGACAGTAATGAAAACAAACAGGCTGCAGGACAAGAGACTTGATTTGGAGCAGGGGGGAGTGTCTGATCCCAGAATTCAGATGTGAATGCATTGGGCATCCTTCTCTAACCTGGTGCCCTCCAGATGTTTAGTATTACATCAGGTTGGAGAATGCTGGTACAGGCAACCCCTGATTTGTGTGTGGGTTGTGTTCCTGGCCCCTGTGTGCATCAGGGAAGTGCACATAAGCCTGTTCTGCCCTCTTCTGGGTCCAAAACAAAAGTAAACTGGGTGTAATTTTTAGTAGAATCCTGTGGAATCTACAAAATCTGTAGAATCCTGGAAATTGACCAATTAATTATTTTATTTATTTAAGACATTTATTCACTTCCCTTTAGCCACAAAGGTTCTTAGAGCAACTGACTTAACCAATGATAAGATGATCCTTTCCCTAAGGCTTGTAATCTAAAAAGACATGGCATATGAGGAAAAAAGAATGGGAGAGAGAAGGGAAAGCAAACTCAAGCACAAGTTCTTATAATGCACTTACATGGATCTGTCTGTGAAGATTCTGGTTGTCCAGGAGAGCAGCAGCTTCTTGCCTATGCCAGCTGACTTGCCCTTGATAAAGAGAAGTCCTTCCCAGGAAGCACTCTTCCCCACCCAGCTCAGATGTGGGAGCAGAGCAGGCGACAGTGTCCACGCCAAAAGATATGGATGGCACACGGTTCCTCAAGCAGCTGACTTAATGGCACTGGAATCCTCACATGGGAGGGCTTGATGGAGCCCCCATCCTCTCTTGCCAAAGGCAGTGGCAGTTCTGGTTGTCTTGGCCTCAACAAACAACAACCCCACCTTGGCAGTACCTGTCTCCCAGATCAGATTAGGAAGCAGAGCAGCAGGTGACAGTGTCCAGACCAAGAGGATGGGGGCTGTTCCTGCCACACCATCCCAAAGACAATATGTTTGCTGTAGTTGTGTATGGGTTTTACCATTCCGAGGATCAGGGCACTATATGAACTAAAGAGTGTGGCATGAGTTTTTTATACAACAGAATTTTATTCACCAACAAAAGGCCTGAAAGAGGCTTGGATTCTGAAGGGAGAAAGCATCCAAATACTCTTTTTACTAGCAAATGAGGATTGTTAAATACTTATTGACCCTCCCACTTAATGTTTCCATGTTGACTAGTTCCTCTGGCAATTGCTCTAATTCTTTTCAGAGTGCCTGCCTCTGAAAAGCATGTGTAAGTTGGCCTTTTTAGTAGTGTATTAAATTTCCAGTATAGTATTGCAGTTGTTGTATGCTCTTGACAATGAAAATCAATATTCTACGACAGCATGAAGCCTGAATAGAAATTTCTCTCATGTTTCCCCTTTATATTCCATTAGTTTATACCAGGGGCGGCCAACTTCCAAGAGACTGCGATCTACTCACAGGATTACAAACTGGCAATGCTCAGGTCAAAGTTGTTGAACTTTTTTTAGGGAGGAGGACAGCCCCATTTTTTACGGGTTCAGGAAAAACTTGTTGAGCTTTTTTAAGGGAGGAGGACAGCCTTTTTTTTGGGGGGGGGGTTCAGGGCGAAGTTGTTGAGGGAGTATACTCCGTCTGCTGTTCTGCAGATCATGCAGGGCAATGGGGCGGGGCAGGATTCTGTTTTACCAACGATAAGGAAAGTGACCCAGTGATCGACCGCAATCGACCAAAACCTTCCGGGGATCTACCAGTTGATCGCGATTGACCTGTTGGACACCCCTGGTTTATACCATAACCCAGAGGTTTTCAACCTTTTAGACTCCACAGCTCCCTTGATCACCTATATTCTTTCTGTGGCTCCCCTCTGGGGAAATGTGCTCTGAGCCTCAGAAGCCCAGTTATATCAGCCCTTGCCCTTAGAGCTGGCAGCCCCTCACCCATTTTCAAACAATTCCCCTTGTGGAGTGTTCCCTCAGCCTCCCCATCTCTCCTCACCCTTGGCCAGCCCCAGAGGCACCATTTGTCTGGGGACCGTGTAGCCAGGCTGCTGCAAAAAACAGCCACGCCAGCCTTTGAAAGGCAGAGATGCGAGAGGCTATCAGAGGAGGGAGGGAAGGAAAGAAGGACGGAGGCCAGTGTTGCCTGCGGCACCCCTGACGATCATTCAAGGCACCCCAGGGTGCCACAGCACCCTGATTGAAAACCACTGCCGTAACCAATGGTTGCAAGTGATACTAAAAGCTAGAAATTATCCATTTTCTTCTGCTTTCTGACAAATATCTACTGCCACAGAGAAAGAGTAACATATGCATTTGATGTAATGCTGTTCTCCTATGCGTAGTTCTTACCTATGTGTATTTCTTTAGCCTTAAACCACGGGTGGGGAACTAGCAGTGGGCAGAACAACAAGTGTAAATGTTAGGTCTGTACAGTAGGCCATGCTCTCCCTCTGCCTGGGGAGAGTCTTGAGGACCAGATGGGGAGGGCTGCATTTGTTCCCTGAGTCTGCCTTTAAACAGAACGAGTTACAGCATTCCTCAAAGGCTAGGCGAGAAACAGATCTGTGCTTTTAAAAAAGAATATTGTAGAGCTGGGGAAAAGTTCAGAAGGTGACAACCAAGATCAAGGGGCTGGAGCAACTCTACTATAATGAAAGGTTACATACAACCTTTGGGGCTGCTTTAGGAAAGAGGTATACAAATCAGACACAATGTGTAGTCTTTCCCCCTCTTTCATTATACTAGAGTCCCCAGATTAATCTCGCCAGCTAAATGGAAACTTAGAAAGCTTTAAAGGGAGATTAGATAAATTTATGGAAGATGAGGCTACTTGTGGCTACTAAGCATGATGGTGGTGCACTGCCTCCCGTATTGAAGGCAGTATGCCATTTGCTGGGGTCACAGGCAGTGGAGTGCTTTTGTGCTGCCTATGAGCTTCCCATAGATGCCTGGCTGGCCATGCGGAGAACAAAGCTAGGCTAGATGACCCTTTTGACCTCATCCACCAAGGCTTTTCTTAGGTCATTATAGGGTATGCGTGTGGACTTTTCCCTCTCCACCTTTCTCACATGGAGTACCTGGGTAATTACTCCATGTACTTACAGTACTGGGTAAGTACTCCATGACAACCCCGTAGGGAATTGATTGATTGTGGTTGTAATAATGGGGGTGGAAAAGAGGAGGAACTTGGATGAGTGGGAGTGAGGAAGGGGATCGATTATTTCCTTAGTACTGTTTGCAAGACTGATATAAAGGATTTGGCTGTGGCACATTTTGGGGGCACTTGAACAAATTTGTGGTCATTTAGCATTTGATCATCGTTCTCTTGCGCTGAAGGATGCTGGCGGAGCTCAGGACAGGGCAAATCAAATGTGTGTTGGAGTGACTGCAATACCTACCTAACATACTATAAAATTAAGGGATGGGAAATGTTTTGAGTTAACTGAGATTTTTCTCCCCATGTTTTGCATTCTGGAATTTTAAAGTTATATTTCTCACAGTTACTGGCAAATTTACAGCTGTGAATTTAAAAGAATCATTAAAATAGAAGTGCAGGTTCTAAAGTGTGTGTGATGGACTAGCTTTTATTTAGGTAAATATAGAATATTACTGCCTTGTATAGGAAAGTCCCTGCTGTGGTTTTATAGTCAGATGGGTGCATTATGTTCTCCTGTGAACTTGTTAAGTTGCCTAGAGGATTATTGGGGATCAGAAGCCAAGAAGTAATATGGAGTTTAGAGAGTCTCTGGGAGCAATCATAAGGACATTTCCCTGGGAGTAAGTCTAATTGAAATAGCTGATATTTATTTCCAAGTAAACATGCATAGAATCAGATTGTGTTTGATATTTGACTGTGTTTTCCTGCAGCTAAACGGGTTATTTTTTTTAATGGATGTAAACCAACTCTGAGACTGGATCTAAGTGTATACTCCTCTAGACCAGTCTGAGAGAAGTATAGTATTTAATTCTGGCCTATTTTATGCACCTTAATGAGTAATTCTGATTTACTTATTGTGAGGATCAGAAGATGTAAGTTGCAGCTTGCTAAAGCTGTGATTTGCTCATTTTGCTGATGAGCTCTTTAGAGAATGCTTCTAGTCATGGTTGCTAGCAGTAATCAAATGTAAAGAGACAAACAAACAAACAAACAAATTTAAAACGGTATAGATAGAATTCTGCCTTTAGCTATTCCAATATCTCCTAAGGACCAGTGTGCTTTTAAATACTGTAGATAATATTAGGGGCTAAGCTGGGCTCTGCATTAGTTGCTTTGTTAATAATTTCCTGCCTTCTGAGCTTGGAATATTTGATGTGTTAAAATGTGATATCTTTTGGTGTGCTTATCTTTCAGACCTTGGCCAATAGGCAGGCATATCTCTCCATTTCACCATTCAGCTATTAATTCAACCAGCTTGCTTTTCAGCTGTGAAGCAAGGGGATGGTGACACTTTAAAAGGTCATGGGAACCTGAGTTATGCACTGTCACTGCTTCTGCATAGAATTTAGTACCATTAGTTATACAGAGGTACATTTTTTTTGCCAAGAAAGGTTATCATCCAGATGAGGCAAGTAAATGGCAGATGCGAAAGTTTGGGGAGGGTAAACTGGTAGCGGGCAGTGTGAAAAGGGGTGGTACTTCAGAGATGACTTTGCAGAAAAGTGGCTTTTGGAAGCAGGAGGTAGAGAACAGTCATAAGTGTACAGAACACCATGCGGAGATGCAAAGAAAGTAAAATGAATACAATTGTGAGATATTGGAATCCTTATGTATAGCAATATAGAAAGGTGGTATACAAATTAAAAGTGAAATTTAAAAAATGAAAAATAAATCCTGGATCCAGCCCTCTGGTCAGATTCAGTTTTCCAGTGCTGCATCAAACTGAAGTTCAGGCCATAGGGATAGGGGTGTAGCCAGTAGACTTGGAAGCATGTAGACAACCTGTCCTGGGTAGAGTTGCCTTCCTCCTAAAGCACAAGCCATCTCAACAGGTTGCCTTATCTCCTCTCCAGTCTATAAGCACAGTAGGCATCAACAGGTTTTCAGCTTGGAGGAGCTCCTGGAGCCTGCGTTTCTACTGGATGCACACTTGGCAGCTGTCGTCAGGAGCTCCTTATTCAGCTGCACCAGCTCTGCCCCCCAGGAAGAGCCAACCTGGGTCACTGTAATGCACTTGACATAGGGCTGTCTTTGTTTTTTTGTATTGTTTTTTTTACAATATATTTATTAGGATTTTATAACAACAACAACATACAACTACAAAACACACTCTACACAATATATAAAACTGCCAAAATACAAAATACAAAAAACAACAAACATACAAAAAAAACACAAAATTAAAAAGCAAAATCAAAAACTCTCACTTTTAAACCTTATTTCTAATCTATTGACTTCCTCATTCCTCCTCTTTCTGCGTTCCATTATAAATCATCTTTAGTAATTTCTAAATCTTACATCTCTAAATTTTACTTAATACTAACTTATTTCTATACCTTTTAATTCTTAATATTGTACATTCCCAACTATATCCTTTCTTTTTACTCAATTATATCTAATTCTAACAATACTTATCTCTTACCATTGTATTATCTACAACCTCTTTATATCTCCCTCACTTCCATTAATTCTATTCTATTATACTCTTATTCTTTAAATAAACTTTAAATTTCTTCCAATCTTCTTCCACTGCTTCTTCACTCCAATCCCGAAGTCTCCCAGTCAACTCAGCCAGTTCCATGTATTCTATCAACTTCGCCTGCCATTCATCCACTGTTGGTAATTCTTCATTCTTCCAATTCTTTGCAATTAAAATTATTGCAGCTGTTGTGGCATACAGAAGAAAAGCAACGTCCTTCCTAGGTATTTCATCTCCAATTATCCCGAGTAAGAAGGCTTCTGGTTTCTTAACAAAGGTGTTTTTCAACACTTTTTTCAATTAATTATAAATCTTTTCCCAGAAGTCTCTCACTTGGGGGCACGTCCACCACATGTGGAAGAAGGTTCCTTCTTGATTTTTACATTTCCAACATTTATTATCTTGTTTATGATAAATCTTAGCTAACTTTACCGGGGTCAAATACCATCTATAGACACAGGGCCGTCTTTGAAGGCTGTTGAGGAACTTCGACTACTCCAGCATGCAGTGGCTAGATCATATTTTACTGATCGTCCGTGAGCTGCCCCACTTACTTTTGAAGCACTACTCAGAGTGTTAACTTTGATCCATAAAGTTATGCGTACATGGCCTGAAGGAATGCTTTCTCCGTTGTGTTCTCTTCCCATTTTTGCAGCTCATCCGATGAGAGACAGCGGAGGGTGCTGCTACCATCAGATGTATGGCCCCCACTGTGCCTCTGGTCAGCCCACTCCACTCCTTTAGAAGGATCAGAAATGGAGTTAGGTTTAGAAGACCTTTAGAAGGACTTTTTGTCCTTTGTGAAATAATTTCATGAGAGTTGGAAACCCTTAACACTTCTAGGTGGGCAATTTGAATGTCTGCCGTTAAGATTTTTTAAAAAATGTTTTGATTATTTTAAATTGGGCTATTTGCATCTGTATGGTGTAGTGTACGGTTTTTGATTTTTGCAAGCTGACTTTCTCTCTGTTAGAAAACAAGGGACAGACTGAAACAAATACAAACATGTGCAATTAAGACAGAAGATGGAGAACTGGGAGACCATGCGCCCCCTTATATATTTCTGTGGCACTTTTCAGAGGACCAAGTCTGTTGCAGTTCTTTTCCTGCTCAGATTTTCAGCAGCTGGAGGAGCCCTGTGAGGTAGACTGAATAGGGGGAGTGTGGCATGGAGCAGGAATCTGAACATGACTCCTGAAGCGACCTGGGCATAAGCATTCGGTGTCTTACCAAAAAAAAGTGGTCTGCCTTCATTGCGTATGAACATCGCTACTTACTATTTTAACTTTGTTGAATTCCCGCCCTGCCCCCCATATGAATTCTGTTGTTCTTGTCAGGTTATTTGCAGGCATTAAACTTACTCATATATTTTCCTCTCCCCCCCCCCCGCCCCTGCCCCAAATTTAGGAGGCAGAGAAGTCGAATGAAGTCAACAGAGCAATAAGAGTTGTTGAAAAAGAAACGGACTCTACGCTCCTGCTCCGCAGTTTGGCTGAGCACTAAGATGTCTGTGGACATGAACAGCCAGGGCTCTGACAGCAATGAAGAGGACTATGATCCAAACTGTGATGAGGAGGAAGAGGACGAAGAGCCTGGGGACATTGAGGATTACTATGTGGGGGTGGCAAATGACGTGGAGCAACAGGGAGCAGATGCCTTTGACCCTGAGGAATATCAATTTAGCTGCCTGACTTACAAGGAATCGGAGAGTACCCTGAATGAGCACATGGTCAGCTTGGCCTCTGCATTAAAGGTGAGCAGCACTGTGGCATGCGATGAAGGTGCACCTTTAAGGGCTGCAAAACGGACAAGGAAAACTTGAATCGCTTGGTCTGCCATCAGAGCTGTAAGTGAAAAAATGACCAAAACTGCTGTGGATCTGGGGTGGCTGTGTTTCCAGTTTCACTTTGTGTGTGTGCCCCCTTTCACAGAGCACAAGTACTTTAATACCCATAGGCACTCTCCTTTACTGACTTCCTAGTACTTAACGCAGGCATAGGCAAACTCTGCCCTATAGATGTTTGGGACTACAATTCCCATCATCCCTGACCACCGGTCCTGTTAGCTAGGGATCATGGGAGTTGTAGGCCCAAAACATCTGGAGGGCCGAGTTTGCCTATGCCTGACTTAACACTTCTTGTTTAAAAAAGTTTCTAGTGCTCAGTGCTGTATATTTTTGTGGTGGTGTCTGTTCTAGGCTTAAGGTCAAATGGGATTTGGGGTAGGAGTTCTCTCCCTTTTGGTCACTGTTCATACTATGGCTCTCATTTCTTCCCATGGTCTTTCAGTGCTAATCTCCTTATCTGTAGTAACATCTTTGCAAATGCGTCTCCTCTTCACTTGCCACTGCCATTTCAGCCCTTTCTAAAATGACTGCTGTAAAATGCAATATTGCAGTTGGTATAAACTCCGGTCAACTGCAAGACCCTTTTCTTTTGCAAAGCATCTCAAAGGAGGAAAAAAAGTCAATTGCACCTGTGCTAAGAGATCTATCAAACCAAGCTCCCACATTCACCATATTGCATGGAGAAGCTGGGGCCAAACCAGAATGAGAAATCATTTATAGGGGCATTAGGAAAATGGAAGGGTGATGTGTAGGTTGTGAGCCTGAAGTTTGTTGTTGTTTAGTCGTTTAGTCGTGTCCGACTCTTCGTGACCCCATGGACCATAGCACTCCAGGCACTACTGTCTTGCACTGCCTCCCGCAGTTTGGTCAAACTCATGTTCGTAGCTTCGAGAGCCTGAAGTTACTGGCTGTTTTATATAGGCAGTGATGCCCATGCTGCTCCCCCGGGATAAAATCTAGAATAAATAAGGCAAAGTGTTATACTGTGCTAGCTTGCATTAAGCAAAATGGTAGCTCTTGATCTGAGCTTCGTATTGGGTTGCTTAAAAGTTCTCAGTGCAACTGGAAAGCACTTTATTTGTCGTTCTTCGTTGCATCATAATTGGGTCTTACTTCTGCATTGCACATTTGGCCCCAGAAGTTATTGCAAAAGAGGAAGCCCAAGATGATATGCAAATAACTGTGGAGCTAAAATAGATTCCAAGTGAGTACATGGAGAAAAGACACATTAAAAGTTCCAGTTCAGAAATTTGATAATGTGTTGTGCATCTTAAGGAGAAATAATCATAGACTTCAGGAGAAGCAGACTGGGTCTCCTGAAATCCTATAATTACCATGACAAATGGATTGTTAGAGGTGGGCGCTGTTGCCTGCTGCTGTACCAGTGACTAATTGCTCCTCGGGGGGGGGGGGGGAGAGACAATTTCTATACGTGCTGAAGGGAAGAGAACAATAATCTTCTGTAAGTATTTGGTTAATAATGCTTGGGCGGTAGCCGTAATCCAGAAGCTTTCAAGCCCTTTTGCAGATGCTCAGAGCTGAGTTCAATTTCTGAGCAGAAGCCAGCATTTGACACTTGGTGCAAGCCAACTGGCATAATCGTGACACATAGTAGTGGACTGCCGTGAACTTAAAGCCACTAACAACACTTATCACCAAGAAAGTAATGCACGGAATAGGTTTCTGTCTTTTAACAGCATTATGGGCACTTGAAACCTCAGATTCACCAGGCTAAATGAACCAAATGAAACTCTGGACACAATAAATTCTGTGAAGCTTATCAAGACATAATTGAGAATGCCAGTCTTGTTCTGTATGTGCACATAAAGTGCCTGCAAGTTCCTGGAAAGGACGGTGCAGCTCTGAATTCTCTGAAGGTGTGCTAATGGATGCATGGCCCTCTTCCACACTTATTAAAGTTCATAGTTTCATTGTGGAATCTTATTTGCTCTTTAGAAGCTGGTTTTCCTCAATTTTTGAACTGCCGTCTAGATTTGACAGCAGAAATAACCTGGATTCTTAATTGACATTGTGCTCTTCAAACGCATTGTCACGCTGCATCCCCTTCAGTAGGAAAGAGGATATATTTCTAGGCTAAGCCAAGTTTGAGGCAATTCACGGTGGAGAAATCAAGCAGTTGTAAACTCTGGGAATGGTTTTAGTGTGCTGTCTTGCTTTTCTCCAGCCTGCAAAAAAGAGTCCTCTATTAATTGGAGTTGGTGCTTTTTAGCCAGGCTCACTTCCCATTTGGTTAAATGGTATTCTGGATATCATTATATGAGCAGCCTCCATTGAATCCAGGGAGCCTCCTAATTACAAACGTGTCACGCTTTGCAATTAGCGCCATGTCACCTTCGATACCTTGAGCAATTATTCTTAGCAGTGCTTAAACCGTACTGTGATTATGGTCACCTAAACAGTTTTGATAATCCTGAGCTAATCCTTTTGTGACTGCTTCTAGTGTGTTGTGCTGCCAAATTGGTCCTTCAGAGACCTGCCTTGGTTGGCTGCTTTATTTGTCGCGTTGGAAACAGGGTCTGCATCAGCCATGTGGGGGCTCTTGGCAGGTCTGGTCAACAGCTACCACCAATGCTTTGCCGCTGCTCCTCAATGCCCTCCCTATCTTTCTCTTTGCAGCAACAGAGCCAGCTCATTATTCCCCCCCCCTACCGCACATCCCAATTCCTTTTGCCCCACCCCTCTTACTTAAAGCAACGCGATTTGTCACTGCAATAGTGGTAGCCAACAATTATTCTTGTTCTAGCATTTAAAAGAGATCTTTCCTTTTTCCATTATCTTAGCCCTTGTTTTGGTATGCTGTGGTCACACTGCATAAAGAAAAAATTAATGTCTCGTAAGGCAAAGTATCAGGATGTCTGGTGTGTTTCCTTGGCAAGCCTGAATATAGTGCTATCAGGAAGACCTGAGCCTCTTCCCAGGGGTAACCACTTACCGGGCAATCTTGCGTAGCTATATTTGCACAAAAGCTACTTTGATACCTTTCACTTCCTCCTTGTTTGACAAGTGTACAGAGGCAGTTCAAAATCCATCCTACTTCTCTTTTGATTCATGGATCCCTAAGGCTACCACTCTTGTGGATTTGCAAGAAGTAAAGTTTTTGTCTCACAGCAGTTGGATCTTTGTAGCATGTGGAGACCAGGGGAAGCACATTTTCCAGAGGAGTAGCTATTTTTGTCTTTTGCAGCACTGCCATAACAGTCTTATGGCACCTTTAAAGTCTAGGGGTGAGATCAGAAGGCAGTGGGTGCAAGTTCTTCCTCCTCCCCCTGTAGCCTCCACAACTGGCTCTGAGCATCCATCCCTACAGAGCATGTTTGCGGGGCTGCAGGAGGGAGAGGAAGGGGACGTCCTCTATGCACAAGCAGAATGCCACAGTCTTAGACTGTATTGCCCTGTATTGTATTGTGTTATGGCACAAGCTTTCTTAAACACACATGGCTGGGGTTTTTTTGTAATGGAATGCAGAAAATGACAGACTGTGTTAATTATGTTATTAATAGCCGCCATTCACAGAAAGCAGTGTTTAACAACAGGCATCTTGTTATTGGTAAGCCAATTAACACATGCAGTGTGGTTTCAGTCCATAAGTAATAGGGTTGAACCTCTTGATGTGTTGAATTCAGTAGTTTCACATTGCAGTTCCCTTCTGAAGTTCCTTTGTTCAAGGCTGGTCACCTTAAAGTTAGTGACATTATAGCATCTAGGGAAGCTGAAATGTTCTTCTGCTGGTTTTTTTTTTTTATTCCATTTCTGTTTAAAGATTTGTGCCCATTCATGCTTTTACATAGAATGCAGAGCGGCATTGTTGGCAGTTGACATATTTCATGTTATTTTTATTTTATTTATTAAATTTATATTCTGCCCTTCCTCCCGAAGAAGCCCAGGGCAGTAAATAGACCCACAATTTAAAAACTAAAGCATCCTGAAACAAACACATATTTTTTCCTGCTGTGTGTCAAGTTAGGGTGTACAATTACATTAAATGCATACACTTCAAAGGCAGACCTTTTGTGCATGAAGCAAAACAGGACAAAATGGACCTATGATTGAATGCCGGCAAGACTAAAACGAGAACCCATCTCTACTCTGAATTAATAGGCTGATGAGCATTTGTGCACAAGTGGTCAAACTGCAGAAATGGTTGTCATGCTGACATTTAATTTGTTCCATGACGTAAGCACTTGGGCTCAGAAAGAGTGTAAGCAGCAGCTGGAGAAAAATCATCTTCATCCCTATTTGTTAGGAACAAATGGTCACTTCATTTTTTGCATTTTTACTCTAGTACTACAGTGGTGCCTCGCTGAATGAATGCCCTGCTTAATGAAATTTCCGCTTAATGAAAGGTTTTTTTCTAGTGGAGGTTGCCTCGCTAGACGAATTCGTTTTACGAAAAAATCGTCTAGCGAATCGCGGTTTCCCATAGGAATACATTGAAATTCAATTAATGCGTTCCTATGGGCAAAAAAAAAATTCAAAAAAATTCAATGCATTCCTATGG
Organism: Zootoca vivipara; assembly: GCF_963506605.1. Lineage (NCBI taxonomy): Eukaryota > Metazoa > Chordata > Lepidosauria > Squamata > Lacertidae > Zootoca > Zootoca vivipara. Next base: position 20,737,295 of record NC_083277.1, on the reverse strand, counting down.
GATTCGCTAGACGAATTTTTCGTTATAAGAAAAGACCCATGGAACGAATTAAATTCGTCTAGCGAGGCACCACTGTATACTCAAATATGGTTTACAACCCATAGAAATAGGCTGTACTGCCTTTAAAGTTTTTTTTATACTACTGTGATGTTTTGTGAAAGGGTGACGTAAATACTTTCATAAGTTAAAATTATAAAATTGCATTTTATTTATTTATTTATTTAATATCCCACCTTTCTCCCAGGGCAGGACTCAAAAGCAAGGCAGCTCACAGCATAGTTTAAAACCAGGCACAACTTAAAAACATGCAAGAAATATAAATATTTAAAAGCTGATAAATAAGTAACCCTGCATAATAAAATACATAATACAAATGTTGCCATCTTTTTAAACAATTCAAAATGGATCTAAAAACAAGCTAACAAAAATTTGCCATTCACTTATAAATAGTATTTGCATATATTTTGTTGGTTTTATCCTCTAACAAGAAAACAAAGCCACCTGCTATCGAGTGCAACAAACCCAAGACAACCTCAGCAAAAAATGTCATGCACAAATGTCACGGAAGCCATGCAAAAAGTGCAACTGCTGAATCCTGCCCTATGGATCCTGTCTCTGCATAACAGCACGCAAACCACCAGACGAAGACATTTCTATTTACCCAGACTTTTGGTAGTTAAGGTAGCCTCTAGGGTGGGGTAGAGCGTGTCCTGCTTATTGTGTTATTGCATGAGCATTTTAAGAGTTTTGTTATTGGACATTGTGTTTAAAAATTTTCCAGCTTTTAACTGATTTTATCTATTTGCATTTTCTCTTAATTTTCTTTGAGCCTTTACTGTATTTTGTATAAAGCAACTGACAAATGCTGATAGTAGTAGTAGTAGTAGTAGTAGTAGTAGTAGTAGTAAACAACCAACACACGTCCAGTCGCTCAGTTGCTGCTCATCTTTATGGCTGCCCTTTCCCCACATGGTCAACAATTTGCCAGTTAATCTCTAGTTTTGAATTGTGAATTGCTGCTGATAACGGTTACAATAAAAAAAAATATATTTTCCCTACAGATAGGTTGTATTAAGGTAAAGGGTAAAGGGGCCTCTGACCATCAGGTCCAGTCGTGTCCGACTTTGGGGTTGCGGCGCTCATCTCGCTCTATAGGCCTCCGGGTCATGTGACCAGCATGACAAAGCTGCTTCTGACGAACCAGAGCAGCGCACGGAAACTCCATTTACCTTCCTGCCGGAGCGCTCCCTATTTATCTACTTGCACTTTGGTGTGCTTTCGAACTGCTAGGTGGGCAGGAGCTGGGACCGAGCAACAGGAGCTCACCCCTTTGCAGGGATTCGAACCGCCGACCTTCTGATCAGCAAGCCCTAGACGCTGTGGTTTAACCCACAGCGCCACCTGGGTCCCCTAGGTTGTATTAAACAGAGTAATTTTCACTTACTCATTCTTCTGAATGTCGCAACATCCGGAGAAACAGGGAGGAATGGTTTTGAGAGTGAAATTGAGGTGCAAGTTGTGGCGTGCTTTTCTGTAAGGAGACTGAGGAACTAAAAGAAACCACAGTGATGTTTCTCTGGGCCCTGTTCCTGTTTCAGTGCATGAGGAAGAACCTGGAGAAGCAAAAACGTCTTCCATTGCCTATTAATTCCTGCTAAATCAATTTTGCAGGCACCTACCTCCTATGAGAGGAACTGGTGCCCAAATCTGTGCAGATATAACCCTGCAAGTACACTGTAATATGAAGCCTGTTTAAACCACTCATTGCAGAGAACTTAATTCTCCCTTGAATGTCACTTGAATCAATGGAGTCTTGGGCAGAGCTATTAAGTTTGCTTGGCACAGTCAACCTTATGAAATGCATTCTTCTGCTTGCATAATTCTTCCAATATTTCAGTTATCAAATCTGGAGTAAGGGGCTTTCGCTAGTGCGGGATTTCCCAAACTTGGGTTTCCAGCTGTTTTTGGGCTACAGCTCCCATCATCCCTAGCTAGCAGGATCAGTTGTCAGGGATGATGGGAATTGTAGTCCACAATCAGCTGGAGACCCAAGTTTGGGAAACCCTGCGCTAGTGGGACCCGTTAGTTGAATCCTGCCCATGTTTTTGTTCTTGGTCTTGAGACATAAGTGGAAAACTAAGTAATATGGTGGCTAAGGGGAAGAACATTTGAGAGGGGTAGATCTTTGCTTTTCCTTGGGAATGTTGGTAGCATTGCGAAAATACAAATTGGCCTTGTTTTGTAGATATGGGAGGTAGATATGTCCTTGCAGCGGGTATGTTTGACACGTTAATTTAATCTGGTTTTTCTCCCTCCCCCTTTCCTTCTTTAGGTATCTCATGCAGTTGCTAAGCTTGTATTAGTTAGCTTCCACTGGCAAATATCAGAAATTTTGGAAAGGTAAGCACGTCTTCAAGCTGTGGAGCATTATTACTGTGGTTTTCTTTTCACTGCCCTTGGAGTATCATATTTTCTTTTTCTTTGAGCCGTTTCCAGAGTTGCAATCCTATGAACACTTGGTATTGCACACTGGGATTTAATTTTCAAGTAAGCAGATGCTGGCTACTTTGAAAATTGAAAAAAGGGATAATGATCCATGGCTGATGAAGAATATGGTTCATTGGCCGGCCTTGGTTTGGAAAAAAACAAGGGGTGCACGTGTAGGCTAAAGTAAAAAAATCAAAAACGCGCACAAAAACGCTGATTTGGAAATTCAATTTATGTGAATAGTAGTAGTTAGCATAAAGCACCCATTTCAAAATGCATCCTTCATACATTTTGCTGTTAAGGCCAAACACACAAAACAATTAACATCTGTTCAATATACCGCCTATAAACATTTTAAAACAATAAGGCCCTGCTGATATAAATAATAAATTTCATTAATATAATAAAAGTTATATAAAAATACTCCAAAAGCTACTACAGCCATAATATAATCACTTCGGCTAATAAATTGTTACTACATAATTGTTGCTTACCAATCTTATGATCATACAAGCTTCACTGAAACAAACAAACAAACAAAAACTTCCCTGGTGCCCTGATCTTAATGCCAAATCCTATTGTATCTCAGTTATACTTCTACACAAATTTAATTGGTTGCAACTCTTTTTTGCTCATTAGCATTTGATGCTGAAGACACTACTATTTACGTAAATTGAAATTTTCAAATCGGCCTTTTCGTGCATGGCCTTGGTTTGGGACAGGATTCCCCCCCCAACCTTATACTTTGTTTATCATAATGACCTGCTTTCCTTGGTGGCTGTGATGCTGAATAAAATTATGAATGTAGACGTTTCCCGCTGAAATCTGTAGCTCTTGTTTCATCAGCTCTGCAGCTATGGTTCTGTGCTGATTTGAAGTTTTAACTCTTCCTTCAGGCACAATTCCAATTCTGTCCAGTTGCTAGTGGAAGCACAAGTTCAGCCTGCCTCATCCAAACACGTGAGTAACGGACTGTTCCTGCATGCTTGATGCTAAAACTCCTTGTATAGTTCCCCAGAGACTAGTTCTTGCCTCCTTGCCTGCTCTCTGCTGGTTCATGTAGTGCCGCTGCACAAGAGAAGTGGCTCTTGTGGGTTCAGTAATAAAATTCTGGCGTAAAGCTACGATCCTGACCTCGTACACTTCTTTGGATCTGGTCGGATCTTTGAGATTTTGCCGCAGGAAGCAGTGAAATGCACTTCTGCTGCCAGTTGTACAGCAGTGGTGGCCAGGATCTGTAGGGTTTAATCTGCAGAGTAAAGGATTAGTTCTCTGGTATTATCGTCAGTTCTTGAAAGTTACCCTGAACTGTGTTGTTTTAAGAGTATGGCTAACCAAGCTACCAGCTCTGGAAAGAGGTTGCCTTTTTACTTTCAAGCAGAAAGGTCTTGTGTATCCAGAAAGCTCTCTGTGATTTCCAAGCCTAGTTGACTTGGGAAATGAATTAGATAAGCTTCTGGTTCATAAGTTTAACCTTTTTACAAGTGCGGTTGGGACATTTGCACATCTTGGGGAATTCTGTTAGCAGAAAGGTAGCTCTCTTGGGCTCTAAACAGGATGTGCAAGTTGGAGGGTTCTTTTGAGCTATATTCCAAACCATAAATGAGTTTGTTGGTAATGTATGTAATTGCCCTGAGATCAAAACCAGCCTCGCTGCCCTACTGTCTCACAGAAAGCACCCAATACTGTGCTGAGCTGCTTGCTCAGCTCTTCACTATCCAAAAGATCGGGCCTTGTGCTTCTCCCCTTTTACCTGAAATATATTTAGTTGCTCTCAACATGTCTTACCCTGTAGAGATGGGGAAACTTGTGACCCTGCATATGTCGCTGGACTACAATTCCCATCACCCCTGAACATTGTCTATGCTGGCTTGAGTCAATGGGAGCTGGAGTCCAAAATCAGGGAGGGTCACAGGTTCCCCAACCCTGATGTAGAGCAATTTTTTTTTTTGTAGAACAGGATGGTATATAGTTGCTGCAATAGCTGATCTAGTGTCCACTTGCCATCCTGCAGTGCTGATGTAATCAAGGCAGGCATCCCCAAACTGCAGCCCTCCAGATGTTTTTGCCTACAACTCCCATGATCCCTAGCTAACAGGACCAGTGGTCGGGGAAGATGGGAATTGTAGTCCAAAACATCTGGAGGGCCAAAGTTTGGGGATGCCTAAATTAAGGTAACTGCTGGAAACTGCAAATCCAGAGACCTCTGAGAGGGAACAGCTTCTTTTGCCATTGGCAGATAAGTGGGCCTAACTTGTACAAGTGTCTCCACGGATCACAATTAGATTCCATGTACCTAAGCTCACTTAACATACAACATACATTGCTGTCAATAAAAGTGTATCGATATGTAGAAGCCCATGTATATTATCCAATGCTGGAGACTTGTTAACATTGTTTGGTAGATCAACAAGATATAACTGGGCACAAAGTGTCTCAAACGGGAGCTGGAGATGTGCGGCTAATAAACATGCATTTAATATACTGTAGGTCACATAACTTTAATGAATGAGTTCCCATATGAATGAGTTGTGGCTTTGTTGATATGCTTGCTTACAACTGTTTCTCCATTGTTTTTATCTGATCCAGTTATGACTGCTGCAATATTCACTCTTTGATGATCAAGTCTGAGTTTGAGGATTAGCTAATAAAGGAATACCCCCTTCTAATCATTCTTGCTGCTGCTTCATTCTGTAATATGAGCAACATAAATAAATGGCTCCCTCTTTGATCTGGCCGCAGAGTGAAACCTAGTTTGTCCTCCTCCCTTTTTTAAATTCATCCTCCCATTTGACCAAGCCCTTGGGGGATAGCCATGAAATCGATTATGAAAAGAACAGTGAGAAGCAGTTGTCAGAAGCTCAAAGTGACATGTAACCAGCATAAATTAAATGGGTGCAGTAATCTAGGAGCCAGCGAAGTGTGAATGCATCCCGAGAAACTACAGTGTGTTGCATTTCGTTGCATTCTTGCTAACTGTTCCCACATAGGATGAAACGAGAGAAAGTGACGCCGCAACTCATGCAGACCGTTCGCTGCAAACTGCAGTTTGGGCTCTTGTCAGTAATTTTAGCTTTCTCTCCCTCCCTTCCCCCCTTTTCGAATTCCAGGCCATGGTACATTCCTCCCAGCACTGCGCGGTGTGTATGCAGTTTGTCCGAAAGGAAAACTTGTTGTCTCTGGCTTGTCAGCACCAGTTCTGCCGCAGCTGTTGGGAGCAGCACTGTACAGTTCTCGTCAAGGATGGAGTCGGAGTTGGTGAGCTCAGAGCAACGTACCCCTTCTGTACCCTATCACATGCCTCTTTCCCTCCCGTCTTCTTTCAACTTTAAAAACTTTTCATAATCTTATGTGAGCAGAGGTGGGGAGCCTGCGACCCTCCAACCCCCGATACATGGAGCGTGGCCGATCCAAGGCAATCGCCTTAAGTCGCATTTATGTTTATCACCCCAGCAGTTACAGAACTTGTTGTGGGACATCGGTCAATCCCATGCAGCCTTTTCTGCAACTTCCTGATCTCCACCTACAGATTCAGTCATACGGTCAACTGCCTCAGTCTTCTCTGTTCTCTTGGTTCAATAGAGAGAGAGAGAGAATAAACATAAACCTCTGCTTTGTCCCTGGTGACACAGTAATGTGGTCGTCACATGCAATAGCTCCTCTGGCTTTTTAAACAGGTGTCTCCTGCATGGCTCAGGACTGCCTGCTCCGGACTCCTGAAGATTTTGTGTTTCCATTGCTACCTAGCGAGGAGCTGAAAGACAAATACAGACGCTACCTCTTCAGGGATTACATTGAGGTATTGTTTTCTGTTTTGCCATCAGGGTGTTCTGTGTGTTCTTCAATGCCAATGGAAATGCACATACAGTGGTACCTCGCTAGACGAATGCCCTGCTAGACGAATTTTTTGCTAGACAAATGGGTTTTGCGATTGGAGGTTGCCTCGCAAGACGAATTCGTTTTGTGAAAAATTCGTCTAGCGAATTGCGGTTTCCCATAGGAATGCATTGAAATTCATTTAATGCGTTCCTATGGGAAAAAACAAAAACAAAAATTCAATGCATTCCTATGGAATTCGCAAGACGAATTTTTCGCAAAACGAATTGACTCACAGAATGAATTAAATTCGTCTTGCGAGGCACCACTGTGATACATTTCTGTGAATTAGCATCATTTCATTAAAACTCATAGTCCTCTATCCTGACAGATTCACTTAGCTGCCAAATGCTCCAGTTTTACTCGATCACTATAAAATATACAGTTACCCAGTCTCTTTATTTTATCAAGGCTTCCTTATACTTTTTTTAAAAATTCCTTGTTCAGGCTTTGTTTTTCTTTAAAAAAAAAAAAGCCAAACCACTGATGTACATGAAAAAAGGAAATGCAGTGGATCTATACCCCCACAAGAGATTTAAATACCATTTCTTGATTATTTCTTCCACTTGATAAAGAGAAGAATTGCAGTTCTTTAAATCAGTTTAATTTCTTGATTGAATTTACAACTGACCTGAAGGGATGCTTTATAAACAACTGTAGCAAGAAGTAAGGGCATAATATCGGTTTCATAAAGCAGTTAGAAGAAAACAATGTAAATATAATGTATGGATCAGACTGGCTGCCAGGGCACATTAAAAAGCTTTTTATTTTTCTTGGTAGTCTGCAGGAGAATTTCCCCTCCTTTTTTTTTTCACAAGGATACCAAGGACCTACATTGGGTCTCCCATAGGTTAGATTTTCAATATGATATGATGGGCCTTTTTACACCTGATTGATCAGAAGTAATGATTCCTTCCTACTCAGCTGGGCCAATTTCTAACAGAGGCTTGTGATGGGTTTCTTTGCAGAGCCATTTCCAGCTGCAGCTCTGTCCCGGCGCAGACTGTCCTATGGTCATACAGGTACAGGAGCCCAAAGCTCGCAGAGTGCAGTGCAATCGATGCAATGAAGTTTTCTGGTAAGAAAATTAAACTTGAGTTGTGAGCAGAGGGACAGCAAGGCACGAGTTTTCCTTAGCCAAGTAACCAGAATAGTCCAGAGAGGGAGACTACTTGACAAGAGCTGCTTAGGCCATCCTATGCAAAGTATATGAAAATAAAACTTGGTGAGATCAAATTGCCCATGCCAAATTAGCTCTCAAGGGTGCTTCTCCAGTCGAGCTTTGGAAGTGTCCCTCGTGGCTGAAGAAGCTTGCAAACACAGCTATACACAGCTATCTCTAAGGCAGAATTGTCAATGGCTGGCCAAATTGATGTATTAGGGATACGGGAAACTGCCTTACACCAAGTTGGACCAGTGGTGCTTCTAACTCTGTTATTGTTGACACTGAGCCGCAGCGGCTCTCCAGAATGGAGTCCTCCTCGGCCCTCCCTGGAGATGCCGCGGATCGAACCTGGATCCTTTTTCATGCCAAGTATGTGCTCTGCCACTGAGCTACAGACAATCCCCATTAAAGTTGTGAGCGTTGAATGAACACCTAAAGGAGATGCTACAACAGGGGTATGGACCTTTTCTCAGCTCGAGGGTTACATTCCCCCATGGTAAACCACCTGGGCAGGGCCAGGAGCAAAAGTGGATGTAGCGATGAGTGTGTCTCCTGTCTTTTGTACCACCTCAACTACATTCCAGCCCCCAAAAGTCCACACATCTTGTCAGCCTCCATCCAGACAAGCAGGAGGAATTATTGCAGATTAATAGTACATTGTAAGCAGGCAAAAGCCCTCAGAGAAGCCATGGAGCAGGGCTGCTGAGGGGTGTAACCTGGGAGAGTCTTAAGGACCAGGTGTTTGGTTTTCCGGGTCTGAGGTTCCCCATCCCTCTGCTACAGTAGAAATAATTTGCCAGGAGTGCATGATGGCTATTCACAATCAAGCCAGTCTTGGATGGCACAGTCTTCAAATAACCTGTCCTGAGTGAACTGACACCTGAGGGATGGAATAAGCGTAGGGAGAAGAAGTGCTTATAAGGACTTTGAAGAAGACAGCAATACTTTACTACAATACAGTTGTACCTGGATCCCGAACACCTTGTTACTTTGATGTTTTGGCTCCCAAGCACCGCAAACCCAGAAGTGAGTGTTCTGGTTTGCGAACATTCTTTGAAACCCGAACGTCCGACAGGGCTTCCGTGGCTTCTGATTGGCTGCAGGAGCTTCCTGCAGCCAATCAGAAGCAGCGCTTTGGTTTCCGAACATTTTGGAAGTCAAACGGACTTCTGGAACGGATTCCGTTTGACTTCCAAGGTACGACTGTGTTGTTGTTGTTTAGTCGCTCAGTCGTGTCTGACTCTTCGTGACCACATGGACCAGAGCACGCCAGGCACTCCTGTCTTGCACTGCCTCCCGCAGTTTGGTCAGACTCATGTTGGTGGCTTCGAGAACACTATCCAACCATCTCGTCCTCTGTCGTCCCCTTCTCCTTGTGCCCTCCATCTTTCCCAACATCAGGGTCTTTTCCAGGGAGTCTTCTCTTCTCATGAGGTGGCCAAAGTATTAGAGCCTCAGCTTCAGGATCTGTCCTTCCAGTGAGCACTCAGGGCTGATTTCCTTCAGGATGGATAGGTTTGATCTTCTAGCAGTCCATGGGACTCTCAAGAGTCTCCTCCAGCACCATAATTCAAAAGCATCAATTCTTCGGCGATAAGCCTTCTTTATGGTCCGGCTCTCACTTCCATACATCACTACTGGGAAAACCATAGCTTTAACTATACGGACCTTTGTTGGCAAGGTGATGTCTCTGCTTTTTAAGATGCTGTCTAGGTTTGTCATTGCTTTTCTCCTAAGAAGCAGGCATCTTTTAATTTTGTGACTGCTGTCACCATCTGCAGTGATCATGGAACCCAAGGAAGTAAAATCTCTCACTGCCTCCATTTCTTCCCCTTCTATTTGCCAGGAGGTGATGGGACCAGTAGCCATGATCTTAGTTTTTTTTATGTTGAGCTTCAGACCATATTTTGCGCTCTCCTCTTTCACCCTCATTAAAAGGTTCTTTAATTCCTCCTCACTTTCTGCCATCAAGGTTGTATCATCTGCATATCTGAGGTTGTTGATATTTCTTCCGGCAATCTTCATTCCGGCTTGGGATTCATCCAGTCCAGCCTTTCTAATGATGAATTCTGCATATAAGTTAAATAAGCAAGGAGACAATATACAGCCTTGTTGTACTCCTTTCCCAATTTTGAACTAATCATTTATTCCATATCCAGTTCTAACTGTAGCTTCTTGTCCCACATAGAGATTTCTCAGGAGACAGATGAGATGATCAGGCACTCCCATTTCTTTAAGAACTTTCCATCATTTGCTGTGGTCAACACAGTCAAATGCTTTTGTGTAGTCAATGAAGCAGAAGTAGATGTTTTTCTGGAACTCTCTAGCTTTCTCCATAATCCAGCGCATGTTTGCTATTTGGTCTCTGGTTCCTCTGCCCCTTCGAAATCCAGCTTGCACTTCTGGGAGTTCTCGGTCCACATACTGCTTAAGCCTGCCTTGTAGAATTTTAAGCATAACCTTGCTAGCGTGTAAAATGAGCGCAATTGTGCAGTAGTTGGAGCATTCTTTGGCTACGTGTATGACTGTACATTAGTGACAAATGGGTAAGGCTGTGAATATACTGCCAAAAAAAATAAAAACCTGAACTCTGCCATCAGAGGATGGAGTAGGGGTGAAAGGACTTCTGCTAGTGTGACAGGGCTTTCCTCCTCCCCCCAAAAAAATTCCTTGATGGGGGCGGCAGGTGAACCTCTTGAACAGTGCACAGAGTGAAACGAGGTGGAATTGTTCCATCTGGCAAGCTGAAATGCTTGCACTGACTATATGATTGCCATAACGCTGCAGTGAATTCCTCCCACTGTTTTTTCCCCTAATTGGTCAAGGTGGAGTGTGTGCATGGAGTGAAGAGGGTCATTGTAGCCCAGTCGTCTGGCTCCTGGAAAGTTCACTCAGCCCTTCCCCAGAGCTTACATGATACTCTGCCCACATAACCTGTCCCGAGCTTACCTTGGCATAAACAAGAGCTGAAATGTTTTTTGAGTTTGGCTTCTTTCATTTTTTTAATTGAGACTTGCAAGATACTAAGTTTTGTTGCAGTACCAAATACAGGTCTTTCATGATGTGTGTGTGTGTGTGTGTGTGTGTGTGTGTGCGTGTGTGTGTGCGTGCATGCGTGCGTGCGTGCGCACGTGCACTTGCATGCACCCTACCAAGAGTCTGAACGGTGCTTGTGCAGCATTACAGAGAAAACATAACACTGTGTACGAGTCCCTTTTCTGCTACCTTTTTTTAAAAGTCATTGGTTGCATGCAATATGATTTCTGGAAAGTGGACATGCCTTTCTCTTTGTTTTAAGTTTCAAGTGTCGGCAGATGTACCATGCTCCCACAGATTGTGCCACCATTCGAAAATGGCTCACCAAGTGTGCAGATGACTCTGAAACAGCCAACTATATCAGTGCTCACACTAAAGATGTAAGTGTGTGTGTGGGAGTGACCTTTCCATTTATAACTTTGCTCCTTTTCAGTTTTTTTCAGTGGGGGGTTGCAGCAAGCTGCTCTTACATGCTAGATGTTTGTTTATGGTTTTCTCTCAATCTATTTTCAAACGTTTCTATAGCTAATGTGTGCTGTATTCTAAATAGAGAATGTTGAGTATAGAACATTTCGCCCCCTACCTAGTACCATCCCTTCTTTCATTCTCATCTCCATCTCCTCCTAATACATGACTCACCAGTGCCCACCAAGCAGACTAAAGGCACAGTTACACAAAATGGAAAGAAGGTGAAAGGGGTGGGTGGAAAGTATTGGTCTAATCTTCCTGTTTGCATACCTGATACTTGGATCTCCCAGAACGGAGAACCAGGTCTTATTTACGTTTTTCAGATCACACTAGAGAGAAGTTAGACAAGTTAGAACAGGGTTTCCCAAACTTGGGTCGCCACCTATTTTTGGATTACAATTCCCACCATCCCAGACCACTGGTCCTGCTAGCTAGGGATGATGGGAGCTGTAGTCCAACAACAGCTGGAGACCCAAGTTTGAGAAACCCTGAACTCTAGAAGAAAGGAAGTGTGAGCAGAAGGTAAAAGGAATCTGAAGGCATTTTAATTGTAGTACTGGTGAAGAATGTGCAAAGTAAATCGAATGTAAGGAGAAACTAATGAAGAAATATTGGGCAGCATGGGATAGCATTGAAGGGAAGTAAAGAGCATAGCTGCCAAGTTATCCCTTTTTTTAAGGGATTTTCCCTTATGCTGAATAGGCTTCCTTGCGAGAAAAGGGAAAACTTGGCAGCTATGGTAAAGAGATGTTTTATAATCTATCCATTGGTCCATCTAGCCATGTAGCATATAACATAACTGTCAGTGGGTCTCCAAAGTCTCAGGCGGAAGTTTTCCCTAGCATGGATCTGTGGCTTCTTTAACTGGAGATTCCAAGGCTCAAACCTTAATACCTACATGCAAATCTTGGTGTAAGGCAGTTTCCTATGTTCCCAAGTAGAACAAGACTGAAATATAATTGTGTCCAAGCAAAGAGAGGGAAAAGGGATTGACGACATAGACAGGCCTGATAATTCTTGCACAAGGGAGGAGTATGAAGAGTTGTCAAAGACCAAACTCCTGATTGTTGAAACACATGGGGCAATCTAAGCTGTGTCCTCTCTTTTCCCCTCTACCTCCAGTGTCCCAAGTGCAATATCTGTATTGAAAAGAATGGTGGCTGCAATCACATGGTGAGTAGATTGTGGACAAGATCAGAAATCCTATACTGCTTAATTTTAGGTGAAATCATTGCCTGCTTCTTATTAATGCCTTCTCTCTCCCCCACCTCTCTCTCTCCTCCAGCAATGCTCCAAATGCAAACATGGTAAGCAGACAGCACCAGGTTTTTTGTGTGTTAAAGTTGGGGCAAATGTTTATCCCTCTGATTTGGATACTATCCCACTGGTCCCATAGAGCTCTTCTAGTTAATGTGCAAGCTCTATGGTAGCATCTTTGCCACTTAGAGGGAGAGGTGTTGATCTCGTTCCTCAAAGAAGCATTGCTTTATTTATTGCCCTGTGCAATAACGTATACTCTCCTGTCCTCTGCAGACTTCTGCTGGATGTGTCTAGGGGATTGGAAGACTCATGGCAGCGAGTACTACGAATGCAGTCGGTACAAAGAGAATCCTGATATTGTAAACCAGAGTCAGCAAGCACAGGCCAGGGAGGCCCTTAAGAAGTACCTGTTCTATTTTGAAAGGGTAGGAGGCATCTCCTTGGCTGGAGCTAACTGTAGCCTTTTTCATGAACCTCACCTTATGCAAAGGGCAATGCTAATGATGATTGTGAGAAAGCGCTCATTGAACAAAACGTTCTGTAGCCACAGATCCAGATCATTCCTCAAGGTTATTCTTCCAGAAGCAAGCTCCTTTTCAGTGATAATCTCTGCCTGTCCTGTAATGATAGTGCTCTTTCCTTGAAGCCAAGAGCAATAGGTTGCTTAAAATTTTCTGGTGCTCTGCAGTGGAATCTTCCTACAAGTGTACAGTTTGCCTTCTGTAAATCTGCATAACTCTGCACCAAAACTGCTTAAAGCTGCCTCTTGGCTTGTCATTCTTAATCCCTATTTAATCAAGTATCTGCATTGTGTAAACACCTAGATTGTCCCCTCCAAAATATATTATGGAAATACGATGTTTGCATATATGTGTGTGTGTTCCACATCACAAATTTAAAAAGGGCATATATGAAAAGCTTTGCTTTCTTCAGACAGTGCTTCAGGAAGCTTTTCTATTTAAAACGTGGCAAAACCTTGCTCCAGTTTGATATCGCTGCAGATTTGAAGTGGGAATGCTAATGTGAATGGAATTGTCTTAGCTCTTCTGGAGTCACTTACCGAAAGATAATGTGGTAATATTTTGTTAGAAAGCAGCAACGATATGTTTGCTTTCTGGTACATCTTGCCTTTTCCAAAGGAGGGACTTTGCATTCTAAGGTGCTTCCGTGCAGTCTTTTCCAATGCGTTGCTGTGGCCTGCTGTTTCCCAGCCTGTCTTTCCCTCCCCTTTATTCCTCATCGTCGTCTTACACCTTACACCATTTTCACAGTGGGAAAACCACAACAAGAGCTTACAGCTGGAGGCACAGACATACCAGCGAATTCAAGAGAAGATACAAGAAAGGGTGATGAACAACTTGGGAACGTGGATAGACTGGCAGTATCTACAGAATGCAGCAAAGCTGCTAGCTAAGGTGGGCGTGCCTAGCTGTTAATTGTAAGATGCTTTCCACTGTGTGCAGAAAGAGGATGGGGTGATATTTAGAATCATAGAGTTGGAAGAGACCACAAGGCCCATCCAGTCCAACCCCCTGCCAAGCAGGAAACACCATCAAAGCATTCTTGACATATGCCTGTCAAGCCTCTGCTTAAAGACCTCCAAATTTGGGGTGGGAGTGGCAATGGTATATGCTGGTCTTAAACTTTGTTGATTGTGAGAGCTTAAATAGTAATCAGGGGCCTGGCATCAACTGCAAGCTATTGCCAAGGAAGGTGCCAGATTGTCTTCCTTAGCACTCTGGGTTGATCTTTGCAGGATTATAGATTAGGGGGTGGGTTGTTTTTAACCTGCTTAGCACCACTTGGAGCTGCTTGGTGGGGAGGTTAGGGTGAGGGAGCGTATTGTGGACCTTTCACTTTTTCCACGCAGCCTGCTGAAGTTCTGTGGCTACTGCATCCCTTGGGAATCTCCACTCTGGCATGCCATTCATTTGGTGTATAGAGTGTATTTTATTTCTGCCTCTGCTCGCTGTGTTGCATGATGGCCTTGTATATAGCACATTGGGCGGGTTTAGCTGCTGAAGGTGGGCACAGTCTTCACAGAACTGACAAACGGGTGTCCCCGACATTTGGAAGACCCACAGAGAACTTTTGTGCAGGCACACGGCGTTAAAAAAACAGCTGTCTTCCTTTCATTCTCTTTTCATTGTAGTGTCGTTACACGCTGCAGTACACATATCCATATGCCTACTACATGGAATCTGGCCCCAGAAAGAAACTGGTAAGAATTGTGGCTCCGTGTTTAATGGTCACCTAAATTTCTTACAGAACCGAGCTGGGAAATGTCAGGCCTCTTGCCGATAGCTGGAAACAGTCCAGAGTCACGTTACGGGAATTGCAACTGCAGTAGCTAAGCAGGTTCTAACTGCAGGGTTGGCACGGAAAACCACCTGGGTACCACATGTGAACCACTGTTGAGTTCTGCAGAGGAAAAACAGTAGAGAATGTAATAGATTAAGTACGGTATGCTGATTAGTTAGTTGTTAGCTACCGTATGCTCTTGACAGCAGTGGTGGGATATGCATTTTTAAAACTATATAGATCAAATCCACTTTCCATGGTTATTTTTATTTACAGGGAGATGACTCACTAATTCAGAATCTTCCTAGTAACTGTTTAAGCTTCCTAGTTTTGTATTCTCCTCTTCTTCAGAGTTGCATACCATGTTTCCCCTTTTTTAAGACACCGTCTTATAACTTTTTTCTCTCAAAAAAACACTGGGTGGCTTATTTTCAGTGGGATGTCTTATTTTTTTATTATGGTTTTTACTTTACGGTCTCCTCGCCCGGGCCGCTGGCTCGGGGCACTGCTGGGCTCTCTGAGTGCTCGGCGCTGCAGCAGCCGCCAGTTCCACTCACCATTGTCCACAGATACCAGATTCCCATGCCCTGGCCCAAATGGCAATGCTGCTTATTCAAAGGGTTGTCAGAATTGTGTTTTTATCTTTTGGAAATCCAGCCATTAGGCTAGCTTGTGTCTTAAATTTCAACTTCAGAATGATTTGGCTTGAGACCTGTTCTGAGGAAGGAGAAGGGCATCAGCATAATTTTATGAGCAATTGTTAGATATGTTCACTTACGGGGATACTGTATGGGATTGCAGACTTTTGTTTTGAAAAACAATAGCCCTCGAGACAGGGCTGGAAGACAGAGCCAGGGCAGATAGAGCAGAAGCAGAGTCTGGAAGTATCCCACTGACTGAAAAAGAGCAAGTTTAGAATCTACCAGATCAGAATGCAGCTGCCTCCAGAAGGTCAGGTAGCTCTGTAAATTGGAGGTTTTAAAAGACACCCCAGTTGTCACCAGAACTGGGTATCTCAATACAGGAATGCCTGAGCAGGGACCACAGAAATACTGGGCTAGCAAGCCACACTTGGCTCTCGTCAGGGGCAAACTCATCCTTTGAAGCAGACACACTCTGCTGTGGTATGGATGAGTGCCCGCATGGCACTTTCTGCTGGGGAAAACAACAGAGGATGGAGTGCCGTGAAGCACACTTGTCTGCAGCAAGAGCCTTACAAGCCAAGGGAAAGCATGCGCTTGTTTTGCTCTGGGCGGCGGGATGGCAGGCGTCCTCGGCTGGGCGGAGGCGAGGCCGTTGGCTCCGGCGCTCCGCCCGGCGCTGCTGGGTTCTCTGAGCTGCTGGGCGCTCCGCGCGCTCCAGCAGCCGGTTCAGGGCGGCGAGATGGCGGGCGTCCTCGGCTGGGTGGAGGCGAGGCTGTTGGCTCCGGCGCTGCTGGGTTCTCCGAGCTGCTGAGCGCTCCGCGCGCTCCAGCAGCCGGTTCAGGGCGGCGGGATGGCGGGCGTCCTCGGCTGGGCGGAGGCGAGGCCGTTGGCTCCGGCGCTCTGCCCGGCGCTGCTGGGTTCTCCGAGCTGCTGGGCGCTCCACGCGCTCCAGCAGCCGGTTCAGGGTGGCGGGATGGCAGGCTTCCTCGGCCGGGTGGAGGCGAGTCCGCTGGCTCCGGCGCTCCGCTCGGCACTGCTGGATCCTCCGAGCTGCTGGGTGCTCTGTGCACTCCAGCAGCCGGTTCAGGGCCGTGGGATGGCAGGCCTCCTTGGCCGGGTGGAGGTGAGGCCGCTGGCTCCGGCACTCCGCCCGGTGCTCTGAGTTGCTGGGCGCTGCCGCTCCAGCAGCCAGTTCCGGGCGGCGGGACAGCATGCAGGCCTCCCCCTCCTGCTGCTGCCATAGCTGGCGTGCTAGGTCCCGCTGGCTGGCTGGGGCGCTCGGCGGTCTCGCTCCACATGTCATGGGTGTATGTCTTATTTTCGGGGTATGTCTTATATTTTGCAAAAGCTTAAAAATCCTGCCATGGCTTACTTTATGACTACGTCTTAAAAAAGGGGAAACACGGTAGCTGCTTCTGTTTGCTGCTTTGCTTTTGTTTCGTAAGGAAGGGGATACAAAACAAACTGCATTCGGCAAGTAAAAGATGAGTCAATGTGCTATTTAAGCTTTGTTTGTTAATCTTCCCAATTTTACCAACTTGTAAAAACAACAGAGACTTATAAAGGGGGCAGGGCTTTCTGTGCTGGTGGAGATGCTGTGGCACTTCAGAATGGGGGTGGGGAAAGGCGGCAGCAAGGTCAGGGGAGCTCCAGGTTGGTGGCAGTGGTAGCCCCAGTAGCTGCCACTCCACGCTTCCATCCAAGCACCGCTGCCACAGTCCTATAGGAAACCTTAAATTACTAGCACATCTTACGAAAGTCTTACACGCTCTACGTGGGACTACCTTTGAAGGTGACCCAGAAAGTAAAACTAATCCAGAATGCAGCAGCTAGACTGGTGACTGGGAGCGGCCTCCGAGACCACATAACACATTGGCTCCAGTACGTTTCCGAGCACAATTCAAAGTGTTGGTGCTGACCTTTAAAGCCCTAAACGGCCTTGGCCCCAGTATACCTGAAGAAGTGTCTCCACCCCCATCATTCAACCCGGACACTGAGGTCCAGCGCCGAGGGCCTTCTGCGAGAAACGAGGTTGCAGGGAACAAGGCAGAGGCCCTTCTCGATAGTGGGGCCCGCCCTGTGGAACGCCCTCCCATCAGATATCAAAGAAATAAACATCTGACGTTTAGAAGACAGCCTTGTTTAGGGAAGTTTTTAATGACTGATGTTCCCCAGCCAGAGTGGTATGAATGAATGAATGAATAAAAAAAATTCCTGGATTCCATCATCCACGTAACCATTGATTAATATCCCTCAGATTATAACATAGGGAGCTCTGAACTGGGAACTTGCCCAGCTTTGAATCCATAAGCTTGCTGGTGCTCTTGTACTGTTGCACATCAGAACGGGCGAAATGACTTTGCATCTATTGAACGTGCTTCGGTTTTTGCTTGTTGTATTTCATTCTTTTCAGAAGAGCCTTCTGGCGTGAATGGTAACAGCAGATGTAGGGTAGAATGAGGATGATGAGAAGCTGCTGTTCCTGTATCTCTTTCCTTCAACAATCTGTTTCATGTTTTCAGTTTGAATACCAACAGGCTCAGCTGGAAGCGGAAATAGAAAACCTCTCATGGAAGGTGGAGAGAGCAGATAGTTATGACAGAGGGGTGAGTAAACAAGTGTTGTTCAACCTCCTGCCACCTCATCTTCTCATCCCAGGAGCTCATTACCTGCACAGAAGGGCTTAAGCAAATCCTATGAGGAAGCAGAGGAATTGGCATTGGGCTGGAGGAGATGGCACTCCAGATCCCTTGGTGTCCTTTTCTTGCCACCTGGAGGTTCTGTACAGTTAGGAGAAAATGCCCACATATTTTTGGGTTGATCTCGGCAACTGCGATAGGCACAATGAATGGGAGGCCACTTTCTGTTCTGAGACTGACTTCCAGTGCATCTTCCAGAGGGGAGACAGGTTCCACCAGTCCCCCCCCCCCAACAACCTCCCCAAGTGCACTGGGGGGGAGGAATCCCCCAACTATCTAGTCCAGCTTTTCAGCAGGCACACTCCTTCTGTAGGAGCATCTTCTTGGTGGAGTTCCAGTTGTTGGAATTCTAGATCCAAGCTGGTGCGTGTGAATTTTTTTAATGGATATCAATTTTTGGCTTCTATAAGGACCACCAGTTAGGTGTTATTTTCTTAACTATTTGATGTGATTAATAGAGCGAGGCACTGGGACCAGGAAGTTTTGAGTTCCTATTCTAAACCACACATCCTTTTTTCACAACCTTAGCCCTATTCAGGTGTTCGTCCTGGATATGCCCCCTTGACTCCTGACTACACACTTTTGCTTCTCAAACTACCACGCTATTCCTTATCTAGACTTGAATACCTGAAGAGGGCTTGTTTCTGTGAGGAGACTGGTACCAAGAGAGATGACTGGTGTTCCTTCCCTCCTTTCTGCTTATCGTTCAAGTCTGTGGATCCATTTCCCTGCCACCACAAACTAGAAATTAACCTGGTTTTACGCCCTCTTTCTCTGCCCACCCAGGACTTGGAAAATCAGATGCACATAGCCGAGCAGAGGAGAAGGACCCTGCTGAAAGACTTCCATGACACATAAAGTAGCAGGAGATGTCAGGGCGCAGGGGTGAGCGCAAAGAGCGAGGTGGCGGTGAGAGCAGCAGAAGAAGAAGCAACACGAGAAGCTGGCCCCCGCCCCCACCACAGAGAAGGGCGGAGGACAAAACTGCACCCTCCCCTTGCAAGCCAGACACGAGCTAGTACCACAGCTTAGTCTTCTGTTTTCTCTTCTCTTTCTGCTTTTCGTTTTTGCCAGGCTAGAGGCTGGAGTTCAGATTGGCACCTTTTTTTTTCCTGGGACGTTTTCCTCCCCGGCTCTTGGATTGTTCTGGGAAGGAGTTCTTTTATTTTATTTTTCTTCTTCTTCTTCTTCTCCTCCTCCTCCTTCTTCCTCCTCCCCCGAATGGCTGTTAATAGTGTTAGATCATTACAAACATATGTAATTTTCAAACGGTTGTACAATTATACAAAACAAACCCTAGAATAACACACAACCCTTTTTAAAAATAAATTGGAATTGGAGTGTTTCCTTTTTAATAAGCTGCTTGTAAACTAAATGGCTGCTTTTCTTCTTTCCCCTCCAAATCCTCTTTTGCGCTGAAGGCTATGAAGTAGTCCAGCTGTCTGTTTGGCACCTCTCTTATGTGTGCTCTGCTGCTTGCCCTGTGACTACATGACGTGAACAGTGCTAGCCTAGGAGACAACAGCTGCGGCCAGAGGTCAGCGTACGGCCGAGTAGCTCTCCTATTCTTCCCTGGCTATGCAGGGGCAGTTGGGCAAAGTTCAGGCCGGCATGGGAAACAGTCGTGGTCCTGATGTCCCATCAGCTTTAGGTTGTCTCTTGCGTGGATTTGTTGCTTTGTTTCTCTGGACTGATCTCATCTGCCGAAACTAAAATCATTTGAGGGGTTATGGGAACACACAACCTTGCCTCTTGATAGCATTGTAGCAGGCACTGGCTTTGCTTGGAGGCAAAAGGACAAGCCACGTTCCATCCATGCCTTGCGTATCTGTGCAGTCCAGTCATACACAACCTGATTTTTGACATGGCTGTAAGGTGATACGTCAAGCCTGGCCCTGTCTTGCCCTGACAAGACCAGACTTCCTCACTGTGTATCGAGGGAAAGCTGTTGCACTTAACATGGTGCTTGGTAAGGGGTGGGGTAGAGAGGGTAAAGAAAAATCTTGGCAGCCTAAGACAAGTCCTGAGAAACATGTGCCAATGGTAAACGTACACCACTGTCCTAAAAACTATGGCTGGCTGAAAAACAGCCAGCAAAATTGGCGAGAATGAAGCTGAATGAATATTAAGGAGTTCTTTCCACCACTAGTCCTGCTTGAAGTAGACCATTCAAATTTATGGGCCTGACTTAGTCCCATTAATTTCAGTAGGACTTGGTCAGATACAAACCTATGTTCACGGGTGGCTTATTATTAGTAGGGGACTCCGAACACTTGAATGTGTAAAAGGTCAAATTTTCCTCGCATTCATGTGGGAGGCCAGTTTCGAAACAGTAAAAAAACCGTGCAGTGTAGGGTATGTATAGTGCATGGTCAACATGCCTGCTTAAGTTGATTATTCACCTAGAAAAGAAGACTGAACAGCTGGCTCTCTCCTGAAGTTACTCTGATTCGATTTGAAATAACATCTTGCTACCTGTTTAAAAAAAAAATATGTTGCACTGAACTTTTGTTTGTACATTGATTGATGATCTTTTTGGTTTGGACAAGGGAGGACTGGCAAGCTAGGATCATTATTCTGTGCTTTATGCACCTACCTTTCTGGCCTTTTAGCGGGAGCTATTTTATTAGCATTTCTGGATGTTGACCTGTCCTAGCTCTTGGGGGGTGGGAGCAATCTGCCATGCCACCCTTTCGCCCTTCACGTGCTGCTAATACTACCTCAAGCACTCCAAGGAAAATGATTATACCAACTACCTGCTTGCTTCCTTAGTAAATGACCCTAGTACCTTTTTTAATATTACTCTCTTCCTACCCCATTGCCAGTTAACCACAGATTACGCAAGCAGGGCCTTGAAAAGGGGGTGTGTGTACTAGGCTAAGAAAAAGTACCGTGAAGAGAAACTCTTCTCTCTCCGCCCCCCCCCCCATTTCCTGCTTTGTTCACCTTTTCTCTTCCATTGGCCATTTTATAGGTCTCTTGTAGCTGATGCGGCACGATGACCTCATCAGGCTTGCTCCTTTTAACCCATGTCTTATCTGCTGTAAGCGGAGATCATGTGATTGTGTTCTCTTGGCTGTAGATGTTTTCCATTTCTCTGCATGAAGTCCAATCTGGGCCTTGATATATAGAAACAGACGAAAATCTTTTAGCAAAGTGCAAGAAGTTCAGCGTGTGTGTGATTTTAATTGCACAGTATGTTAGCATTCATTTTGTTATTGTTTTGATGAGATGTGGTGCATAAAGTGCTAGCATGGGATTATTTCATTAACCCAGCTGCAGTTGGATAAAGATAAGCCTTGTGACCAGAAGAGCTGTGGGAAGGTATGGCTTACGACTTATTTCTGTTAAATGCTGACCTGATCTCCTGCTAGCTTAACACAGTGTTCAGCCTCTGAAGGACATGAGGATCTTTTTATCTTTAAACTTTGCATTCAGACTGAGCGGTGGGTCTCATTGAATAAGAGAAGTTAAGTCACACATGTTTTCTGTAGCTCAGAACTGTCCAGTGCAAAAGGGAGTGATGTGTGGCTTTGCACTTACATCTGACATCCAGTTGTAGCTGGTCAACTTGATGGTAGCACATTGACAACTTTCAATGTTAAAAAGTCATGTTTTCAAAACTTGTAGCCTCCACATGGCTGGCACCAACCCCTTACAGTGCTTTTAGATGTGCTATATTAAGCCAGTATTGCATCGCGTATTAATAGCTGCCTCCCAGTTTAGAGCAGGTAGCATTCATATATGTATAAACTAACACTTTTAAGTCCCAGACAGTTGATAGATCAGCATTTTTATTCTTCCCCGATACAGGCTCCCTGTATTAGAATTCCATTATGTTCAGACTTTGCCAGAGAGGTTTTGCCACTGATAAGATTAGGCTGTGCTATAGGAAAGCATCCTCTTCACTCTGGAAAAAGAAGCTAATGGTTCTAAAGCAGAACTCAAAACAGTTTGTTGCCTCAGAAAATCCTTGCCATTCTGCAACAAGCTGGTAGGAATAGCAAGACAGCAATTAAGAATTAGTGGCACCTGAGCTCAGAGTGTAAGGACATTTTCCTCATACCAGGCTAACATCCTAAACTGGGAGCTTTTTGTCGCTTTCTGTAAGGCTTGACTCTCAGCCAGCCTGGCACCTGTTGTCATCCTATCACTCTTACTTTTTAATACTTGGCTTGATTCACCTTCAATGCTGACTTTGTTTTGGTTTTTCGCTTACATTTAGTATTACCTGCCACAGTTTTCTATATGAAAGAGATCCAAAACTGTCTTCGCACAACTTCTGATACTGAACAAACCGAGCTCTCAAGTTACACCAAATCTCCTGGCAAATAGAAGTCTCTATAACTCAAAAGCTTGCATACATATACACCAAAAGAGGCTGTTCAATAGGAGAGAGTTCCTCTAATCCAGAGATGGGGAAAACCTTTGGCCTTGCAGATGTTGCTGCTCACACCATCCCTGACCATTGGCTGAGACTGATGGGAGCTGGGAGTCCAATAGCTTCTGGATGGCCAAAAGTTCCCCATCCCTGCTCTAATCAAGTTTTATACTTGCTCTCTCTATAGCACTCCTTCCTCTGCAGCAGCGACCAGTTTTCTGTTGACAACCTAAATTTTTATGTCAGCTGTGTGCCATGTGACTTCTTCAGGAACTGGAGAGTTCTCTTATTATTGCACTGTCTCAATTCACTCAAAACTTGTTTTTGTTTCAAAAAATCAGATTTCTCAATAGCTTTTTCTAGGAAAGTTCTTATGTGTGCTCACTCAAGTCTGGACTGTTCCAAGTTTTCAGGTAGTAGCTTCTGCTATGGGAGCTTTTTTATTATTATGCAGAGTGCTACATTATCATGGCTGCCTTTGCTCTGTCCCTCACTGAGGTATGGGTGGGGGGGAAGCAATCTCAAGAAACTGCCAACACTTTTCCGGCATTAGGAGGGGAAGGGGCAAAGGAAAGAGCCCTTGCAGTTTCCCTTTCCTGAAATTGTTTATTTGAAATAAATTGTGAATTTCTAATTTTAAATGTGCGTAGTGTCTTTTTTTTTCCTCCCTCCCTTACTGATACACCATTTCCCATTATACAGTGAGAAAGGGGATGAGGAAGCGGAATGTTGAGAGTTTTAATATAAACTGGGAGCTGCTTGAACAGTACCACCGATTTCCAGCAACCTATTAAAATAGGTTCAGCCTTTCAGACTCAAAACAAGTCAGTCCCCCAATCCAGTTTTTTGTTCTCTCCAAAACATTGCTTTGTGTTCAACTTCCTCGTTTATTTATGCAAAGCATTTATAGCCTGCTTGCTAACTTAAAAAGGTTTGTAGAGTGGCTTACATGTCAAAATAGCAAGTCTGAAGGCAGGGAATGTGCTATGTAAAAAAGACACTGGTACAAAAGGAAAAGAGGATGGGGAGGGAAGTTCTTTACCAGCTGTCATGTTCTCATTTGTTTTTTTTTAAAAAAAAGCCTGTGAAGTTGTATCTCCTTCAAGATGTACAAGTTTTTGAGGAATTAATATGGGCAAAGGTGTTGCCCTTCCTCTTTGAAACAAAACCCGAATTTGTGCTCTTGGATCTACTTCATAATCCTGAAGTAAATCTCAAAGGTAGAGGATTATACAAAAGCTACCAGCAGCTCTCAGGCACTGGTTGCATAAGGTGTGAGGAGGATATCGAATGTTGGTTTTACATACTCAATATGGGCTTTACATGCTGTTCAACTGGCTTTCATTACTGAAATTGAGAGCAGCTGTTCTATATTCTATTTTATACATATAATTGAAAGGCAGGAGGAGCTTTTACCTAGATGGTTCTTGACCTACGAGGACGATTCATTACGTTGCCGCTGAAAAAGGCACTCTGTACATGTCTAGGAACATTTGAGTTCCAAAAAAAGAAAGAAAAAAACTCGGGCTTTATGTCAGGTGTTTTTTTAATTTAAAAAAGTATTAGTAGAACTAGCTAATTCACTTCGCTTAAAATATGCCTTCACACCAGCTACTGCTCTGTCAACAAAACAACTACGGTACGTCAGGAAAGCGGTGGACGTTCTGCCCTTATCAAAAATGGCTGCAGTTTCATATTCATCCGCAAGGGGGGGAGCCGATGCCCTTTCTCAAAATGGCTTCCCATCACACTGCTAGGGGAGGAGAGGCAAAGTTGCCAGGACCTAAAATGACCGGCTTCTACCGTGGGCAGAGCCAAAACACTTTTTAAAAAAATCCCTACAGTACAGGCCAGCACCCTCTAGGACTTCGTCCTGGCCAGCGCCGTACAGTCGCCTTCCCTCCACTCTCCTCCCCCCCCCCCCGGCCAAACTAACGGGCCCGGCCGTGCGCTCTTCCTTCGTGCGTGATGACGTGAGGGGAGCCCTCTCGGAGAAGCCCCTGCCCGGCCGCCGCCGCTATTCGCGGGGTGGTTGCCGTGGTAACGGTGCCCAGCTCCAAGGCCGGAGCGGGCCGGGCCTAGCCATGGCTGCTGCGGCGGGGGCAGCTGTGGCTGCGGCGGCGACGGCGACGCCGGACGAAGACCCCCGCCCGCTGCCGGGGCCTTCCTTTGGGCGGAGGGCCGTGTGCTCCCGACCCTACTTCGTGGTGCTGATGGTGTTCGCGCACCTCTACGTGCTCAACGTGCTGGGCTTGCTGCTCTTCGTGCACATCAGCTCCGACGACGGGGAGACGGAGCCGGGCAAGGAGAGACCCCCGGACCCCGCACAGGACCCGCCCGCGCCGCCCTTCTCCTCCCGCTCCCCGGGAGGCTCTCGCCCTCACAGCCTGCCTCGCCTCGAGGGCATCAAGGCAAGTAGCGTCCCAAAACCATCTTCTGCGCGAGGATGGAAACAAGCACTGCTGTTCTCTTGGGGTCATTCAAGAGGGCAGGTCTCCGTTTTGCTGCTGTTTTTAAAGTTTCAAGGGTAGGGGCGAGTTTTTCCCTTTCCTCGACCCTTCCAAAAGAAAAGAAAAAAAAACCTCCCTCCTCCCAAGGTTTCTGTGCAAAAAAACCCCCAGCAGTTTCGGGGGCAGCGGGGACGACTTCCTGCGCTTACCCCCAAATTATTTCTTGCCCTCCCAGCTTTCAGCTGCCATACGGTATATCCGTATTTGGAGGTATGCAGCAACATCCTCGTCTCATGGTGATTATTACAATATTTTTGCTTCCTTGGCTTTTTTTCTAGAGTTGCCCCTTAGGGAATTCCGGTTGTTGTTGTCGTCGTTGTGTTTGTTTGTAATGGGGCTGCAGGGGGATTTCCCCCCCCCCTCGTCAGGAAATCGGCCGAGGGGTGTCAAGTCAACCGTGTTCCTGTAGAAAATGTTACCCTACAAAGGGAGGGGGGGTCTGGAAATATACATTATTTTATATAATATCCCTGTCCACTGCTGCTGCAGCCCCGACAGGGGCCGTCTCCTCCTTCGGCGGCTGCTAGTTCTGATAAGTGGCAAGCCCTCGTGGATCTTTAAAAGAAGCATAATGGGCTAAGTGCCGTCTAGCCCCTCCAAGGTGATGCTTTCCCCAGCACGCTGATGCAGTGATATGAAAAGTTTTTTGCACTTGCTGAGTTTCTGATTTTTATGCAGCTGTTAAACTGCGTCAGGGGAAAGAAAGTTTTCTCCTCTGTCCTCAGTCACACACCCCTCCAGTCTCAAGGGACATCATCACACAAGTCATTTAGGGATAATGGGCATAGTGGGGGGGCAGCTGCCTCCCCAAGTATTTTATTTTATAATGAAGTTATTTTATTTTTTAAAAAACTTTTTATTGCCTTTGCCTTTAAATAATTCAAGCCTTTAAATAATTTGAGCAGTCATGCATTATTGGGAGAAGTACTTAAACTGTGGGTTGAGTTTGTCTATTTGTCACGGCTAGGATTGATTTATGCTTTGCATAATGTGATGTACTATAGACTGGCCTGATTGATGTGGTTTGTTTCGATGTTGGGCTGGCCTACGGTAATAGATTTAGTGCAGTATACTAAATTCTAGAGTGATACAGTAGGATCTAATATGAGCAACATCAATATGACTTTATTGTAAATTCACTGGGCTGCAACTTTGTCTGTTCCTTGGTCCAGATTGGGATTGCCTACCTTTTAAAACAAAAAGCTGCAGCAGCAGCAGCAGCAGCAGCAGCAGCAGCTAGAATCAACACAATAATTATGGATGGACACATTCCCTATGCTGTTGCAATGGAGGTTAATTTTGCTGCCAATATCCACTCTTTAAAGAAATAAAGCTCCTATATTCAATTGGCACAGCAAAAGAATTTCAGTAATTTAAAAAGTTAAAGTTAAAAGAATACTTTTTAAAATGGTAGTCAAAACTATCCAGGTGAGTCAGTAGTAACCATTCTCTTGTAGCACCTTGTGAAATTTTCAGTTAGATGCTAGCAAGATGTGTTATTCTCTCGTGCACACACTCGTGCACACACTGTGACGGCAGATGAGTAAACTGTGCATTTATTGTGCAGAGGAGTGATAATGCAGAAGAACCCTAAACCTTCTGTGGTGAGTGCTGCTTCCACACTGAGCCTAGAACTAGTATATCCTGTATTTGCTAGCAGCTGATGTCATATAGTTTTGAACCATGTAGATGAGCTTTGTGATATTTTGTATTTCAGAATTTGCCATGTCATGATTTAGCAGGGTCGTTGTGTATGTAAAGATATTGACCAAAGGCCTCCAATAATACCATATACTGGAGCTAACTATATTTGGTGTATAGCAGTCAAAATTAATTTATTTTACTTTCTTTTCAAGGTGGGCCATAAACAGAAGGTGGAGCTGATTCCTAACAAAATCCATCTCATGAAAACTCTCAGCTTGAAACCACTCCTTTTTGGTAAGAAAAAGAGGCTACTGGAGATATATCCAGATGACCTATTGGTAGAAGAGGGAATGAGATGTACCATATATCTAAGTTTGGCGGCTTCTTATTGCCTCATCTTTTGTTGCCTTTGGGCACAGAAACTCTGTCCCATTCATGACAGTAATTATTACTGTGGCTCCCGAGCACATGTGAACATCCTTTACAGCAGTAGTCTGTTAATTTTTCAGACCCAGGATCCATTTCTTAACCCCAACTGATTTTGATTTTTTTTTTACTATGTTCTATGGTCTTTCACCTGCTCTCTCTAGAGTAACCAGGTGCAAAAGAAGACAAGAGTCCTTTGCCTTTAACCGCTGTTTAGAAGAGCAGATTTTGCCTCTTTCTCATGTAGGAATGCACAAAGTGTTGACAGCTGAAATTTCATAGAAACTCCACAGTTCTCATTGCCCCTCCCTTCTTTGCTCCTTAAGAGAAAGTGGGTGGATGGGGGTAGGTACAATGATAGAAAATGGTGATGTGACACATGCTCAACTCCTCTTACATTGGTGCCTGACTAATCCATTTCCACCAGCTATAGATCAATCTTTACTGGATTGAACTGGTTACATCAGGGAATAGTATTAATTGAGGGTTTACAAATTGCAATTGAGCTTGATAGGCAACAATAATTTCTGTAGCCAGCAAGAAATACATGTGTGTGTGTACGTACACACACACACACACATGCCCATTTTTCATCCTCCTCTTGGAAGCACTGCTGTTGTCAGCATTGCCTGAGGAATTTGTTGTTTCTGAACCTCAGCATTGCCTGAGGTTCAGAAACAACCAGCAGCAATATGACAGGCACTCCACAAACACACATTTAACTTGAAGCAGGAGCTTCTAGCAAGAACAGTTATATGCCACAGGTTTTGTTTTGTTTTTTTATATAAAAAAATCTGCATAAAAGATTCCCATGTTGTTAACTGTGTTTTTTCAAAGGAAAGTCTTAATGAGAAACTAAACATCTTTCTTGTTAAATCCTTTTAATGCAACCAGCATTTTTAAGGAACACACACTGCTGTCATTAGTTTTTAAATACATAGTATTCATAGCTTGCAGATCACAAGGGTGTCCCTCAGGCAGTGTGTGGATTTTGTGTTTTTTTTTACATATTTTGTGTAAAACTGCAAAATAAAATGTCCTGGAGTGAGGGAAGGATGGGTGATGGCAAAAAGCCTGATGGGTAGAAGATGAAGGGGAATCAGGAGCAGCTTGACAGGTCAGCTTGACAGAGCCTGTGGCAGCTCAGCCTAGTCATTGCCACTTACCAGTAGTGGGAGGAGGTGAGGCAGCAGCAAGGTCAGGGCTGTGCAGGCAGACTGCTAAAGCCAATCGTGCACCCACAGGCTACCCATTCAGCCCCAGCCTAGCTGCCACTTCAGCTCTCCCAGGAAGCCATTGCAACACTGCTGCCTCAAGGTTATTGTTGAAGCTCCGGTTCCACCAGGTGAGCCATTCCTGCATGGTATGGGTGAAAGAAGTGGCCAGGAAAGTAGGTTTGCAGGAGACGAAGTCAAGCAATCAGCCTATTACTATAAGTACTTGTGGTTTGTCTCCTGGTGCTTCCCATGCAGTAAGATAAAGAGTCCAGCACTGCAGAATATCTACAATGGTGGACAAACTGTCTTTCAAAGAAGCTGGTGAACCATTACTGATTTTCTCGTTGAGAAACCCCAATTAGGCTTGTAGGAAACTCCAGGGCTTCTCAGAGCAGTTTGAAAACTACTTTCTTGGTGCAGTGGTGTATGGTTTTTACTATAGACTGTATCTATTACTTTTTAAACTCTGCTCCAGATATGCTGAAGAAGACCTTTCAGCTACAAACAAGAGAGCATCTTTCTATCATTTCATACCAGAGCGTATAAGCAGTTCAGACCCGGCACTTGTAATGTTTCCATCGCCGCACAGCAGCCTGTAGATTTCGGTTCCTCTTGTGCCATGCATAGGCCTTGTTCACCACCACAACTTTGTCATTCTGCACCTCACCGCAGATCAGATAGACGCCTGTGTTTGTCCCTCTCATAATGTTGTGTACACAGGTAGCATCTAAGTTCAGCCACTGCTGGAGTTTGGAGTGGGTTTCAGTCTTCAGAAGGGGGCCATGCTTCAGAACTTCCAGCCTGGCGTCAAGGTCAAAGTCAGCAATGGTGGAGGTCTTGTTCTTCCTGGAAATCCTTATTTTCACAGCTGGAACAAATGCACATTAGACTGGAGACATCAAACTGCCAATAAAATAGGTAACTTAGCTGCTTCCTCACTTACTGTTTTAGTGATGCAAAGAATGGATGCTATCCATTGCCTTGCAACCTCCACTAGGGGTGGGAAACTTTTGACCCGCCAGCAAGCATGGCTAATGGCCAGGGATAATGGGAATTGTAGTTCAGCAACCTCTGGAGAGCCAAAGGTTCCCCAGTCCTAGTGATGTACACCTTTGTTCTGCACTTCGTGTAGCAAGCTTAGACAACGGTTCTAGTCCAGCGAAATTCTCATATCTCCGGAATTTATTACCCAGTTTCCGTTACAAAAACAAGTTCATTTTAGGAAGATTAGTTTAGCTCAGGCATCCCCAAACTGCAGCCCTCCAGATGTTTTGGCCTACAACTCCCATGATCCCTAGCTAACAGGACCAGTGGTTGGGGAAGATGGGAATTGTAGTCCAAAACATCTGGAGGGCCGAAGTTTGGGGATGCCTGGTTTAGCTGATGATCACTGATAACAAATATGTCCAAGCATCTTCTCCCTCTCTCTCTCTCTCTCCCTCTCTCTCTCTCTCTCTCACACACACACACATACACAGATACTCTTATAATTTGCTTGCTTTTTTAAAGCACTGTGTAAGATCGCCCCATGTTTTTTGTGTATTAAAATAGTGCTAGACACTACCACAATGTACTTTTAACTTCAACCTTTAACTTTTAATATTTATGTTTTAATAGGAAGCAGGGGGGTGTTCTGCTGAAATTTAAGGAGCCTGCTAATTTTGTGAAGGTTTTCTGTTTGTCCTTTGCTTTAGTCTGCATAAAGGAGAAAGGTAACTTCCTTTGACCAGCTTGCCATTTCTCCATAGCTTTAAGGTAGGGGTAGCCAGTGTGTTGCCCTTAAGATGTTACCGGACTCCAGCTCCCATCACCCATGACTATGTTGGCTTGAGCTGATGGAAGCTGTAGTCCAACTCCTGCTTTAAGAGAAGAGTGTGTGCAAATGACAGGGGGCAGGTGGACGGGTCTGAACAAGTATGAAGGAACTCATACTTCCAAACAGTTCCTGCAAATTTCAGAGCCATGCTAGACAACATACTAGAGATCCAGGATCATACTCCACACCTCTTCAAATTTTAGCAAGTAGAAGTCAGGAATCGGGGAAGTGATCCATGCTCAGATTGTGATGCTGTGAGAGC
Source organism: Zootoca vivipara (assembly GCF_963506605.1). Taxonomy (NCBI): domain Eukaryota; kingdom Metazoa; phylum Chordata; class Lepidosauria; order Squamata; family Lacertidae; genus Zootoca; species Zootoca vivipara. The sequence continues at coordinate 20,707,103 of NC_083277.1, read as the reverse complement.
TAACTCTCCCCACCCCATGTTCCCACTGAAAGTCCCCCTCCAGCTGCTGTTTGCCAAAATTTATAGAGAGAATAGTACCAGTCATGGATCTTTGTTCTCTTATCCAGTTTTGCCCTTTCTGAAAATGTGGTGAGCCAATGGACTTGTATTCTGAGACTAGAGGACTGTTTTCTCAGTCCGAGCAATTAAGAGGCAGAGAGCAGTGGTTTACTCACCAAAATCGTTGGTGCAAAGGTTTTCCAGGATGTCCTTTGGAGAGTTGGGTTCTTCAAGTTCACAGTCCCTGCAGCTGGCCTGGGGCACTGCTGGAACACATCGTAAGTTACAGAATTCGTTTGAGCCTAATGTAACCCAGAGAATTTTGGGTTCTCTACTCATGGTTGCAGATTTTGGGGGGTTGGGCTAGATCAGGCATCCCCAAACTTCGGCCCTCCAGATGTTTTGGACTACAATTCCCATCATCCCTGACCACTGGTTCTGTTAGCTAGGGATCATGGGAGTTGTAGGCCAAAACATCTGGAGGGCCGCAGTTTGGGGATGCCTGGACTAGATGACTCTTGTGGTCCCTTCCATCTCTTCCCTTCTATGATTCTAGAAAATAGGTCAGTTGCTTGCTATCTTGGTGGCTTCATACACGCTGATGTGAAATAACTGGTGTGACTTTGGGTAAGTCTTTATCTCTCACCTTTAAATAGGCACATTTTTTAAAAAAATTAGATATAATTATTATCTCCCTCAGGTATCTTGCCAAAAGCCTTTGTAATAGGGGAGGCTATGAAGAACTAACTTCAGAGGTTACTTTTACAGCTCTAACTGTAAAATCTATGTTCAAAACCTTGGTACGGTTTTGAATGGTTTTTTCTCAGTTTCCTGATTAAAAGATGTTGGTACTTCACAAGCTTTTTGGCTCTTACAGGTTCCTCTGAATTGAGAAAAAGCCAGACTTAAGCTTTAACACATACCGTAGAATCTAAACACCCTCCCACCTTCCCAGCTTTGTGGATTTCTGTCCAGATTGTGCAGTTGCGACAGGGTATATGTGTTCCATGACAAGTACAAACAGCAAAAAGCCTTACTTCTTCTGCTTGGAGCACTTTCATCCGTGATTGAGGAGATGCACAACTCATGATCTTCAGGGAATTTGTTACAGTTCAGGATTTCAGGCCAAGGGTAGCCATAGCAAGCCATGACTGGGGCACAGCTATTCCTGACAGCTTTGCACAAACTTTGGCAAGGGTAGATGAGCCTAGAGAGAGAAAGATGAACTCATTTCAAAACTTTGTGAGCAAAGTTGGACGAGAAGACATTCGGGGTGCCTTCCAATTCTACAATTCTATGATTCATAGTTCCTGTTAAGCTACCTAGAGCAGGCATCCCCAAACTTCGGCCCTCCAGATGTTTTGGACTACAATTCCCATCATCCCTGACCACAGGTCCTGTTAGCTAGGGATCATGGGAGTTGTAGGCCAAAACATCTGGAGGGCCTCAGTTTGGGGATGCCTGACCTAGAGCAACCACTAGCAGCTAAGGGCAAGGCCAGAGGTTCCCCACTCTGCCTTATCTCTTTGTTTACCATCACTGCTTCTGCTGCTGTGGTTATATTTACAGCAGTATTGTAGTCAGGGCTGAGTTGCTGGCCTGGCTTCCCAACACTTGTGTCGCTGCCACTTACTAGGGACAGGGAGGCAACAGAGAGTGCAGTATGGGTGCAGCAGCGAAGACAGTCTGATGCTTCTTCCACTGCGCTCATACTGAGCTCCTCACTGCCTCCCTCTCCCCCTCTCAGTAAGCAGCTGTGACATGTGACTTTAGAAAGCTAGGTTGTTAACACAACCCTGCTCGTGTTTATAGTAAAACAATAACAAAATTCTTTGCATTAGAGAGTATTCAGTGTCAGCCTTGAAGGGTTTATTTCGGAGAGCAAAGCATCATTTTAATAAAATAGGTTTGAACATTAGGATAAATTTATTCATGATTAAGAGCAGGCATCCCCAAACTTTGGCCCTCCAGATGTTTTGGACTACAATTCCCATCATCCCTGACCACTGGTCCTGTTAGCTAGGGATCATGGGAGTTGTAGGCCAAAAATCTGGAGGGCCGCAGTTTGGGGATGCCTGATTAAGAGCAAGCCAACACCGGATCCAATTACCCACAAAGGAGGGGGGGCCTTTCCCTTGTTGGAAGCCCTCAAGCAGAGGCTGGACAGCCACCTCTTGGGGATGCTCTAGCTCTGGATGTCCTTGCTTCATGGAGCAGACCCCATCTTACTCCATGATTCTAAAGTCATTTGAAGACTTGAATAGTTTTGTATTTTCTTAAAAAAATAAAAAATTGTCCAGTAGCACCTTGGAGACCAACTAAGTAGTTCTGGGTATAAGCTTTTGTGTGCTTATACCCAGAACTACTTAGTTGGTCTCCAAGATGCTACTGGACAATTGACCCACTGAAATGTGGCATCATTGTTGTTCATTCTGATAGCAACATTCTGTTGTTTACTAACTGCAATCAGCTATGCTGAGATTTAAGTTAAGGGTTACTCAGGTTCGCCTAATGTTTTGTAGACCACCCCGATGATCCTCATTATGATTACCCTTGTACCAAATTGCACTGAATGGAAACTTTTGGACATATCATGCCTTCAAGCTTAGAAATTTAAGGATCAAGCATCTTGCTTAGTGTATTGAAGGATGAAGCCAAATTCCATAGTAAAGGTAAAGAGACCCCTGACCGTTAGGTCCAGTCATGGATGACTCTGGGGTTGCGGCGCTCATCTCATTTTACTGGCCGAGGGAGCCGGCATACAGCTTCCAGGTCATGTGACCAGCATGACTAAGCTGCTTCTGGCGAACCAGAGCAGCACATGGAAACACCGTTTACCTTCCCGCCAGAGCGGTACCTATTTATCTACTTGCACTTTGACGTGCTTTTGAACTGCTAGGTTCATAGTAGATGGGGATAATTCTTTCCCCTATCTTCTGGCATTATGTGTTATGTTATGTTATGTTATGTTATGTTATGTTATGTTATGTTATGTTATGTTATGTTATGTTATGTTATGTTATGTTATGTTATTCCAATGCAATATTGTTACTGAGTTGATAAATGTTCATTTTCTTCCAAAGAGGAGCACATTGTTCTAACTTTTGTGACTCTCATCCTCGTGCAGGCAGAGAAACAGAGCAATTAAGTATTACAGAGTTTTAGCTTGGTTTTGCTGCTATAGTGCTTGAATCTTTAGGAGGGTGCCTTATGTACAGTCATACCATTGATCCATATAGCTCAGCACTGTGCACTGCCTGGCATTTCTGAATTGAAGGATCAGCATCTGAGGCCCTGCTCTTTGGCCTGTTGGTAAGATGCATAAAGTTGCCAGTGGTGTCACATTTATGGAATTCTCTCTCTCAGGAAATAGGTACATCCCCATCTTTGTTTACCTTTAAGAGAACTCTTAAGATTTTTTTTTATTTTGACTATGTTTTAAATCCTTGCTTTTCCTCATTTTAAAAGGAGCAAACCGCTTTTTAAAAATGCCCCCCATCCCGGTTTTATATAAAGTTGTTTTGTTTTGCATTTCTTGTACACCACCTTGTGTACCTAAAAATGGTGGCTTTTAAGTCCTTTACTTACTTACTTACTTACTTACTTACTTACTTACTTACTTACTTACCAAACAAACAAACAAACAAACAAACAAATCAAGCTCAGTGTTGTCTGCACTGACTGGCAGGGTTTCAGAATTTCCAGCTGTGTGTGCATCATAGCTGTCAAGTTTTCCCTTTCTCGCGAGGAAGCCTATTCAGCATAAGGGAATTTCCCTTTTAAAAAAGGGAGAACTTGACAGCTATGGTGTTCATGGATCTTTGGAATCTGTTTTTTTCAAAACACATTTTTCTCTTGTGAGAAAAGCTTGCTCATCTAACACCAGTCCAGATTTGATTGATGGATCAATTGAATGATCGAATCCTGGGCAAGCTGATCGGTCTCGTCTTGATGCCGAAACAGTAAAAATGTTGGTGCAAATTGCACTTTGGGCATTCTTCAAGTAGTATGCTATTGCAGAGCAGACAGCAATGTCTTGTGCTTGTCTTCGATTTATTGAGTTAGCAGATTTCAAATCACACTGTCATATTGAGAGGAGCTGAGTCATCAGCAAGACAATTGCTGGCTCTATTCACAGAGTGACTGAAGTGTTTACATATAAATTACACACAAGCATTTTTACACAAGGCTTAAACGTGTTTATGATTATCCAATACTTACTATGCCAAATACTGCAAATGTGAAAGAGGTATCAAATGCAGCTAATACCGCATTTACAGTCTCATTGCAGATTGCTTGAAGCAAAAACTGATTTAAGTCGGCGTATGGGAAAATAGCCGGAGCATATAAAGCAAAGGGCAAAAGGGAGATCCAGGATTGGGGATGTGGGAGATGGGATGTCCATGTAAGCTACTGCAAGGTCAGAAGCTGGTTGGAGTGGAGGGACAAGATAGAACAAGAGCAAATGAAACTACGCTTAACAGTAAACTTAACAGTAAACTCTGAAGTGCCCTTACCTGTCCAGGCAGATTGGGGCAAAGAGGGAGCAGAGGAAGATCCTGGCATCCGGATGGCACTCTCTGGCTAACAAGGGCAGCCAGCTGGTGGATTGCTGGATTGCTTCAGCCATAGTCTCATGGTCCAGCAGGTTGGGGAGTCTCATCTCTGTGTACCCAATGTCGTAACACAAAGCCATGCTTCTTGGAATCAATGTGCACCTGGAAGAGCTTCTTCTGTAGCTTCCAAACCCCCCCGGGAACTCCCAGATTAGCAGATAACCCAAAAGGACAAGAACCGGCTGTTGTGTGCCCAGCATCTTGGGATGGTGGTGAAGCGCTGCTTTCCTCATCTCTCCGAACGTGCCCCTCCCCAGCAAAATGTGACCGATTAAATTCTGCCTTCCCAAAGGGGAATCTAGACTGAGGGGGTTTCCTGGTGGGGTTGGTTTATTATAGCAGAGAGGCCACCCCTGTATTCGCGCATTCTCATTAAGCTCCCGTGTCACTGGGTTTTTGTTTTCTTCTCTTTGCCAGTGTGGCCCCCGATTGTTTGCCTTTTTTCAGAGGTTTTGGCTTAGGCTAGCAGGTGTTGAAATGAGGGCAGTCAAACCAGCTTGAATGGACCCCCCCCTCCCAATATCTTGGAGTTCTGATTGAATCATTGTTTGAGACTCCCTCAGGCCCACCCCCTTGCCCCCTACCCAGGGATTAATCATTATTTTCTAAACACTGCTTGTTTTCCTCTCTATTGTGTTTTGTGGCAAAGCAATCACAAAGTTAATTAAGAGACATTTGTTGAGCTCCAGCCATTGTTTAAAGAGGCAAGGGGGTGGGGAGTGCCAGCCCCATGGATCCTGGTTTTTAACTGTTTTGGAGGCATTTCCCCCAGTTTGGGTAGTTTTAACATTGGGGGTCATTGTTTACACACAGGATGTAATTGGCAAACTTTTTTTATCTTCTAACCATAGCACAGGAAATTAATTGTGGATGGTGGTGTACTTCTTATTTTGGCATGAAGTGAGCTGCTGTGAAACACGAGTGGATAGCTCTATTCCTGGGTAATTGTCGAAAACGTTTATTGTCATCTCATTGGAGTTTAATGTAGGTCTCCCGGAGCCTTAGGGGGCATTGCTTGTTGTGTTGGCTCATTGTTAATTTGTTTTATGCCACTCTGACTAATAGCTGGGGGTAGCTGAGGAGAGGATTACACGCTCCTTGTAACAGAAAGCATTCTCTGTTAAGGGTTAACACGGCCATAGCCAGTTGCGCTCTCTGCTTTTCTGTTTCCCATGAAGTAGGTAGCAGTCTTTCAACTTTCCTAGCTCTGTGCCAAGTAAAACCTCAGTTAAATTTTTAATCAAGATGCACAAGGAATTCATCTTTGTGCATCTCACTTCTTCAAATGTAGATCAGGAGATAAAATGCTCGGTTTAGATCTGAGTTCAATTTCTGCATCCATCAAGGAATTGTGGAAGTTGCCACCCCCAAGCATAGCTGCCAAGTTATCCCTTTTTTAAAGGGAAATTCCTTTATGCTGAATAGGCTTCCTCGTGAGAAAAGGGAAAACTTGGCAGCTATGCCCCCAAGCCCCGCTCACCAAGTGGGAATAGTTAAGATTGCATTTCATGGGATAGTCTTGAGGATGAACAAAATAAAAGCAGCAAAGCTATAAAAGGTGCCAGATTTTAATAGTGCCTTTTGTTTAAATCTTAATACCAGGCAGAGGAATTCTGTATATGCCAATCACGGGGTGGGGGGTGGGAGAGAGAGAAATGCCACCCCACCCCCTCTTGGAGGATGCGGTGTGTCTTGCTCAGTGTGAGAGGGAAAAATACAGGCTTTAGAATTCCAAGCAAGCCCCCAGTGTTATTGGAAACGCCGCCAAAGTTCACCAGTGAGCTAGTGATGATGCCCACATGCTGCCTACACAGGGGGAGAGACAAAGGACCCCTGCACATACTCCTGCATTAAGGAGTGGTATTCAATGGACGTTTTACCCAGACCTTTTGAAATCAATGCACCTAACCTAGCCATGTTCATTAATTTCAGTGGTTCTCTCTGAGTAAAACATAGCTGAATACCACCCACAGTGCAGCACCCATAATCCACCACCAGCCCTGTGACTCAGGCAGCAGCAGCCCTTACCACTGCCAGTCCCCAGCCATCCCTTCCAGAGAGGAGTCGGATTCCTCTTGTGCTGCTTACAACAACAGCTTGTGGGGCACAACGCAAGGCTGGGATGACGGACCTTTTCCAGCGTGGTGCTGCATTCCTTCATGTGTGGGGTGGGAGCAGCTTGCCAATGGCACACGTGGCCAGAGGCAAAGCTGGGCAGAGCACTGGATGGGGCTGTTCTCTGTACAGCAAGTTGCATTCTTCCAGCCATACTGTAGTTGGAAGGTTCTGTGCACACCCTTATCTCTCCTTCCTTCATCCAGGCAAGCGAAAGGAGTTCAAGGACACATTCCAGCCATGCCAGAGCCCTGGAGGAGGATGCTGAGCACAGCTGGGGATGCGTGCAACTTGAGGAGAGGGGCGTGTGGCCTGGGGGAAATCCCATGGGCTAGACAGGCAGGCCTGGTGGACCACCCTGGACCTGAGGATCCCCATTCCCTGCATTATCAATCGGCATTTATTTGCAGTCAACAGACCTTTAGAATGTTTTATAACAGGCATCCCCAAACTTCGGCCCTCCAGATGTTTTGGACTACAATTCCCATCTTCCCCGACCACTGGTCCTGTTAGCTAGGGATCATGGGAGTTGTAGGCCAAAACATCTGGAGGGCCGCAGTTTGGGGATGCCTGTTTTATAACATCTCTGGGTTTTATAAGATCCTTGTGTTGAGACCCACCCACAGAGCACCCTGGGCCAGAGGCCTGCAGAGAGGGAACGCAACCCTCTTGGGACAAGGACAATAGACTTTTGCCAATGAACTGAAGGAGCAGACACGCAGCAAGTGGAGACGTCGACAGCAGCCGCCTCCAGGGGCTCACTCAGTAGGGCAAGAAGTAGGGAAGCAGGAGAAGGAAGTTTGAGCCCCACCAGGAGAAGCAAATGTAGCTCCACTCACATGCTCAGTCAAAAGCAATTGTGTTAGGGGCAAGAGAGGTTGAGACTCCAAACCCACAGACAGTATAATCACCGCAGAGCATTTCTCTTCCCTATCCCCTCAAGCAGCAAGCAGTTGGACACATCACGGAGCAGTCACATTCTCCAGCCCAAAGCATAGATACCAGCAGGGGCTCTAGCCAGGTGGCACAGTTTACATTTCATGTGCAGAGGTCCCAGGTTCAAATCAGAGAAATAATCTTTAGGCAGGCATCCTCACTATGAATTGAAAACATTTTTGGTTTGGCAAGCATATGGTTTAGTTCCCTGTGTCTGTTTTTAAATTTTTCATTGATTCTATCAAAGATGGTGGTTATATGTGTATTAGTTTCTTTTTAATATTCTTCCCTCACAATGTGAAAATGTTAAGAAAGCTGCTTGCGTTGTTTGGTGTTCACCTTTTGATAGACAAATTCACTTTTCTCTCCTGGTAGAAATTCCAGACTTCCTGAGTGAGGATGAATGCAAGTTAATTATCCACTTGGCTCAGCTGAAAGGGCTGCAGAAGAGTCAGATTCTGCCCACAGAAGACTATGAGGAAGCAATCGAAATGATAGATATCAGCCAGATGGATATATTTAATCTACTGGACCACAACCAGGATGGACAACTGCAGCTCAAGGAGGTACTGAGAAGAGGATGGGTTGATATTCTTGATTCATAATGCCAAACATTTATTCTCCTTATTGGCAAACTCTTAACTGTCATATCATTGATTCCCAGCTTTTCAGCATCTGTTCTTGTTTGTTTAGGTTTCTTAGATTTCTATTAACTTCTTGCTCCCATCATTTCTTTGCCAGCTTTCTTGCTTTTCAGTTACTTTTCCAAGTTTTTGAATATTAAAGTTTGAGAATTGTTAGAATATATAAAACTTATGCTCGCTTATAAGTGGATCTCAAACCTTTAACAACACTTAATTAAACACAGCTGGATAGATTGCCAAATCAAGCCGGAAAAAATAATTATCTGCGCTCCAGTACTTTATTGTTCTTCTGGAAGCCCACCACATATGGCCAGATGTAATGCAGCTAAACCATAGCATAAGGGCTATGGGAACAAGCATGGGCTTCCACTGAACTTTCACCCACCCACCCTGCAACACAGTACAAGTTCTCCCAAGTGTGTGTGTGTGGATATACGCTGGATTCAGTTTTACATTCTCACCCATAGTTGCCAAGAAAGCAAACTCTTTGCAATTTCAGGTACTGACACACACTCGCCTAGGAAACGGCAGGTGGATGACGCCTGAGAGTATCCGGGAGATGTACTCTGCCGTGAAAGCAGACCCAGATGGCAATGGTGAGATTAATGCTGCCTTCTGATACACTGTGCATTGTAGCTGTCCTAATTGTTGTTGTTGTTGTTGTTGTTGTTGTTTATATTAAGAATGCTTAAATGCACCAATGGATGTGTTGTTGTGTTGATTTATTATTATTATTATTACGGTTGAGGACCAGTTCAGTTGTGTATTTTAATGATGTGTTGATTGTTTAGTTGCAAGCCACTTAGAAGCCGTTTGGGCATCTAAGCAGTATTTAATTAATAAATGATTAAAGGCACGTGCAGATCGGGAGTTCAGTTTCTGCATGAAGGGGGATTCCGTGTCATTGGAATTGTGACCAAGAAGGCCCTGCTGCATCTTCCCACCCCGCCCCATAACACACCACAAATAGAAAGAAGCTTCATATAGAGGGAGAGAGGCATTGCCTGAGGCAGGCTGGGCAAGGTGTAAATGCAATGGCAATGTGTACAGTGTGCGTACAAAATCATATATTTGTTTTGCTTCAATAGTAAAAGAGTTGCCTGGAGGTGTAGTATGCTCATCAGCATGCACTCCACCAGCACTGAAGGTCCACTGTTTTGAGAGAGTGCCTTTTCTTCGTCTGCTTCTTGCTGGGCAGTTGGAAGCAGAGGTCGATTTTCTCCATCAGTTTCCCCACCAGCCCCTCAGCTTTAGGCTAGTGGTTCGATGGTTCCAGGAGCCTTTCAAGCATCCCGCTGGCCTCTTCAGACCTCCTGCTGGCCCGGATGTGCGCTGCGATCTCTCCTGCTCTAATTAGAGTGCCTTCAAGTTGAACGCCTCTCCGTTTCCTAATCAAATTAAGTCAGCGGGCAGAGTGCACCCATTCACCGCCAGGTTGCCTGATGATCTGCACGGCCCTGCTTTGGAGTGGGAAAGAGCACTTTGGTGAATGGAGGACGGGGCTCCAAATCCGGTGTGTAAGCCCTTGCCCTGGTGCCCTCTGGGCTCGTGACGTCTTTGGCAGAGACCCGGGAGGATGCACTGTTTGGTTTTTTCAGCACTGTAAACACCACTGAACTAAAGAGCTTCAATTAAGGTCTCGGTGCCCTGTCTGGGGTGTCCTCACTTTCTGAGGGCTGCTGTTTCCATTGTAAGCAACGTGGCAGCAAGAAAGCCCAAGGGTCATAACCTGGATGTGGTGCTAGATCAAGGAAGGCTGAAGCTGATGATGGAATAGTGGGTAGAAAAAGTGTGCATGCACTGGAAATAAATGATGATCATGGCTGTCCTAAGCTGACCTCTCCTCCCAAATCTATTCCCTTCGCTTAAGGGAATTAAGTGTAGACTAGGACCATTGTTCTGTTGGTGTTTGTGTGTACATGGCAATTTGATTAGAGTTTAGCGTCAATAACAAAATTGGGGTTTATGTTTGTTTTTAAAACCTTTAGCCTTTCTGGTGGGGAGGAGGCTGGAACAGAAACATGGAAGTGTCTGTAGAACTCCAGCGCTCAAGGGCAGTGCTGCTATAACCTACATTGCTGTCCCTTCATCTAAGCCTCTAATCATGTCCCCTTTTCTCCAAAATATCTATTGTGCCCCCAGTACTCCCTAGAGAGGCATATTTGTTTGCTCAGTACACAGAGAAAGCATTTGGGTGCTCCCTGTATATGATGCTCCAATTTATTATGCACATACAATGGTAATTAGTTAGTTAGTTAGTTAGTTAGTTAGTTAGTTAGTTAGTTAGTTAGTTAGTTACCTAGACTTGAAGCTTTCAGTATTTCTCATTCATTGATAGACTTGCCAGTTTCTTATTTTAGTTACTCATGTGTGCACAGCATTTGGACCACCAATGCCAAACTTGCAGTACTGAAGTATAGGACCAATTCAGATATCTCAGCATATTATGCCGAGATACACACAAGTCTTGTGCCTGAGCGCACTGTCCTTGCAGAGTCCCTTCTCGCCCCCCTTCTTCATGTGCTGTGGTTGAACACACACACACACACACACACACACACAGAGAGAGAGAGAGAGAGAGAGAGAGAGAGAGAGAGAGAGAGAGATTGATTAGCCGTATTTTCCTATTATATCTGAACCAGGAAACGCTGGTTACCAGGTTCAGCATAACCAGAATCTTAAGAGCCTTCTGGATGAGGTCAGTGCCCCATCTGCATCTTCCATCCTGTTTGCATGGTGGCCAACCACATGCCTGTAAGAAATCTGAAAGCATGACCCGAGTGCAGCAGCACTCTGTGATTCCCAGCAGCTGACATTCAGAGGTGTGCTGCCTCCGACTATGGAGGTAGAAACAGCCATTGTGGCTAGTAGCCTGGTTGGTTTATGATCCCGGTTTGTTTTGAGCCCTATAACCCTAGTTCCTGGTTTGGATGCAATGGCTCATTATGGTTACTTAATCCAGGACACGTTCAGTCACAGTGCGCTGGGAAGGGAAAGGGGCAGCTCTACCAGAGTGACTGAGGCAGCCACCCGTGATGCTGGCCTGGGCTAGCTGGCTCTCTCACCTAGTCACCTTTTCCTGATGTGTCACAGACAGCGAGAAAACAGGCAAAGAGGCAAACCGTCAAGGCCATGCACTCCAGCAGGAGAGCACATGTGTCTCTCCTTATGTGACTCATGCACACTGGCAGCTTTTGCTTGAGTGGACAACAAGCAGTGGTGAGCTCCCTGGCTCCCCAATCCATTCTGAAGGGTCCCCCATCCCCCAGGAGCACATTTGGGAAGTGTGTGAGAGGCTGCAGACCAGAAGGGGGAACCACTGAAAATTGCTTCTCTCCCTGTTTGGCTGACAGAAGCCATCAGCTAAGCGATAATATTGGAAACTTTTAAGATCGCCAGTCTCTCAAGGACCATCAGATAGATAGATAGATAGATAGATAGATAGATAGATAGATAGATAGATAGATAGATAGACAGACAGACAGACAGACAGACAGAAAGGGTAAAAAATTCTTTTGGACCATGTGCCATTTTAAATTCAAGTATTGGTATACAGTTTCCCCAAATGAGTGTTTAGCCAGTTTTAAAATGTATTTTCAGAGGTATCACAAGTGAACATTGGAACAGGCAAACCTTTTCTGTCCTTCCTATATTTTTCATGTCAGAAGCATGGCTTAGTTCCATTACCTTGCGATACGCAATGGAGAGGCAGCATGGTTCAGTGCCTTATGTGTACATCTTGATGTTGTGGTGGTTTTGGGAGCAGTCATAATGCAAATAATTCCTGGGCATGCACTGCTTCAGTTGCGTTTTTGGTCCCTCAGTGCTCACCTGTAGTATTTGTAACCTGGAAGCTGTGAACTAGGTGCCAGCCTCTTCATTTCAAGGGCATTCTTCTCCTCTGGTGGTCTTTCTGCAGTCAAGCAATGCCTAACTAAACTGCCATTCAGAACCTTCTAGATCAGGCATCCCCAAACTGCGGCCCTCCAGATGTTTTGGCCTGCAACTCCCATGATCCCTAGCTAACAGGACCAGTGGTCGGGGAAGATGGGAATTGTAGTCCAAAACATCTGGAGGGCTGAAGTTTGGGGGTGCCTGTTCTAGATCTCTAGCTGGGAAATAGGCACCCTGGCTCCCCTCAGCTAAAAAGTCATGGTTGTGTTTTCACTTTCCAAGGGGAGGGAAAAGAGCCCTTCCACTCAGTTCTCCGCCGACTGCTGTGACAGCAGCAGTAGGAATCTTTCTCTTTGATGGGGTTTTGTCTTATCCCCCCCCCCTCAAATTGTTGGCTTTAGTTGTTCACTTGGCTTCCTTTTTCTTCTGATGTCATAAGATGTCATAACGTCTTTGCTAAGTCACCTGGTTCCCCCCCCCGGTCATAAATAGTTATTTCCCCCTCATGAGAGCTTCCCCGTGGCATCTGTGGTGCATCAGCTATTATTTAAAAGGTGTCCTGTGTGTGACATGTATCTAAACTGGTATACTTTCCTCCTGCTAAAGAGAGAGCGGATTATAGCAGTGGTTGCTAGAAGGTTGGCTCTGATTTGGCGTCAACCGTTGCAGCGTGTTGACAAATACCTGCATGCTGGTCTGCAACGCAAGCCTGTGCTTCCGTCTCATTCTTCCGTTAGGTGTGCTGAGTTTGGAGGAGTTTAAGCAGCTGAACATTCGGGATTTCCACAAGTATATGGGCAGCCAAAAGGTGAAGATGAGTGACCTGGTGCGGAACAGCCAGCACACATGGCTGTATCAAGGGGAGGGAGCCCACCACGTCATGCGCTCCATACAGCAAAGGTAAGAGGGACTCCCAGATATTTAAAACAGAGAGAGTATCGCCATTCCTAGCAGCCATACTAGGATTCTACTCGGTTTTATTATATTAGAGAGTTCTCAACTGATTAAAAAAGTGTTTCTGTATTATGAATTGCCTGGTTTTTTTTAAATAAAAACATTCCTTCAGTAGCACCTTAAAGACCAACTAAGTTTATATTTTGGTATGAGCTTTCGTGTGCATGCACACTTCTTCAGATACACTAGAAACAGAAGTGTCAGACCCTATATATATACAGAGGGTGGTGGGGGTGGGTGGGAATGGGAGATGGGCTGATGGGAGTGGTAAACCTGTAGATGGATGTTAATGGCTGCTGATGACTGCAATTAGTGCAATTAGTCCTGGGCTGAGGTGCTAAAGAAAGCTTGATCATGCATAATGTGATAAGAATCCGATGTCTCTATTCATCCCAGGTGCTTCCATGGTTTTATATACATACACCCTCTGTATATATATATATAGGGTCTGACACTTCTGTTTCTAGTGTATCTGAAGAAGTGTGCATGCACACGAAAGCTCATACCAAAATATAAACTTAGTTGGTCTTTAAGGTGCTACTGAAGGAATTTTTTTATTTTGCTTCGACTCAGACCAACACGGCTACCTACCTGTAACTGGTTTTTTTTAGTTATCAATTAAAATTTAAACACACGTGGGCTCCTTTAAAAGGTGCTAAAAGAATGTGATTACTGATAAGGGCGTAGTAACTTTAAAATGCTCAGTTACACTTTGAAAAGGCTTTAAAATTTCATTCCCTGACCACCTAACCACGCAGTGATGCAGCCAAAGTGAGGCAGCTCAGTGCCAAACTACTAGACAGTATGTTAAATGTGTATGTGCATTCAACGTGCCTTGTTTTTACTTTAAGATAAACCAATGTAGGAGGACAGTGGTGCACAGGAAAGGCTTTAATCTTTTCCCCCTGTGCTGCAGTTCCAGTGAAAATCTACCCCCACCCCTGCCCAGTAGGCATTTGCCCTGGGAAGAAAACTTGCACTAACACCAGTAGAACCCTCTTCCTACATAACTGGGAGTGCAGTCCTAAGCATGTTTATGCTAAAGTAAGTCCCATTGACTTCATTGAGACTGCCTAGAAAGCCTGCTTAGGACTGCAACCTGAAAGCACCTGCTCCTTTTGTTTTTGGTTTTGGTTTTGTGTGTGTGCAAAAAATGCTTAGATGAAAGTGAAAGTGACTGTCCTTCCTGAGGTTAACTTCCATGCTTCTTTATGTATGAGGCAGGGTTTTCTGCATTCAAAGGAAACAACGTGACAGAGAACAGAAAGATGCTTCTCTTCCATTTGATCATACAAGTGATCAAATCCATTGTCTTATAAAAAAGAATCCCAATTATGTTTTGTAAATAAACATTGAAAAGATCTCTCTGTGTGTTTACACACACACACACACACACACACACACACACAAACACACCAGGAGGAGCAAATGTTAATATTATGATGATGATTGATTCAATTTATATACTGCCTTTTATCAAAAGATCCCAGGGCGGTGCACAACATTAAGAACACATTTTTTGGAGCACAGTCATAAGAACATAATAAAAAGCATAATTATATTCTTTATCATTGACTTAGATAGCTGCTGTGAATGCCAGTTGCTTACCATCTTGAACTTGTCAAGTAAAACATTTCAGTCCCTACAGGTGTTCACATGTTACATTCAACAAGTGTACGATCTGTGCTGAGCTATACATTTGTACAGTTAGTAACATTCAACACGTATACAGCCTGTGTACTTAAGCACTTAAGTTACATGTGTCGAGACAGCTTATACCTACGATCAGTGCAATGTGTGAACAAGTACCCTATTCCCAGGGCAAAGGGGATGACAGTGGCATGTGGGGACATTGGTTTAGTAGCAAGTATAGTTTAATAGTTCAATGGGCATGTCTCTGCTTCTCCTTTAGGGTGATTCACTTAACCCGTCTGCCCTCTGAGATTGTGGAACACAGTGAACCCCTGCAGGTAGTGCGATACGACCAAGGCGGGCACTACCATGCTCACATGGACAGTGGACCAGTCTTCCCTGAGACTGCCTGCAGTCACACCAAACTGATTGCCAATGAAACTGCTCCATTCGAGACCTCATGCCGGTTAGTCTAGAGCCTGAAGAGGAAACCAACCATCTGTAATCTGTTTTTCCCCTGTTGCTCCATGTTTTGTTCTGAAACAGAGACTCCATCATGTTTTTAGGGACATAAGCATTCAAGTGCAAATCAGGTGGCCTCCCTTAACCATGGAGAGGTCAAAAGAACACAGCATGCATGTGTGCTTTCCAGTTATAAGTTAATGAAGAGGAATGCTCAGTCAAATATTCCTCCAGAACATCATGCTTCTCTATGTGGGAGGCTTTTTATGCACCTGAAGACTGTCAGCGATAGACAGGGGCACAATTTCTCTGAGTCCTACTCTGCCTGTCTTGGTATTATTTGAGTCTATAGCTATAACCATGGTTCTGCTCTAAACCTAAGGTCTGTTTTTCTATAACCTCAGTTGGTTTGCTGTTTGTTGTATACATTTGCTCAGGGTGGGGGCACAGAACAGAGCATGTTTTTACTTTCTGACCTATGAGTTGGCACGAGAGACTGATGTAGGAATTATGGGATGTCAGTCCCACTGAATTCATATAGGATTTCAGCCTAGGTCACAAAAATGGGGGATTAACTTGTGAGTAGGTGGGCATGAAATCGTAACTTCCAAGTAGATGTGCATAGTATTTCATTGCATTGCAAACCGGAAGGGGAGGGCTAAGCAATTTCAATAACTTTGAAGCCTAACCTGTGCTAATGGCCCCTGCCTTTCACAGCTACGTGACAGTTCTGTTCTACCTAAATAACGTGACCGGAGGAGGAGAGACCACTTTTCCGATAGCTGACAATAGGACCTATGAAGAGATGGTAAGGTTCTGTCCTTCTTTGTGGCCTGTTTTTCTCGGAAAACTCCGTTTTCTTTGCGTACTTGTGTTATACACAAACACCTGGTAGACGGCTGAGATAATATGCAGACCTTTTGTTAGTGACTGTGTTACAGGGGGCATCTTCTTCTATTGCCCCTGTTCTTTGCAATGCTCCCCCTGCTACCATTTAGGAAACACCAGCAGTTACCTGCTTCAGAAATCTTTTAAAGATGTTTCCCCACTCCCGGGTTCCCCTGATCATTAAACTGGATCCTGTCTTTTTGATACTGCAATGCTTGTTGCACTTTTGCTGCTCTTTTAATGGTATTATGGAATATTTGTAATATTGCCCATAGATATAGATCAGAGCTTTCCAAACTGTGTGCTGTGACACATTAGTGTTGTGTGAACGCTCCCCACGCTCATTCCAGGGCTGGAAAGGGGTTAGTTTAACCTCTGGTTTGCTATTAAAACTGAATTACTGTGTCGCAAAACTGAGTTACTATGTTGTGAAATGATGCATGTCTAAAAAGTGTGTCACCAACATGAACAGTTTGGAAAGCTCTGCTATAGATATAGGGCATCTTTTTAGTTAATTCAAGATTATTGTTGTTGTTTAGTCGTTTAGTCGTGTCCGACTCTTCGTGACCCCATGGACCATAGCACGCCAGGCACTCCTGTCTTGCACTGCCTCCCGCAGTTTGGTCAAACTCATGTTCGTAGCTTCGAGAACACTGTCCAACCATCTTGTCCTCTGTCGTCCCCTTCTCCTTGTGCCCTCAATCTTTCCCAACATCAGGGTCTTTTCCAAGGATTCTTCTCTTCTCATGAGGTGGCCAAAGTATTGGAGCCTCAGCTTCACGATCTGTGATTCAAGATTATAGGAAGTGTTTAATCTGATAAGGGAAGTCCAAGGATGCCTCCAGGTGTGTCAGTTCATGGCACGATAGGATCCACATGGTTTTATTCAAGATAACACCCCTGTTACAAGGAAATCACTTCCTCTCAGCACTCTGTTAGCAACATTTTGTTTCTAGAAAAATTGCAGCTTATTATATGGCATATGGTAGCATGAAAGTACTGGCTATTTTGTGCTACAGATTTTGGATGTGCAAAACAAATCCGTGCTCCACCACCAGCCCATGTTATTTTCTGAACTTCTAAAAGATTCCCACCCCTTTTTTTATTCTCTAGAAGTGAGGTGAATGCTCCCTTACTCTACCATGCAAACATGAAAGCACTGAAGTAGCCCTTCAACTGCTAAACAGCACCAATGCTACCTCTCTCTCCATGCACTGGTGTCTTAGCACTGTGATTTTTAAATATATCTATATCTATATCTATCTATATATATATATATATATACTCTTTTTAAGGCCAGATGCTTTATTTCACCTGCAATGCACACCTCCCCATTAATTTCAGTGGAACATACTTCAAAATATATGTACTTGAGCATGACAGGTGAAGTATGCAAACATCCTATAACTATAAAATGATCTATATGGTTTGTTTCATTTCTGAGGGGTTTTTTTATAAAAAAAAATCCCGCCTCTCCTTAAAATCAAGATGGCTTGAAAAAATATGGAACTGTTCTATGTAAATGGGAACATATGTAATGCTAGTATAGGAGGTCCTGTGCATTGATTGATTGATTTGTTACTTTCCTGGCATGCAGCACAATAAGCATTATTACCCTTTTTCTCTCCCAGTCTCTCATCCAGAATGATATTGACCTACGCGACACTCGTAAACACTGTGATAAGGGAAACCTACGTGTGAAACCCCTTCAAGGAACTGCTGTTTTCTGGTACAATTACCTGTCAGATGGAGAAGGTAATATGTCCTCTCGTGGCCTCCGTCTGCCAGGTTGTCTGGGCTGCATTGCCCTTCATGCCAATTTGCCAGCCGAGGGTCAAGAATTGGAGGAAATCCCAGGGGTTGAGCTGTTGTCGTGTGAAACCCGGCTTCTCTTAGGAGTGGTTCATGGGTTCTTATTTCCTTGCAGGCTGGGTTGGCGACCTAGATGAATATTCTTTGCACGGAGGCTGCTTGGTCACTGAAGGAACCAAGTGGATTGCCAACAACTGGATCAACGTTGATCCCAACAAGAGGCGGCAGCTCCAGTTCCAAGAGGAGATGGCTCGATATACAAACAGTGCGGACGAAGACCAAAGCGAATGGACTGTGGACAAATCCTACAGCAACGTACATGTGGAGCTGTAGTGCTTGGAGATGCCTTTTCGTGGACTTGGAAGAAACTTTTTTTGCACTAGCCATTTTCAGCCCTCTAATCTCCCACTTTCCCCCCATCCCCGCATATCTCAGCAGAGATTGCTAGCTGCGCTCCAGCCTAGACTGGAGAAAACAAGAGACTGGATAGGGAGGTATGGTCTGGAATGCACTGCGAAAGAGAACTGGCGAGGCAGGAGAAATTACCGTGGCTTGGTTGTTAGGGTGCAGTTCTCACTTGCATCTTTTTTTAAATGCCTAGCTTTGGTTCTAGGTCTCTGAGCGAGCCTTCCCCATGGCATGCGCAGTCAGTTAGCCTCCAGGTTTGTTGCTCTTCTTCATCCTGAGCCATTTCCCCCCCGCTGGAATGCAGTTCTTCTCCTTGAGCTGGGTTTGCAGTCTGTTCCTGGCACCTGCCCACCTGCTGTCACAAGATCTCCCCGTAAAGCAGCAAACCTGATCTCAGAAAGTGTCTCTAGGTGGTTCTCTATGGGGCAAAGCTGTCGCTCCTCACAGAGTGTTTGTTGTGGGGGAGGAAGAGAAATGAGATTGTTAGCCGCTTTGAGACTCCTTCGGGTAGTGATAAAGCGGAATATCAAATCCAAACTCTTCTTCTTCTCACAGGCACAGGTTGTCATCTTAAGTTCATAATAATAGGTAAACTTTCTGTAAGGGGGTCTTGAGCAGCTGTATGTTAAGGAAGATGCAGGGGTTGAAGGTGTTGGAGTTATTCCGGATGATTTCTAATGCTCATCATGGATAATTTTTCTCAGGGTCAGACTTGGTTCTGAATAAGGACATGGTTCTGAAATATTTATTGTGTTGATTATCGGGGGGGGGGGGGAAGTGTTCCAAGTGTGCAATAGCAGCTGGTGTGCTGTATTTGTTGAGATTTTCATTTCAGTAACTTGATTTGTGTGCTCAGTTGGGTTTTCCCCCTCTGTGAGTCTGTTTGGAAGGGGTTCTCTCCCACCCCCAGACATGGTCCACTCCATTTAGTGTCTGGTTTGGGCCAACAGCATACTCACATCATGTTCCTTCTTGCAGATGGATATATACAATCATGAACGTTAGAAGATTCCTGTTGGATCAAACTAAAGGTCCCTGTATACCAGCAGTCTGTTTTCCACAGTCACCAATCAGATTCCTCTGAAAAGCAGGACACGAAACTGATCAGGACATGAAACTGATAGTCCTTTTCCATTGTTGCTGCTCAAGAGACAGTAGGGACACGGGTGGCGCTGTGGTCTAAACCACTGAGCCTCTTGGGCTTGCCAATCAGAAGGTCAGCAGTTCAAATCCCTGTAGCGGGGTGAGCTCTTTGCTTCGGGTAGTGATAAAGCGGGCTATCAAATCCAAACTCTTCTGTCCCAGCTCCTGCCAACCTAGCAGTTCAAAAGCATGCCAAGAAGTGCAAGTAGATAAATAGATACTGCTGTGGGGGGAGGGTAATCCGTGTGCTCTGGTTTCCGTCACGGTGTTCCATTGTGCCAGAAGCAGTTTAGTCCTGCTGGCCACATGATCCGGAAAGCTGTCTGCAGACAAACGCCAGCTCCCTCGTCCTGAAAGCGAGATGAGCGCCGCAACCCCATAGTCGCCTTTGATTGGACTTAACCGTCCAAGGTTCTTTCACCTTTACCTGTTTTCTCAAGAGACACATGGCATCTGAACACGGAGAGTGGGATTCAACTAATGAGTCCCATCAAGGGAAGCCCTGTGCAAGGGCTGCCGCTTTGCACCCTCTGAAATTAGTTCCTGGGGAATTGGGAGAACCCCTGGAACAGCATGCAGAGGGAGAAAAGGGGGGGATTATTTCACGAGGCAACCCAAAATGCTTGTCTTGATGGAGTAATCACCTAATTGCAATGTTGAATTCCTCCCTTAGCTTTCATATAGCCATCATGAGTAGTTGTTGATTGCCTTATCCTTCATGAATTTGTCTAATCCCTTTATAAAACTATTTAAACCAGTGGCCATCATCTTGAATGCCATAAATGTATTATTCATTGTGTCCAGAAGTACTTCCCTTCAGTTTGTCCAGAATCTCTTCTGCGCCATGCATAATTTTACAAACCTCTTTCATGTTTCCCCTTACTCAATTCCCTGCTCCCCAAACTAAAAAAACCCAAGCAACAGAGTCCTTTTCTTATAGGAAAGGTTTTGCAGCCCTTTTCTGCACCTGTTCCAACTCTACAATATCTTTTTTGAGATGAGGCTAATCAGAGAGGCTTTCCCCCTGTAATTGAACTTGAAGCTTGAGCCAGAGTTGGCCCTTTTCCCTTTTGTGTTGGCCTGAGGATATATTTCTTTCGAATAGGTGTCTGTAACAAAAAGGAAGTGGTGTTGGAAAAGGAGATGAAGTGGAAAGATAAAGTGGAACTTCAGTAAGATACAGAGAAGATTCCTGTAGCATTCAGTGAGACCACAGGAAGCTTGCGACTGTAGAGAAACACTTTCATCGCTGTTAGGAAAGCTGGGATTAATTGTGTGGTGTTTTTAATATATAATTGAAAGATAATTTACAGTTACAAAATCCCTGACTGTTTGACATCTACACATAGGGCAAAATGCAGGGTTTGGCTGTAGCCATCACTGTAGAGAACTGAGATCTTTTTGCTTTGGCCTTGCAGCTCATAGCTTGTAATAAGTTGTATCCATTAGGAAAGCTCTCTGCATTTAACCCAAAATATATGCATCTATCTGCCATGTAGCTCTCAATGTTGGTGTTGGAAATCCTAGACCGGCTGCTCAATCCTGATGAGCAAATATATAATTGTCCCGTACCCCCGCCCGCACAGATACTTTTTATTTTGACATGATTGTTTCCTCCTGATGCCTTGAGGTTTCTGAAGTAGACCAAGCTGCCTTTAAGGTGGCAGTCTTGCAGCTAGTTGTCTAGCTGGGTGCCTCCATTGCTGTCCAAAGGATGCTAAGTTGTATGGCATTTTCCTTGCTTTGATAAGTCGCCATTCCTACACGGTAGGTCTCCCTGAAGACAGAGACTGATGTTATTGTAGAATGTTGATTGTTGTATATATTGAATCAGTTTATGTCGGCAGCAAGTCAATTTCCATTCCAAGGAATGAGGTCATCCCATGCATCCCTTTTTATTGGAGTCCTTGTCAGTTGCCTTAGTTAGAGACCTGTGCAACATGTGACCTTCTAAGCCAAACACAACCCACCAACCTGGCAGGTGCTTAACAGCTTCCCCGCTCTGCCACCCCATCCATTCTTGTAATCCCAGGCATGTCCTGGTGGCTTATAGTCAGCTTGGTGAGTCACAAGTTGTGTAGATCAGCCTTAGTAGTGCGCTTTATAATGCAGAAAGGTTAAGGCTTGTGACCACTACATGGCCCTGGCCAGATTTTAAAAAATGTCATCTCGGTCCTCCACAATATCCTGGTAAGTTTTATTGATTTTGGTGCAGGTTATTTTAATGAAATATGCCTAAGGTTGCGACTTTACTGCAGTCCCGCTGCAAGGTTTTGTAGGGCGGGGAGAGTGAAGTAGGTGTTCTTCTGATAGGATACAACAAGGATTCAGTATCCCTTGAAGCGTCTTGCTTTCCCTGGTATGACTTTGGAAATTTAACCACTTAGCAGATAGTTCGCAAGCCAATTTAAAGTTCTTAGAGGTCCCCTTTAGGAACTGTTTAATAAGAAGAATCTAGACTCAGCTCAAAGGTCCTGTCTCATTTAGTACTTATGAAATGCCAAAAGGCTGGACATGAAATAGACCTCCTATTTTGCTGTTCATTCCAAACTAGGACTTTGCAATTTTGTTTTGAGTGTGTTTGTGTGTGTGTGCTAGAGAGGCTATTCACCTCTAACTTGAGATATTTATACTTTACTAGCAGAGACTTAAAGTGTAGAAGAATGTAGGGCTTTGATTCAGGTTTAAGAAGCCATGAATTGGATAAGGATCTGATGCCACCTTTTTCCAGTTTGCAATCTACAAAACCAAAAACCCCTGGGCCACGAATGGGGAAGTGCTGCAAGCAGTTGCATGCTCTGTGGATTGTGCAGAATCCCACACCCAGGACCGCATGGCTGTTTGCCTGGGCTCAGCTACCTGTACTGGAGTGGGGGGAGGGTGGTGTTAGCAGAGTGGTTTGCTTTGTGAATCATGTCCTTAATGACATGCGTATCCAAGCCCATAGCTGAACCCTTTGCTAACCTTAGCTAATTTAAGTGACTTCATGTTGCCGGTTGCATTGATAGGTAACTGGTCGGCGTTGGATTTGGAATTTCTGCGTGTTCCCTACACTTGTGTGTTTTGCAAAAAGTTGGGTTTTTCCCCTTATTATTTAATATTTATTTTATTTATTGTTTCCCACACACAGATGTCAGGTAGCTTGTCTATCCTGCAAATAAAAGTTTGAAACCTAGCTGTTATCTGTAGATTTTCTTTGCGCCTCCCATTCCTCATTGGGGTATGAAGTTATGCATTCCACATATTACTATTCTCTACTCTTTAAGAACTGGGGTACCATCAAATTTTGTAGTGGGGCCCAAAGCAAGCCTCTGTTCATTAGTCTCTTGGTGCCTAGAATTTCCAGGGCTTGGTATTAAACTGCAAGCAATCCCCCCACCCCACTCATCTATTTATTTTCTGCTCTCTCTAACTGTGATTAAAATGCTTTTTTATAAGCATAAGAAATTTTTTTTTACAAAAGTGGTGATGTTCTTGCCCATTTCCATTTATATCCAGTGGTGGTGTTCCTAAAGCATTTAAATTACAAAAGTAAGATAAAGCCAGATGCAGCTTTTTCTGGGAGTTTACCTTAGTGAAGACCTCGCTTGGAAAAACAATATAACTCAGGTGGTTAGGAAGGCCCAACAGAGACTCCATTTTCTCAGGGTCTTGCGAAAGACCAATGTTAAACAAAAATTGATGACCTCCTTCTACTGGTCCACAATAGAAAGTGTCCTCTCATATTGTATCACAGTGTGGTATGTTGGCTTGACAGCCACGGACAGAAAGTCTTTACAGAAGGTGGTGAACACACCACATTATATCATGGGCTGTCCCCTGAGCCCGCTACATGACATCGCAAGGGATCGTTGCCTTAGGAGAGCGAGAAAAATTCTCAGGCACGATTCCCACCCTGGCCTGAACCTCTTTAATCTTCTACCCTCAGGCAGGAGATATAGAACTATAATCAGTCGTAGCAACAGGCTAAAAAGCAGTTTCTATCCGTGGGCTGTTAGGCTGCTGAGCGGAAAATAATATAGTGCAACTGACTTTCAGGGTTGGTGTGTTGTGCAACAAGCACACAGAGTGCAATGAGATTGAGTGTTTGTGTGGGGGCGGGCTCAGTTAATTTCATTGTACACAGGTTGTACATTGACAATAAAGGTTATTATTATTATTATTTTCTCATGAAGGATAAAAATCTCTTGTATGTCTCTTACACCATGATCCAGTTTTAGGAGCAAATGCTCCATTTGTAGACCTTGATTGTGAGCCATGTCCTAATGCTTCTAACACAAAGTTAAAGCAGGCTGTAAATAAAATAAAAAAAGCCTTTGATCATATTGCGAAATGACAGGTTGACAGTTTCTCAACCCTGGTCCCACTTTTATTAGCTCCATTCTGGTCACAATCTTGGTTATATTCTGCGAATGCATGTCTTGATATGAAAACTGCAAATTATGGGAAATGTTTTTATGGCTTTTTACACAGTCAACTGGGTCACCTGTTTGATAAGTAACGGCCAGATAAATCCTGTATTTAAATTATGCCAGTATCAGAAAGATACTGTCTCTGCACTATATCCAATGTGTGTTCCACCCAGAACAGGAGAGGAAAACACATACAGCTAAGAAAACTAAAAATCAACCCCATGTGTCCCTGGAAACTCCTTCAGTACAAACCAATCAGGGACTACTGGAAGCAACACTCACATGTGGAGGGAGTTAATGAACTAAAGCTATTGGAGATGTGGCTGCCGTAGCTACCGCTTCATCACATGTGATGTGATGGCCCAGCAACAACCCTGTTGCATCTGGTTCCCAGATAGCCTAAGTTCCACTCAGAGGAAGACCCGTTGAAATGAATGGACCTAAATTAGGTGTGTCAATTAATTTCAATGGTTCTACACTCTGATTGGGATGGGATGAGCTGTTCAACAGTGGAAGAGAATGTCTTGGAAGGTAACGCTGCGTCCTTAGGTTTTTAAGCAGGGGATAGCTGCCCACTTTTGAGGCATGCTAGAGCTGTTGATTTTCTTGCATAGGCTGGTGGTTGAGCTGGATGAACTCTCTGGGAGTTGCTGTAGAGTTCTGGAGAACTCAAAAACTTGCTATCTTGTGGACCTTTTGGTTGGCTTAATAAAGGCATTGCTTGAATAAGAACTTTGGGAGCTTTTGAAGAAAAAACCTACGGTGGAGGCTGAGATATACGAGAACGCTGGAAGGACAAAAACAAAACAAAACCACCATAATCTACTCAGTGGTCTGAAGATCTCAGCGCCCTTTATACATTTGAATGCACGGCTTTCCATTGTCAATCTCATTTAGATAACTACCGTATTTGGACACATGGATTGCCTACCTATATGTTTAAATTGGGATTGATGGTAGGGCTGCCATGCATCCATACATTACCAGAATTTTAAGGGCGGAAGGGACATCCAAGGCTAATTTCAGGAAGGCAGCAGCTTGTTCTGGATCTTTGGCAAGTTGTGGGTTTTGGGCAACCCTAACTGATGGGAATTTTTTTTAAAAAAAAAAATCATTTTCACTTTTATCATCATACACAAATCATAATAATTTTACGAATAGGATTCTCAGAATCCCCAAACTTCCCTCCACCCTTCCATGGTTTCCCCAGATATTCTTTTCAAACAACATCGTATCATATTTTCTTAAATCTCAATTTTTATCATAATTCTCGCTTCATTGCAAGTGTTTTTAAAAACCTGCCAAGGTTTTCAATTGTTTACAGTGTTCTTTCAAGTAACTTAAATCCCCCCCCCAATCCCACCCCCCACTAACTGATGGGAAATTATCACTGTTAATGTCAGCTGGTAACCTTATTTTTATTTTAAATTTTTTCTTCTTGTTGTTTTGGCACATACCTGTACACTGTGTGTGTGTGTGTGTGTGTGTGTGTGTGTGTGTGTGTGTGTGTGTGTGTAAATACATACATATTATGTGTACTGTGTATAATAGCTATAAAGGTAATATACCTTTCTATTTACCTTTTACCTTATATAGCTATCTTTATCTATTTAAAACAAAAAATAAAAAAAGTTCCTTCCAGTAGCACCTTGAGACCAACTAAGTTTGTCATTGGTATGAGCTTTCGTGTGCATGCACACTTCTTCAGATACACTGAAACAGAAGTGTGCATGTACACGAAAGCTCATACCAATGACACTTAGTTGGTCTCCTAAGGTGCTACTGGAAGGAACTTTTTATTTTTTTGTTTCGACTACGTCAAACCAACACGGCTACCTACCTGTAACTTTATCTATTTAGATAGAGCTGTGCCTTTAAGAAATTATCTTCCTGCCTTTGCCGGCCTTTAACTACCAATCAGTCTCGGCGGCCTGGGGAGAGAACCACCGCTGGCCAATAGCATCCCTCCGTGTCTTGGGAGCTCGGAAGAAGCCTCCCAATTGGTTCACGGGGTCTGCGCTCGCGCGCGGGCGCGACGGAGAGGGAGCGCGAGGTAGGGCGACCCGGTTTCTCGCGATATGGTAGTCCCTGCTTTGCTTTGCTCCTCTGCCTCTACCTCTGCGGGAGTGCGCGCGCGCGCGCCTTCCCTGCCTCTTTCCCAGGCTATGCATGAAGCTCTGACCTGCAGCGCCCCCGCTTCGCTAAGCAGTAGGCTGGAAGCAGCCCCGCTCATTCCGTGGCTTAAACCAGGACGGGGCCCGTGAGTGTTGCTGGGTCAAGATTCCCCCCCCCCATCCCTGACTTGAACCTCATGCAGCTGCCAACTATAGATAGCCTCCCAGGTCCACTTTGCCTCCTGCAAGCCCTAGTCTGGGGAAGCTTGTGCCATGATAAGTGTGTTGTCCTTTCCACTTCAGGCAGTAATGTGTCCCAACAAAGCCGCAGTTTCTCCAGCTTCAGCATCCCATTCGTTCTGCGCCTGCTGTTCCTCCACGGGGAGGGCGCTCTTTTATCCAGTCGTTCTCCCATTTATATATTCAGTCAACGGCCCTCTCTGATTTTGTTTCCTATCTGCCAATATAAGAAGCTGACCAAACATTCGCCGCACACAAAAATACTGTCGCGCGGCGGCATCCAGGGGCTTCTCAGAATGGGCAAGTACACGCCTGTTCAGACCACTTTATTATCAAAAAGCCCCGCCGTTTACCAAGTGTTTAGGAGGTAAAATCATTTCATTCTCATAAGAACTGAGCAAAGTTAGCTTGTTCCCATTGTACAGATTGTGGTTAGAACCAACAAAGCATCTTACCTCCGAGGCTTTGGCGGGGTTTGAACCGAGGCCTCTCTGGTCTAAACCGAGAATAAGCATTGCAATTGCTGTCCCTCCAGCAGGTGGCATCTCATTCCTGCATGCCAGGGGTGGGGACCTTTTTTATTGTCAAGGGCAGCATTCCCTAAGGGGTAGTTGGGGGGGGGCACATGCTGCTGGTGGTGGGTAGGATTGGAACAAAAAGTGGAGAATGCACTCCCTTGTCTCTCCCAGCTCCCTTCCTCCCTCCCTCTTGGCTACCCCTTTTCCTTCCATTTTTCCTTCCTTCCTATCTGCATGAAATTAGGCCAGGGAATGAGGTTTCCCACCCCATCCCTAG
Source organism: Zootoca vivipara (assembly GCF_963506605.1). Taxonomy (NCBI): domain Eukaryota; kingdom Metazoa; phylum Chordata; class Lepidosauria; order Squamata; family Lacertidae; genus Zootoca; species Zootoca vivipara. Next base: position 20,679,999 of record NC_083277.1, on the reverse strand, counting down.
TGCTCAGTGATGTGGGTAAGTCCAACACAGTTAGACCATGCTGACTCTTATCTGGAGTAGCCCTACTGCAGCGCTAAACAATGTATACCTTCCAAGCCAAAAGGCAGTATACTTTTATATCCATCACCTCAAGCTATGGAATATCTGCAGCATTTATTACTGTCGTCACCTCCCCCTTCTTCCTCAGATGTCTTATGTAAGAGGAAGCGAATCAATAGGAGTCTTCACTTCCGATCCTTGTTCAGCAATGGAAACAGAACTGCTGCTGGCTCCTATCACAGCTCTGGAGATTGTGGATGATCACCTTGTTGCAGGTATGTGGTAGGCCAGAATATCCTGGGGCAATGGCAGCCCACGTAGTAACCTTCCCATGTTGCTGGAGTCCCAACTCCCAACAGCCACAGGGTGATCAGAGTCCTTTCCGGTGGGCAACAGGTAACATTATGTCAAGTGTGTCAGATACCAAGCCATGGCACTGAACACTTGGTGAAATGAAACATGATAATGGAGGGCTTGTTCTACCCAGCTGAATAGCCAAGCAAAGCAGGAATCACAGCAATATGGTGCATTATAGTGGGACAGGCAGGCACCAAGTCAGGGGAGGAGACCAGAGCTCCTGAAAGCTGGTTTCTTTGATTTCATACGTCCTGTTGCTGGGGAAATGATGCTCATAGAGATGATAGGAAGTGGGGGACCTATCAGAAGCCTGTTCCCATTTCAAGCAAGGCAAAAGTTGTGAGTAACATGATTCCACAGGGACAGTTTGACAAGAAGCTGTGGGAAAGCTGCAGCAGAAGCAATACCACATTCGGCCTCAATGTGTCTTTCATGTTGGGACCAGGCACTGCTCAAGGTGTACCTGGGCTGGTATGGAGGTTGTGTGTGGATTGTATTTGTGAGGACGGATGCTGCTGGAAAGAGTATGCTATATATATATATATATCAAAAGAGGTGATTCTAACCTCTTTTCCTCCAGGTGAAGGACCCTACATTGCCATCTACTCCCTGGAGCCTGATGCCAGCCAGTCAGCAAGATGCTATAAGAAGGTCCTTCGAAACCATAATGTCCATGGTATCAAGGAGCAGCAGGATGCGGCCCCAGGAGCAACCACCCTAGCTGTCTTTGGAGGCAAAGGCCTTGTCGTTTTACAGCTCAGCTTCCAGGGCGGCACGGCAAAACTAGCTGAACTCTTTCCTTTCCGCGAGCTGCACGACTGGATCTGGGACCTGCAGCGGTTGGAGGCACCTGGCTGTGTGGCTTTGGCCCTGGGCCACAACTCATTGGCACTGTACGACTGCGCTGGCCAGAGGACCCTTCGGGAAGTGCACTGCCAGGAGAAGTGCATCCTCTACTCAGCCCACCTGGTTGGGAGCAGCTGGGAGACGCTGGTGCTGGTGGCTGGCACAGTATTTAACCAGCTGGTGGTCTGGTGCGCAGCCGACCCGACGGACAACGCAGGCAGAGTAAAGCCCCGCAGCAGGATCAACGGGCACAAGGGCGTCATCTTCAGCATCTGCTTCTCAGAGAGCAAAAGCATCTTGGCCTCGGCCTCAGATGACAGGAGCCTGCGGCTGTGGGGCGTCGGCGACCTCAGATCGCCCCCTGACCCTGTCCCATGCTTGCTGGTGTGCTACGGGCACCAGTCTCGGGTCTGGTCGGTGCGCTTGCTGAGCAGCTACATCCTCAGCATTGGGGAAGACGCCGCTTGCCTCGTGTGGAACTACCAGGGCGAGATCGTTCACCGTTTCAAAGGGCACAAGGGGCGTGGCCTCCGGGCAGTCGCCGCCCACGAGAGGCGGGGCTGGGTGTTCACAGGAGGGGCCGATTCTGGCATCAGGCAGTGGCTCCTTAAAGGGCAGAGCGACGGCGGGGACAGCCTTGTGCGGCTGGACTTCCCCTCACCTCGCACAAAAGGGTCTCCCAGAGCGGTGAAGCTGGTGGATGTAAACCACCTCCTTGTGATGACAGATGCCGGGGCTGTCTACGCCTATGACTTGACCTCTAAAGCCTGGGCGTTGGTCCTCGAGGATGCTGCGTATCGGTCTTACAGCCTCCTCGAAGTCTCCGTGCTCATCAGCGGTGTCATGGCGTGTGCCATGGGCAACCTGTCGGGACAGGTTAAAGTCTTCCCTCTCTGCAGCCCTGCAGAAAGCAAGGAGCTGAAGCTGTACGAGGGGAAAGTACACAGCCTGAGTTGGGCCTCCTACGCAGGGCAGGATCCCGGCACTTGCAGCCTCTTCGTTTCCGGAGCAGCCGGTTCCTTGCTGTGGCTGGAGGTCTCTCTTGGCCCACCCGAGGGAGTCGCTGTGGTGGTGAAGCGATGCTTCCGCCTGCCTCTCTGCAAGCAGCGATGGCACACATGCGCTGCCTTCATGCCTCGGGGAGAGCTGCTGCTCTGCGGCGACCGCAGGGGCTCCCTCATGCTGTTTGAGTGCGAGCCAGCTCAGGCCTTGAGCAGAGGAGCAGGAGTCGGCTCCTCGGACCCAGAGAGGGTCTCCGGTTTGCCCGGCCCGGCCTTTCCTCTCACAGGGGAAGAGCCGCTCGCCGAGGGCCCCGTCTCTCTGCTCTTTGGCCTGCACGGAAAGCTGGGCGTCACCTCCATCACCTGCCACCAGGACTTCATCTACAGCACCGGTCGGGACAGCTGCTACCGCCAGCTGCAGGTGCAAGGCCGCCAGCTGCGCGTGCTGAGGAAGCACAGGCCGTGCAAGGGCCTGGATTGGCTGGAGGAGCTGCACTTCGGCCCCGATGGGAGCGTGTGGGTGCTGGGCTTCCACGCTGACCGCTTTGTTCTCTGGAGCGCCAGCAGCAACGAGATGCTGCTGTCTGTCCCTTGCGGTGGCGGCCACCGCTCTTGGAGCTATGCCCACTGCCTCCAGGTGGGAACCTTTGCTTACATCAAATCCGGGGATGTGGTGGTGTACCAAAGTCAAGATGCGCACAGCGGGCAGCGCATCCTCAAGGAGTCCCTGCACGGGCGGGAACTGACGTGCGTTTGCCACATCGGGGTTTTGCAGGCACCCGGGCAGGAGCCGGTGAGCACCCTTGCCACCGGCAGCGAGGACGGCACGGTCAATATTCTGACCTACAGGGCGCAGTCTCGTACGGTGACCCAGCTCACGGCTCTGGGCGACCACATCTCGAGCGTGAGAGCTCTGGCTGTGGCCAAGGACACTCAGCCCAAGGCAGGAAGTATCTCTGCCATCCTCTTCTCAGCTGGAGGACGGGCCCAGATTGAGTGTTACCGGATGCTGCTCAGCCCCAGCCATAGCTCTGGCGGCGGTGTAGTCCACCAGCTGGTCCACGTGGCTTCTCACCGCCTGGATGAGCAGTGGGACCACAGGAAGAACAGGCACAAGCTCGTCAAAATGGACCCGGAGACCAGGTAGCAGCCGTGGCCTTTCCCAGGAGTTTGTATTCTTAGGCAGGGTCATGGGTTCTCAAAAAGCAGACAATCTGGACTGGGGATGTTATTGATGCTCATATAGGGAATGTGAAATCTGCACCCTCTCTTGCTAACTCCTTTACCAACAAACGCCCCCCCCCCCAGCATACATACTGTCTCACACACAGGCTTTTCCTATTGTCACACAAGTGGGCACAACAATATTCACATCCAGCCTGGAAGACTTGAGATAGATAGATGATAGATAGATAGATGATAGGCAGGCACGCAGGCTAGGCTAGGCTAGGCTATACAGGACTACACTACACTACACTCGGTCAAATCAACCTGAAGGAGCATCTCCACCCCCATCGTTCTGCCCGGACACTGAGGTCCAGTACCGAGGGCCTTCTGGCGGTTCCATCACTGTGATAAGCAAAGCTACAGGGAACCAGGCAGAGGGCCTTCTCGGTGGTGGCGCCTACCCTGTGGAACGCCCTCCCGTCAGATGTCAAAGAGATAAACAACTACCTGACATTTAGAAAACATCTGAAGGCAGCCCTGTTTAGGGAAGTTTTAAATGTGTGATATTTTAATGTATTTTAATCTTTGTTGGAAGCCACCCAGAGTGGCTGGGGAAACCCAGCCTGATGGGCGGGGTACAAATATTATTATTATTATTATTATCATTATCATTATCATTATTATTATATTACACTAGACCCTACCTATTATTTTGGCTGTAATTTGTTTTAAACATATTTTAGCGTATTTTTAAATGGCTGTAACCCGCCCTGAGATCTTGTTTATTTTATTTTATTTATCAAATTAGTATACTGCCCTTCATCCACAGATCTCAGGGCAGCTCACAAAATCCGATGATGACAGGCGGGTGAGAAATCAAATAAATAACCCAAAATACACAAATGGGTTCTAACAATATTGTAGCAGCAGGAGATTAAAAAACAAAACCAGCAGGATAAAACAATGTGAATAATAGCAGCAAAAAATAAAAAATAAAGGTCAGTTTGCTTGATTTTCCAGTCTCGGAATTTTCTCCTCCTCTTCCCTATTCTGCTGTGCTCATGCTTAAGAATACGTTAGTACAGAGAGAATAGGTAGGACTTTGGGCGCCGAGTCCATAGTAGGCAACACGTGCCACTTTCCAGCTTGTGTGTGTGTGTGTGTAACTTTTTCACTGCTCTGGGTTTGGATAGTGAGTTCCAGAGAAGGCAACTGATAACTTCTGTGTTCCAGGTATATGTCTATTGAGGTCCTGGCTGGTGTGGAGTACCCAGAGCTTCCTGTTCCCTTGCTCTTCCTAGCTGCTGCTTGCAGTGATGGCTCTGTCCGGTAAGGAGGATTGTTGGGCTCTCCCTTTTAGGGGCCTGTTGGATTGGGGTGGGGGTGGGATTTTCCTGTATGCCAGGCAAAAATCCAGAGATGGGAAGACGAGGGGCAGAATGGACTAAATGCTTCTCCCTACGTTTCCCAGAGCAGCACTTTCACCAAACTAGAGAAGGGAACATGAACAGGGAAAAAAAAGCTGTAGCGCTTGGCAGCCGTACAAAGGATGTGGCCCTTTCCCCCTCTTTAAAGTCAGAGACTCTTTTCCTTGGACTGACTTCACTGCTCTCTTGTCTACATAGCCTCTTCCTGCTGCTTGAGCATGCCCAGAAGCTGCAGCTTGTGGCAGAATCCTTTCACCATCAGCACTGTGTCCTGAAGGTCCAGGCGTTTGCATGTAAAACAGCAGGTGGAGGAAGGTGAGAATGGAATGGCTACATCCACACACACACACCCCGTGCTTGAGATGCACCTCCCCTGAGTTTACTACTGCCGACCCACCAAGCCCTAGAAAGCTAATTTCACCCGTTCCTCTTTCTTTTATAGAAGGCACTGGTTGAGCAGCGCTGCCACCGACGGGAGCATTGCATTCTGGGATTTCACCCCTACCCTTAACCGTGCTGCAGAGGCCTTGAAGGTGGAAGGCACAGAAATGAAGCTTCTGGGTAGGTGGTTGTGTTGACTCGTGTTGGGCAGAAGATTCCTGCATTGCAGGGGTTAGGACTAAAGGACCCTTGTGGTCCCTTCCAACTTTGTGGTACTATGATTATATTTCTTATACCCAGCCCATGTGATTGGGTTGCCCCAGCCGCTAGGGAGATGCAGCTTCCAGCGAAAGAATAAATAATGCAAAAATAAACACAATTCAAATCTTGGAACCTTCCCAAACCAGGGCTGCCTTCAGATGTCTACAGAAATTTATATATTTGCTTAAATCTTTGACATCTGCCGGGAGAGCACTCCACTTTACGCAAGGAGGGAACCTCCAGAAGGCCCTCAGTGCTGGACCTCAGCGTCTGGGCTGAAGGATGGGGGTGGAGACGCTCCTTCAGGTATACTGGGCAGAGGCCGTTTAGGGCTTCAATGGTCAGGACCAGCACTTTGAATTGTGCTCGGAAATGTGTACTGGGAGCCAATCTAGATCTTTTAGGACTGGTGTTATATGGTCCCAGCACCCGCATTCTAGATTAGTTGTCGTTTCCGGGTCACCTTCAAAGGTAGCACCACGTAGAGCGCATTACAGTAATTCAAGCGGGAGATAACCAGAGCATGCACCACTCTGGCGAGACAGTCTGCAGGCAGATAGGGTCTTAGCTGGTGTACCAGATGGAGCAGCTAGACAGCCGCCCTGGACACAGAGTTGACCTGCGCCTCCATGGACAGTTGTGAGTCCAAAATGACCCCCAGGCTACGCACCTGGTCCTTCAGGGGCGCAGTTACCCTATTCAGGACCAGGGAGTCCCCCGTACCGGCCCACCCTGTTTGTGATCCTCCTGGGTATACCTTCTTTTTCAAATGTATATATCACCCTTTGCGCTTCCTCCCAGCCTTGTACACTTCCTTTGCCTGTGTGTGTTTTCCAGGCCTGGGTACCCCAGTCCTGACCATCCAGGCTCACAGCTGTGGAGTGAACAGCCTCCACATCCAGCAAGCAGCCGGCGGGCATTTCCTGGTGGCCAGCGGCAGTGATGACGGTTCCATCTCTCTCAGTGCTGTTGAAGTGGATGCTGGAAGCGACGCCGACCAGGAAGCCATCGCTGGGACCGGCATCCGCCTTCTCAGAAACTCCTCGAGGCTCTGCGCCCATGCAGCTCATGTGACGGGGGTGAGGCTCCTGCAGCCAGACTTCCTCCTCTCCGTCTCGGTGGACCAGCGCCTGGCCCTCTGGCACCTTCACGAGGACAGCCTGTCTTTCGTCGGCAGCAAATTCTGCCACGTCGCCGACGCAGCTGGCCTGGAGTGTTGGGAGGCTGGGGCCCGTAACTGCCACAGCGTGATCTGCGGACAGGGGCTGGAAATCCTCCGCTGCAGCCTAGATGGGCCAGGTGCAGAAACAGAAAATGGTGTATGAAGGAACTGTGTAACCACCTTTATTCTGCTGGGATGGAGAGGAGCTTGAGCGACCCACCGGGGCACAGAGGGCTGTCATGCGAAAGCAGCAAGGACCGGAAGAAATACTTTGCCCCTCTCTTCAGGGAGAAACCGCTTCCTCCAGAACCATGCAGATACTGTCCCTGATATGATGTAGCTTGCCCGCTTTTCTTTGCCTTGTGGCTTGTGGGCAGTTATACCGGAGCTTAGCCAACCTATTTTGACAGAGGGCCTGTCATGAGAAATGTAGTAATAAATCTGCATCCGCTGGTTAAATGGCTTTAAATGCCTTTTCCTTGCAAATATATGCCATGCTGTCAACTCCCCCCCCCCTTTTTTGCGGGAAATTCCCTTATTCAGCGCCCTTACTTTCATATCCAGGAGTTGACAGCACAATAGGATTTCCTTATCTTCAAATCCGGAGGTTTGACAGCTATGTATATGTCCTGGATTTCAGCCTCCTCTTCTGATTACCGCGGAGAAACGTAGGAAGCTACTTTATACCAGGACAGACTTCTTTGTCCAACTGCCCCAGGGTTTCTCCAGGCTCTCAGGCAAGTCTTTCCCCCCCACGCTACCTATTTGATAATTTTAAGTGGCAATACCAGGGATTGAACCTCTGTGCAAATAACGTTTACTGCCTCTGAGATGCTTACCTTCCAAGTCCCGGACTGCAGAATCTGGGACCGGCAGCCGTGTGACACCAGAAGTTGCATCGACGTAACTTCCGGTGTCGCTTTGCCCTTCTATGGGCACCAAAAATGTCCGCCGCCGGCTTAAAAAGTAGCTTCTACACATGACCGGTGTCGGCAGGAGCCATTTTTGGTGCCCATAGATGGGCGGGGCGACACCGAAAGTTGCGTCGACGCACTTCCGGTCATGCGTAGAAGCTACTTTTGAAGCCAGCGACGGCCATTTTTTGTGCCCATAGAAGGGCAAATCAGGAAAAAAATGGCCGCCGGCAGGAGAAAATAACGGAGAAAAACGGGAGATGAAGTGATACGGGGGGGCCACCGGGAAAAGGTAAGTAAAAACGGGGGTTTCCCGGGGAAAACAGGGTACTTGGCAGCTATGCTGAGATGTGATCTTACTCCTTAAGGAGACCTAATCCCATTTGCCTTCCAGCCTGCAGTATGGTCAGATGAATCCCATTCACATGGATTTGGGGGAAGAGCTGATCACCTGGTGCCCAGGGCCCACAGAACTTCAAGACCCGTCCTCCCATTGCCGCGGAGGGTTTCTTGTTGCACTGCCTACAGAACTCAGAATTGCTACAAACTCACTGGAGTTTCAGGTGCTAATCAGTTCAATGGACAGCAACATTCCTGTGTGCATCTGCTGAATGAATCCATTTTAGACTGTAGCAATGATAGAAGAGGGTCGCTGGGGAGTGGGGATGTTCATATAATATCTACCCAGGTGGGAGATAATGGTGTGTTTTTTAAAAATAAATAGAGTTGTATACTGCTCTTGGTGGTATGTTTAGCCTGGAGAAGAGAAGGTCAAGGGGTGATATGATAGCCATGTTCAAATATATAAAAGGAGGTCATATAGAGGAGAGAGAAAGGTTGTTTTCTGCTGTTCCAGAGAAGCAGTCACGGAGCAATGGATTCAAACTACAAGAAAGAAGATTCCACCTAAACATTAGGAAGAACTTCCTGACAGTAAGAGCTGTTCGGCAGTGGAATTTGCTGCCAAGGAGTGTGGTGGAGTCTCCTTCTTTGGAGGTCTTTAAGCAGAGGCTTGACAGGCATATGTCAAGAATGCTTTGATGGTGTCTCCTGCTCGGCAGGGGGTTGGACTGGATGGCCCTTGTGGTCTCTTCCAACTCTATGATTCTATGGTTCTCAGCATAAAAACGCAAGATAAAAACACAACGCACATGGAGTAGAACTGGGATGGCAAGTTCAATCACATGATCCATTTGGTGCAGGAATTGGGATGGAATGGGAATATCCTGGAGGTACAGACTTGCAGGGAAATGGTTAGCTTTCGGTCTGTCCCCCCCCATTACAATAGGAAATGCTCTTGAGTTTTCTCTACCCCCCCCCAACCCGATTTCTATTTCCACCAATCAAGACTCCTCTTCCGAGTCAGGACTTTTCACTTTTCGGCTGCTGCAGCTTGTGGCACCTGTTCAGGGGGATTTGCTCAGTTGCGCAGAGTATGCTGCTCCTGTCCTGCACTCAATAATTCAGCGGTTGAGCCCTGGAGTGGCTGGGGTTACTGGCCCCCCAGCAGCGCCATGCATATTTCATGGTCCAGATTTCAGCAACGGGGAGGTCACAACAAGGCCCCTTTGTGTGCAAGGTTCAGCACGTGGGCGCTGCTGTCACGCACTGCCGATTCCCAATGGCCTCCCATCTATTTGGCTCCTGGATGAACCACTAAGCTTACTGCAAAGCAGGGCGATGCCGTCCCAAGCTGCACCGATCGTAGGATGCACCCAGTGGTGTAGGTACCAGAAGGACGCCGAGTAGCAAGCTCTCCACGCCGTTCCAGACCTCTGCAGGCGCTGTGTTGAGCACCTTGCTTCCAAGCATCTTGACATTGCCATCGACAAACCTGGGATGCTACAGTTCGGCCCACTCAAACATGCCGTTCCAGCCACACTTTGTCCCCAAAGCCAGGCAGAGGGGGGCTGGCTCAGAGCAGCCACAGCAGATGGCACCCCTGGAAGCAACAGGCCTGTTCCCTTCGGTGGCTCAGCGAGGTTCAGCCCTGCCCACAGCGAGTGTCACCACCCACCCCGGCTGCGCCATGAGGATGAGTGTGACCCCCGGCTTCAGACGGTGCCAGGGCCATGCAAGGACCAGAGAAGACCCTGCCAGAGGGAAGTGCACAGGCTGGCTGGAGAAGGTAGGGAAAGCCCTGTTGGTGGGGCAGGGTGGAGATATTGGTGCATTGCCAGGGATAAATATATATGTAACTCTGCAGCAGTGGTGGGGTATTAAACTCAGGTCAGAATTCAGGATGGCACTGATGCAGAGGACCAGCATCCATGAATATTCCTGCCTTCACAGCACAGCTGTGTTTGCTGGTTCGTGCTTTGAAATTCACATGCCTGGTACAGAGCCTGTGCTGGAGAAGGAAGCTGCCTGGTGGCGCTTCCGCATCCCTCCATGCTGGTTCACTGGTTTCAGGGCAGAGGAAAAGACCGGCCATCGACAAGGCTGAACAAGGGGTATGTTAGCTGAGGCTGAGATGTCCTTGCAGGGCCGTATGAGATGCTCCAGCTTTACTGAAGTCCCATTACAGAGTTGCTGGAATAGACAGAATGATCAGGATTATGTATTATTCCTCCCTGCAGCAGGGCGATGCCTGCTTTCTGCTCGTGGTGTACTCCTAAGACCTCTTGACCAGCAGTACAAACTCCACTGCTGTACATCAAAACAGAGAGAGTTTGAGGTCCACCTAGTCCTGTTTACACCTGCCCAAGACTCACAATAGCTGCATACTGGGACTGAAACTGAATAGTATGTGCAGATAGAAAAATTCCTTCAGTAGCACCTTAAAGACCAACTAAGTTTTTATTTTGGTATGAGCTTTCGTGTGCATGCAAACTTCTTCAGATACCAAGTATGTGCAGATGTTAGACCCCAAGAGTCACAACCCGTCTCTCACAGATTGCTGTTTGCTTTATTGAGCTACAAAACTTAACCTCCTATATCTTTTTCTCCTCCACGTCCAGGTAGGAGCTGCAAACAAGCACCAGAATAAAACTGCTCCCAAGACTCCCTTAACCCCACGGCAAAACAGGATGGCTCTTCCCCAGATTTCCAAAGGAGGCAAGGTCTTTGGTGAGGCTCTGGTGTCTGACACTGCCCCACCTGCCACTGGCAGGATAGCAGAGAGCCTGGTGCTGGGCTAATGCTCTCTTGCTGGTAATTGGAAGGAGGCTGGGCTGCTGTGGGGGGGAAAGCAGCAGGTTCTAGGGCTGCTTAACATTGGGGCTTCCATTGAATCCCTGGCCTCTGTGGAGGGCACAGAGATCATATGCAGGGGCAAAGGGCTTTCTTTGCGGGGAATGGAGGTAGCAGGGAGCACCTGTGTTCCTCAAGAGGAAGGGGGTGCAGGCTGGTGCTGACATTCCCCAGGGAGTCAACCGGGGGGTCTTGTATCAACCAGATCCTTTCCCCCATTGCCCTGCCTCGGGGATTCCCTGTGTGCCCAGCCCAGTGCCACACTTGAGCCCAGTGCTTGAGTCTCCTGTCTCGTGCCTCACTAACGCTTGCTCTGCTCCCATTTTTCTTGCCTCAGAGAAACCAGGCCAGAAGCTGCCATGCCTCCCTGCCTGCTTCCCCCATGCCAAAGCAGCCCCTTTGGGCACTCCTGACATGGCGCCCTGGACTGGGCCCTCTCAGTCCGAGACTTCCTTCCATGCCCTTTTCAAGCCTGTCGTGTCCTTCTTGCACAGTGTCCCTTTCTCAGCAGCAGGAACACCCAGCTCCTGCAGCTTCTTCCAAGACCATCTCGGAGAGAAGGTGCCGGCTGCCGAAGGGGAGCAACGGCAGAGGACCCTGCTGCTCCAAGGCAAGGCGAAGCAGAAGGCCCGGAGCAGAGGCTCACCCAGGCACTTCCGGAGCAAGTGGCAGGGGGTGAAGCTGCCGCCCGTGCCCAGCATCACCAACCTCAGCTTCAGCCGCAATTTCACCTTCTCCTTCTTTGAGTTGCCTCCGCATCAGGGCCCCCAGTACTGGGTGCAGCGCCAGCAGCTCATCCGCCTCCTGATGAAGCAGCTGCAGTAGCGAGCCCCGGCCTACCTCTGCGGCGCTGGGTGCGAAACAAGAGGGACGGCAACCAGGCGCAGTGGGTGGAATTGGCAACTTGCACCACCTCTCAAAGGAAGATAGGCTAAATTCAGCGTCAAGCCTTTGAGAAAGAGTCCTCTTGGTGATAGACATAAGATACACACAGCCCCCATTCAATCAGTTTGCCTCTCTGCTCCACAGTGAAGCTGCTGAGAGGAGGCGCTGGACATTTTATCAACGCTGGCAACATCTGAGTCCTCTTTCCCTCCCTTATCCTTGTCCTAAGCAGCAAGCTGATGCTGCAGACACAAGCCTCTGCCCACCCTGCTATGCACAGAGCAAATCTTTGCAACTGCCATGGACAACAAACTCCCCCTGCTCTACGCAACAACTTTGCCTTCTGCCCAAACAGCAGGCAGACATCTGTGTTTGTGTGAGGCTACGCAACTTCGTTTACAAACTTTCCTTTCTGATAAGGATGCCAAAGATTTTCCATATGTGGTAGGGACATTTGGGGGGCGGGTGTCAGTCAGCTCAGAACAGAATAAAAACAACCAGTGAACCATCATTTGCATCCATCATCTGTGCTTTCTTTTGGATAGCTCAAATGTCTGCTTTTGTGCCTTCGACCCGCTGTGAGCAAAACGGGAGGGATAAAAGCAATGCCACCACTACAACGCTTAACCTGTGTACCTAGCCCCCCTGGGGGAGTTTTTAGCCTATACGTTCCTAACTGGAATGTCACAACTTTGGCTCCGCAAAGAATTTGAGCAGCCCCCCCCCCCCCAATCCAGAATGTAGGTGAAGTCTGTGCCCTCTCTCTCTCCTCTCCAGCATTGTGATTGGGTCGTTTTGTTTCAAGTCCAAAACATGGCATGTATCCAGGCCAGGCTGAGCTGTGATGGATGGTTGTCCAACAGCAACAGTGCTGCACGCACTCTCCCCGTTCTTGATCATGTGACTGCGCTGTCCATTGCTCCTCGCAACAGAGCTGGCCAATGGGAGGGCCAGTGCAGGTTGCCTGTAGTCACCCCTGCAGGCTTGCTCAGATCTGGCTCAGAGGAGGCAGGTGGAGGGTGGCCAAGGCACTGCAGAACACTTCTCTCACTGCTCTCATCAGCTGCAACCGGGCAAACATCTGACCGAATAAGTGGGGACGTGGTTCCTGTCGGGAGCAAAAATAGGATCGTCACAGGGGCCTGATGCAACTCTCCGGTGCTCTGAGGGCTGAGTGGTGGGTTTGTGTCTTCCCTTAATGGGTGAATTTCTCCATTAGTGCCCATGGACAGGGCCCCCTTTGTCACGCAGAGGGCGCTGGGTAGACCTGAATTTCGTGGGAACGGAGGCCAATGTGCCAGAAATTATGTTATTGACAGCTTTCTATGCTATGACAGCGGTGACGGTGACGGCATCAGCTGACTCTGAGCTATAAAATTGATTCCTGTCACTCTCACTCAAAGGCAAATTACACTTGTGGCTTTAGGCTCAGAAAGCCGATCCTTTTGTCTAACTCTTCACCTTAGTCAACGTTTTGAAAATATTAGTACATCCTAAATGGAAGCTTCTAGTTTGCAAAGCTTCAGAAATGAGCTTTACACGGTGGGAACAGAAGTCTTTGGAGCCTTCTGCTCCAAAACTATCTTCCTCTTTACCATGATGCTTGCAAAAAAATATGCAGAGGATATAAAATAGAGTGAGCAGAGGATATAAAATAGAGCGAGGCTTCTCCCTCCCCCCCAGGTATAGTGCAGCCTTAGCATGGATGACTGAAGATGCCAACACAGCCACCTGACTCAGAAATAAATAAAATATGCCAGGTTATGCCCAAGCTGCACCTCACTCTTCCCTTTATGAAAATGGTTAAACAAACAAGGAAGCCAAAGTTCACCACAGCTTCCTGTTCTGTCTGAACCAGGAAACTATGATTGATGGTTTCTAAGCAAGCAAAGATGTGAAGCTGCTCAAAGATGGGTTACAGATTGTGGCTTATTTGGAAATCATTAACTGTAGTTCCAAGTTCAGACACAACAGGAAACCACCGTTAATTTCAGTTTCCTGGCTTAAAGGAGGAGTGAAATAGCTGCCAAGGAGCAGTCTGAAGGTGGGCAGAACTCAGGACATTTTCTGGCATTCGAAGTCAAGAACTGACAAACCCGAAGCTGGCCACTCCCTAGGCTTCGCAACTCTACAAAGCCATGCCTTGAATCCAGATTTGAGGATTCAAGATCAGTATATTTCAAAACGAGCCTAATACAAGTTTACCTGACTTGTAGCAAATGCACCTTTCGGTCCAGATGTTCATTATGTGGAGAGGGCCTGAGCCGGTGCAGTGTGGACTTGCAACTCACTGTATACCCCAGCGACTCTCCTCCCAGAGCACTTACCCCTAGGATATGCACCCGGTTGTAGTAGGAACTGAAATCCATGCTCAGCTGGATCAGGAACTTGCAAACCTGCAACACAAAGCAGAGCGATGCCAGATTCACCTATGGCTAAGAGGAAGCCAAACTGATACAGGGGAGGTGGGGAACAGCCCCACCTCACAATATCTGAAAACTCGGCTCACCGCCTCCGTGCTGGCTGTGACTCTGAGCCCAGCGCTGGAGATGGGCACCTGCATCACTTGGCTGAGGATCTCCTGGAAAGGCAGGATACTGTTGAACAACAAAAGCCATTCGCCCTGCGGAAAGAGGAGAAACATGTGGGAGTCTCTCAGTAGGCCAGCCTTCCCCAACCAGATGTTTTGGACTACGACGCCCATCATCCTTGACCACTGGCCGTGATTGCTGGGGCTGATGGGAGTTGTAGTCCAATCATCATTGGCCCTATACTCATCCCCCAGTTTGTTAATCAGCAAGAAGGGAACTAAGCAATGAGATTTCAGACACAACAAGCACAAGCACCTGACTGTGGCATAGAAGCGGTCTCTGCAGCACACGGCGGTCTGGATTTGTGCAAGGCAGGTGTCTTGAGGCCTGTTTTGTAGCAGAAAGTTTGGACAAGATAATGTTTTCAGGGGCGCCCCAAGACATTTTGGCTCCCTGCACCCACAATGTTGGGAGGGTGTGAGGCTCTGCAAGGGCTTCCCTTCGAGGAAAAGCCCTTACAAAGCCTTGCCACCCTACCAGGCTGGGGGCTCGGGGGGGGGGGCGGAGATTCGCTAGCAAAGATGGGTAGTGGAATACCTGCGTTGCTTCTGCAGGGGGCAGCACAGAGCGCCTGTAGGGGAACCGCTTGCCTTTCTGCTGCCTGAAGTGGTTGCTTCACGCCGCTTCATGGGTGGGCTGGCTCTGCATACTTTAGACCCTCCTCCATGCTTTCTATCAGTTGCCCTAACTTGGCTCAACCTGCCAAATGATGTTTGTGTTCCCAACAAATCCAGCTGATCCTATAGGAGCAGCCCTGCAGGCCTGGATTGTTGTCCAGGTGGTGACCATTTCACACAGGGGTTCCATTTCTGGCCCCTGTGCTTGTCAGCGGAGCATGTATAAATACCCCCCCTGCCCCCGTTCTGCCTTCTTCCAGGTCCAAAAGGATCCACGCATTGAAAATCACGCATCTATTGAATGTGCCTACAATGGTCGCCAACTGTATTCTTTTGTTTACCTCTTCCCTGAGAGATGCGTAGTTCAGCTCCGAAGGTTGAGGAAAGGCTGGGTACAGACCTGGAATATGATGGAAGAAATTTGTTACCATCATAGGTAACAAGGATGGCAACAGCCTTAGGCAAAAGCCTTTCGGGGGATGCAATGATAGCCATACCGAGGGATTCACATTTCCTGCAGCAAAACTCCAAACCTGCCAGTTACACAGAGCCATGCAGATTAAACCAACTTTCCTAAGTTTACTCAGTTGTTGTTTTTTGTTGTTTTTGTAATTAATCCCAACTGCAACTAAAAAGTGGGTGGGGAAGCTGCAATATTTAGCAGTTCTAAAGAGCAAAATAAAGGGCTACGTGGCCTTTTGAGAGAGCAGCAATGAAAGGGAAAAGGAGCTTGGGCCATGCAGAAAGACATAAAGGGTTATAGGCAATGCGAGCTCTGCTCAAGAGTAGGCCCACTGAAGTTAATAGACTTGACTAACCTAGGTTCACTGATTCCAGCAGGTCTACGCTGAGTAGAAATGAACTGGTGTGTGGGCACACCATCCCTCAACCGCTAGAGGGATGTGCCCTTCTTGTTTCTAAGACTGGGAGACACTGTGTGAAAGTTTCAAAGTCTGCCTCTGTAGTCATGAGGTGTGTGTGTGTGTGTGTGTGTGTGTGAAGGGGGAAAGTGTCACAATTCCACACATGGCAAACGTTTTAATATCAGGTACCTTTCTGAATGCTTTTAACCAAGCCAAGGAGATTTATAGTTTCTGGCCATCTGCTACAAATCACTGGCCAATGCAAGGGACCCTCCCTCCTCCAGAAAATTCAATAAAAAAAATCATTCCATTAGTATCTGAAGAAGTGTGCATGCACACGGAAGCTCATACCAATAACAAACTTAGTTGGTCTCTAAGGTGCTACTGGAAGGAATTTTTTTTTTGTGGCACAGTCTGCATGAAGGGGGGGGGGCTCTCACCTTGCTCTACTGCCCGCTGGTACGTTTGAAAGAGTGTGGCCAGCCGAGCACAGTTGTACATCACAAAGGCTCCACTCTTGGTTCCTTTGGTGGAGATGCTGGTCTCCTCCACATCCAGGAGAACCTGAGGATGATGCAAAAGTCAATGCGGGGGGGGGGGGGAGCAGGCAGAAAATGCCAGGTCTAGCCCAAGAAGTCCTTGGCCTCCTCTGCAAGCTACCAAGGTGCTCTTCTCCAAAGAATGAAAGTAAAGGGAGCACCGGCCACCATCTACCTCCACTTTCCAGAAAGGGTGGCCTTGCCCAGGCCAACCCAGACTCCCTCCTCCTGGAAGAGGGATTCTGACAAGTCCGCCTGCACAAGGCTAATTTTGTCTGTTCATTTGCAACTGTACTTTATTCATGGCCCATCACATCCACACCTGTCAAGGTGATGATAACCACCACCCCTTCCCTTGGCCCAAAGTAGCCTGTTGCATTCTTTCTATTCACTCTAAGCCGGTTTGCTATACGTCCTCAAATTCATCTACCCTCCCCAGTGTTGCAGTGCCTCTGTCCCCATACCTGTGTACCTAATCACAGTTTTTAAAAAAAGGGTTATGGGTTTGGCTTGCTTTTGAAGCGAGACCTTCTCAGCTGCTGTAACTTGGGACTGTAAAGTGAGGGAGCGGCTACCACATGAAGCATGATCCACCTTTTAAACCAGGCATGGCCAAACTTGGCCCTTCAGCTGTTTTGGGACTACAATTCCCATCATCCCTGACCACTGGCCCCGTTAGCAAGGGATGATGGGCGTTGTAGTCCCAAAACAGTTTGGCCATGCCTGTTTAAACGCTTCTGGTTATACAATAGCTGGGATATATATAGAAACTGTATCCCACAGCCAATGAACTCTTAAAAAACCCTGCCAACGAATTCTATATTCAGGATAAAATGCATAAACACAGACAAAGAAAGGTGCTGCCTCTGACGGTAGAGCCCAGCCACAATGGCAATCTTCTACCTCCTCTGTCAAAGGCAGTGTGCCTCTAAACACCAGTTGCTGGAAATTGGAAGTGGGGAGGGTAGCTGTTGCATCTTGTGAGCTTCCCACTGGCACACAGAAAGACTAGATGGGCATTTGGCCAAAACTAGCAGGGGTCTTGCATTCTTCATTGCAATACAGCAGCCTCTTCTTATGCTGGCATGAACCATTTAATGCAGCGCAAGTATAAACCTCGCGATTTTTCCAAAGAAAGCAGTTCCACGCAGCTGAAATTATGGCACTTCCGCCCATCAGCAACCCAATCGCCTCCTGACTGCGAATGCAGCACACCTGAAAGGGACTCCTCCGCTTACCTGGTTCCGGTGGGTCGTGCTCAGCATCTCAAATCGGATGGCAGCTGATGTCAAGACGCCGACTGTTTCCGTCCAAGTGTCGTCTAGGGGAAGGAAGCCAGGGAGGAAAGGACCAGCAGTCACAAAACCATTGATAATTGAAAGCATTCCTTTTTAAAAAAAAAAAAAAGCTTTTGATTCTATTGCCACTTAATGGCTCTTGTCTTTTGCTGCTCTTTTTTAGTTTGATCATTTTTGTGTTTCAATTATTGGGTTAACCGTTGTTTTAATGTTTGCTTTCATTTTTATAAGCTGCTCTGACCGACTCCTTTGTGGCGGGGGAAAGCACGGCTATAAATTTGTTAGATAAGTAATTTAGAAATAAAAAGAAGCTCAGTGGAACTGGAGTGTTCGGTGGAAGAGACCATTTGGGGGCCGGGGGGCATCCAGGAGGAAATGCTTATGGCTCCCCTATCCGACAGGGTGAAAGGAAAGTCTGGTAGACTCATTTGTTGTTTAGTCATTTAGTCATGTCCAACTCTTCGCGACCCCATGAACGAGACCACGCCAGGCACTCCTGTCTTCCACTGCCTCCCGCAGTTTGGTCAAACTCATGTTGGTAGCTTCGAGAACACTGTCCAACCATCTCGTCCTCTGTCGTCCCCTTCTCCTTGTGCCCTCCATCTTTCCCAATATCTTCTCTTCTCATGAGGTGGCCAAAGTATTGGAGCCTCAGCTTCAGGATCTCTCCTTCCAGGGAGCACTCAGGGCTGATTTCCTTCAGAATGGATAGGTTAATCTTCTTGCAGTCCATGGGGCACTCAAGAGTCTCTTTTAGCACCATAGCAAAGTCTTTTCAAGCATTTGAGCAGGACATCCAACTGAAGTGGGCAAGAAACCCAGAATAATAGGAAGAACAACCCCCAACGTGCCAGCTGTAGGACACATCTAAACCTCCCAGAAGCAGAAACAAGGAGACAGAACAGCACGCAACAAATGAAGAGACAAACCTTTACCTTGAGAGAGGTCTCCATATTTCAGCACTGAAGCCTCATGCATCTGAGAATTACGCAGCCTGTAAGCAAGGAGATGTTGCAGCCCCTCAGAAAAGAGAACATGTCATACATACTTACAGTGCCACGGGTGCAAAATCAAATGCTGAATAATACTAGTGCTGGTGGGAAAAGGAGGGGAGAGAAACCCCATCCACATGTGCAGGCTTAGTACTGGTAAAGTTTCTCAATGCATTCTTACTCAGGCCACAATGCCAGGAGCCCCACCATGCTCAGGACTCTGGAAACAAAGCTGCTTGTCCAAAGTCAAGAATGAATGCTTAAGAGAGCATCACAAACCAGTGGATTATCAAGCGGTTGTAATGCAGCAATTTCCGTGGGCAACCAAAAGGTAAGCGCAGAATACCCAGAAGGTAGGCGCAAGCAAGAGCGTGCTTTCATCGCCAGCTTGCCCTTGCGGAAAAATAACCACTCCACTGTTATTAGCAAAGCGGAAGGGTCCTGTGTGGGAAGGGTCCTGGCAGAGAAAAGTAACTTACTGGAAATACTGAAGAGCACCCATGGGAGAGGCACAGCGTGTGACTTTGACAGGCCCACAGACAAGGTGTTTCTAGGGAATAAGTAGATAACAAAGCATTAGTCGCCCACAACCACCATGTGCCTGCTTTTTGCAATAAAAAGAATGCACCTATTGGCATAAATGGAAGCTTTCCTCCCCTCTTAAAAAAAATGGAGGAGGAAATTCCAAGTGGGGCTGCAGTGAGGTCAAAGGTAAAGGTCCCTTTTCCTAACCCACGGTCTCAATCTGGCCCCACAGCAACCCAACGTAGCAAGAAGAGCTGTACACACAGCTTGTACTGCAGGCCATCCTGGAAAGAAAGGGCACTCCTCACCTGTGAAACTGCGAGCACTCGTGGGGCTAACAGCCTCAATAGCAAGTCCACCTTTTGCTGCTGGAAGGCCTCCTCACTGCTCACCACATGCACAATGCTGCAGCGTTTTTCTGGCGCAATCACCTGCAGAAGAGCAGCAGCTCACATGAGATGCAGCGACCACACAAGAAGGTAGCTCAGTTCACCCCCGGCTGAAAGTTTTCACCCGTCTACTCACCGTGCACTGCAGGGCCACACGCTCCAGCTCAGCCACATGGCGCAGCTTTTCCTCTGTCACTGAAAAGGAATAAATTATTATTATTATTATTATTATTATTATTATTATTATTACTATTACTATTACTACATGTATGCATGCATACATAATTTTATTTGCACGCTGCCTTTCCATGTGTTGTGGTCTAAACCACTGAGCCTAGGGCTTGCCGATTGGAAGGTCGGCGGTTCGAATCCCCGCAACAGGGTGAGCTCCCGTTGTTCGGTCCCTGCTCCTGCCAACCTAGCAGTTCAAAAGCACACCAGTGCAAGTAGATAAATAGGTAGTGCTCCGGCGGGAAGGTAAACGGCATTTCCGTGCGCTGCTCTGGTTTCGCCAGAAGCGGCTTAGTCATGCTGGCCACATGACCCGGAAAAACTGTCTGTCTGCTCCCTCGGCCAGTGAAGTGAGATGAGCGCCGCAACCCCAGAGTCGTTTGTGACTGGACTTAACTGTCCTTTAGCTTTTTTTACTTTTCCCATAGTTCAAACCACGCTCAAGGCAGCTTACAACATATAAAAAAATACATAACTACAACGTAACAAAAGTAGTCATAATCCGATAAATTTTAAAAATACAAAATGAAGCTGAAAAATTTCCACGCCAATCACAACAAAATCTAAAATGAAGATACAAAAAAAAAAAAACCAACAGCAACAACCTCCCCCCCCCCACACTAAACCACCCAAACAATGCCCCAGCCCCACCTTTCCTAAGGACAACTCAAGCTGGGATATATAGTTGTCCTCATGCGTCCCCAACCCATTATATCTTCACAACAACCTTGTGAGGTTGGTTGGGCTGAGGGTCAGTAACTGTCCCAAGGTTACCCAGTCATCTTCATGCCTGAGTTAGCTCTTGAACCCTGGTCCAGGTCCCAGCCCAACACTCCAACCACAATTTCACACTGGCTCTCAGGGAATATTGTGTGAAGGGTGTTCCGTTTCTGCTCTGCCTGCTTCTGCAGCTCCAGAGCTCTTGTTTCCTAGGGCTTAGCGCAACCAAGTGGAACTAATTCAACCATGATCCAACCACAGCGCTTTCCTTGATAAAAACACCTGTCAGGTCAATAGACTTGGTATAACAGCATTGGACTGGGTTTCCAATTATTTTCTTTATATTTTATATATAAATAGGCTAAATAGGCTAAGAGAGAGTGACAGGCCCAAGGTCACTCAGCAAAAATTTGAACCCTTTTATCCCGGGTCCCCTAGTCCAACACTCTAAGTGTTACACCACAGTGGCTCCCTTATTAGCTTGGCAAGTCATCTTCTCGGGATGATCGCGGGATCACATTCATCCAGTGCTTTACCAGCTGCACTGGCTCCTGGTGGAGTACAGGATCAGGTTTAAGGTGCTGGTTTTGACCTTTAAAGCCCTATGCGACTTGGGACCCTCGTACCTACGGGACCGCCTCTCCTGGAATGCCCCGCGGAGGACCTTAAGGTCCACAAACAATAATATTCTGGAGATCCCGAGTCATAAGATGGCTAGATTGGCCTCTACTAGAGCCAGGGCCTTTTCAGTACTGGCCCCAACCTGGTGGAACGCTCTTTCCCAGGAGACCAGGGCCCTGCGGGATTTGTCATCTTTCCGCAGGGCCTGCAAGACAGAGCTGTTCCGCCTGGCCTTTGGGTTAGACTCAGCCTGACCCCTGTGTTTTTCTCCCTCATGGCTTGGATTTATGGCCTACTTGAAATGAGGCTGCACTTTAAATTTTAATACTGTATTTTAATCTGTATTTTAACTAATTGTTTTTATGTTTTATTGTGGTTCTGTTGGTGTCAGCCACTTATGGCCTACTTGAAATGAGGCTGCACTTTAAATTTTAATACTGTATTTTAACCTGTATTTTAATTAATTGTTTTTATGTTTTATTGTGGTTCTGTTGGTGTCAGCCGCCCTGAGCCCGTTTTTTGACTGGGGAGGGCGGGGTATAAATAAAAATTTATTATTATTATTATTATTCTCAATCCTCAACCTACATTGTTGTGAAGAGAGATACAAAAAGACCCCTGTCTTAGGGATAAGGCAAGCATCTGTTTAAAAATGATAAAATAAAGCGCCTACCAAGATAGACGTCCACATTCGGGTCATAGCCCTCCAAGTCTTCCTGCTCCCCCTCAAGGAACCCTTTCAAGTGCACTTTGCACACCACTCCATTCTGCTCCGTCTGGTCAAAAGTGGCATGAGAACATTGGCGAAGGTTTTCCTTCATGGCTAGAATATCCTCAGGGCTTTGGGAGGCTTCCAAACCTGAAGGCCACTCAACTCGTAGCCGACGCAGGAATCTATGGATTTCCTCATCAACCGAAGATGGGACCAGGTGTACATCCACCCTGAAAGGCAAAGAACCACACAGAACATTGGTCGTACAACCGCCAAAGCGAGCAGAAGAAAAATTCTCCATATTCTACTCAAAGAATAGCTAAATGTCCCATATTAACTGAGTGCTAGATTTAAAGGCTCAGCGGTAGAGCACTGCTTTCCAAATCTGAACTTCTCCTCCACAGAAATGAAGACTAGAACCAAGAGCTCTCTTAAAAACAGGTAAGGTTCTCAGAACGGTGCTGAAGTCCTAGAAAGGACAATACTGTTCTCTCCAGGACACAGCACATCCACAGCTTATATAACCAGCTCTGAACTGTGGGGAGGACAAATTAATGCTGCAATCGTCTGCATGCCAACTTAGAAGTCAGCCCTACTGCAAAGGATGATATGCTTCCATGCTTAGAATGAAAGATATGAAGTGACACAAGAGGATAAAATTGGAGATAAAGAGGATATGGATTTAGAAACATATGAAAATAGAATGCATGCAGAGATATATGTTTATAGGAATATATAGATAATAGAATTTACAGAATTAAAACAATGTTAGAAACAGAAGTCGAGTAGGTAGTGGAGGGAAGTCAGAGGGGGGGGGATGGTGGAGGGTGGTGTATTGCATTACGTTTTTTTGCTTGTATTATATTTTTTTGTTGGTATGTGGTTTTTTCTTTGAAATTAATGTATGAGATGGATTGTATTGATCGTTATAATTAATAAAATTTTTTTTTTAAAAAAAAATAGAAGTCAGCCCTACTGAACATTGTTGCATCTACTTCTCACTGTGTGTAAAGTTGTAATAAACAAATAAGAAAGCCACACATGTTTCTGGATCCGTGACGGACAATTAGAATAGGTCCATCTAGTTGCATCTACTAACCCTTGAGCTTGGAGTGTGCCTGCGAGGTGGTCAGTGACCAGGATGGCTCTCAGGTGACTCAAAGTCAGCGAGTTCAGGCCCTTGCAGCTGTGCAGGGGCACACAATTTAGGAGGATGCTGTGCCCATGGGCTGTCTGAGGGGGCTCCGCATACACAGGAATGGCTTTCAGGACCTGCTCAAAGACAGCAGGCCTCTCTAACTGCACAGTCAGTCCAGCTGGGCTCTTTTGGCAACTCCGGATGGGTGGCAACCCTGGGCGTTTAAGTGAAGACACACACTCAGCAACGCCATCGGGAACCTGTTGTGATACAAGAAAAGGCAGAAGAGTCAAGGATTCCTCCTGCTTTGGGCTGTTCAGGAGCAGAAACAAAGCAGTTCACCATGTAGTTAGATTTAAATAAATTTTAAAAAAGACAACCCAAGTTTCAAGCACAAATAGATCACAGCTGTGGGTGGCATATTAAAACCTGGCCTTTAGATCACTAAAATAATCTGCTGCAGGGAAATAATTGTGACTTCTCCAGTCAAGTCATGTCTAAGATACCTGAAAACATGAGTATAAATAAAATATGGAATGATAAATATTGGTGCTGACCTTTAAAGCCCTAAACAGCCTCAGCCCAGTATACCTGAAGGGGCGTCTCCACTCCCATCGTTCAGCCCGGACAGTTCCCTCACTGCGAAAAGTGAAGCTACAGGAAACCAGGCCTTCTCGGTAGTGACCCCTGTGGAATGGCCTCCCTCCAGATGTCAAGGAAAGAAGCAGCTATCTGACTTTTAGAAGACATCTGAAGGCAGCCCTGTTTAGGGAAGTTTTTAATGTCTAATGTTTTATTGTGTTTTTAACAGCCGAACTAACTATTTGCATACCAATAAATGGATACAGGCAAGGCAGCGCCGCCCCATCGCCCCGCCCCCTTTTCGCGAAGGACACGCCCCTTACCTGTCCGTCCGCGAACATCGCCATCAAGGCAGCCTGCGGAGCCAGGAAATCCCTGCTACGTAAGTTCCGGGCGCTGCTCTCCTTGAACCAGACCGGGCCGCGAGCACGGACCCCGGCCTTTCCTCGGAGAACAGCGTTCAAGGCCTCCAGGGTCTCGGAGACAGACAGGTGGCTCTCGACCGTCTCCATGGCGACCACAGGCACCGGCGACTCCGGAATTCTTTCCTGGAGAGCGGGGGAGGGGGAAAGTCCGCCCGGTTTTCCAGGATGTGATGTCATGATAGAGGGAAACATAGAACTATAATATAGACTGACTTCCGGGTGGAGCCAAAGCCGGGATGGGCATCGTAGCAGTAGGATTCTGCCACCCTTGTGTTGTCGATTTTAAAAGACAGATTTTTTTTTAATGGCATAAGCTTTTCATCAGGTCCACCGAGGCTTGCGCCAAAATTGTCATACTATTCATGTCTACTCAGAAGTAAGTCCTGTTGAGTTCAATGTAGTTTACTCCCTGGCAAATGGGTATTATTATTATTATTATTATTATTATTATTATTATTATTATTAATTTACTGCCCTATGCCCGGAGGTCTCAGGGCGGTTCACAGAACAAAATAAAAATAAAAACAGCAACCCAATAACCCCCTACTAGGATTGTAGCCCTAGGCTCTATATACATATGTAGCCTTTGAAAACACACATGGGTCATAGCATTTTTTGTACATAAAAGGTAAAGGTAAAGGGACCACTGACCGTTAGGTCCAGTCGCGGATGTTGTAAAATTTTACGGACTACACTGGGGTTGCAGCACTCATCTCGCTTTACTGGCCATGGGAGCCGGCGTACAGCTTCCAGATCATGTGGCCAGCATGACTAAGCCACTCATCTGGCAAAACCAGAGCAGCGCATGGAAACGCCGTTTACCTTCCTGCCGGAGCGGTACCTATTTATCTACTTGCACTTCGTGCTTTTGAACTGCTAGGTTGGCAGGAGCAGGGACCGAGCAACGGGAGCTCACACCGTCACAGGGATTCGAACTGCCAACCTTCTGATCGGCAAGACCTAGGCTCTGTGGTTTAACCCTCATAGAGGTTTGCCATTCTGCATGCCTTTGCACGATAATGTATAGTCTAAAAAGGCAGCTACTTGCTATGTTGTCTGTACGCATAGGTGGGCATGTTGAATTGCATTTGCTGCTTTACTAACCCTATTTGAAAAGGTTCTTTGGAGTTCTTCGCAATCTCTCTTTGTTATAATGGACCTAGACAACTGAGTGTCATCAGCAACTTGGCTACCTTACTGCTCACCCCTCACTCTTAATGATATGTGAAAAAGTTAAAAGCACAGGTCCCAATACAGTTTCTTGGGGAAACTCCACCTTCTACATTTCTACATTTATTCCTGCTTTCTGGTTTTTGCTACTTAACCAATTCCTAACCTACAACAGTACTTCGCCCCTTGTTCCATGGGTGCCAAGCTTACTCAGGAGTCTTTTGTGACATAACATACAACATTTTTGGAAACTATATTTATAGTTTTGATTCTATCAATGCTTAATTGTTGTAGTTTTTTGTTTTGTTTTTCATCCCTATATTTTTAGCTGGTCTTGTTTTATCTGTAAGCCATTTGGACTGGAGTCCCTGTCAGGGGAAAAGATGGAATATAAATCTTCTTCTTCTTCTTTAGTGATCAGTTGTAGCTGAGTAAGATTGTCTTTCATGAACACAGTCTAACAGTGAGTCAATTAAGTGACTGTGAAGGCCAATTCTGGATCCACACGTCGTTCCACAGTGGGGACATAGCTTTCTGGGCGGCAATTGATCACGGTGAGGGTTTGCCAAATGTGCCTTCCTCTTAACATGTTTCCCTTTCGTCCTGAGTTTGAGCGTCTTCAAAGCCCATGACTGTTCTCCAAAGGCTGTTCTCCAATTGGAGTGCTCGCAGGCCAGTGTTTCACAATTGTCCGTGTTTATCCTACATTTTTAAAGATTTGCCTTGAGAGAGTCTCTAAACCTCTTTCGTTGTCCACCAGTATTTTGCTTTCTATTATTGAGTTGGGAATAGATTAGTTGCTTTGGAAGATGATAATCAGGCATCGGCACAACATGACCAGTCCAACGAAGTTGATGTTGAAGAATCATTGCTTCGACACTGGTGGTCCTTAAGAGTAATTTGGAAGCAATCCCACTTAATAGGATCTTGGAAGGGCTTGAGTGTTCATTTGCACCTTGGTTTCCTTCCTTGAAGCCTGCGTTGAGGTATCTTGATAGCCAACGTAGAACGCATTAATCAGTGATCCGTCCAGCAGTCGTCAGCATCGCTCTGGTAAGGAGCACATCACTTATAAATAATAAGTATGAGAATCTCTCAGGGACTGTGTCGAAAACTATAGGCTGTTATTTATAGGCTGGGTGGCACTACGAACAATGGAAACTGTTTGAAATAAACCAGAAGCAGAAGTGAAACATCCCCAAGCAACTCGCCCTGTCCAGGCCAACAGAAATGCAAACAAAATGCAGACCCTGAATGTAATATTTCTAATGGCCAGTGGAGGCTAGTCCATATGGGCAAATGAAGCACTGCCCCACCATCCTTAGTCTGCCCTCAGCCAGCCCCCACCAGCCCATCTTCCAATGAGTCCAGTGTGGTGTAACTGGCTATCATCTTCCTTATCTGTAGTCTCAGTGTTGCCCTTATAAAACATAGGAACAAAGCTTAAGATGAGTTGGCTCCACTAATTATTGAGTGTACTGCTGTCTGGCCTCCCTGCCTTCTGCTTTACCAGTCTCAGTGGACAGATGAGACTGCTGCTGGTGGCTATTTTGCACTTTTTAAAAACATAGAATCATAGAGTTGGAAGAGACCACAAGGGCCATCCAGTCCAACCCCCTGCCAAGCAAATAAGTAAATAATAAAGAAGATGTCTAGAGGAGCACTGGGCTTCTTTTGGAGGAAGCAAGCGCCAGAGAATGAATGAATGGATGAATGAATGAAAATACTGCTCAATGTTTTTGGCAACAACAACAAAACCTATGTAGTTTACAAAAGTTATAAAATCAAAATATAGTAAATATGATAAAATACAAATAAATATCAGAATAGAATAAACAAAGTCCATTGTTTTAAAGTGCAAGTCAACAACTCAACAGACTTACCAAGGCCATTTTATGTTGGAAAGGACTTGAGGTCACCCATTTCAGCCTCCTGCTCAGTACAGGAATATTTGTTTATATTAGTTAATTTATATTAGTTAGAATCTTGTATATTTGTATTTGTAGTAAACAATGCTTGTATACCACTATTCATAAAAGAAAATCACATCAGCTATAGCATGCTTGACATGACCAGTTTCTGCTTAAATACCTTCACTGAACATGATCCATCTCCATCCTACTTTTCTTCGTGCTACAAAAGTACTGGTAGGTTTTACTTTACTATGTGTGGTATGTGCGTGGAATATTGCTGTGGATTCAGGCTTGTGGGTGTACTATGCAGAATGTAACATGTGACTGGGACACAAATTTTATTGGGGGTGTATATGTCTTGCTTTAACAGGATGCAAGGTGAAAACGTCAGAGATTATTTGGACCCCGATTTTCCTATCTTCCAACTTTGTTTTTACAGCTGTGAATGAGAGATGCAGAGTTGAGTTAAACCTTCCTCAGTTAAGGTTTATCAGCCACACAGGAAAGAAGATTAGATTATGCCAGAGAAGGCTCTTTGATCTAAACAGACATCTTTCTCTCGGGGTTTTTTTTTCTTGCACTGCTCTGGCTACATGGGGTTCCTCTTTAAAAACTTAGCCATGTATACAAAAATGAATTTTCGCACTTAGCAACCAAGTTGGGGCCAGTGGGTCCACTTAGCTGAATACCACCAACTGGGTAGAAATCACAGGGAAACAAGATTTCGCAGTTGTTGGACAGGAAAAAAAGTGCCTTGGGAGGTGGTAGGCTCTCCTTTGCAGAGCAGCTTTAAGCAGAGGCTGAATACCAGCTGATAACTGAAGTTGCTCCCTGCATTGAGCAGAGAGGGTTGGACTTGATGACCTCCAAGGTGCCCTCGGCCCTATGAGTCTATGAAACCTCCCATGTTTATTTGAAAGAGGATAAAGATAATGCCTCAGCCCGGTTTCACATAAGCACGTTAAAACCACAGCATTCAGCAACTTGCGTTTGCTTGCTCTCTTTTTCTTTCTCTGAATGTCATTTTCAGCTCTCTTGAGACTGCAGTGATACACATGAAAGCAGGCAAGGAGCATCCCTTTGTGGGCAGCCTTCTAGGAGCTGCAGGTGAGTGGTGGGCAGGACAATGGATATGACTGTTTCATTTATGCAGTAGGCTACTTTCCTAGCTATGCAAACTTTAAGAGGCTCCTGTGCCTCAATTTCTCCATCCTCTTATCCACACAAGCAGAAGGTGTTATCACAGTTCAAAGCCCTCAAGGAGACCTTGAAGCAGAGATGGCAAAGGAGTATGGCTTGGGCCCTGGCCCGAGATACCCTACCCTCTGATGTAAGTGTTCATTATTCAAAAAAGGGCACACGTGGAACTTTGTTTGGATCGGAGTAATCAACAAGTCAGAATTCATTCTTTCCTCTTTTTTTTGGTGCAGTTGCATGTTTTATTTCTCAGCAGAGAGCACAACACACATCACATCGGCATCTCATTCCCCGTTCTCATCCGACACACTGATGTACCCACTTCTCTTTGTTGAGGTGGCAGAATCTAAAAAGGGGGGGGGACATACTCTCTGCACCACCCACAGCCAAGAGATGATCTGAGAATTCCTTCTCACGCCAGACCAACTACTGACTGTCAGCTGTGGCAGAAGATCCACCTCTCCCCCCCCCAGCCCCACTACGGTTGCCTTGGCGCTCCATCGCATGCCCACAGAAATTAGCTGCTTTGCATACAGCCTGGGGGAAAATTGATAGCTGGAAATACTATTATCAAGGGTGCAACAGCAGCAACAGGCCCAGCCCCTTGCACTGATGCTCCTGCTGGAAAACCCTATTGTAAGCAACAAGGCTGTTGGTGTTCTGTAGCTTGGGCGCTAAAATATGTCCTTGACGGTTCGAAATTGAAGGCCTGTTAATCTTCAGTCCTATGTATGCTCACCCGTTGCTTACCTCTGAATAAACACACAAGGGATTATGCAGTTCATCTCCAAACTAGAGCCATCTAGTCCTTCCAGATGCAACTGGAGACCCGACAGAACCTTAGTCACTGGACTAGACTGCTAAATCGCTTTTGGCATGGCTCATACGGCGAGCCGAGAAAAATGTTCTCGGGCACCATTGACATACCCCAAGCAAGGCTGTGCTGGAAGCTAAGGAAAATGCACTTCCATGGCAGCGTTTCAGTTTTGACCCTTTTTTTAATCCAGTGGAAGATCTCCAAGTTAAATATGCCAATGTTGAGAGGCTATAGCTCAGTAG
Source organism: Zootoca vivipara (assembly GCF_963506605.1). Classification (NCBI taxonomy): domain Eukaryota; kingdom Metazoa; phylum Chordata; class Lepidosauria; order Squamata; family Lacertidae; genus Zootoca; species Zootoca vivipara. The sequence continues at coordinate 20,650,785 of NC_083277.1, read as the reverse complement.
TAAAGCACATGCTTTGCAGGTACAAAGGACCCAGGTTCTATCGCTGACTTCTCCAGGGAAATCCTCCACCTGAAGATCAACCTGGAGGGACCTTGCCAATAGCCTTGTGGGCCACAACTCCCAGCATCCTTGATCACTGTATTTGTTGGCTGAGGCTGATGGGAGTTGGAGTTTAACATTTGGAGGCACCATGTTGGCTAGAGTAGATAATAAAAAAATAAAAAAATTCCTTCAGTAGCACCTTAAAGACCAACTAAGTTTTTATTTTGGTATGAGCTTTCGTGTGCAAGCACACTTCATCAGAGATAATAACAGACACTGTAGCAATTGTGTCTATTCAGTACTAGGCATTTTTGTGCGTTTACTTACCATTCACAGGTTGACACAGAGGACCTATATTACTTATTTACATGTTCAACCATTTGGAAAGTGCTTGATTCTTTCCCCCTAGTTCCAGAGAACTTTTTTAAAAAAAATCTTTTATTTTACAACATGTGCTTTGATTAGCAAACAATTATATCAACATTCCCACTTGGGCCTGTACGGCAACCAGAATAAGGAAGGAGTCTTGGATGCAGAGCTGTTCTTTGGGGAGTTGGTTTATTATGTTATCTATTCGGTTCTTAGCTTAACGTCCTTTCGGCTTGGCATGCAAATAAAAGAACGAGCACCTAATTTGTGAGTTCCTTTCCTCCTTACACGCAGCATGACTCACATGACATCTCACATGTATACTTGTACCACACACAATAATTTATATGAAAAGACTGTCAACCTGCATGGGCCAGATCCAGTGCGGTAGAAACCTCATGCATTCGCTTCTCCTTTTACTTCCTGTGCAATATTATGCAGCTGTAGGAAACAAACCCTTGAGAAACTAGAAGCAACCATCCTTGATGAACAAGAAGCAGCTATTTGCTCTGTGCTAGGAGTATACGCTGCGAAATGAATGAGTGAATCTATGCTAAGGACAAGACGCACGACATTGCATGAAATGACATTTGGGCTGGAAAAGCTGCTCACTCGTTCACCCTGCTGTGTTTTTTTTTTCATGGGCCCAGTTGGGATCCTTGAAAGAGCTTTGGACAGACACGACATCCCCGTGGCCGTTGTGTCTGCTCGCTCAGCGGGAGTGATCGTGTCATTCCAAAGCAATTTCTTCTCCTGAACTTCCCTGCGCATGTGAGGCTTAAGATATCTGATCCACTCTAGGTGCATCAACACACACTGGACTCTTCATGCCTGGGCACCGAGAATTTGTTTTTGTTTTGTTCTTGGAACATCTTGCAGGGAAGAGAAATGTCTCTTAGAGAAACTGGTTGAATACAGGAACATCATCTTGAAGCCAACCTGCCTCTGTTCCAGTGGGTGCCTTCTGCAATTTGACATGACCAAGTTCAGCCAGTCACCAGCTTAGGGAGGAGAGATTTGCAGGTAAGGGTGGTGGTGGTGCCCTAGGAACATTCCCAGGCACCAACAGTGTTAAAGCATTCACAGGGTAGGGCTTGGAAAGTCCCCTGCTCCTGAGCTGGATGAGCTTCCATAGGAGCACAATAAGAGCCTTTTGGATCTGCCCAAAGGCTCATCTAGTCCAGCGTCCTGTTCTCACAGTGGCTGACCAGATGCCCAGTGGAAACACACAAGCAGGATCTAAGCACAAGAGTATTCTCCCCTCCTGTGGTTTCCAGTAACTGGTACAGTGGTGCCTCTACGTACGAATAACTCTACTTACGAATAGAGCTCCGTCCGCCATCTTGGATGCGGTTTAGATAGGATTTTTTCTACTTACGAATTTTTAGATAGGGTTGCTTCTACTTACGAATTTTTTCTCCCAATGCATTCCTATGGGATTCGACTTACAAATTGTTTCGACTTACAAATGTGTGTTCGGAACGCATTAAATTCGTAAGTAGAGGTACCACTGTGTTCAAAAACATTACTGCTTCCGACCATGGAGGCAGACCGCAGCCATTGGGGATAACAGTCATTGACGGCTAGTAGGCATTCCACTATAAGGCAACTCCTCCTTGGATAAAGGCGCTGGAAAAGAAGAGTTTACTGCCTGTAATCTCTCTCTGGGTCAAAAGAGCAACCGATTGGGAAGATGTGTCACTCCTAAGGCTTTCCAATCTTCAGCGCGTCACTTCAATATGTGCCCAGCTGTAAATTACCCTGTTTCCCCTATTTTAAGACGTAGTCATAAAATAAGCCATAGCAGGATTTTTAAGCATTCAAGGAATATAATAAGCCATACCCCGAAAATAAGACATAGTGATAGGCGCAGCAGCAATGCCAGCCGCGGCAGGAGGAGGAGGGGGGAAAAATCAGACATCCCCTGAAAATAAGCCTTAGTGGTTTTTTTGTTTTTTGAGGAAAAATAAATATAAGACGGTGTCTTATTTTCGGAGAAACACGGTTACTTCTGGCAGAATCAAGAAACGGTTTAGGTCCCAGTTTAGTATACGGTGAAAACTGAAAATGTTATTTATAACAGTTATGTTCTGATAAGGGAGACTGCAGCAAAATGTTGCAGTGCATCTCCTTGCATCCTAACAAGAGTGCTCCTGTTCAGGGTTCCAGACAGCAAGGCAGCTGAGCGTGCTCAGTTCTCATTAGGCTGCTGTTGTTAAGTAGGGGTGGGGCTACCCCTTTAAGTGTTTTTTCCCCAAAAATATCTTTGTTCTGCTACAAACTCCAGGGTTCCCCCAAGCAGGCTGATACTGTACTTCACACTTTTGTGTGCTCCCCTTTTGGCTGCTGTTTTGTCAGCACTTCACCATATAAGTTTGCTGTTAGGAGCAGGGATGTCCTCCAGTTCATAAATGACCTCCAGAGCTACAACTCTCAAGAGCTCCTCCAGGAGAGGGATTGACTGTTAAATCACTATGATAATTATAGCTTGGGGGGGGGTGTTCCTCCCAATGGCCCTCAGCACCACTAACAAACTAGTTTCCATGATTCTTTGAAGAAGGGCATGGCAGCTGAAAGTAGCACGGCACCGAAGCTGTGACCGTTTAAAACGTTAGGATACAAGAGCTACCAATAACAGTCTCTTGACGTGAGCTGAAGACTGATATGATAGAAAAAGGAAGCTCTCTCATCCTTCTCTCTTGATACGGTATATCAGGCACCCCCAAACTGCGGCCCTCCAGATGTTTCGGCCTTCAACTCCCATGATCCCTAGCTAGCAGGACCAGTGGTCAGGGAAGATGGGAATTGTAGTCCAAAACATCTGGAGGGCCGAAGTTTGGGGGTGCCTGCGGTATATCAATCTTTAGCCTCAGTAGTTAATGATCTTTCAATCCAACCATGCTGAAAACCCTCGCAGTTTTAGGAATACAGTATATCCCCCCCCCTTACACCACAAGAGATAACAGCAGCATCCAGGCATTTTTTAGCATTAGGAGCCCCGTCATACTTTTATGTGGCTATTGGGTGCGCTGGTTTCCTCCCCCATTTTGTTGTGGTAAACGCATAACCTGCTTTCAATCCGCTTTAGAATGTTGGTTGTTTTTTTGCTTGGTTTCCATTTTTAGATTGTGTGTCTGTTTGCTGTGCCACGGGGAGGAAGGGGGGGGGCGATTTCGTGCACAAGGGACAACTTCAGTCCTCCAGGCTTCTCTGCCTGGCCTGTGGAAATCTCCTCAAGGGGCAATTCTTCACCAGGCCTGTTCTGCATCCTCCTCGAGTGGTTCTGCTTGGCTGGGAAGTTTCCCTGAACTGTTGAGGACATATCTTGCTCTCTCCTATGTATGGATTGGAGAAACCCCTGGGCTTGTGTGGCTGGAATATGGCCTACTACAGAAATGTAAGAGAAGGGGGTGTCAGATTGGGAGCAGGGAGAGAGAGAGAGAACCTCAAAAAGGATATTGTAGAGCTGGAAACGGTTCAGCAACCGATACGTGATCAAGGGAATGGAGGAACTCCCCTACAAGAGAGCTTGCAGTGTTTGGGACTGTTTTTGTTCAGATTCCTCACCTGCAATACTGTGTCCAGTTCTGGGCACCACAGTTCAAGGATACTGACAAGCTGGAACGTGTCCAGAGGAGGGCAACCAAAATGGTCAAAGGCCTAGCAACGATGCCTTATGAGGAACGGCTTAGGGAGCTGGGCATGTTTAGCCTGGAGAAGAAAAGGTTAAGGGGCGATATGATAGCCATGTTCAAATATATAAAAGGATGTCATATAGAAGAGGGGGAAAGGTTGTTTTCTGCTGCTCCAGAGAAGCGGACACGGAGCAATGGATTCAAGCTACAAGAAAGAAGATTCCACCTAAACATTAGCAAGAACTTCCTGACAGTAAGAGCTGTTCGGCAGTGGAATTTGCTGCCAAGGAGTGTGGTGGAGACTCCTTCTTTGGAGGTCTTTAAGCAGAGGCTTGACAGCCATCTGTCAGGAATGCTTTGATGGTGTTTCCTGCTTGGCAGGGGGTTGGACTGGATGGCCCTTGTGGTCTCTTCCAACTCTATGATTCTATGAAAAGGTGACTAAGTGGTGACATGATAGAAGTTTAAAAGCTTGTGTGTTAAGTGAAGAAGAGAAGTGTCTCTCTCCCTCCCTCTCGCAAGACTAGAACTCATGGACATACATAGAAGCTGAATGCTAGACTATTCCAAGGCAGGTGAAAGAAGCTACTGTACTTCTTCACACCGCCAAGCTAAGGAGCTTGCTCCCACAGGAGACAGAAATGCCCCCCAACCTAGATGGCTTTAAAAGAGAATTAGAAGAGATGATGGCTGTACTCTGGCTCCACAGCTGGAGCCAGCAACGCTTCTGAATACCAGTTTTCTGGAAGCCACAGGAGGGGAGACAGCTCTTGTGCTCGAATCCTGCTTGCTGGTTTCCGCCCAGGCATCTGGCTGGCCACTGTGAGAACAGGATACTGGACTAGATGGGCCTTGGGCTCTCCTTATGACCTTTATGAAAGTGTGACAGACAGACAGACAGACAGACAGACAGACAGACAGACAGACAGACAGACAGACAAGCAGTAGGCCTGCCCACTTTGGTTCCAGCCCTGTTTCGGTTCGTGACCAATGACCCCTGAGGGAATGCGGCCCTTGGCAGAAGAAAGGTTGCCCACCCCTGTCCAAAGGGCCTTTCCTGTCCAAAGGTGTTTCCTGCTTGGCAGGGGGTTGGACTGGATGGCCCTTGTGGTCTCTTCCAACTCTATGATTCTATTCAACCGAGGCTGGACCTTCAGAGCCAATGGGGCATTGCCTCACCAATCTCTGTCTGTCTTTAGCCAGCCCCCATCTGTCTGCCTTCTTGCATACAGCTGGGGGGTGCGGTTTTGGGTGGCGGCAATGCATGCCAGCTTCCCCCTCCTCTGTATCACGGCTGCCCTTGCAGAACTCCGCTGGGTGGAGGGAGAAGCGTGGGGGAAAACTAGCACTGAATCGCTTGCCTCTGACTGCCATTAACTGTGGCTCCACCCATTACTGGGCTCCCACTTTACCACTCACCACTGCCCCTACTGTGCACCACCCTCGCAGCTTCTAGATCTGGAGAACACGGGGCCTCTCAATCCCAACCCTGCCAGTGCTGTACCCAGAACAGGAAGTTCATGCCCACATCGCGTGATTGGGCCCTTCCTGCCCCAGATCGCAGATGGCCTTATCCACTTCGTGGCTGGAAGTGCTTGCTAACTGTAGCACATCGACAGACCCAGATCTAGTGGTTTCCCCACCAGGAAACAGACCACTATCTTTAGAGGACAGAGACGTGAAGAAACCCACGGACTCTCACCTCCACGGTGCTGCCAAAACAGCACACCATTCCAGCATTCCCTCCTTAAGCTCGCCCCCTTAAGGACTTCTACCTCAAACCCTAGCCGCCTCTGGGGGTCAAAATATACCCTCTCCCATGCTGTGAGAAAGCTCCCTTGTTACAGGTACATAACTTGAAAATTGTCTTTCCAGACTGGACTCCTCAATATATTGTTGGACTCCCAACTCCCATCAGCCTCGAGCCAGTATGGCCAATGGTCAGGGATGATGGGAGTTGTAGTCCAACCACATGCTTAGAGATTCCCACTCCCCAAGACGCTTCCAGACCATCGTAGTTTTCAGATGGGGTTTTGCATGTGAAGCTGATTTAGTGACCCTGCATAACAAACCCGCTTCCTCCAAAAGATAGGGGGGCTTGTGAGAAGGAAAGCAATTTGGGAAATGCCGTGGGAAATGCTGGGTAACCCTTGCTTTCGTGCAATGCCATTGAACCTCCCCAACCAACAAACCAGAGTGAAGGCTCATGAAGCAGCCAGTGCTGTCTATTCTCTCCCCCCCCCCAAATAAAGTGTTGGAGACACCAAGATGTAGATTGTGCAGCAAACCAAAGTGGCCTAGTTAGATGCTCTTTGGAAACCCACATGGCAGAGCATATCCAGCCCCTCTTGTTTATTCTGGCAATTAGAGGAAGTTCTATTCTCAGCTGTTCTAGCAAATAGCCATTGATAGACCTATTTGCCATCCTCTGGTTTAATATTTTTTAAAAAACAAAACAAAACACTATACATAGCAGCTGTCATTACAACACCCCTTTGCCAATAATTCCATAAGCTGATTATGCAGCACATGAAGGTGCAAACAAAAACCAACTAGTCCTCAGAATGCCACCTGGCTATTTTTTCTAAACAACCTAGGATTTCCCCCCGCTTGCTTTAGGTTTTTCATTTACTACCTGGCTATTAAAGTTGCACCGTTGCCTCAACAATTAACCGGTTAAGGAAACCCCCAGTCACAATCATTTTGCACAGCAATCGCATCTCTTGCCACCTAAGGAGTCGGCTGCGAATGGAATCTGCATCCCGTTTTCCTCTTCTATATAGCTCAAATGAAAAGCTAGCTGAGCCAATTGACAACGGGTGGCATCTGCAGGATCCTGAGGATCTTTGCCGTGATTTGGATTTCTAGCTCTCATGATTAGGGAGAGCAGAATCTTTAGCTCTGCGTGCAAAACCCCTTGTTCCTTTCCAATAGCCCCACCGCCAGAAGCCGCAGCCTCTTTCCCATGTCTCAAGTTAAGGAGGAGACCAAACCAACTCCAGAAGACCAGAAGAGCGGAGCGGGAGAGCAGGGAACGAAATCCAAGTGCAGCTGGAATGCTCAGAGAAAAACAGCTGCTTTTGGGATTCCGTTGCCCGCTAACACGCTGTCGTCGTTGTCGTCGTCATCATCATCATCGAAGAAGCTGGCTGGCTGCAGAAGGAAGGCAAGGTGGTACTGAGGCCTGGGCAAAGAGGCAGGCTCCATCGCTGAAGGGAAGAAGGTCACACACCGTCAACCCCCATGAGCTGAGATTTATGCAAGGAGCGCGAAGACAGTTCCAAGAGCAGCTATGGGCTGGCTTCTGTGCGGAGGAGCTGCTACAAGTCCTGTAAGGAGAGAAAACCCAGCCAGGGTCATTAAGTCCTCCAATAAGTCAGCAACACGGAGCACATTTTTCCAGACGTCCCTCTTTAGTTCAAGTTGCTGTTGTGTCCTGACTTGGTATCAAATGCTACCTGCCCGATTGTACTTATTTGTCTGACTTTATTTGCCTGACTTTACGACCTCCGCTGTTGGAGGCACTGAGTGGCTGATCCAGTGAGGTTAGTCTTATGTTCTTATATTTTCTCCTGTGCTTGTCTACAAAGGAAAATCATGGGCACCCTGACCTTTTTACACAGAAGCTAATTTAACTGCAAGTGGAACTTAAGCCCACGCAATCAAATAATGATGCCCTGGTTAAGAATGTTGGGCCTTGGAGACCTCGGTTCTACGAAGCTCCCTGCATGGCCTTGGAAAAGTCTCCATCTCTCAGCCTAATCTACTTCGCAGGGTTGTTGTGAGGATAAACGAGAGAGGGATGCTGCCTTGAGCTCTTTGGAGGACAAAAGTATCAAATAAGATAAAAGCGTTTAGGTTCATTGAAGAGACTGCTTAAGGAGACTTGGGGGGGGGGGGCGTGTTTAACAAATTGGGCCGGATGGCACTAAGGTTTTGCACAATGCTTGCGGTCCTTTGTGCTGTTTCTCCTGTATCATCTGCACTGATCCTGCAACTCTGTTTGAACTAAGAATATGCAAATGGGTTAGAATTATTATTATTATTATTATTATTATTATTATTATTAAGCAGTAAATAGATCATAGAATCATAGAGTTGGAAGAGACCACAAGAGCCATCCAGTCCAACCCCCTGCCAAGCAGGAAACACTATCAAAGCATTCCTGACAGATGGCTGTCAAGCCTCCGCTTAAAGACCTCCAAAGAAGGAGACTCTACCACACTCCTTGGTAGCAAGTTCCACTGTCGAACAGCTCTTACTGTCAGGAAGTTCTTTCTAATGTTTAGGTGGAATCTTCTTTCTTGTAGCTTGAATCCATTGCTCCATGTCCGCTTCTCTGGAGCAGCAGAAAACAACCTTTCACCCTCTTCTATATGACATCCTTTTATATATTTGAACATGGCTATCATATCACCCCTTAACCTTCTCTTCTCCAGGCTAAACATACCCAGCTCCCTAAGCCGTTCCTCATAAGGCATTGTTTCCAGGCCTTTGACCATTTTGGTTGCCCTCCTCTGGACACGTTCCAGCTTGACAGTATCCTTCTTGAACTGTGGTGCCCAGAACTGGACACAGTATTCCAGGTGAGGTGTGACCAGAGCGGAATACAGTGGTACTATTACTTCCCTTGATCTAGATGCTATACAGTACTCCTATTGATTCAGCCCAGAATTGCATTGGCTTTTTTAGCTGCTGCATCACACTGTTGACGCATGTCAAGTTTGTGGTCTACCAAGACTCCTAGATCCTTTTCACATGTACTGCTCTCAAGCCAGATGTCACCCATCCTGTATTTGTGCCTTTCTTTTTTCTTTTTGGCCGAAGTGTAGTACTTTACATTTCTCCCTGTTAAAATTCATCTTGTTTGCTTTGGCCCAGTTGTCTAATCTGTTAAGGTCATTTGGAAGTGTGATCCTGTCCTCTGGGGTATTAGCCACCCCTCCCAATTTGGTGTCATCTGCTACTATTACTAGATTTGCATTTATAGTATAAGGAGAGCACTGCAGGATCAGATCCAAGTTCCGTCTACAGTACTCCTAATTTCCTTTTTCTACAGTGGTGAACCAGCTGCCCCTATGGAGCCCACAAGCAGTATCTGAGTGAAATAGCCCTCCACTGCTGTTTGTCCCCACAACAACTGGTATATTCAGAGGTACACTTCCTCTATTTAGGGGGCTCTATTTAGAAAACATGGCTTATGGCCATGGGTAGAGCACAGATTTCTTGAAAGAGAAAAATCATTTGAAAGTCCCCCATCCCACGCCAATCAGCTGGTGCCACATCTCCTCTCTGCAATTTCTGTAAATTAATTAATGTGTCGTGTGAAGAAGAAGCACTTCCTTTCAGAAATCAGCCCGGCCCAGGTGAGAACAGCAAGGTGGGGGTGGAGGGGGGCAGAGAAATGAGAACACCTCCCAGCCTACAATGCACTGTGGCTTGTGAGTGCTGCTAAGCAATGCAGGAAGGTGGAAGGGAGTTGGTTGTGAATGGACCCTGCAAGGGGAGCTATGGTAGAGGAAAAGGCAAACAACAAACAAAACCCCAACCAATTTCAACATCACTTGTGCAAACAGCTTCGCTGGTAATTCCGCCTGGGCATACATTAAATACTTTCCCTATTACCATGCCCCACCTTGGCAGGTGTCCATTTCTCCACCCACCCTCTCTCCACTTCCTAGTCCCTTGCTGGCACACACACTCCGCAAGGAAAGGTGGCATTCCCACCCCCACCCCTTGATCTTCCTTCTGGCTGTTGTGCCACACAACTCCCCACTGTTATTATGCCCCCTGGGATGCAGCCAGGCTTAAAGCTCAAACAAGAGGAGGTAGATTTGCCAGGGTCAAATTTCAAATCTTTTATTGTTATTCCACTTCCTTGTAACCCTTTCCTTTGCAGAGCAGATGCATGCATTGTACTCTAAGCAGAAAATTAGAGAAGGAGAGAATCAAGGTTGGGGGGGGGGAGAGAGAGAGAGAGACTGTCATAGGAAAAGGGGTGGAAGGAAAAGACCAATTTGCATTAGAGTCCGGTGGATTTTGCAACCCACACCTGTTGTTCGTGCTGAAAACACGAAGGCCAACCATTAAAATAATCCGCAGAACAAACTGCCTTCTCTCGAATTTATTTATTTTTTAAGAACCTCCTACAGGGTAGGGTGCCACACAGCAAACCCAGCATCTACACTGCCCACTGGGTAGACTGGACCCAGCAAAACTATTTCCCATGCATGTATTTGCCAGTTAGCAGTGCAGGAGGGAGGGAGGCTGCCCCCCACCCCACCCCTTCTGGTGATTCTGTCCTGCAACATTTCTCTCCTTCTCCTCCCTGGGGCCTTTTTGCAAGCCTCACACTCAGCTGGAGAGGAAGGGTAAGAGGTTGGGGGGTGGCGGACCCTCCCTGCTGCTGAATGTCCCCTGCAGGTATTCCTTGCCCAGCAAAAGAAAAAGAAAACTGTTGCACACAGAGACCCACATCACTCACAATTCCCATCTTTTTCTTGGCAAATAAGCCCAGATGGCCCAGCAGGGGAAATAGTAAATGGGCGCTGCCAACGAGGGCTAAAGGAACACATTCTTCTTCCCCTGCTCTGTTGCCTCTGCTGCCTCCTCTGTGCTGAATCCTAGAATGTAAGCAGCTTGGGGCAGAGACCTCTCTTCTTGTTGTCCCCCTGTAAAGGCACAGTGCACATGGATGGAACTAGCTAGCTAAATAAATAAATAGGCAGGTGGTTTAGACCACAGCACCACCCGCGTCCCGTGGGAAGTGTAGTACAACAACACCCACAGGGTCACACAGGACACACACACCCCATCTCTGTTCTAGCTTGCGTCTGTCAAGGCCCCTAGGCTTCCCTAGGCTTCTTCCCAGACCTCGGCCTGTGCCACAAAGACACTCCTGTCTCTAGATACTGGAAGAGATGTTAATCCCACCCAAAATGACAATGTTCTGCAAACAATCCAGCACCTTTATTCTGCAAGCAGTTTGAAAGATCATGGGCTGGCCATAACATAGAAAGGGAAATGGAAGCTGCCTCATCCATCTAGCTCCTTATTGTCTACACTAAGGGCTTCTCCACACTTAGCTTTTGCCCTGTTCTGACCAGGAGCTCTGGAGCTTTCCCCGCAAAAACCTGCTCTTTAAAGCTGAAATGCAGCCAACAGCAATTTGGGTTTTCTGCTGTTTGCTCTGATTCAACTTTAAAGAGTAAGTTTTTGTGGGGAAAGCTAGCAAAAAAAAGGGGATGGCACTCAGACACATTCTGCCACTGAGCTACGACCCTTCCGTACAACTGGCTTTAGCAGATACGACAACTGACCTTAGCAGTGGTGCCTAGTGGACATCAAAGCTGATGGGGTGACCATTGAAAATAAACACACACTTTTTTTCTGTGTAAAGGCAGTGCAGCGCTGTGGTCTTTTAAGTCAGGGCAAATGTACCTGCACCATTTATCCCATTCTCATGTGACCACTGGTAAACAGATTAAGGGAGAGTACCAAGCACGTTGGGACGCGGGTGGCGCTGTGGGTTAAACTACAGAGCCTAGGGCTTGCTGATCAGGAGGTCGGCGGTTCAAATCCCCGCAACAGGGTGAGCTCCTGTTGCTCGGTCCCAGCTCCTGCCCACCTAGCAGTTCAAAAGCACGTCAAAGTGCAAGTAGATAAATAGGGAGCGCTCCGGCGGGAAGGTAAACGGCGTTTCCATGCGCTGCTCTGGTTCTCCAGAAGCGGCCACATGACCCGGAAGCTGTACCCCGGCTCCCTTGGCCAGTAAAGCCAGATGAGCGCCGCAACCCCAGAGTCGTATGCGACTGGACCTAATGGTCAGGGGTCCCTTTACCTTACCAAGCACGTCAGCCATGCTTCTTACAGCGAATAGTTGGCGGACTCTTCCACCACCTAAGAAAAGCAACTCCCTTCCAGCCAAAGGTCCAACTTGTATTCCTCAATAAAAACTGGCCAGACTCCTTCAGGGAAAGTTTGGCAGCAGTAACTTCACTGCGCCTCCTTTTCTTTCTTCCATTTTGGACTAGAGTGATAGCCATCCCTCCCTCCATAGTCCCTAGGAAGTCAGTTTGCTTTGTGCTCTACATACAATATCTCCTGGTGGCAGGCTCTGGAGTAGGAGGTCGGCTGTCACTTTTGTACGCCAGGAGATTCTAACACCTCTGGAGCCTGCCCTGCTGATTTATATTTTTTACATTGATATCACACCTTTTTTTCTCCAAGGAGCTCAAGGCGGCATGCATGGTTCTCTCCCTCATCGTCAAATCCCCACAACAACCCTGTGAGGTTGAGAGGCAAGTGATCGCTGGCCCCAAGGTTCACCCAGTGAACTTCACGGCCGAGTGAAGGGATTTGAACCCTGGCCTCCCCCACTCTGTTGCTGTGCTGGTGCTTGCATGCTTTCAGGGGAGACGCTACCATTTGGGCCTGCCTCACAACCAAGCCCTTCCTAATTTAAGCGCTACAACGCACACCGCAAGCCTCCCTTCTGCTTCCTACTGCGCTGGAGCTGTGGTTTCCGTTGGGGGCAGGGGCGGCCTAACTCGAAGAACACAAAGGGTGCTGCAATCCTGTGCAGGGTTATTTGGGGGCGAGGCCCACTGAGCACCTCAGCCCTTTCCCCTTAAGTAAATGAGCATAGGATTAGGCTAACTAAAGTTTGTCATAGGTATGAGCTTTCGTGTGCATGCACACTTCTTCAGATGCATGCACACGAAAGCTCATACCTATGACAAACTTAGTTGGTCTCTAAGGTGCTACTGGAACGATTTTTATTTTTTTTACTACGTCAGACCAACACGGCTGCCTACCTGTAAATAGGATTAGGCTGCAAGTAGTGGGTGGGTCAGATGAGGGACAGAAAGGAACCCAGTCCTCATCTTTCCATCCACCCCTCCACCTGCAGAACCATCCGCTTGCCTCCCAAAGCCATCTCAGACAGTGCCCAAACATCTCTTTAACACCCCCAAGATCAAAAGTTAGTTTTGGCTGCGTGTGTGTTCAAGTGTAGGGGGGGGGGGACTTCAGAGGGACAAAAATACACATGTCAGCAGAACAGCAAATGCCGATTCCCCATCCCCCCCATTTCCTCTTTTTTAAAATAAAAAAATGAAACCATAGCAGATCTCTAAACTGCTTTTTGAACCTGTGGAAACACAACCAACTTGTTGCAGCCATTGTCCTCAGAACCCACCAGGTCACCTCATTTTGTTGTTACAGATCGAAACCATTGGCCGCACTTCTGAAAACATAAACCACCCCGATCGGAAGTCTCGGTTGTGCCTCTGAATTCCGATTCAGAGAACCAAGCATGTGATCCAAATACAAGGGTCACACTGGACTGACTGCTGTGTAGGTTTGCCGCTTTTTGCTACAGGACTCTGGTAACCTGAACAGCCACCAGAAACTGAGGCATTGTTTAACAGGTGGCATTTCCCCTTCTTCCCCGCCCTCTCTCTCTCTCTCTCTGCTGGACATGTTTCCCCTCCTATATTCCTGTGTGCCAGCCAGCCACTGAAGGCACCAGAACAGATCCAATTAAAGCAGGGGGATCCCACGAATTCTCGTTTGGAAAAGGAGCAGCTCGCCAATATTTGAAACCCAAAGGGGTTGCTGAAAATAGTGGGGGAGAGGAATCATCTCTCTGTGTGGGGGTCCCAGCTCATCCAGTGGGGGCTTTCCCAGGAAGCAAAGCAGTCCAAACGACTAGGCAACTAAGGGTGGCCTTCAACTCTGAGCAGACACGTTGAAATGAACAGAGCTAACTTAGTCATGCTCATTAGTTTCGGTGGGTCTGCTCTGAACGAAATGATAGCTGAATCCCACCCTAATGCATCAGCCATGGCTGAAAGGATCTGCGCCATTAGCCACTGCATGCCCATGGCATGGTCCAAAGGTGCAAGAGGCAGGTCCAAGTCTGGTCAGTGACAGAGAGCATGTGGGAACCACATGTAATGCTGCCTTGGTTTCCACGGTGGAAGAAAGGCAGGAAGTAAGTAAATAAGCGACAACTTCAAACAGCGAAGCTATTAAAAACAACAACAAAGGAGCAGTAACAGCTTTCCTTGGCAAGGAAACTCCAGGGCGGGGGAAGTTTCACCTGTGGATTTCTGCCTGCTATGCAGGTGTTGAAAAGCTCCAGGACCTCAGTGCACATTTTTTTTCAAAGGACTGGTAAGTTTACCCAAATGGGGTGCAAACAGAAGCGACTTCCACCTGTAAACAGCAGAGAGGGGGATTTTTTTAGGGCCAGTCCAGGAGTTTTCCTTCAGCTACTGCTGCCCCATTCGTTCTCTTCCAGAGATTCTCTATGCTCTGAAAATCCTAATAGGAGAGCTGCAACGACACCACAGAAAAGCTCCGGATTTGTTTACCCGAGAACAAAAAGAGTGGAACAGCAATACTTGGAGAAGGGCACATGAAAGAGGCACAAGAGGTTCACAATCCACAATAAGCCTGCGGTGTGGATGGGGCCCTGAGTTATTCTAGGCTTCAATGTAATTTCAAGATTACTGTGCTGTGCAGGAAGTTGGACTTCATCCCCTCCACGGAGCACCTCTAAAATTATGGTTCTTCTGAAAGGGCAAACCTCCTCTTTCCCCCCATTTCTGGTTCAGATCCCCACCATCCCTCAAAGAATGCCGAGAAAGAAATATAGAAAACCTGATCATCCGACTCACAACATATTGTTTGGCCCTCAACCCTGAAAATTATGGAACAAAGAGGACTATTTTTGGAGGGGGGGGGTGTACCTTCAGTTCTTGCAGAAATTCAGACTTAGCCCAGAATATTTTTCCTGCTAATTTAGATACCTTGGAACATCTTGCGCCATGGGGGAATAAGAGTTGTAGGAACATTTCCTTCTTCCAGTCATCTTTTCCTCAAACCCATTGCCATTATCCCCAGTTTTACAGATGGATAGACGGGGGGGGGGGGAGCAGGACCAAAAGGTTGTGGGCTGCCTGAGACCACCCAGCAAGCTCCTGGCAAAATTGGGATCTCCTTGTTCCTGCTCTCCCATTCTTGGCACCAGTTTGGGTTAGGGAGGGAAATATTTTGTGGCGTGGAGAAATGCAAGGTTCTTGGGAGGAAACTGCCCCCCTTGCTTCCTAGCCACCACACCCAATTCCCGAGGAAAGGTGATTTGCAGTTGGGGAAACCTGGCTTGATGGAACCAGAGGCAGTGACAAGGTAAAGGAGCTACCTGTTGCATTTCTGCCTGTTGCATCTCTTAAAAGCACAGTATACCCAGTGGGGGGGGGGGGCAGAAGGTGGTGGCAGCATACTGGGTCTTTGGCCCGGATGAAATAAGGCCTAGTTTCGCCTCTGCTTTCGCTTGGATCCTGCTCTCTTCCTAGTTCTTTGGCCTCGTTCCTTTCCACCGTGTGCACTGCTTCCTTAGCACAGGCCACACCCTATCTGTGGGGTTCAAGGCAACTGCTTTCTTCCACTCGCACCCCCCCCCCGCCCCCGATCAGCCACACCATCCTGTTACCTGTGTATTTCTGGCCTGACCATTATAACGTTATGATGAATGTGCAAGTCTTTTGAGTTCCTCCGGCTAAGAATAATGTGTGGAGACACTCCAGTGGAGTTTAACCATACACACACCTGTGCAGAAACAGGTGTGAGGTGCCAGCCCTCCTGATGCCCGCTCTCTCCCACCCAGGCGCCCACCCACCTCTCACCTGCCAGTCTGTGGAAGCGGGGCGACCAAGTGCCCTCGCTCAGCTTTGCGTGCCGCGGATCCAGACCACGGCACAAGAGCCAGGCACGTCGGGAGGGAGCGAGCCTGCCTGCCTGCCTGCCCGCCTAATGGGCAAGTCGAGGCCCGGCCCGGCCAGGATGCGTGGGCACAGCTCTGGAAAGCGTGCCAGCCTGTGCGCCCCGGTCCTTTCTGCGCTGCTCCTCGCGGAGCTTACTTTATGCAGAGAGGACCAGCGAATTGCCTCCTTCCTTCCTCTCCTGGGAAGGCCGCCGCAGCCAATCAGGGCTCGGGAAAGCCTGGAATCCCCCCCTCCCCGCGCGCGCACACACACTCGCCTCCTCCAAACGAACTTCTCCTTTCCTCGCGCTGCTGCTCCCGCAGCCGCCGAGCCACTTTCGCTTTTGGTCTTGCTATGGCTAAATCCCTCCCGGGCCGAGCCTGTTGCTTGCTCCGCCTCAAGTGCAACTCTTTCTTTCTTTCTTTCTTTCTTTCTTTCTTTCTTTCTTTCTTTCTTTCTTTCTTTCTTTCTTTCTTTCTTTCTTTCTTTCTTTCTTTCTTTCTTTCTCTCTCTCTCTCTCTCTCTCTCTCTCTCTCTCTCTCTCTCTCTCTCTCTCTCTCTCTCTCTCTCTCTCTCTCTCTCTCTCTCTCTCTCTCTCTCTCCCCTTCCTTCCTTCCTTCCTTCCTTCCTTCCTTCCTTCCTTCCTTCCTTTCCGGGGTGAGCTCCAGAGTAGGACAGACACTCAGACACGCGCGCAAACACACTCCGTCCCCAAGACTTCTGGCACTTCCTGCATACCTACCTGTGTCAAAAGTTGTCTTGTGCCCAAGTTCTTCTGATACAAACCAATCCAAGAAGCACCGCGCCCCCCTCCCCCGAAATAATAACTGGAATCGCAAACCATTTGCTAGTTGCTCGTGGTTGTGTGGTGGTTGTCAAGACTAGGGACTGGGTTCAAATCCACACTCGGCCACGAAGGTCAATGGGTGGGGCTCGGTTGGACCTCTTTCTCAGCCTAACCTACCCCACAGGGTTGTTGTGAATATAAAACAGAGCGGGAGAATAATGAAAGGCACCGTATAAATTGTAATAATAATTGAAAATCGTAATGGTAAGGCCTGCCGTGCTTCGGAGCAAACCTCAGACAGTTTGTGCCAGAGGATTATGCCTCTGTCTGTCAGGTTACAATGTTATGTCCCTGTGACTGAGAGTGAGCCCCGTTGAACTCAGCAGGACTCGCTTCTCTGGAGGCATACACAGGATCGCCGCAGTGTTAGTCACTTTGCCATGCAGTGGGAGTAAGCTGGAGCAAGAGAAAATGGTAACAAATGTATTAAAAGGCCTTATTTAAGACACAGTCCTATCCACACACCAGGAAGTACGGCCCACTGAGCAGTGTCTGTTCCTGGGAATGGTAGTTCACCTCTTACAGAGCTATGGTTCCCAGCACCCTTAGCAAACTACATTTCCCAGGATTCTTTGCGGAAAGCCATGTCCTTTAAATGCATGGCAGCCATAGCTGCCAAGTTTTCGCTTTTCTCGCGAGGAAGCCTATTCAGCATAAGGGAAAATCCCTGTAAAAAAGGGATAACTTGGCAGCTATGATGGCAGCCTGTGACTGTGGCTGTCGGTGTGCAAAGTCAAATGGCAAATTCAAGTTCAAGGGCACGGTCTGGCCTGGACATTGGGCTCGGCTGCTTTCGTCAAGCTGGTGTATAGGTTACTGGGCTGTGGTTGCCTCAGTTTGTGACCAGCTCCTAGCGGTGTGTCCCGTCCCCTCCCACCACCGCCCAATTTATTATCCCTTTGGTGTCTGGGGTGCCATACGATCCTTATTCCACGCAATGGTTTCCTTCTTCCACATCCCTGGGTTTCAGACATCGCAGCTGCAGGGAATCGGAGCAGGCACAACAAAACAGAGCTCCCCGCTCTCACAAACACACACACACCCATCCATACTGAATACAATACAGCAGACCCCAAATAAATTAGCGGAGGGGGTGGGGTGGGGGGCTCTGGTTAATTGCAGCTCCTGGTTGTAGGTGGGGCAGTTCGGCAACAAAGCCTGTATGTGGGGGGGGGGGGGGCGCGGGGAGAAGAGGCGGAGACGAGAGGCGCCGAAGTGACTTCAGCGCCCAGATGAGGCCAGATGGCTTCAAACGATGCCAAGTGGGGGAACAGAAGGCCTGCGCGTCCTTCCCACCCTATTAACATAGAGAAGGAGGGAACCCAAGACCCTCTCCAAGCAGCTTATCGGGGTTGGGTTTCACCTGTAGCTCTGACTCAACATGCAGGTGTGCAGGCTGCTGCCTCCCCACCCGATCAGAGATTTGTTTTGGGGTTGTTGTTTTTAAGCCTGCAAGAGGGATTAAACAGCAAACCTGGGAGATGTGTGTCCTCATCATCAACATCAAGCGATACCATGTTATCACTTGAGCTGTTCTCCCTGCGCAAAAAAATCCCACTGGGAAGGAATATTCTTGCTTGTGTACTTCCCAGGTCTTGAAGCCCGAACACCCCATTGCCCACTTTTATGTACCTATATGGCTTAGAGAGGCAAATAATTAAGCAGCATATAAATGTGTTAAAACAAAACAAACAAACAACAACAACAACATATAATAATAATAATAATAATAATAATAATAATAATAATAATAATAATAATAATAGGGTTTGAGGACAGTTCACAAAGTTGCTTGTGTGGGGGGTACTAAAATCGTATGTTGCCAAATTAGTGTTTTATGTTGTGCCTTCCTTTTTAAAAAATTGGGCACTGCTCCTTTTCAAGGTCCTTATTTCATTATTCATTTCTAAGTATCCTAATAACCGTGCCCTTCAGTTTAAAGCAAAACTTCTAGCGCCGACAGGGTGGCTTATTCCTGATGCAGTTAGACTACAACTCCCATGATTCCGGACCATGGATCAAGCTGGGGCTGATGGGAACTGGAGTCCAACAGCACCTGGAGGGGACCCGGTTGGATATCTCTGTTCTAGAGGGGGACTAACAGTACAGAAATTAAAACAATTTCAAAACAGCAACACAAAAATTACAAAAAAAAATGGCTACTAACCAACTGTGCAGGATACTGTATACAGATAGCAGGTAAAGGTAAAGGGACCCCTGACCATTAGGTCCAGTCGTGACCGACTCTGGGGTTGCGCGCTCATCTTGCATTATTGGCCGAGGGAGCTGGCGTATAGCTTCCAGGTCATGTGGCCAGCATGACAAAGCCGCTTCTGGCAAACCAGAGCAGCACATGGAAACGCTGTTTACCTTCCCGCTGTAGCGGTTCCTATTTATCTACTTGCATTTTGACATGCTTTCGAACTGCTAGGTTGGCAGGAGCTGGGACCAAGCAACGGGAGCTCACCCCGTCACAGGGATTCGAACCGCTGACCTTCTGATCAGCAAGCCCTAGGCTCAGTGGTTTAACCACAGCGCCACCTGGGTCCCTCACAGATAGCAGGAGCCATGTTTAAATCTGAAAACAGATGAAAGGGTATTTCCCCACGTTAGGCATTCAGTGTGAAAGTGCTGTGCTTCGTGTACTTGATTTTTTTTTTACAGGGCATCTGCACATCGGCAACATCAAGTCATCCTGTAACTCTCCTGTGATTCTTCTGTCTTTTTTTGGGCTGTGGTTTTTTAAAAGCACAGAAAAATAGAGCGATCTCCATAGGTGTTAGGTGCCTTTACCATTACTCTCCTGTCTCAAACTGCATAGGGCAGCAGCTGGTGGGTGGCCCTCTAGATCAGGCATAGGCAAACTGCGGCCCTCCAGATCTTTTGGGACTACAACTCCCATGATCCCTAGCTAACAGGACCAGTGGTCAGGGATGATGGGAACTGTAGTCCCAAAACATATGGAGGGCCAAGTTTGCCTATGGCTGCTCTAGATATTGTTGGACTCCAACTCCCATCAGCACCAGTCAGCATGACCCCTGGTCAGGGATGATGGGAGTTGGTAGTCCGGCAACTTCTGGAGAGCTACAGGTCCCCTACCACAGGGGTGGCCAACTCTCAAGAAGTCTGGTGACTTCTGTTTCAGTGTATCTGAAGAAGTGTGCATGCACACAAAAGCTCATACCAATGACAAACTTAGTTGGTCTCTAAGGTGCTACTGGAAGGAATTTTTTATTTTTATTTTTGTTTTGACTACGTCAGACCAACACGGCTACCTACCTGTAACTAACAACTCCCAAGAGACTGCGATCTACTCACAGAGTTAAAAACTGGCAGTAATCTACCCCTTTTTTTAGGGGTTTGGGTCAAAGTTGTTGAGATTTTTTAAGGAAGGCCCATTTCTAAGGGGTTCAGGTCAAAGTTGTTGAGCATTTTTGAGACAGGTGGAAAACCCCGTTTTTTTGGGGGGGGGGGGTGAAGAGCTAAACTTTTGAGCCTTTTGGGGCAGGGCCAAAGTTGTTGAGCTTCTTTGGGGGGAGCCAGTGATCTACCAGAGATCTACCACAGACGTCCAGTGATCTACCACTAGATTGCGATCTGCCTGTTGGATGTGCCTGCCCTACCGCATACGGCTTTAACCAGAACTTCAAATTGTACTCGGATCTTACAGCTGTTTGTGTTTTAGTATTACCAAAAAAACAAATTCAGCAGTTCTGACAAATCATTGTGGCTACTGGCTGGGGGGGTAAGGGCAAGCAGGAAGCATCATTGGGGTCAAAGAGAGATTGCAGTTGGCCCTCGAACCTTCAGTTGTTTCTCCCTGTTTTGATCTTCTGATGCTAGGAACGTCCCCGCAAACACGAGATCACACACAGGTGGGTTTCAGAGTCGGAACAGACATAGATTCAGGTGGGAGGGGGAAGGCTTTAGGAGGAATTGGCTCTGGTGAGGGGCTCTGTCTTGTCTCCGGGACACATGCAAGTTCACGGGCTTGAATTTCTTGCCCACCCCTCCCCTTTGCTGATACCTGGCACCTCCCCTGCCCCTCGAAACATACCCTTTGGCACCTGTTTTCCCTCCCCTCCTTCCAACTTGAGCCAGAATGGCTGGAAAACACCGGTCTTTGGGGACATTGGGGTATTTCCACAAGCACCTGCATGTTAATTGGTGAGATACCAGCAGATTTCCCCACCCTGCCCAGTGGCAGATGGGCAGGATCATATTTGCCAAACCGCAAGGGAATGGCATCCTTTTGCCACCCTAGGGCTAAGAACAGACTCTGTGAGTGTGTGGCTACGTGCGTCTTGCCATTAATCAAAGGCACCAAGCCAAATATAACCCAAAATGTGTCAAATTAATAGCCAGAGTCCTGTTTGCTTGTGCGGCAGGTGATTCCATTAAAACATCAAACCTAGAGAGACATTTTTCATCTTCACATATACTGTACAGTATATGGAACCATAGAATTGTAGAGTTGGGAAGGATCCCAAAAATCACAGCTAAATGATCTCTGGCAGAATGGCCACCCAACCTTTGTTTAGATACCTTCAGTGTCAAATAGCTCATTAAATTTAATATAATTTTAAAGATAATTTCCCCAAGTTTAATGATCTGTTTTTCAAAATGGCATTTTACATGTGAGTAAAACAACCAGAAGCATCACATGCAAGATAACTCAGAACATCTCTATTCCACCTCCCTAAAATTCAGATAAAGACCTCTCCAAGAAAACAGACAATAGGTTAATGACCCTTCATTGTATTGGTAGTTCTGCTTTCTCATTCGCTGAACTGACAATTAATTTTATGCTAGGAGCAAGATCGGTTGTGCGTGTTACATTGGTCACAAAACACATACTCCACCCAAATAAAAAAAATCTACGTAGTTTAACTTTATTCTCTTCTTTGAGTTTCTTAGCATTAAGAAAGTGTGGTTGGACGCTACCCCAAATGTGTTTTCATGTATATCATTTGAACCTCTTTTAGGATTGCAATAATAAGCAGAGGATGGGTGGACATCTGCCATGGATGCTTTAACTGAGATTCCGACATTGCCGGGGGTTGGACTAGATGACCCTCTGGGTCCCTTCCAACTCTATGATTCTGATTCTTCCTGAGAGTTTCATAATTATTATGCCTATTATGCAATCAATGTAGGGGATATTAGAAAGTTTCACAAAAAGAGATGGGTCCCTGCTCCCCAGAAGTTCACAATCTGAAAGGCAAGTCAAACAAGCTATTGCTTTTAACAGAAACATAATATATGTCTTGATATATTTGGGCTAATTATCAGTAGACTTCAACTTTGGTATGTTTTAGGAAAGTGTAGAATTTGTATTTCTCCACTATGCCCCACTTTTTCTTGAAGCATGAGCAGTAGAAACGCCTCCCAACGTCCTCTCAGATGCATGATAATAATAATAATAATAATAATAATAATAATAATAATAATAATAATTTATTTATTTATACCCCACCCATCTGGCTGGGCTTCCCCAGCCACTCTGGGCGGCTTCCAACAGAACATTAAAATACAATAATCTATTAAACATTAAAAGCTTCCCTAAACAGGGCTGCCTTCAGATGTCTCCTAAAAGTCTGGTAGTTGTTTTCCTCTTTGACACCTGGTGAGAGGGCGTTCCACAGGACGTGTGCCACTACCGAGAAGGCCCTCTGCTTGGTTCCCTGTAACTCAGCTTCTCGCAGTGAGGGAACTGCCAGAAGGCCCCCGGCGCTGGATCTCAGTGTCCGGGCAGAACGATGGGGGTGGAGATGCTCCTTCAGGTATACTGGACTGAAACATAAAAAAACATGCACATCCAGACTGCCTCTCCTTAGCTAGACTGACTAGGTGGGCATACATAGAGCAGGCAAGAGGAACCTTTCTGACTCTTAAGTACCACTTCCTGATCAGGATCTCCATCACAGACCAAATGTGACAGGTGGTCAACATCCCATCAGACTTATTAGGGAAGAGGGGGAGAAGCCAGTTCCGCTGTAATTCTAAAGTGAGGGTGAGGAGACTGAAACTCCCAAAGACCTTTGAGAGCATTTGGAAGTCTTCACAGACCACACCAAGATTGGGTTTAAGATTCCCACCTCCCTCGTTATGCTTTATCTTGTTGCAATCTTACAAGCGGGGAAACTCACCAAAGCCTTGGGGAGTCTCCATCTCTAAGATCGCAGCAAGATGGGGCTTTAAAGGGAAGGAGAGAGACTTCTCCGCTTCCTTTTTAGTGCTGAGTTTGGGTGCACCCACAGAGCTCCCGAAAGAGTTTCCTCTCCCTTCATACGTGAAGGGGTGTGTGTGATTCTGCTCAGCGCCAATTCCTGCAGCGCTTTGAAGGTTCCTGGCAAACCAGCAGTTTGTCGGGGGCTTTGCAGACTGTTTCTATTGTCATATTTCATGTTGCTTTATTGTTTTGTGAAGCGCCTCGGGCGTTATTTGGAACGGAAGGCAGCATACAATTGGTTTTAAGTAGTAGTGCAAAATAAAACCAGCCGCCTGTCAGCATGGTCATATGTGATAGGCGTTGGAGTCCAGGATTAGAAGGTCCCTAGGTCTCCTCCTCTATTTTATAGGGATGAAACAGAAAGCTGGTTTTTCTTAGATGCGCCATGCTTTGGCTTGTAATGCAGACTTGAACCCTCAAAGACTAAACCATAGAATCATGGAGATGGAAGGGGCCGCAAGGCTCATCCAGCCCAACCCCCTGAAATACAGGAATCTCAACTAAAATAAAATAAAAAACGAAGAGAAGACAATTTTTATGTATGGTAAAGCCGAAACCCCTTACTCAGAGTAAACCCCATGGGCCTTATATCTGCATAGGAGTGTGGTTTCTGTCTAATAAAGTGACTATCAACTCGCTCGCAAAGACTGTGGCATCATAGAATTGTAGAGTTGGAAGGGGTCCCTCGGGTCATCTAGACCAACCCGCTGCAATCCAGGAATCTTTTGCCCAACAGAGGTTGCATGATGCCTCCTGTTCATTGATCCTCCCACCTGGAAAGGAAAAAAATTGTGAGCCTATTATACTTCTGGTCCCATCACCTTCTGGCAAATAGAAGGGGAAGAAATGGAGGCAGTGAGAGATTTTACTTTCTTGGGCTCCTTGATCACTGCAGATGGTGACAGCAGTCACGAAATTAAAAGACGCCTGATTCTTGAGAGAAAAGCAATGACAAATCTAGACAGCATATTAAAAAGCAGAGACATCACCTTGCCAACAAAGGTCCATACTGTATAGTTAAAGCTATGGTTTTCCCCAGTACAGTAGTGATGTATGGAAGTGAGAGCTGGACCATGAAGAAGGCTGATCGCCTAAGGATTGATGCTTTTGAATTATGGTGTTGGAGGAGACTCTTGAGAGTCCCATGGACTGCAAGAAGATCAAACCTATCCATCCTGAAGGAAATCAGCCCTGAGTGCTCACTGGAAGGACAGATCCTGAAGCTGAGGCTCCAATAGTTTGGCCACCTCATGAGAAGAGAAGACTCCCTGGAAAAGATGGAAAAGATGTTGGGAAAGATGGAGGGCACTAGGAGAAGGGGACGACAGAGGACGAGACGGTTGGACAGTGTCATAGAAGCCACCAACATGACCAAACTGCGGGAGGCAGTGCAAGACAGGAGTGCCTGGCGTGCTATGGTCCATGGAGTCACGAAAAGTCGGACACGACTGAACGACTAAACAACATTACTGTATACACTTGTCACCATCTAGTGGCGATTTTCCGCAGCGCAGTTTTATATCACCGGCTGTGCTCTCTCTCCCTCCCTTCCTTCCCACCAGGCAACCTCCGGCTCCTCCTCTTCTGGGTCCGCTTGCCGGAGTTCCGCTGGCGTCGCTCTGGGTCAGGCGCGCGCTTTCTTGCTTTGCAAAGGGCGCCGCGGTTTGCGCCGCTTCTTCCTCCTCCACGAATGGCTCCGCTCAGGCTGCTTGGGCCAGCGCTGGGCTGGAGGCTCGCTACTGCTGCGAGGCCCGTCTATCTCAGCAGGTAAGCTGCAACGGCAAGCGGGATCTACACCTATGACCGTGACCTGTGGTTCGGGGCTGCCCGCCTCCTTCGCCGTGACTTGGGTTTCGTGCCAAGCAGAAAGAAATCCAACTGGTCAAGCCTATCCCTTCACAGCATCTTCGGGTGGGGGGCAGGGGGGAACTAAAGCTGCTGAGTTTCCGCCTGGCGTGAAGCTTTTAACTGCACCGCTTTCCTGCCAGTAAGAAAAAACTGAGCAAGGAAGCAAGCCCTACTTCTTAATGTTTTATGTTAGTGAGCCTTGAAGTGGGGTGTCTTGGGACGCAGCGGTCACCATCTCTGACCATTGGCTGGGACCTTTTGCCCGTTCTGCACTTTCACCACCCTGGTGACTTCCGGATGTTTTGTTTTAATTTTAAACAAAGTAATTATAATAAATAAAAGTGTGCACCCCACTCCCACCCTTCAGACCACTCCACCCAACTTCCCAAAATTTCAACACCTCTTGTGATGGTTTGACCCCTTTCCTTTTTAGCAATACAAATACTATAAATTCCTTCCATATCTCCTCAAAGTAATTTCTCCTCCCTATTCCCCATCTTACCTTGATAGCACACATTGATTTATCATTAATAGCCATATCCCACACCTCTTTGAACTATTTTTCCGTTTTATATTCATCCTAGCCTTTCCAGATGTTTTGGACTACAACTCCCATCAGGCTGCCTGAGCTTGGTCTAGCTTATGTTTAATAATAATGATGATGACGATGATGATGTGCCCTTAAGTACGTGCAGAGTATATTTTTAATCTGCACGATTAATTTCTGAAACCACTGAGTTGCTGTGTCCAGCTCAAGCATACCCATGAGTGCTATGTTTGGAAGCCAAGAGCAAGAACAGGAATATTTCTGCAAAGCAGCTGCTTTTAACCAAGCTTTTGAAATGGGATGACTTCTGTATTGTTATGATCTTGTGTTCTGTAAGCCTTCTTGAGTTCCCTTCTTGAAATAAGGTGGGGTATATGCTTTTCAAGTACCGTAAATAAAAACGTGGGAAGGGGCCCAAAACATTCAGCAACTGACTTTACTACATTTAAAACATTTAGCAACTGACTTTTGGTTAGCCCCAGCCACTCTGGGTGGCTTCCAATATATATAAAAACATAATAGAACGTCAAACGTTTAAATCTTCCCGATACAGGTGTCTTCTAAAAGTTGTGTATTTCTTTACCTCCTTGGCATCTGACTGGAGGGTGTTCCACATAGAAGGCACCATTGCCAAGAAGGCCCTCTTGCCCGATTCCCTGTAGCTTCACTTCTCGCAGTGAGGGAACTGCTAGAAGACCCTCGGAGCTGGACCTCAGTGTCCAGGCTGAATGATAAGGGTGGAGATGCACTTAAACAGGGCTGAGGCCGTTTAAGGCTTTTAAAAGACAACGCCAACACTTTGAATTGTGCTCGGAAACATATAATTTTATTGAAACTTTTCAGCGTGCAAGGAAAACCAAACTAATCCAAATAAAGAGGAAAAGGGGAAACAAAAAAGAAAAGAAAACGAGAGACAGCGGGAGGGAAGAGAGAGAGCTTAACCCTTATATCGCACAGGAGGTGTACCCTCTGAGCTCTCGCCTCCTCCCAGCAGTGATCCTGAGCAGTGATCCTGTGATTTAGTGATCCCGTGATTTAGAAACAGTTTCCAAGTGCCGCCTTCTCCATACCTCCACCTCCAGGCCACCCCAGCGAGGCCACCGCCTGACACCTTCAGATGACGAGCTCTACCAGAAGACCACCATCCAGCGCTTGGAGAAGGAATCCGAAGACATGATGTTCATAGAAGGCTACAATGAACGAGGATTCACCGTCAGCAGCAACAAGGTGGTGGGGCCTTGCGCAGTCTTGCCACGAGCCATCCTACAGTGGAACGTGAGTTTGGGGGTGGGGTGGGGTCTTTCGATTCCTCAAGTCAACATCCACCCCGATGCTTGGAAATGCGGGCCGTGGTGCTAGGAAGGAGGTTCCCTTATCTGCAGACCCAGCCCAGGGCTGTCAACCTTGGAAGACATCTTTCCAAGTCTTGAGATCCTTTGTTAGATCATTGATGTCACAACCACATCCTGAGCTGTGTAGTGTATTTTTCCTCTTATAAAGTAATTACAGGACTTCCTCTTTTTCTCCCGTCCTTTCCTCTCCTTCCTTTCCAGGTTGGCACACATAAGGACATCACTGCTGAAAGCCTCGTCTTGTTCCGCCTGCTGGAGCCTCGAATAGGTATAAGTGCTCGAATTTCCCTTACGACTGGCATGGAGAACCTCTGGAACCTGCCAATGTTGTTGGATTTTATATCCGATCATCCCCGACTTTTAGCTATGCTGGCTGGGGCTGAGGGGGGAGTTCTTCTGATCCAGCAATATCTAGATGGCCGCAGGTCAGCCAACCCCCACTTACTGTGCTCTTGTAGGGATGGGAAGGAAGCAAATCGCTGGGACGACGGTTTGTGAGCAACCTGGTTGTAATCATCCAGTTTTACACCTGGATATTGCCCCAAAACATGCTTCAAGCTTGTTGCCTGCTCTTCCTCTGAAGAGCAACTTGCCTTGGGTTCCCAGGCGATGTACACAGTCTGCCTGACTTGCCTTGAGCAGTAGACCCCTGGGAAGCCCCAGGAGAGATGGCAGGACTCCTGCAAGGGAGAGGAAGTCCCATTGTGCAGGAAAATGAAGTTTCATTGCACAAATGGAAGCCCTTGCACTAATGGGACTTTTTTTTCAAATTTCATTTATACTTTTCAGATATACACATTTCACTGATTTTACATTCATTTTAACATTTTAAAACTTGACTTCCTTTCCCCCCCTTCTGCGTTTCCTTAAATTTATTTTTATTACCTTCTGCATATCTAAATTAACTTAACTTGCTCATTTATTTATCGTAGATGATATATATGACACACACACACACACACACACACACACTTATATAGCTGCAGGTTATAACAATAATCCTGCCAGTGTTTTTATCTGTTTACAATTTATGTGTAAATATTCAACAAACCATTTCCATTCTTTTATAAAAAGAAGTTTGTTATCTTGATTTCTTATTCTGCCATTTCTGCATATTCCCTAAGTTTTTGTATCCATTCTTCCTTTGCTGCGATAATGGGACAACTTCACTGGGGGGAAAAACCCATCGTGTTTTTATTAAATGATGAAATTAAACTTAAGAGTGGCAAACGGAATTTCCCACCCCTCTCTAAGAAGCTGAGAGCATCTTGCTGCTTTGACTTGTATAATAATTATTTTTTTTAAGTGTTTGGTGTTGGCTTTCATTACTAGGGGGAAAAAACGGCATTAAATCATTTCAGGGAAATTGTTTTTTAAAAAGGGGGGAAATGGAATTGAGACGGCAAATAGATTTCCTAGCAGCTCATCAGAGCCAAATGATGCAGCTGTCCGCTGGCATGCCAGTCACAATGGATCATCTTTGCCTCTCAGAGCCCATACTGTAGGCTCAGGCCCCGAGGCCTATGGCAGGAAGGCTTCTCAAGGACCACAGACTCAGTCATTGGAGAAATAGAAAATAAGTTTATTGCTGGCAGCAATAAGCACAGCGGAATAATTTCGCAAGGCTGAGCATGGGGCATCAGTGCTCTGGATTTATATACACTTTTCAGGCAGCATTAGGCATTACATATTCATATACTGCAGCAAAGTTAAGCCAATAAGCTTGGACACAACCCTGGCTTTGTCCTTATAAGATTACTTCTCCTTTTTCTTGCCAAAGCTTAGCATTTCTGTTATATATCAATATAAGGCACTTCCTTTTTTTAAAAAAATCATTTTTATTAGTTTTCCAATACAAACAGCCAATTAACATATAAGCCTATTCCAATTGAAAACAACAAACTAAAAAAAGGAGCCAAATTGTAGTCCAAATTATTCATTATTATTTTTTCCCCGAGCTTCCCATAGTCTGGATCTCCTGAATAGCATTCTCATGTCTTGTTCCTGCTTCTTCTTGCCGTTCTCCTATTTTCCACATTCCGATTTTACCACTTTAAAGTTCTCCGCCCCTGGCTTTGTGATTCTCAATCATGTCAAAAGTCATATATCCTTACATCCATCAAGTACAGCTTTATTATTTTTCCAACTGTCTATTTACCAGCGCAGCCCCTCCTGACCTCATTCCACTTCCAATCCAGGCTGTTGTCCAAGTCCTCATTTAAGATTTAATGGTGCAGCAACTCCCGTGTTATTAAGTTAAGTTACTCCCATCCAGGCTGTTATCCAAGCTTGATGAAAGGCATACTTTTTGGATCTTGTACTATAAGTAAACTGTATTCCACAGATGTAAAACATTTGACTATCAATTGGCTTTTGGAGACCACACATTCCCCCCTCCTGGGCCCTAGGAGAGGGGCTGCTAGACATCCATTCAGCCTTCTCTCTTGCACTTAATGAAGAAACTCTGCAAACAGCTGCTCTGCATGTTATCCCACATTATTGTCTCAAATCACTACAAAATCAGCCAACAAGCATCTCCTCTTCCTTCGAAACGGAGGAACTCGCATTTTTCTGTGCTGCGTCATTAATGAGCGCCATCTTGTTTCTTCCTTTCTTTATCAAGTCTTTCAAGCCAAATAAGGCCGCGCAGTTGAATATCCAATTATAAATAATCCATCTGTACTCCTCAAAATAAATTAGGTTTCTTAATGAGGCTTTGCAGAAAAACCAATTGTAAGTATTGTGAAGAAAAAAAGATCGTACGATACCTCCTTAATCCAAACACCACGACGAGAATCTCTTTGAAGTTCAAGCCTTGAAGTCCTACCCCCAAATCAGCCCTGAATTACTGAAGTCCTTACCCCCAAATCAGCCCTGAATTACTGGCACGGTTGGGGTCCTATCGTATGGGAGTCAGCCATTTCCCACTGCCGGAAACAGGAAGCCATATAAGGCACTTCCTAGGTACGATGGTAAGTGTTAATAAAGCAAAAAAATCCCCTTTCTTATCAGACATCCTGCTGGGCGACTGTAGAACATCCTGACATCCTGTTGTACAAACGTCTTGTCTTGTGACTATGATGCCCAGAACATTCCTTCTAACAAATTGCAAACTGCAAACACAGCTAAAATATATTGCAAACATCAGCACTAAAGCAAGGCAAGTAAGGCACAGAGAAATGTGACTTTCTAATAAGGCACATTGGCAACAATTAGGCACATTAATGACAACCTCTATTGCCTGCTTGCCACAATACCACTGAAGAATGCTCAGGAGGAAGGTTGAATTGGTGTCCGTTCTAATCGCTTTCTGTGGTTTCATCTGTTGGCTATCCTAGAAATCCTGGTCCTGGGGACGGGAAGCAAGGTGGAGAGGTTGGACCCCGCTATCCTGAAGTTAATGCGTCAGTGTGGGATTGCTGTGGAGGTACAAGATACGGTAAGGCCCAATAATGGGGAAGAGAAGCAAAAGATACCATCTCCTCCCTCAGTTCTAGTGCTTGCTTCATTTGGATCTCTCGCCTTTGTATTTGAAGGCTCTGCATTTAGAATCTGGAGCTGGACAGGATATGCTAGCAGCATGGTGTCGTAGGCTTAGGAATCAGATTTGGACCTAATGTCCCCAGTCCTGCGTGGCAAAGAAATGTTGGCAATATCTGCCAACAACTTAAGGAAGAAGAGTTTGGATCTGATATCCTGCTTTATCACTACCCTAAGGCGTCTCAAAGCGGCTAACATTTTCCTTTCCCTTCCTCCCCCACCACAAACACTCTGTGAGGTGAGTGAGGCTGAGAGACTTCAGAGAAGTGTGACTAGCCCAAGGTCACCCAGCAGCTGCATGTGGAGGAGGGGGGAAGCGAACCCGGTTCACCAGATTACGAGTCCACTGCTCTTAACCACTACACCACACTGAAATTGTATGGAGATTTACTTTATCTGGGGCAAATCTTATCTCCAGAGCTCCTTAGCTGTTTGTTCTTTCCAGCACCAGGTTTCTGGCTGCGAGGCCTCTGGTATATTGGTGTGGGTATTTTTTACCCCTTAAGAGTAGGAACTTCTAGGTATTGATCACTACACTGGTGACATGAGCAGCTTGCTGCAGTGAGATACACTCTCTGTTCATACTGGCTGTTTTTGTTGAGATACACTCTCTTGTTGTTAATTTGCACTCTGCCTTGATCCATTCCCTCCCCAACCCAAACTTCTTCTAGCTCAGTCAGTACAGGCATGAGACTCTTAACTGCAGGGTCATGGGTTTGAGTCCGACATTGGACAGAAGATTCCTGCATTGCAGCGGATTGGGAGATCCCTCACAGTCCCTTCAAACTCTACAGTTCTGATTCTTTTTTCGTCTCATTGCTTTCGCAGCCCAATGCCTGTGCAACATTCAACTTCTTGACAAGTGAGCGGCGTATGACTGCTGCCGGCCTTATCCCACCTCCCGGTGTAACACGTGGCTGAATCTCTGAGGGTAAGATCCAGGGGAAGGAAGAGTTCTTGGCAGGGCAGAGAAAGGGACGCTGTTGTAATGCCCGCCATGTTCTTCGTTGCTGCGTTTGAAGGACCTGTTTGAAGGACCTGTTTGAAAGCAACACAAGCCTTTATGCCCCAAGGCGTATCTCTCAACGTGTATGAATGAGTGACAAGTCTTTTTTTAAAAAATACAAGCACCCCAGCATGGCTAATTCTAGAGACAGCTTACTTAACACTCACTTTTGGGATGGGGCCCTGGGGTCCAGAAATGTAAAAAAAAAAAAGAGAACCGCCTTCAGTTTCATCCACATGCTAAATTAATTAACTTCATGCGGCAACCTGGATTTGAAGATAGAGAGGCAGTCTTTCTTGTGGGGAAAAAATCTAGCACTGTGGAGTTTGCACATTAGATCAGCTGATAAATGGAGATTGTTAGTTTCCTATATTGCGGTCTAGATACTATACTACCAATGAGTGCTGGATATAGCAAGATTTTCAATTATAGCACTCCTCAGTGTCTTATTATGGTCTGCCTGCTTTGAGGGCTACAGACTCCCTCCCCAAATAGTTGGAAGGAATAATTGGATATTCACACAAAAAACAAAACCCTGCAATAATTGAAAAGTAGAAGTTCAGGAACTTAGGAAAGAATGGAAACAGGGAATTAGAATGTATTGTGCAACCTAAGCAATAGAAAATATATTGGAATATATGCAGAATCTTACTTAGATTTGAGATCGATTCAGCAAAAATTGGCATTTTGGATATACAGGTACTGGACTCCACAACTACTCTACAAGAAGGTGCTGTCTAACTCAGATGGACATTTGAAGTGTATTGCTGGAAATATCTGCTTAAGGCATGATATGGGATTGTCCAATGCAACTGGACTTTCTGAAGTGGTTGTATGTAACAAGTTTCCATTAGCAAAATCCTTGATATTCATGGATGTTCATGTACTTTTAAATTATGTTCCAGTTGTATGGGATTAAAGCAGGACAACAAAAATTGATTTTGCAAGCCTTTAGAGAGTCACCGAGTGATTTATACTTCAAGCCTGGAAGGGTAAATACTCACCACCTATTACACAGTTGTCTGAATCCCTTGCTACATCTGAACATACTTTCTAGAAACATCAATTTCATTTGATATATGCTACCGAACCAACCAAGTGGATATCCAGTCTCTATATAAATCACAGCAGATGTAATTGATGCAGGCCGACAGGTGTTCCTCCTCCTTTTTGTCTCCCCTCCCCCCCTTAATAATCTTGCAATAAAAATCAGTAAGAACGAACACAGGACAAGCCAATGACAAAACTTTGGCGATATGGATGGCATCCTTGAGCGAAGTGTGTAATCTTAGCATTTGAGCGTGGACTAGCCCAGAGTGGCGAAGATCCAGAATATACTTGAAACAGAATAACCTGGAACTATATGTGTGTGTGTGTGTGTTTCCCAGTCTGTATAAAGGGATAAGGACCCAGCTGTTATGTGACTCTTTTAAGAAGCAGCTTCTACTGTCTTTTATGGGTTGGAAATTTCTGCTCAAAGGGAAGAAATGGCCATCTTCAAGCCCTGTTGTGTAGGCTTTGAGCCAGCCACCCAGCCTCTCCTCACATTGTGTGCTTTAATAATAATAATATTAATAATAATAATTTATTTATACCCAGCCACTCTGGGCGGCTTTCAACAGAAAAATGAAATAAAATAATCCATTAAACATTAAAAGCCTCCCTAAACAGGGCTGCCTTCAGATGTCTTCTAAAAATCTGGTAGATGTTTTTCTCTTTGACATCTGATGGGAGGGTGTTCCACAGGGCAGGCGCCACCACCGAGAAGGCCCTCTGCCTGGTTCCCTGCAACTTGGCTTCTCGCAGTGAGGGAACCGCCAGAAGGCCCTTGGCGCTGGACCTCAGTGTCCAGGCAGAACGATGGGGGTGGAGACGCTCCTTCAGGTATACTGGACCAAGGCCATTTAGGGCTTTAAAGGTCAGCACCAACACTTTGAACTGTGCTTGGAAACGTACTGGGAGCCAGTGTAGATCTTTTAAGACCGGTGTTAAGTGGTCTCGGCGGCCGCACCCAGTCACCAGTCAAAGGTAGCCCCACGTAGAGCGCATTGCAGTAAGAAGCGTTTTGTGTGGAACCAGCAGCGAATTGCATTTCTGTAGCCCACCTTCCAAGATGCTACAAAACTGGCAGGCGTGCTTTTAAAAACTATTCTCACAACAACCTTATGAGGTGGGGCAGCTATATTATTTGAACCCGGGTTTTCTCCAATCCACCCCCCCCCGGTTTCTGAACACATCCACCACCCAGAATTTTATGAAGGAAACTTGACAAAGTGTAAGCCCAATAACCTTGCACTAGTATGGTGTTTGTGTGTGTGTGAAATGAATGTGGAAACCAGGGGAAGGGAGGGAAATGGTGCGACCATTAGACTCAAAGGAGATCTTGTGGCCATTTCAGGCACACACACCTCTCACAAGTTGAAATACGTCACAAAGGGGAAAGGAAACACTTATGCCAGCTGTTCTCTGCAGAGCCGGCGCTCTTGATATGTCATGTCTTAGTCCCAGCAGCTCCCTTGCATGTTGAAATTCTCTTCCCCCAGATGAAACATGCAAACCCACTGGGCATGTTGCAGTAGAAGCAGGCAAGAGGAGCAGAAATTCCTTCTCTCAACGATGCATTCTCTGAATATGAGGGCCCTTTGCTTGTTTTGGTTTATTCACCAGAAACTGCAGGTCCTCTTTACTAAATATTATAAGCAGAGGGAAAAGAGGTTTAACCTCCTTGAACTGGGTATTTGCTTCTCTGTAAGGGGCCTTCCCGGAAAGATTAGAGTGGCTGTGCTTCCTTAAAAGGCTTGACATCTAAGCATCATTGCCTCTGAACAGGTGGCCCCTTTAAACAAGCCGCAGATCTTTCCACAAGTTTTGGCAAGAGCAGCCCCGTTCTCCTAAAAGGTCATCTTGCGTGCTCAAAGGCTTGGCAAAAGCACACGAGTCTAACTTTACTCGCCCCCTTTACAGTGGGGGTGGTCATTCAGCAGTTATTGAACTACAACTCCCATCCTCCCCAATTATTGCCCTGCTGGGCAGGAGTACAAGAACAGTTGGGGGATGGGCAAAGGTTAGCCACACCTGTTTTAAATGCCAGCTACGTTTGGGGCAGGAATGGAGAATTATTAAGCCATAATTCTGAAACTATAGTTTGAGGAATGTATTAAAGGCATTGTTTTCTGACCTGTTCATCTGGATAGAAGCAGCAAGTGGAATGTGACTTTAGCAGAGAAATCATGTGTGGCACAGCACAGGCTGGGGTGGGCTTCTAAGAATAAAAAGCTATGTCTGGATGTACCTGCGTAGAGGCTCCGCAGCACACAGTTGGAAGGATATCTGCTCTAATCCATGACTGCCAAAAGAAAAGACGCCGAACCCTGTAGTTGCACAAGGAAGAAGTTGGAAGAGGCCCTCTTGCCTCTTTGTTTTATTGTAAAAAAGAAATACACAGAGACATACACAGGACCCCTCTCCAGAGCCTCGTTCAGCTGACACTTCTGGAATAGGCTGATGTGTTTTACCTTCAGCCCCTTGGTCAAAGCGGCTGATAAAGCAAAGGGGGAGCAGCAGGCAGCTCCACCCCTCCGGCAAAATGGCACTTCTGTGAAGGGAGCAGTTTGTGACCATGGCAGCAAAGGTCAGGCACCACAGGGCAAAATGAGGCTCGGGAAAAGTGCAAGGGACTTTCATCAGAAAAGGCGTTTTTCATACCTAGGCATGAGAAGGAAAAGAAAGCTGAAGTTGCGCGCTGTTCACCGGAAGGAACAAATTATTGCTCTCTTTTACCAAATGGAATTAGATAGGGGTGTCCACTTTAATTCACGACCTCAGGAGCCCTTTTAAAGTAAAGGGAGAAGTGGGCAGCGTTCTGGCCCTTGTCCTCAACTCTCCATTCACAATGTTAGCTTGAACCCAATGATTTTTAAATTCATTTTCTACTCGGAACTAATTCCTGCCATGGGCTCCATTCCAGAGCAGAAGCATGCTCCGGATTCAGACCCTGTAGCTGCAGCTGCTGCAAAAGAAAGAACCCCACTGTTTTTACTACCACAAATTTGCATGGTCGCAGCATGACTGTAGGCTTGTTTTAGTGCAATGAACTTTGACTGTGTCTTCATGTGGTCTCCACCTCCAATTACGTACTAGTATAGGGTGTAAGAAGGAACACCCTCAAGACCCGTAAACCACTTACAGTGGTACCTTGGTTTGCAACCGTTTTGCATTACAACCACGTCAAACCAGGAAGTGCATGTCCCCCCTTTTTTATTACAACCCATTTTTTTTGGAATACAAGCCATTTTTTTTGGAGACCCCATTAGCGAAAGCGTGCCTTGGGTTACAACCTGTTTTGGTTTACAACTGGAACTCCAGAACAGATTATGGTTGTAAGCCAAGGTACCACTGTATAGTGCAGTTAGAAGTACAGCGGTACCTTGGTTCTCGAACTTAATCCATTCCGGGAGTCTCTTTCGACTCCCGAAACCATTCAAAAACCAAGGCACGGCTTCTGATTGGCTGCAGGAGCTTCCTGCGCTCAAGCGAAAGCCACGTCGGATGTTCAGCTTCCGAAAAACGTTTGCGAGCTGGAACACTTACTTCCGGGTTTGCGGTATCCGGGAGCCGATTTGTTCGACAACTAAGCCGCTCGAGAACCAAGGTACCATTATACTCCACAATTCTAAAAAAATCCAAACATAACAAGGGCCCAGCCTCAAGAGGAAAGAGACTATCTGGCCCTCTCTGACCAGTTCAGGGTGTTTGTTAGAAAACGCAGCCTCTTGATCTTTTCTGCTTTGATATTTGTCCGTAGACGCAAACACGGCCTTGTGCTAGTCCTGCTTCAGAAGGTATTAAGAAGCAGCAGAACTGAAAGCAATTGTTGGGCTGTCCCTTCTTGGAAGTATCTAATGCACCTCAGCCACTTCCCTGCACTCAGGATCCTTTGGGATCCTAATTGGTTCTGGCCACAGGCTGCTTTCACGCTGGCAGCCAGGAGACACACTTCCCTGCTTGCTAAGTGCTCTGCTTACTCAAGATGTATCAGTTGCACATAAAAACTTACGAATGGAGGCCATGAATCCCTCCTTCTACTTGGGCAGATGCCGTCCTCTTTTCAAATTTCAGCTCTCCAGAATACATCATGGCCCTGGCGATGAAAGTCAAGAGAAGGGTGAGAGTGTATTCCTGTTCCCCCAATAAGAGCCGCAGTCTTGCAACAATACAGGATGGGAAGCATGGTGTGGGCTGACCAACCCATGGAAGTGAGGGGCAGGCATGGTCTGCCTGGTAGATTGTGTGTTGGCTTCCTCACATTTCTTCAGCATACATTATCCCAAAGTATACAAGATTGGCTTGTTGGGGAGGGGAGGGGGAGGCGTGGGGTGCTGAAAGCTCTCACCTCACTTGCGTTAGACTCTTGGCTCCGATATCCTGGCAGGAGTGCTGGATGCCAGCAATCAGGTACGGCATGAACTTGTGAATGGAGCCCTTGTCTTGCACAGCGCCGGAGACCCCCTGTGCCACTTTAATTTTATCTGTCTCGCTGAGAATCACAACAAAGAACAGGAAAAGGCTCGTGAGAAACGCAGAACCGGGCTTCCAAGCTTTTTCCAAAGAGGCGGAGAAATAAATGTTTGTGGTGAAAACAAGGAAGGGTGCACT
Organism: Zootoca vivipara; assembly: GCF_963506605.1. Classification (NCBI taxonomy): domain Eukaryota; kingdom Metazoa; phylum Chordata; class Lepidosauria; order Squamata; family Lacertidae; genus Zootoca; species Zootoca vivipara. The sequence continues at coordinate 20,613,941 of NC_083277.1, read as the reverse complement.
GCAAGTCCTCCGCCTAAGTCGCCAGATGCCCGCCCCAGATAGAAAAATCTGTGCTTGCTTCTGAAACGCATCGAAGCGAGAGTGTGAAAAGCCTCCAGTGGGAGAAAATTCCATGGAAAATTCCACTGGAGAAAATTCCAGTGGAGGTGAAGCGGCAGCGGCGAATGCCTGTTTTTATTATCTTCCACAATCTGCATGCATTATTTTGCTCATGCAGCCCAGCCTGGTGCCAATTCAAGCAAGTCTCCCTGTTAAGGATACACATCTCCTACCTGAAGTATCTATTCTGGCTGCCCAGGTTCTTGTCCATGGCATCGAGTGACCCCATGCCCCGGTACTTCTTCAGCCTGATCCCATCAGAAAAGAAATACTCCCCAGGGGCTTCCGTTGTGGCGGCCAGAAGGGAGCCCATCATCACTAAAGCCAACAAAGAGAGCAAAAGCAGTGGTGAGACGTTCTAAGGGGAATGGGCTTGCACTTCCAGTCTGCTCTAGAGGGGTTGGGGGGGTAAACTTTGGTGCTGGCTAGGTAAAACATTCATGTGATCTAGCCCCTTCGTGTGTGTGTGTGTGTGTGTGGTTTTGGACAGAGCTGGGGATCCAACATAACAACCTCCACTTCCTTTATGTACTTAAGGAGATGCTACATGCACCACAAGCCAACTTGGCCCCGATCCAGCCTCCCACTAGCTCCCAAGGGAATGGGGCTTCCTTCGCCGAGGAAAGCCCACTCTGAGCAATGTTGAAACACTGCTGCTGCCTAGGACACATCCGCATGGCAGCTACCTGTGCTATTTAGAGCAGGCATCCCCAAACTGCGGCCCTCCAGATGTTTTGGCCTACAACTCCCATGATCCCTAGCTAACAGGACCAGTGGTCAGGGATGATGGGAATTGTAGTCCAAAACATCTGGAGGGCCGAAGTTTGGGGATGCCTGATTTAGAGTATTACAGCTCTAAACTGAAGCTGCTTGTGTGAACTACATGGCTGCTGCCGCTGCCGGCTCTACTGCCATTTTTGAAACCTTTCTACAGCTTTATCAGGCAGGGCTGGGAACCTGTGGCCCCCCAGATGTTTCTGGCATCCTAATCCCAGCCCATCTGGCTTGGCCAATGGTCAGGGATGACAGCAGCTGTAATCCTGCAACATCTGGAGGGCAACACATGCCTTAAGGCATTACAATCACTGGAGGAAACTTTTTAAGTGTCGCACAAGCCTCTCTCTCTTTTTTATTTATCACCTGCCCTTCACTCTAACATCCCGGGTGGACCTTATACGGCCATTCACACACCTCCAAGCACCGGGAAATCTTGCCCAATCTGGTTCCCCAGAGGTACGCCAGTATTCCCCACAGCAGTGCATTAATGCAACACAACCTATAGCTGTTTCACCTGCTCTACCTAGTAACCACTTGCCCCATGCAGGACAGATGTGTCTGGCACAGCACATCTGGAGATACCACTGTGGCAGAGTTCCCTGGTGCACAACCAAGTGTTGCAAGCTCTCAGTGAAATCCAAGTCGACCGCCATCGCCATCTCACCTGTGGAAGCGCCAAGCGCCAGAGCCTTGGCGATGTGCCCAACAGTCTGGATGCCGCCATCCGCAATCACCGGCACGCCAAACCTCCGGGCGTACTCGGACACTTTGTAGACTGCTGTGGCCTGAGGCCTTCCACATGCCAGGACTAAATCCAGAGAGACAGAAAAAGAAGAAGCAGAAGAACAATCAAGAGTCTGGCCAGAGGCAGGCCCTTGGACGGAATCCCCATCTTCAGCACGCAAAGTTTTAGAAAGGCACATGGCTTCTTTCAGCTACTGCCTTTGAGTATGAGGCAGAGTAAAGCAAGTCAGCCTGCAGGGGAAGCACCCTCCAGATCTTCCTCCCAGAATGCAACTAAAATTGAGATGCGAAGGCATGGGGGGGGGGAACCCTCACGCAACTAAACTATGGTTAGTTAATCTGGTGAACCGGGTTCACTTCCCCGCTCCTCCACATGCAGCTGCTGGGTGATCTTGGGCTAGTCACACTTCTCTGAAGTCTCTTAGCCTCACTCACCTCACAGAGTGTTTGTTGTGGGGGAGGAAGGGAAAGGAGAATGTTAGCCGCTTTGAGACTCCTTAGGGTAGTGATAAAGCGGGATATCAAATCCAAACTCTTCTTCTATGGAGCACATGTGTGCTGCTCCAATGGCTAGGGAAGGCTTCTGGAACAGCCCACAGGGCGACAGCCCACAGAGCAGATAAAAATCCATGCAGTCTTGAGTCCCACTGACCTTGCATGCGTGTGACATCCAATCGGAATACTAGAAGAATTCGGAATATAACAAAAGCCCTGTTTATGCTTGGTGGAGGGGACATGGGAGCTCACATGGGAGTTATTATCAAGCCAGCTATCCCCTGGCACACAGGGCGGTTGTGTATAGGCCTCACTGTTTCCATCTAAAGCACAAGATGGTACAGGAAGTGAACATTCCTCAAATGAGGGTTTCCTGCAGAACACACCCTGTGTCTCAATAGGAGCTCTTCTGTGCTCAATTTCATCAATTTGTCCCGGATTTGCTAGCTGTTTCCACCCATGTGCCGCTTTGGATGTGCATTCTGGAAGCAATGCATACTGCACAGCCAAGGACATGCAAAAACTCTTGCCAGAAGTGTACCACCCTTTCTTCCAAAGAGGGCTTCCTCCCCCCCCCCACTTCACAAATAACTGGGAGGCTTTTCTTTGCCATGATTAGAATAGTGTACCAGATGAGATTGTGACCATGCAAGATTAGTCAAAGAGTGCAAACTTCCTGTTGAATGCAGGGTTTCAGGGTTGCTATCTGCACCGCCAAAGCTAACTCAGTGCTTTACCAAGAAACCGAGCCAGACACAAGCCACTTTTTGCACCAGCTCATCTGTCGTTTCATCCATCCCCCTTCACTTTCTAGGGCTCAGTACAAGCAGCCCGGAAAGGGAATCTCGTCCGTTCTAGGAAATGCGAGTTTCAAATTCACTGAAATCAACTGCATTGAACTGGAACTCAAATCAATCATGAAATGGGCTGCCAAAAAGATGAAACGGTGTTAGTGCTAAAGAGGTGGTCTCACTTTTGCCGAGGCTGCTTAATGTTGAGAGCAGCGTTTCCATTTTATGACCAATAAGCCGATGAAGCAATTTGTTCCATACATAAACACCCACTCTGGTCACAGGAACCAGGTCATGTGCGTAACTGACCTTTGCAACAATGGTGTACAGAACTGTACACTGAGACCAGCCCTTTATGAATTAACATGTTGGCACCAGGGAGCAAGACACAGTCCTACAACCTAGTGCCTTGCACAGGTGTTGACTTCCAAAGCAGGGTTTGAAATTTGCCGTAAAAATTTTGGTACGGTAACGTCGCTGCCATTCTGAGTTCCACAGAATAAGAGATAAAACTGGTCTTTTATTAGACAAACTCATCATTGTCGTAAAGCAGGGGTGGGCAACGTTTTTGAAGTCGAGGACCATAATCCCTTGGAGGAAGAGTTCCAGGACCACATACTGGTTGGGATCAGGCCTAAAGCAGATGCAAACACCCCTTTTCTCGCTCTCCCCTTGAAGCTTGCCACCTTGCTTAAGAGAGTTGCCTGGGAATATATGCTCGCAGACTCTTACTGCATTTAAGAGCCATAACAGATTAAAATGAGATTGGTAACCCTGTTAGATAGCTAATTATATTATCTTAAGGCTGGACCTTTCCTACCATTTGTTGTCTATTATTATTAGAATTTATATACCGCCCTATACCCGGAGGTCTACACTGACCGGTAGCAGTTTTCCAGGGTCTCAGGAAAAGGTTCTTCCTAGCTCAGCTTCTCAAAGCTCCTTTAATACAGAGATATCAGGATTGCAATTGGAACCTACAATATGACGGTTCTGCTACTGCAACTAGCAACTTCGTTGTATAGCTATTGCTCCGTATCATGAACTTTGACAGTTACAATAACGCAAAAGCAATTGCGGATTTGCGGAATGCTCACCCGGGGTGGCGTGGGGGTTGCTTGCCTGGAGCCTTCATTACATCTTTGGGCACCAGGTGAAAATGTTCCTCTTCAACCAGGCCATTGGCCGATTAACATTCCATGACCTTGTAAATGTGTTTGTGGGAGGGTGTGTGTTTGTTATTGGTCTGTTTCTGTTTCATTATGTACAGTGGTGCCTCGCAAGACGAAAGTAATTTGTTCCGCGAGTCGCTTCGTCTTGCGATAATTTCGTCTTGCGAAGCGCGGTTTGGCGCGGCAAAAAAAAAACGTCTTGCGAAGCGCCAAAAAGATCACAAAAGGCTTTCATCTTGCGAGTTTTTCGTTGCGCGAGGCATTCGTCTTGCAAGGTACCACTGTACATTGTGTTCTCATTTTGTATTTTTATGTTGTGAACCGCCCTGTGATCTTCGGATGGAGGGGTGGTATACAAATTCAATAAATAAATACAATTAACAAATTGTCACTTTCTGGGCATGTGAAGTGGACACGAATGTTTAAACCGTCACAAAAAATATATATAGTGGCTTTAAGGCACTACAAGTCTCTCTGCCGCCTTCACGTTTGTCAAAGTATCCAACTTGGAAGCAGGTTAATATTACACCATGCATATATCAGACATTTGTTGCCGTACTGGCCTTAAAGAGATAAGAGGTCAAGAGTGGGCAATGCTGAATTTTTATTGGACTAACCTGCCCACAGCCCTGATTGCAACTCTGTCAAAAACATCAAAGAGACATGTAAGGGATATAAAGTCCATAACTGTGTTGACTACCGCAGCTGAGATCCAAAAAAAAGTACACATGCACATGGAAAAGAAACCTGAAAATGCATGTGGGAAGCTGTGGTTGCTGTCTGTCAGGTGAGCAGAGATCATAGTTCTTGGGCTGTTACAGAAATCTGGCACCAAATGCTCCCCCCCCCCCAAATCAGGCGAATACCTGAAATGACTTGTTTTTACTTTTAAAAACAGCAACTTTGGACTTCGTAACAGATATAGCTCTCTGAAAGAGAATGAGCTAGTTCTGGATGGGACAAGAAAGTGTCCCAAGTCTTCTCATGGCAACCAATTGCAAGGAAAAATGAGCATATCTTCCCTATGGATCGCCTAGCAAATGGCTACTGGCATTCCCTGTGGCAAGCAAACAGAAGAGCAGCCAGTGTTCCGGGGGAAAGGCTATTCCCACTTCCCATGGGGAATCTCCATGCTCAAAAAGGAAGCTCTCATTCATCTGTGTGGAACGGTAGCTAAAGCCCTTTTCCACATGGCTACTTTGGGGGCACTTTAAAGCTGCATGGACAAGCCTGTAAGTTGGGAAAAAACAGCTACCATGGACTAAGAATGGGGAACATACAGGGCAGGGACTGTGGTTTTCAAATACTTAAGAACAGGCACCCCCAAATTTCGGCCCTCCAGATGTTTTGGACTACAATTCCCATCATCCCTGACCACTGGTCCTGTTAGCTAGGGATCATGGGAGTTGTAGGCCAAAACATCTGGAGGGCCGCAGTTTGGGGATGCCTGCTTAAGAAGCTGCCTAGAAATGATCACCCAATTTACTCACAATAAAAGCTTAGAATTACCTAAAGTAAGCTGAAATCGAGCATCGTTAAAAAGGTTTCCTAGCCATTATGCTGCAATATGGATATGGTCAGTGTACAACAAGTGACCATCTTTATAAAGGAAAATACTCAGGCAAGCTCAGGCTACCCTGCATGAAACTGGGGGCTTCCTAGTAAATGTAAACAATCCCCACCAACCCTGCTGGTAACAGCAGTCAATCCAATTAAACACCCGAAAATTACAATTTACCTATTTTGTATATCTGGTTGGAATTTAGTTAATTCAACTTGTAGAGTCACAGCGGCTGCCACATGTGCCGTTTAATTACGGCACCTTTGCCCACCGAGAGAAAGGAAGCAGGCAAGGTAATTAAAAAAAAAAAAAATCCGTACAGTCCTGGATTTAAGAGGAGAGAAAGAACTCCAGCTAGTACCATTAAGGGCAACTTTGAAACCCTGCTTTAGGAAAGGCTCAGAATCAAAAGAGTGTCTCAGCTTTAACAACCAGTATCCAAAGCCACAAAACCCCAAGTGCGTCTACAACTAGATTATTCTCAAAACAAGCAGGGGGGGGGCGGGGGCGGGGCAATGGGCAGCCAATCAAAGCCTTGCTCCAAGGCACAAAATTAAGGGGTGAGGGGAAGGGGGGGCAATGACTTACTATAGGTGCCAGTGATTGTGGAAGGGCATTTGGGGCTGTGGGACTTTAGGTCTGGAGGGATCTTTGGAGCAGCTGAACAAGACAAAAACACATAACAGTTTAGAGGTAAGAGGAAAGCAGATCAAGAACCAGGACGACGCCCTGAAGAGCTGACACAATGCCGGCATGCTGGCCCTGTGCAGTCGGGCTGCGCTCCATTAGTACAAAATGGGCCCTGGGCCTGGCAGCCCAACACATCTCTCCTCTCTGTTCCATTGGTGACAATTAATCTGCTGCATGCTCAGAGTCACAACTCCTCTGTGCTGGTTGCTCACAGGGGCAGCCTCTGTACTACTGGCATGGCAAAAGGGCAAAAGCCCACCTCAGTATCGGAACGACTCAGAGGACCGGATACAATCCCCCTCCTTTCCAGGCACTGTACAGATTCTGGGCTAGTGCTTCGGGGGGGGGGGGGCAGAGCTAGGATTAGGTTCCTTAAACAAGGCACTGGGGAAGAGAATGTGTTAATGATCTGCAGTGGGAATTGAATACCTTCCTGCGTGATGCAGATCGAGCCGCTTCCCATGCCAACCCTCAGGGCATCGGCCCCGGCGTCAATCAAGTTCTTCGCCTGAGCCGCCGTCACCACTAGGAAAAGGAGGGAAACATGAAACGGGGGAAGGGAGGGGGAAGAGATAGGAAACTGGTCTCCGTCACCCTGCGCTTGCGACAATGACGTTTCCCCTTCCAAACAGATGGGACCGGCTTCGCACAGAGGAAGCCGCTGCAATCTCAGCTGAAAAGGGCAGGCTCAGATTCCAATTCTTACTGGCCGGCCTTGGGCCAACTCACCAATGTGAAGGTGTTAACAAGAGAAGGGAACAACCTGAACAACCAAAGTGCCTTCTTTTGTTAATTCAGAGGAGGAGGTAAGTAGTTAGGGCATGCCAGGTGTTTGACCTCTGGGTACACCACAGGTTTTGTCTGGTGTGAAAAGTGTGTCTTGTTTTTATTTGTGGCATTCTAGCAAGTTTAGGATTTGGAGATGTCAGTGGTTGCACTCATGACTTTAAAGAAAGGGCTTGGAGCCTATTCTTCTGCCAAGGGCTGCAATTCCTCAGGGGCTGAATGACAGCAGAGAGTTGCCCCAGAGCCAAAAGTGAATGGGGAACCCCCTTTTTTTGTCTCTCTATCACTGCCAGCCCATGGGCTATTAGAGAAAGCCCTTAATCTCTCCTCTGCCAGCCTCCAGCCAGCTGGTGGTTTCTTTTTGGGGGGGGGGAGGGAGAGCAAAAAAAGCTAGAAACTTCTGTAGATTTATTTACAAGTCTGTTCCACAACCCAAAGAACATGACCGCATTTCAATGTTTATATTAGCAAGCATCTTCTTACCGTTGCCTCCAATGACCTGCAGCTCAGGGTATTTCTCCTTGATGTATTTGATCATGTTGATTTGGAAGATGGAATTCCCCTGAGAGGAATCCTGGGATTGAAAAGAAGAGGAATGAGGTCTAGAAGCTTGCTCTTCATCAGAGTAAACGTCAGTGATCATAGAGAGATGTAACAGCTACAGCAGGCATCCCCAAACTTCGGCCCTCCAGATGTTTTAGACTACAATTCCCATCATCCCTGACCACTGGTCCTGTTAGCTAGGGATCATGGGAGTTGTAGGCCAAAACATCTGGAGGGCCGCAGTTTGGGGATGCCTGAGCTACAGTCATACTTTGGGTTAAGTACGCTTCAGGTTGAGTACTTTCAAGTTAAGTATTCCGTGGACCTGTCTGGAACAGATTAATCCACTTTCCATTACTTTCAATGGGAAAGTTCGCTTCAGGTTAAGTATGCTTCAGGTTAAGTACGGACTTCCGGAACCAATTAAGCACTTAACCTGAGATAGCACTGTACATTGATTATTGCCTTCATTTTATGGATCAATGGTCTCATTAGACAGTAAAATTCGTGTTAAATTGCTGTTTTAGGGGGTGTTTTTCATCGTCTAGAACAGATTAATCCACTTTCCATTACTTTCAATGGGAAAGTTCACTTCAGGTTAAGTACGCTTCAGGTTAAGTACGGACTTCTGGAACCAATTAAGTACTTAACCTGAGGTTACCACTGTATTGAGATTTCTAGACAATACCCCCCTCTGCACACACTCAAACGCAATCAGCTCCACATAGAAAAGTCCAGATTCCACCAACAAGGCATCACCCCTACTGCATACCAACAAAACTCGCTTATCACCCCTAGGACTCACCAGCACAACAACATCCACACCAGCTTGCACCAGTAAGTCGAGACGGTACTTGTCATCTTCATGGGTCCCTATGGCAGCCCCACAGAGCAGCTGCTTCTTGGCATCTTTTGACGCAAGCGGGTAGTCCCGATTCTTCTTGAGGTCCGTGCGTGCAATTATGGCCACCAACTCCCCCTTCTCGTTAACAATGGGCAGTTTTCCTGGAAGCAAACAGGAATGCCGAAAGTTATCTCTTGAGTTGAAATTTTAACTCTTCTCGAAGGTTTTTCACCTGCTTTTGTTTTTTCATTCTCCTCGATTCTTCAGCAGCAAAAATAACAATCAAAGTAAACTGGAACAATAAATAAATACAAAACCTGAAGTCCAAAAGCCCATTAATCGGTCTGCTTTTTCAGGCACCAATTCACAAAATATTCAAATGGACCAAAATACAGAAAGAGAAAAGGGAAAATGCTGCCCCTTATTGAGAATCCAAGCCGGAAGAGGTCATGACTTAAACAAGGCTCTTGAACAAGTCCACTGCGGAATAAGGGTTTAAGCCTGGAAGCTGCAAGCTCTTTACAACTAACCATACTGACGTTTTGATTTCCCCCCACAAGGGGAAAGACAATTTTTTGAGCCTTTGATCTTCTCCACTTAAACCAAACTGGGCTTAGCTCAACGTACTTGGAGACACCTCTGGATCACATTATAAGCCTTTGCTCAAGACACTGGTAAAATTCATGCCCTAGGAGTGGAAAGTAATTGTGCCATTACCATTGGCACATCAAATTATGAGGTTAAAACATGGGATGAGCAACATGTTCGCTGATTTAGCATAGTATGCACAGAATACCACACATCTATTCCCACTGACCTTTTTTACTCCTCTGCAGGATTTCATTAGCTTCTTTTAACGTAACTCCTGCAGGTGCTACAACAAGGTCTTCCCGGTTGGTCATGATCTAGGAAAAACCAAAGAGCAAAGTAAAGACACTGTCCTCTGCGCCTGGGCCAAACTGAGCCGTTCTGAGTAGCAGATGAACAAATGTTCAGCTGGGGTCTCAAGGAGCGAAGAGAGCTGCAGGAGAGTCTCAAGCAGCAGCAGAATTTTAATTTTGTTCACAATTAAAGGAGGGTTGACAGCATGCTGATCAGACTAGGCACAAATTGCTAGAGGGGGAAGGGCAGTGGTACTTGAGAACATCATAGTGCAGGTCAGAAATATTATTTATTATTGTTTAAAGCAGGCATCCCCAAACTGCGGCCCTCCAGATGTTTTGGCCTACAACTCCCATGATCCCTAGCTAACAGGGCCAGTGGTCGGGGAAGATGGGAATTGTAGTCCAAAACATCTGGAGGGCCGAAGTTTGGGGATGCCTGGTTTAAAGCATTTGTATCCCATGTAATAACCATGTTCTCTGGGCAGCTTACAACAATAAAGCATTTAAATACGGTATCAAACAACCACCTAAAAGCAACGTAATGTCAGTGGCAGCAAATAAAAATGTGTTTTTTTTAAACCAACCAGTTTTATTACTATGTTATTAAAGCTTTCCCTGGTATTATTGTAGCAGTGTGTTTTTATGCTCTGCCCTGCCTTGTTGTATTTTCCATGAAAGTGTGGTTTATAAATATTTAAAGAAAGTAAATCACACAATCCCCCAACTGTAGTCTGAAAACACTACAACCCACAAACATTTGCAACCTCAGTGGCTCATGTGCCCTACGTTTGCCAGGGGTCAGCAAACCTTTTCAGCAGGGGGCCGCTCCACTGTCCCTCAGACCTTGTGGGGGGCCGGACTATATTTTGGAAAAAAATATGAACGAATTCCTATGCCCCACAAAAAACCCAGAGATGCATTTTAAGTAAAAGGACACATTCTACTCATGTAAAAACACCAGGAAGGCCCCACAAATAACCCAGAGATGCATTTTAAATAAAAGGACACATTCTACTCATGTAAAAACATGCTGATTCCCGGACCGTCTGCGGGCCGGATTTAGAAGGCGACTGGGCCGCATCCAGCCCCCGGGCCTTAGTTTGGGAACCCCCCTGGTTTAAAGTATGAGTGGTTGCACTATCTGCCATTAAGACTCAACAATTATTTTCTAGGCTTAACTGTATTTGTGATCCCACGGCAAGTCCAGTCCTCAAACTACATCCTATCAACTTCCACACATGAGTAAGAAATCTGAGAAGAGTGGCCTTAAAGTGCCTCTCACAACACTGAACCCAGACAGGAGCAACAGAAAACCAAAGATTCCACCCTTGCTCAGCATCTCTCCCCGTCTCTGAAGTTCACATCTCTCCAGAGCTCTTTTCATGTCACTCGCAACTCCCACTTGAGGATAATCAGAGATGATTTAAAGGCCGCTCTTGGGCAGCATGCATACTGCTGGTTGTGCCAGCAGAGCCTAAAGATAGCGCAGGAGAGCAGAATGGGCTCCAAGGCACTGCGGAATGTTGCACTGCTGAAATACGATGCCCAGCTATATACAGTGGTTACACTAATGCTAGCTCTAGAAGGCTTTCATTATGCAACGCGAGGGGAAATGGGCCAAGCGAACAGGAAAAGTTGCAGGGGAAAAACCTGTGCTATGCTCTAGTGCTCCAAGACATTAAACATAAATTCCTTTGACCAGTGCAAAAATAACAATAACGCTAGAGGTCCACACACTGCCCCAGCACAAGTTCTAGTCCTGCTTACTGATCCCAGAATAACCCCACTGACCTCGCTGAGAGGCAGGTCATGCTCTTCTTCCTTCAAAAAGTCGATGTCTCGGGATGAGATAATCCCCACCAGTTGGCTGCCCATCTTCCCATTATCTGTTATAGGGATGCCGCAGAACCCATGGCGGGCTTTCGCTTCGAAAACATCTCGCACGCGATCTTTGGGGCTCAGCACTACTGGGTCCGTGATAAATCCTTGTTCATATTTCTGGAGCAACACACGAATTCAGAAGGAGAATTTTGAGCCGCATACAAAATAGTTACATAAAGATATGCAGTGCGGGAGCAGATGTCTGGACTCTCTCGGGGAATGGCCATCAGTAAACTGCAGCAGGGTAGTGCTGTGGCTTTCAAACATGATTAGGGGCTCATCCAGACAGCTGCAAGTACAGAAATAAAGAATAAGACAGGTAGCTTGCTATGCCCAGTTCATCCGAATGAGAGAGATCCAGGAGACCAAAGCATCTTGCCTGAATGTACCGAGGGTGTCAACAGCTACTATGGGCTAATGCTAAAACACCAGTCAGAACTTTCTGTATCCCTCAAATGCAATAGGACCATCTTTTAAGCAGCCAAGATTCTTAGTGAACGAACAGCACGGATTTCGAAGCATGGCTACAAAGTGAACTCTGTTCCACATTAATCACCATGAACGTGGGCACAAATGCAACTACTGTATTAACATAATTAGAACCAAGGGAGGTGACGGGGACTTGTACACAAGAGGGGAGAGGGCGTGTAATCATACAGCCATACGTTTGTGGTAAAGGCACAAGTGAGTAGACGTAAACTATGTCTACAGCAGAATACCCACCTCACGAAACAGTGCTGGGCAATACCCAAACCTGTTATCACACCCTTCTCCCCAGGGACACTTGAATACACAGAAACATTGGTTGAAATGTTGGTTTTACCTTAACTTTCCGTACTTCGTTGGCCTGGAATTCTGGGGTACAATTATGATGAATGAATCCAATTCCACCTGTGAGCTGAGAATATATAGAACGACGCTTAAGTTGGAACAGAATAATACAGTGGTATCTTGGTTTAAGAACAGCTTAGTTTATGAACAACTTGGATTAAGAACGCTGCAAACCCGGAAGTAGGTGTTTTGGTTTGTGAACTTTTCCTTGGAAGCAGAACATGTTCCGCTTCCTGTTGAGTGTGTTCCATTTGTAAATTGAGTCCCCTGCTGCTATGGGAAAGCACGCCTTGGTTTAAGAACGCTTTGGTTTAGGAATGGACTTCTGGAACGGATTAAGTTGGTAAACCAAGTACCATTGTACTTCTTTGCTGCCTTTGACCAAGGGCAGAGAGGAGGTTAGCAGGCATGGCTCACAAGCCAAACTGTTGTTTTTGTTGTTGTTGTTGGGTAGCATAAGGCTTTGCATTAAAAAACAAAACAAAACTCAAAAAAACCCCAGCAAAGAACTGATATACTAAGAATTTTAAATACTGTAGGGAATAAGCATAAAAGCAGAAATGGAAGGGACTACTACTTCTCTGGCTAATATTAAAAAACTGATTACAGGCACGGCCATATGTTTTTAATAGCACAATGCCATGCATGTTTAATAAGAAGTAAGCCTTACTGTGTTCAACAGGCCTCACTCCTAAGCATGTGTGTTTAGGACTGCAGATGAAATGTTTTAAAGAAAAATGCTCTTGATACCCCATAGGGATTTACCAAGATACCAAGCAGTATTACACACACACACACACACACACACACACACACACACACATACCGCACTGTAAACTAAGGTAAGCTCTCTCTCCCTTCTTCCCTGGTTTCTTACCGCCATTGCAATGGCCATGCAGGCCTCTGTTACAGTGTCCATAGGGGAGGATACCAAGGGAGTCTTCAGGGTTATCTTCTTGGTCAGAGCAGAAGTCAGGTCCTTAAAATAAAGAGAGTTTGGCTGAAACAGCAGGCTGCTTTATTTGCGATCTTTGCAAGCACTATTGTCATCGTACCTTCACACACTTAGTGACCCACCAGAATTAAAACTGCAGAACTAACACTGCAGATTCCAAAACGCTCAGTTAGTACTATAAAAAGAGGCAAACAGAAAGGAACCTCCTACAGTGCAGAAAGCACTTGCTTCATGACATTGATTTTATATATTAATTATACAAACTTTAGTCTCATACTCACCACTTGGCCTGCAGTAAAGTCTATGTAGCCAGGGAGTATAAGAAAATCGCTGAATAACAAAGGAAAGAAAAATGATATTTTTAGAAGCCTAAAATGGAACTTTGCTGAGATAAATAACGTATGTGCCTGTGTGTGAGGTATTCAACTAAGTTTTATTCAGAGCAAACCCACTGGAATTAATGGAACTAACTTAGTCATGGTCATTAATTTCAGTGGGTCTTCTCTTGAGAAAAGTTCAGTTGAATACCACCCAGGGAACCTCCTGAAGTTCTGTGATTGGAACCCCCAACAAAATTTCCTCCTTTAAGAAACAGTGCCTTCAAGGGGAAGATTTGGATCAGGAACATGGCTCAGGGAAGAGAAAGGGTTTTAAAAGTGTAGGAAACATTTGGGCCTCCCAATGTTGATGAACTACATCTCCCATCACCCAAGAACATTTGACAATGCTTGCCAGGGCTGATGGGAGTTGTAGTTCAGCAACTGATCTGTCGAGCCAAAGGTCCCCCACACCTGGTTTAAACCTTTACCCCCAAGGCAAGGCAATTCCTCAAATCTCTCCCAAGCTACTTTTAAATTTGTAGGAGAAAACATACGGTCACAATTTTAGTGTTAATATGGTTTCCCTTCCACATCCAACAGCACTCTTGGGAGGTTAAGGGATTTGAGTCAGGGCTTTGGTGCAGAGGGGAAACATCAGACTGCCCTTGCTCCTGTGCCCCTACCTCATTGGCTTCATTTTTCAGAGGGAAATCAAGTGGAAAGTTCTAGTCATACAACTTCACATAATACACACCTCTGGGATGGCTATGAGTGGGCAGAGGTAAAGTGGTTTGATTGCACCAATTGCCTTCTGCTTGAACTTACTGCTTCTCCCAACCAAGTCTATAACCTCGTTTAAGAGGTTTAAGAGAGGGTCTTGTAGCACAGCAAAACGTTTCTGATTCACTGCCAGGAACCACCTCATTAACAGAGTATTGGGTTGCAGAGATGGGCAAAATGTCTTGCTTGAGACCCTGGGAGAGCTACTACCAGAGAGTAAATAGGACTGAGTGAGACAGACCAGAGGTCTGACAATGTAAGATACTTTTGCACGTGCAAACCAAAAGCAGGAATCTTCCACAAAGGTTTGAACCTTTGGCATCTCCTAAGTTTTAGAAGTTAGAAGAACCCCCACCACATGCATGCCCAGCTGTATTTAGCTTCTCCCACCCCCCAGAAAGTCTCCAAGAAAGCAAAGTTGTGAAACTCCCGAGCAAAATGTTCTACAGGAAAAAGTTAGCTGATGTTTAACGAATGCCATGTCCCCAACTTGGAAACCTTCCAGGAGACCTGTGAAAACCTTCCTACTGCATTGACTACCTCTCTATCAACAGCTATTAAGTCATGAAATCTAAATGGAATTTCCACATACCAGGGACATGAGACAATGCTGTTGCCCTCATGCCTTGTTTGCAAGCCCCCCCAAAAGCTTGCTGCTGTTGGAAACGGAATGCTGGATGAGATGGGACTCTTGGTCTGATCCTGAAACATGATTCTTATGTCCCTATGTTGGTGGACCCGAGACACAGTTTAAAGGCATCGGTACAGTATATGTGTGCATTAGCTTGTACCATTTTATTTTTCCAGAAATTGACTTTCAGGAAATGGGAAGAGCCATAAACTCAGTAGCAGAGCATCTAATTTGCACGCAGGAGGACTCTGGTTCAATCCCTAGTATCTCCAGCTAGGGCTAGGAGAGAGACCCTAGTTTGAAATGCTGGAGAACTGCTGCCCCATAACAAACAGACAATCACGGAAACAATTGCCAAACACAGAATAAGCAAAACCATGAAAACAATGAAAAATATGGAATATATTGTAACAAAAATTAGCATAAGACAATCATTTAAATGGCTGTAGCCTGTGGCATACATTCCAAGGAGAATCAACCCTAAAGTGCAAAAGTTCACTCAAAAATCCTGTATGGTGATATGGTGATTTGTACAATAAACACTCATGGATTTGATGTTTAGAACAAAGTTCCTCAGTTGTCCTCGTCTGTCCAATGGGTTGCTAGCTGGAAGTCTTCCCGTTTCACTGGTTGGACCCCAGTTTCTTCAAAGGAACGGACTCTATCTTCAATAACAATTGAAGATTGTCCTTATGAGCCCTAGCTTTGGCGAAGGGGTGTAGCTCAGTGGTAGAGCGTCCGCCTTGCATACCAAATGCCCCAGATTCAATCCCTAGTATCTCCCAAGTTGGGAAAGACTCCTAACTGAAACCAGGGAGAGCCACTGTTAGTGTTGGCAATGCTGGCCTAGATAGTACAAGGCAGAACCACCCACTCCATCTTGCCAAGATTCAAATTGAGTTTGTTTACCCTCTAGTTACAGGTAGGTAGCCGTGTTGGTCTGACGCAGTCAAAACAAAATAAAAAAAATCCTTCCAGTAGCACCTTAGAGACCAACTAAGTTTGTCATAGGTGTGAGCTTTCGTGTGCATGCACACTTCTTCAGATGCCCTCATCCTTTATGGCATACTTCACTGGGTAGGTGACCGCTCGTGTTCCTCCTTAAAAAAAAAAAAAAGCTGCTTCTTCAACTGCAAAGTTTGTTTCCAAACAGAAATAATTTATTTATAGATTGCTGTTCTCTAAAAGGGGAGGGGTGAGGGGTTGTGGCTGGTAAAAAGAGGGTCAGCTTTCCTGTGCAGGAATTATTTCCAAGTAAGTTTCTCAGATGGTTCATATTGCACGTCGAGTTAGGGAGGAACTCGTGAAGCCTGTGTGCAACCACACACACCACAGATCATTTGGCATCACGCGAGTCTCCACATGGATAGGGAGAGACTGAGCGGAGGAAGAGACAGAAAAATGGAAATAAAAAGCTGGCCTTTCTTTTGCCAAAACTCAAGGTATACAACTCTAACAAGATAGCAACTTTATACTGCCAATTCATGTTCTTAAGAGGTTGGATCAGGGGTACAATCTATGCTGCTCAAGGCTTTCTTCTTATAGAAGGATTATGACTAAATACGCTCAGACTTGTCATATGGACCAGCAGGTGGTTTAGGAACATACACTGATACACAAGTGTAATCAGAGAATCTGTTACATGATATTCTGGCTCCATGGTCTCTTGCAAGGGCTGGAATCATCTGCGCAGTTACTAGATAAAAAACACAAAAGGTCTTGCTGGGTGTGGGATTCAACATACCCTGAGGAGGACTGACTATTCTGCGGAATTATGTCAAAGGTGAAGAGTAAGAAAAGCAAGGGCCAAGGAGGGGAGGGAGAGGAGCAGAAAGGATTCTCAAACATGAGCTTTCAGGGAATGTCTCGCACAGGAAGAGGGATACTTGGCAACAGTTCTACTTATGCAGTACTAGCCAGCAGACACATTCCACTCACCCAATGAAGAACTGAGAAAGGTGATCTCATATAGAATCAAAGAACTGTAGAGTCGGAAGGGACCCTGAGGATCATCTAGCCCAACCCCCTGCAATGCAGGAATCCTTCATCCAACATGGGGCTTGAACCCACAACCCTGAGATTGAGAGTCTCATGGTCTTACCGACTGAGCTATCTGCACTACAATGCAAAAAGAAATCAACCCCAGGAGATTGTTAGGGAAGTTCCAGAGGGGGAAAAAGTAAGGCCTGCATGTTCAGGCCCAGGGTTCTGCCTCTCAGGGCTCTCTTTCTGAAGTTGCAGGCCGAGAATCTGTGCTTCTCCATAGGGAACAATGGGCAGAAGGACATTTGCTCCTACTACTGGAACCAGCATCACCCTCGGCTTCAAAAAAGAAAACGTGTGGGGGTGGCGACAGAGGGGGAGGAATCGCCCAGGGGCTCGGCAAATCCTTTTTCAAAGACCCAGAGGAACCCCTGGGGTGAAAAGGTTAACTCGAGAATTCATTTGCGCACCCCAACCCCACTTTCCTTCACCCCGTGCCAAAGCCATCATTATAACCTTCACTTCCCTCGGGTTATAATAGCATGCCGCGGGTGCAATACACACACACGCACCCCTCCCCCAAATTCCGCGTGCGGGGTCCAGAGGGGCATCCAATGCCGCCCGTCGTCCCCCAAAATTAAAAGAAAAATAACCTGTGGCAATTCCTCGAGGCGGATTTCCTGCGGGTGGAGACACAGCGCCGACCACCCAACCCCACACTACCACCCGCACCCCCACCCCCACGGCCTTCCCAGGCGCCTCCTCACTTGTAGGTGAGCCCATCTCCGCAGTTGAGCATCTGCTGCGCCGTGAGCCCGTCGTCGGGCACGTAGCCGGTGCCGCCGCTGATCAGGTAATCGGCCATGGATAGATAACGCGCGCGCGCGCCGCGTGTGCTGCTTCTTCTTCCCTCGCGGCCTCAGAAGCAGAAAGCGCACGAGGCTCCCTTCGCGCACCGGCCTGCCTCTTCGCCACGCGCTCTAGCCGACAGAGAGTCAAGCGTCGGCGCCGCCGGGTACAAGAACGCGGAGCTCGAGGAAACCCCGCCCCCAGACGACGACGACGACGCGTCCTTGCGTCACGCGGCTCCTTCCCTCCGTCCGCGAAGCGTAAAATCCCTTGTCGGAGGGGTGGGGTGGGGACGGGCTACGGCGGCCGCGCGGGCTCATGCGCGGCAGGCTGGACGGGCTTCGCCTCCTTCCTTCCTCTTACCCCTCCCCCTCTCACCTCGCTTCTTGCCCGAAGTAACGAGTTAAGAGCGGGAAAACGGAAGACGTTCTTTTTCCCACTCATTTTCTTCGATTCTATGAGGTCATTTGGGCAGAACAAGTTTAGTAGCCCCTTTTGTCTTTTTAAAAGAGCCCCTCTTTTTAGCTGCGCTGTGTGCAGAGAAGTGGGCCAGGCCCCCAACAGGTGTGGGTGTGGCAGTGTCGGTTTTACGTATAAGCTAAAAAAAAAGCTATAGCTTAGGGCCCCGCTCTCTTGGCCCCCCCCCCAAAAAAAATTAAAGGGGAAAAAACTGGATGTACATTTCCAAAATATAAGATAAAAAACAAAACCTACACACAGCAACACTGTTTTGTGTTGTGTAGGCGCCTATGATGTAAGTAATTATGGACCCCGCCTGCTAGCCTGCTCCCTAAAATATCACTAGTTAGATACAGTACCTATTATGTCCATAAATTACCATATAGCATATATTCAACACAAAAAAACAGCGACAATTTGTTGTTGACAAAGGAGAGCTGGACATATAAAGGGACCCATGACCTTCAGTAGCTTAGGGCCTCACCAAACCTAAATCTGGCCCATGTTTGGTGGTGGGGCACCGGCTTCTGAGGAATGGTGGTTAAATTACTTATTTTATTTTTTTAAAAAACCAAGGCGAGAGATTCTCGAAAAAAACTGCCATGGGGTGCCACATGTCAAGCAAGCTGTGCCAACTTGCCTTGGCAGCAGAGCGCAGGCGCCAATGCTCAGCCACTAGCTGCCTCCTTCCCTTCAAACTGGGGAGAGGGAGGGTATCCACTTCGCTTCGCCATTACTCCACTCCGACTTTGGTCCAGAGGCAACCTCGAGAAGTCTTGAAGTAATCCAATACTGTGAACAGCTTTGATGAGCTGTTTTGATGGATGGCCGGGGGTGGGGGAGAGAGATTTAGTGGAAAACCAATTTGCAGTTTATCGAGGTAACAGTACTTGGCACTTTAAAAAAAAAGAAAAAGAAAAAGGAAAGGCTGCTGGGAGGGAGAAGGGAACCACCAGGAGTGTTTTGTTGCTGTTGCTTGAGTGTAATAGCCCCCCTTTCCACATGGCTCCAGATAGCCTACAGGGCTCTCTTCCCATTTTGCCCTCGCAACTGCCCTCAAAGTAGGCTAGGCTAAGAGTGAATGGTGCAAGGTCACCCAGGGATTTCCATTGCTGGGTGATGTGAAAACCCTGGTCTCACAGTTCTTCCTCGAACAGGCAAAACACTACTCCAGCCTGTCTCACAGTTCTGGTACTGAAAGCCAAATTCCTGGCCAGAGTTGTGCTCAGAATTAAGGAACAAAGCATGTCCAAACACTGTTATGTAATTATTTTGGCTCACCTTAGCATTCTTGAAAAAGCAAGCAGCTTACAAAAGCCTATACCCTTGGTAAATTTGTTATGTCATTTAAAATTCCACAACTCATTCTCTCAACCCCCCCCCCCCGAAAAATACTCTGGTCCAGAAAAGAACCTCAGCATCAAAACTTACCATATTGAAGCTGTAAGGAATTTTATTTTTCTCATATGCTTCCACAAGCAGCTCACATTTCCTTTCATCATTAACCACTTTGAGGTGAGCTGAAAAACCATGGGCTTCATATTCTCTTCCCCACACCCGACCCCTAGCTAGATACACCAGTGAAGTATGAAACAGGTCTTCAGAGTTCTCATGAGGAAGTGTAGTACAGATCTATATATTATTATTGTTTATTTATTTATACCCCACCCATCTGGCTGAGTTTTCCCCGCCACTCTGGGCAGCTTCCAACAAATACCAAAATACTTTAAAATATCACAGATTAAAAACTTCCCTAAACTGTGCTGCATTAAAATCTACCCCAACTACCTTCATTTGCTTGCATTTACATAATGTACTATATTCTATAGCCCAGTTGAATTGTGAAATTTGATATGCAAGCATGCCTACATAAATTATGTTGCTCTAAAGTTCAGGGAATGAGATCAGGCAGCACTTAGAAATTACTTACCCCTTTTCTAAATTCAGGGATTAGAGGTGCTGTTGAAATAGCGTCCATAACAAAGGGTATGTACAGTAGTTTGAAAGCACATCAGTGTAAGTAGATAGGTAGCACTGCGACAGGAAGGTAAACGGTGTTTCCGTGCACTCTGGCACTCCTCATGGTGTCCCATTACACCCGAGGTGGTTTAGTCATGCTGGCCACATGACCCAGAAAGCTGTCTGCGGACAAATGCCAGCTCCCTTGGCCTGAAAAGCGAGATGAGCACTGCAGCCCATTGACTGGACTTAACCGTCCAGGGGTCCTTTACCTTTTATTTCATACATACATATGAGGATGTTAGACATCTCTTTTGGTCAAAGACAACCCCATGAGAATTTCATTGACCCAGGAAAACACATCTGAGGGTCAGGTGTGTTTGAGAGCGGAGAGGGGAAAAAACAATTTCCTGGGATTTGGGCTCTTGACCCTCCATGCACGGCTATCTATTTTTCAGGCTTCATGTACTGTACTGGCTATTTTTTCCAGGTCTAAAAAGTTTTTTCTCCCTCATTCCAAATTCTGCATTAAAGGAAGGAGGGGCCAAGAAAACCTTTAATAGCTAGTAAAGCTGCCCTCTGCTGCAATGTACCTGTAACTGCAGCCTTAAATTTACACACTGTTCAGAAAATGTGGGGATTATAGTAGAGGATTAGAGACTTTAACTCTAATCCAGTGGTGGGAAACCTCTGGCCCTCATGAATTGTTAGACAGTCCAGCCAGCATGGGCAATGGTCAGGGATAATAGCTGTAGTTCAACATTTCCCCAGACCTTCCTTAACCCCAAACCCAATCTTTATATTACACTTTGCCACCTTCTCTGCCAAGATTTAACACCAATTTGGAGAAAGGAGATCTGAGTTGTGCCCAATGATATTTATCCTATGTGCCAACCTTTATCCCCAGCACAAAATTTGATTTTGGTAGTTAATACAGGCATCTGTGGTTATCTGAAAAATACATAGGAGCTACTGAAAGTGAACACACATACAAACGTAAAATAGAACTAGGGAGTGGGTCACAGGATTGTGTGCTCCCAGCTTTCCTGCCCTTTCCAAGTTCAGCATTTCATGCAACTGTTGTCAAGGAAGACAACAAAGTGGAGTTTCTAAATGCAGTTAATCCAACCCTTGATTAAAATATGATTTGCAATGGCTATAAAAGGTAAAGGTAACCCTGACCATTAGGTCCAGTCGCGGATGACTGGGGTTGCGCAGTCGCTCTATAGGCCAAGGGAGCTGGCATTTGTCCACAGACAGTTTTTCCAGGTCATGTGGCCAGCATGACTAAGCCGCTTCTGGCGAACCAGAGCAGTGCATGGAAGCACTGTTTACCTTCCCGCCAGAGCGGTACCTATTTATCTACTTGCACTTTGACGTGCTTTCGAACTGCTAGGTTGGCAGGAGCTGGGACCAAATAACGGGAGCTCGCCCCGTCGCAGGGATTTGAACCACCAACCTTCTGATCAGCAAGCCCTAGGCTCTGTGGTTTAGATCACAGCACCACCCGTGTCCTTGCAGTGGCTATACATAACGCCAAATTCAGATAGAAAGGGGTGCAATGGGAATAGAAGTGTATAGCAAAATAGCAAAAGCAATTGAATGCAAATAAGCATGATGTGATGCATACCAGGGTGTGTGTGTGTCTTAATTTTACATACATTCATGGGTCTGAACAATTTAATAATTTCTAAAAAAATGAAGATTTTGACTCATTATGCTGCAGCGGTGAAGAGGGTGGATTCCATACCAGTTATCATTTGGAAATGAAACGAAATTAAAACTACTTATATCATGACATTATACAAATCTGTGGTGAAACTGCTTGAAATACTGTGTACAGGTCACCTTACATCAGAAATATACTGTAGAGCTGGAAAAGTTTAAGAAAGGGGTAACCAAAATGCTTTAAGGGCTATGGCAATTCCCCTGTGAGGAAAGATCACATTGAGGCTCACATTGAGCAGGAGATGTAATAGAAGCATGTAACATTATGCTTCTATTATGGTGTAGAGAAAGTGGAAAGGAGCATTTCTGCCTCTCTCATGATACTAGAAGTTGGGGATACCCAATCAACCTGAACGCCGGAAGATTCAGGAAACATCACAGAATTCGAGTATGGACATCACTCCCACAAAATGTGGTGTGGCCACCAACTTGGATGGCTTTAAAAGAGGTTTAGAGAAATCCATGGAGGATCAGGCTATCAACAGGTACTAGTCATGATTGCTGTGGACTACTACCTCCAGTCTCAGGGGCAGCATGCCTTTGAACACCAACTGCTGGAGCAACACGAGTGGGGAAAGCACTGCTGTACTCATGTTCAGTAGCAGACTTCCAAAAGGCATCTGTTTGGCCACTGTGGGAGCAGGATGCTGGGTGGTGCTGGACTCTTCACTCTGATCCAGCAGGACTCTTCTTAAAATAACAAATCAGTTACAGTGGTACCTCAGGTTACAAACACTTCGAGTTACAAACTCAGCTAAACCAGTAGTACCACCTTGGGTTGAGAACTTTGCCCCAGAATGAGAATGGAAATCACGCACCAGCAGCACGGTGGAAGCAGGAGGCACCATTAGCGAAAGCGCGCCTCAGGTTAATAACGGTTTCAGGTTGAGAACGGACCTCCAGAACGAATTAAGTTCGTAACCTGAGGTACCACTGTACTAATCTTCTGTGGACACCTTTATATTTGTTCCGCCCAAATAAACACACATTGTTCAATGGCATGTTGAAAAGACGTGCTCGTCATTCTTAATAAACAACTAGCATAAGAATACATTAAGAGAAACAGGGTGGTATCTTTATATGATACACAAGTGTATGTTACAAGAATTCCATCAGGCACAGGAGCCTCAAGGTTTTAAGGCCTCAACATCAGGCCAAGAAAGAAAGAAAGAAAAAGAGAGAGAGAGATTGATAGAGAGATTGAGAGAGAAGTGTGGTAGTTTGTACTTAACATCTAAAAATGTCACTTTTAAGTTCTTAATAGAAATTGTTTTTCTTTTTCCTTATAAATCATAATTGCAGGTCACTCTCCTCTCCCCTCCAGATCATGTCAGTTTCTGAGCACAAGGAAACTGCAAACTGCCTCTCTTGGCCGATATCCACCATTTTCCGTTCTTTCCAAGTGCATGAGCTCCAAAGTAATGGCCCAGCTAGGCCAAGTCCCTCAATTAGATTTGTTTCATTTTCTTCACATCATAAAAAATCCCAAAGTCAATCTACGGCACCTCACAGCTCCCAGAGAAAGAACGCAGCCCTCAATGCGTCCAGAAGGCTGATGCAGTTGGGTCAGATACACAATGGGGAGGGTCTCCTTTAAACAGAAGAAGCCTAAAAGGGCTTCATAACTACACCAATTAAAAAAAAAACCGAAAAAAACCTTAGGCATCTCCTTTAGTGTAAAAGGCTGTACAATTGATCCTGGCCTTATGGCCTGGCCTCCCTTCCCACCCTGTCCTACCCTCACCCTTTTTCTGAGTTGGGAGGGATGCCTTAGTGCATGGTGCTGGCATTTGCCACAGCAATAGCTGCCTGAATCTCTCGTATCACCAGAATCCGGGTGAGCATCTGCTCCATCTGCTCTCGACTGATTGGCTGGATGGAATACCAGATAGGGCTGTTGGGAGCTACCACTGGTTCAGGAGTCAAATAGAATGTATCGTTCCGGCCTTTCACACTCTGGGGGCTGAAAAGACAGAGAATATCGTTAAGCAATTACTTTGACAGCATACACTTGAAACAGCTATGAACGCTATCTTACAAACATCTACGTTTTTTTTCTGAACCTCCAAAGGATCCACATGTAACACAATACAAAAAGTGACGTCCTGATCATTTCAACTTCCATTTTACAACAGTTTAAGCTGGCTGTGGCATTGAAGACTAAAACTGGAGAGTTGGGACAGGCCTTCCCATGAGGTTTTCTGCTCTAGCACCTGTCTCCCCTCTTATGTCCACCCCCCTGTATTACATCTGCAACCCTAGCCTTTGGTAATACATTTCAAAGTATTCAAAAAAGGGTGAATTGTGAGTGCAGAGGAATTCAGGTCTTATCTGAAATGCTCAAATTGTATAGTGCATTCTTTACATTCTACACCACAGACTTCTCACACTAACTTGGGGATTTCACCAGGCTTTGGAAATGAAGAGCAAGTCCAAAAAAGTTTAAAGACCAGAAACTGCCAGTCACTAATCAACATGCTGGGCACCCTTTCCCACAGTGCCACACCAGTATACTTCCATCTATTTTATAGACCTCTGCCAGGGATACCGAGTTCCAGTTTACTCAATACAAAGTGTTTGCCGACTTCAAACACACTATGTTATATACCCAAACTCTTTCCAGTAAAACACAGTGTCAAGAATTATGCAATGCCCAGCATTTAAAATAAGCCACACTACAAGCCTCTGAATATGCATGCCATTAAGTTTGCATTTTTGACAATTCAAGTAGGAAGCATAAGGTAGTCTTCTTTATACAAGGTCATCACTCCAAGAAACAGATAGATAAGTTTGATTAAAATAGTAGAAAGTACACACAAACCCTGAACATGCAGATAAGTTATCTTTCTGTGGCTCTGGATGTCAGGAACACTTACCATTTGAAGAGGTAGAAGTCATAGAGCTTTATAGGACACCTCAATGGATTCTCTGGGTTCTCTGTCTGCTCTGCATACATGTCATCAGTAACTGCAAGTAAATCCCAACAATACAGAACATCAGAAACCTTGTAGATGAAGTTGATGTCAGTAAAACCTAAGTAAACCCACAATTTGAAAAGATGGTACACAGCAACACCAATGGCCTTCTTGCTGCAGATGGACAACTGTTACCATTAAAGAAATAACACATCCATTGCAACCTGTACTTTTTTTGTAGTTCTGTTTACAGTGGTACCTCGGGTTACAGACGCTTCAGGTTACAGACTCCGCTAACCCAGAAATAATACCTCGGGTTAAGAAGTTTGTTTCAGGATGAGAACAGAAATCGTGTGGTGGCAGCACGGCGGCAGCAGGAGGCCCCATTAGCTAAAGTGGTACCTCAAGTTAAGAACAGTTTCAGGTTAAGAACGGACCTCCGGAACCCAAGGTACCACTGTACATTCAAACATAAATATCTCAGTGTGTTGTCTAGTTCTTGGCAAGGAGATAGGAGTCCTACTTATCAAAATCATTCCAGGAACAGTTTGGTGGTCAAAATTTCACCTTCTTTGCAGTAGGATCCATGGCAGTATCATTCATGAAAAGGTTTTTCAGCTGGACTAAAAGGTCTTCAGCTGTTTTGTGTACTGTTTTAAAACTATTTATAGCTGTTTTTATGGTATGTTTCTAAACTGCCTTGAGACAAGTGTAAAAGGTAATAAATAAATAAGAAGGAAAAGCAACTGGGGCTTCATAGAGAATCTCTGAATAGATATAAATGCATAGTAACAGAACTGTGCCCCCAAGGGCAGTCCAACATAAGTTCAGGGGCATATAGAGCAAGGAAACAAGCACCACTACAGTGTCATCTCAGAAGCTTGGCATACCGAAAGCTTTTAGATGCTGTTTTGATACATTTGGGACGCGGGTGGCGCTGTGGTCTAAGCCACTGAGCCTAGGGCTTGCCAATCGGAAGGTCGGAGGTTCGAATCCCCGCGACGAGGTGAGCTCCCATTGCTCGGTCCCAGCTCCTGCCAACCTAGCAGTTCGAAAGCACGTCAAAGTGCAAGTAGATAAATAGGTACTGCTCCAGCGGGAAGGTAAATGGCGTTTTCGTGTGCTGTTCTGGTTTGCCAGAAGCGGCTTAGTCATGCTGGCCACATGACCTTTGGGGAAACTGTCTGCGGACAAACGTCAGCTCCCTCGGCCAGTAAAGCGAGATGAGCGCTGCAACCCCAAAGTCGTTCGCGACTGGACTTAACTGTCAGGGGTCCTTTACTCCCCCCCCCTTACAATTAATTAATATTGCATTTTCTAAGCACAAACAACTAGCTTTGATATAACCCAATTAATAACAGTAAGCTACACACATGCACTCATTTCAGTAAAAGTCAGGGTAAGACAGCAAAGGACCTTCAATAAAATGTATGAATGCAAAGAAATATTTTTGTTTGCAGAAAGTAAGAGAAAAGCATCATTACCAAAAGAAAAAAGAAATCCCCACTGTGTGCTACAGTTGATCTTCAGGGATGATTGCATCTGCAACAGGACTTGCATCTGCAGATCAAATACCTGTGATATCTCATAATAAAGTTCCATGATATAGTAAGTCCAAGTCCCAGAAGGTGGCTTTGTAGTCAATCACCATCAGCACCAGAAATTCTCTATCCATACTCACCACCCAGGCTTACTGGGCTGCAAATTTAATTATGAATCCCATTTTTTTGTCTTCCTTTAATCCTGTGGTTCTTTCTCCATCTCCCTCCCTCCCCCCCCCCAGCACTGCAAAACAAATATGATCAGCTACTTAAAGCACAGCTTTATTTTTCCATGTTAAGTTCTACCTTTCTGGCCTGCCTGGTGTATGCCAAGTGCCTTCAGGTACCGGATGCTCGTACTCTTATCCTTGGGATTGGAAGGGTTCTTCTTGGTCTGCCTCAAGACCTTTGAAAAGGCCAACTTCATATGCTGGTCTACTGTTTTCAACAGGAAGTATCTGAACATCAAATGGAAAAGGTGGAGGGCACAGATCAGTTAAAGATGCACAATAAATCTTAACTTTTCCAACACTGGCAGAAAAACCTTATTTCCTATCAGGAACAAAACAAGGCTGTTAATAGCCAACATTTGATGGCATGTAAGGTTTTTAAAACGTGCATTTATTTCAACAGACATATGAAGTTCAATAGACAGCTCATTTGGCATGTTTTATAAGCAATAGTTAGCTTCATATGGGCGATGTGAACTGAGAAGGTGGTCATACAAATCCATGAAGGATACAGCTAACAATGGCTATCAGTCTCAATATCTAAATGGAATCTCCATATTTTGGGACAGTATAACCCAAACAACAGGAAGTGGTGGCAGGATAGAGCACCAACATCATATGCTTGTGAACTCCCAGAAGTCACTCTGAAAACAGAACGCTAGACTGATTGCTGTCATGCATTCAAAGATTGATTAAACTTACACACATACAAACATGTACGTGTGAGTGAGAGAAAAGCTTGGAACCATGTAAATAAGTCAGAACTATGACCATATTGCACACTGGGAAAGACTGATTTTCCCATGACCACCTAGTAAGTTCACAGAAGGGAAACTGGAGACCTGCTGGTTCACTGGTTCATCTTGTAGTTTGTTGTTGTTGTTTAGTCATTTAGTTGTGTCCGACTCTTCGTGACCCCATGGACCAGAGCACGCCAGGCACTCCTGTCTTGTACTGCCTCCCGCAGTTTGGTCAGACTCATGTTGGTAGCTTCGAGAACACTGTCCATCTCATCCTCTGTTGTCCCCTTCTCCTTGTGCCCTCCATCTTTCCCAACATCGGGGTCTTTTCCAGGGAGTCTTCTCTTCTCATGAGGTGGCCAAAGTATTGGAGCCTCAGCTTCAGGATCTGTCCTTCAAGTGTGCACTCAGGGCTGATTTCCTTCAGAATGGATAGGTTTGATCTTCTTGCAATCCATGGGACTCTCAAGAGTCTCCTCCAGCACCATAATTCAAAAGCATCAATTCTTCGGCGATCAGCCTTCTTTATGGTCCAGCTCTCACTTCCATACATCATGTAGTTAACTATGCTAAACTTGCTCTGATACCTCATACCAAAATGCATCTAAGAGATTCTTCACTGGTAGTTTGTGTTCACATGTGCACATTAATTCACAGTTCACTAAAGAAGAGGCTTCCACGAAGACGGCATATTTATTAGTACTTACTTTGTGTTAAAAAACATAAGCGTTGTCAGCAAAGTGGCAGGAGAGTGAGCTCCAAGCTGCTTACACTCCCACAACATCTCTTCTGTCACATGGTTAGGAAGAACATAGCCTGTGAAGATCAGAAGATAATTTCAACAGATGTATGGAAACCAAGTAGCATTTCCAATCAACCACCCCAAAGTTCCTATTAAGAAAGAAAACTGATTTACAAAGGTTGACTAGCGACAGCAACTCCTACATATATAGCATACATTTCAGTTTACAATGACATCAAGTCTAACTAGCTGGTTTGATATTTCTAACAAATAGTTTGTAAGTATAGCTTATTTGGATACAACTCAGAACAAACCTAATGACATTGATGGACCTAAGTTAAACATGTTCATTACTTTTAGTGTGTCCGAGTAGAATGTTTGACCTTATGTAGCTCTGTATCATTATACACTCAAAAATACTTCATGTTATCTTGTTGCAACTACTATGCAAGCATATCATTACACAAAGATGAAGATAAAGGCAGACATTGGCTTGCCTAACTTATGATGCCCTAAACATTCTAGATCCAGTTCTCACCGAAAATGCGACCTCCTCAAAAAAAAAAAAAAACTTCAAATTCCATCTCACCAGAACAGGCTTTACAAGCAGAAGACTTTCTCAATTAGCACCCCAAAGCTTTGGGACACTTTCAATAGTTGTTCATTTGTGCTCCCGCTCTCTGGAAACAGATGAGGACTATTCTGTTCTGCTTCTGAATGTTAGCCTTACCATACATTTTCATTGTTTCAAGCTCTGTTATAAAATTCCACCATTTGGCATCAGATCAGTAAAGAGTTTGGGCAGATGTAAGAAGAGAACCAGATGGCTGGGATGAGCCAGGTAAAAACTACAGCAAAGGCTGCACAATGTGTGCCCAGATGTGGTTCCATCCATATTGAATAATGCAAGCCTGCACTTTGTACTATAGACAATATATTGGAAAGTGACAATATGGGTCCAGCTATACGGTGGTACCCGTACTTCTCTGCAGAAAAGCAAGGACAATTTGGGGCCTAGAAGTCTAGTACAAAAAGCAATTATTTGAAATTATTGCAGATTCTTCCTAGGTCCATTAAGGGAGCATTCGTATTCAAATGTTCTCTGAGGACCTTTGTGTCTAGACAGCGGTTACCAAGCCTATCTGTGGACTGAAGAGTCTCTTACCAAGAGGAGTGACCCGAGGCTGCACCTCCTTGAGCACTTCATGTAACCACTCAGTGAACCGTATGTAATATAGATCAGAAAAAATGTCATCGACTCGCCCATTTTCAAATAGATACTGCAAGAAACAGTTACACAGAGGTCAGGCAAACCTGCTCCTCATAGAATTAATTTTTTAAAAATAAAAAACAATCAGTTAGTCAGACTGTCTGTGTGTTTGAAGTGCACATGTGAAACATGAGGATTAGAAATCCTTCACCCCCCTGCTGACAATAGAGATCAGGAATCATCTAACAAACTCAACATTAACTCTCTAGCTTCAGTTTTACTTATCACGCCTTCCTATGTAAATCCTATAGTGCACAACAAACACATTTATTCAAAGAGCCTGAAAGGCTAGGCCAGGCATCCCCAAACTTCGGCCCTCCAGATGTTTTGGACTACAATTCCCATCATCCCTGACCACTGGTCCTGTTAGCTAGGGATCATGAGAGTTGTAGGCCAAAACATCTGGAGGGCCGCAGTTTGGGGATGCCTGGGCTAGGCCATGAAGCATCTGAAACTCAGATTAATGGAATTACCATTTACAAAGCATTAAAGTGATACTGAGCTAATTTCCAGAATTTGCAGCTATTAATAGCCTGTTTCTATGCATAATGATGATTAGAGTATGTTTAGTAATCTGCCGTTCTAAAGATCAGAACAGAATCCAGTCAACAGTTCTCAAGCCAAAGAGAAAACCAAGGATCTCAGGAGTGGAAGCAAATGTCTGCCTCTCTCACTCCAGCCTTGCACAAGAATCCTCCCAGTGACAACATATGCCCAGCATACCACTTTTAACATTATTTATAGAAAGGGCTTCCAAAATACCATACCTTTTGAATACACAGGAAGATATAGTACAGAACCTCTGGATCATAGGGTTCACCTTCACTGTTGCGAGCTTCACGAGTCATTAAGCACAACCCATAATTCAACTCTGCTACAGCAGAGGATATGAGATCTTCCTGGAATCTCAACAGCTGGCGTCCTGCAAATCATAGCACAGAAGGTTATTAATTGGCATTTCTCAGCAGAGATGTCTTTTTGTAGACTCAATCATGCTTTCCTGCTGCAACCTTCCCAATAAGCCTATACTGGCACTTCTCATTGTCCCCAGCATATACAAAGGTACCCCAAAATTTGCTTGAAATGGAAACTGAATAGATTTCAAACACACAACTTTCCACTCAGAGAGTAAATTGACAATTAACAAATGCCTGAGTATTCCTCAATAACAATGGGAAGGAGTCTGAGGTCAGAGTACCAAGAGTCAATTCAAAGCAAGGCTGACATTAGTATCCTTTTAAATTCATATTGCTGTGTCAATGAAAAAAATCCTGGGTGCCACAAACATTGCATATAAGCTGAACTGTTTTTAAAGTTAACAAGGCTTTCATATTTTTATTTTAAGCTGAAAACCTAACATACATAACGAAAGTTTGCCTTGCTTTATAAACACACCAAAACAAATTCAAGAAGGCAGCTAAGAATGAAATCAGCAAGAAGAGCAGAGACTCCATTACTTAGCAGAAAAATTATTAAAGAATGAGCTGAGCTGCCTGAAGGGAAAAGTTAAGCCCTGATCATCAGCAAGAACTCTAGAAACTGTTGATTATAGTGACTTACACACACTCACTGTATATAACCCACCCAAAGCCCTTGTAATTCAGCAGCCTATAACACTCTAACTAATCTTTACAAAGCAAAAGATTCCTATTGTTTGAAAGATGGAGCAGTACTTCCCTGCTCACAACACTTACTGCCAATAGGTGCAAGTCTGTTCTGAGACTCCTTCTCTAGCTCTGCGTTTTTAGTCTGTGCCCAGCTCTTCCACACTTCTAGTCCCTCTTCTGGCTTGAGAGAGTGTGGAAGGAGAAGTTCAGGTGAAGGCTGAGGCTGTGGTTGCTGCTCAACTTCAGCAACCTGAACAGTTTGAGCCTGTGGAAGAAAGTCAATTCTGATCACATAGGTATGAAAAGCTTTTGCTTACCAGTACTGTAGCATCTTCCTGCAGCCTCTAGAGCTACTCACCTGACTTCAGTTCATTAGAAGAACTGTACTATATTTGATTTACACCCTGGCAGTTTTAATTGAACGGTCCTCCAGGTGGCTTATAAAGTATTTCAATGAAGAGAAGATAATAAAAATGATAATCTTCATAGGAGGTGGGTTCAGGCTGTTTGCTCTTCATTTAATTCTAATGCTCAAAAGCCCCTGATATTTCACTACAAATACTGATCATTCTCAATTCCATGTACAGTGAAACCTCGATTTACATACGCCTCGTCTCACAAACGTTCCAAGTTGCGTCCACAGCAAACCCGAAAGTAAACACCGGGTTTGCCACAGTTCGTGCATGCGTGGAAGTGGTCTCTGCCATCTGTGCATGCGTGGAAGTGGCTGCCGCTGTCTGCGTGTGCACAGAAGCGCACTACCGCCATCTGTGCGTGGGCACAAGATGCCTCTTCTAGTGTACTGTTTCAACCAGCGGACGGACCTCTGGTACTGATTATGTCCGTAAGTAGAGGTTCCACTGTACAGTCATACCTCGTGTTGCATTCCGCTCATTATAGACTTTCAAGCTTACAAACGTGGCACGCTTTGCGCACGCGAAGCACTCAATCACACTGCGCACATGCGCAGAAGAGGCACTCTAGCTGCAGATTTTTCAGGGTGCAAACAGCACCCCAAAACGAATTAAGTCCGCAACTAGAGATACCACTGTACAGTATTTAGCTTGCTACCTCATTTTGACTTTACAAAGTCAAAATGCATAATCAAAACCCCGTGTAACATAGTGTCTACTACCCTTTGTTAGTTTGTTGCAACTACTGAGGTCTAGTTCAGAGAAGATAAGCTCCCCCCCCCCGCAAAAAAAGACCATGGTTTGTTGTCATGTGAATGGGTGGCAAGTTCAAGCATTCCTTCCTCTTCTAATGAGGCCAGCTGCAAAGCAGACTGCTAATTTCTTAAAACCAGTTTTCCATAATGTTACTTCAATTCTGGTTTGTTGGTTGCTGTCAAATCAGTTTCCTAGTTCAGACATTACTGTAAACTGATTTAGGAAACCATCTTTGCAGCTGGGTGAAAGAGGGAGAAGATGTCAACAAACCTTGAATAGAGATACAACAGAGTAAACAGATTGCCCTCTGCTGGGGGAAAGCTGAATGCTAATCATTTTAGCTAGCAAACACAGGATCTGAAGGTCACTGCGTCATCGGTTTGCCCACAGTTCTAAGTGCAATATTTCCATTAGAATAGATTTTTGTACAAGAAGGCCCTGTGTCTAAGAGTAGCATGCTATAAAGGTGCCCTGCCAAATTGTGATTTTGTATCTTAGTGCAGGCCAGGCAATTATTCAAGTTTTCAGTTACAATCCTTTTGATAAAACAAGACAATAGTAATAAAACCAAAAATAAGGCTGCCCACCTACCTGGATGTAGACTACTATCAGAACAAAACAATATGATAGCAAAACATGAGAATGCTTCGATCATTGATTATACACACTTACCTAAAGTCTTACCTAACCAAAACAACATGGAATAAGGCTAATACAGTAGCTTAAGTTTGTAATTTTTAATACATGACCCCCTTCCCATATTTGACATGCCTAGCAGTGCGAGGGCGAGAAAGCATAAACATTTAGAAGTTTGAATAGCACAGGCACCCCCAAACTTCGGCCCTCCAGATGTTTTGGACTACAATTCCCATCTTCCCCAACCACTGGTCCTGTTAGCTAGGGATCATGGGAGTTGTAGGCCAAAACATCTGGAGGGCCACAGTTTGGGGATGCCTGGAATAGCATAACTGAAACCTATACAAGACTGATAGCAGTGCCCTGCTCCAAATTTCCTATAATCAATCCTTCTCTTCTACTTTTTCCTTCCCCCCTTTTCATATCCCACAATTAACATACAATTCATTCGTTTTAAATGGTGCATTTTCAGTTCAAGAGGAATTGAGCTAGTATTTTTGACGCTATGATAAAAGCCTCTAAAGCAGGTGTGGCTAACCAGTGGCCCATCAGATATTATTGGGAATACTTCCATCATTCCTAACCATCAGTCACAATGGCTGGGGGCAGTGAGAATTGTTATCTCAGCTGGGACACATGTTAGCTCTAAATTGTGATCAATATATGAGATCTTATAGTAAGAATACCACAGAAGATTTAAAAAATAAAATAAGAAGCCCATTCCACATTGAGCCTCAGGGTCAGCAAATTCTGCCTGCAACAAGAATGCTGAGTCACAATACCTCCACAACCAATCTCTGTGCTTGGTTTGAGCAGGCTGAAGTACGGTATTAGCAATTTTGAAAAAAGGACTGGCTATAAATAGAAGATAAGGGCAGTAACTGCCATGTGATTATGCCAAACGTTGCCTTGATTCTGTGACTTCTATTGGCTTTCTTCACCATGCCTCATTATTATTCCTTGCTTTTTTCTTCTTGCTTATCCTTTTGTTAGTCTCAAGAGCCATTCAGTTTTAGCTCCCAGTTTACTGAATATATAGCTGGTACTTTACCAAGCAATACAATTTTTCCAGTGGGGTAGATGGCACACAGAAAGTAGTCTTGTTGAAGACAAAAGAAATGCAAGAAACAACATGGGAGTTGAGAAAATTTGGTGATGCTACTGGACCCAACAAGGATTGGCCTCAGTAAGTCTAGAACAGGGGTCGGCAACGTGCAGCCCATGGGCCAGATGGGGCCCACAAAGACTGTTTTACCGGCCCACGAGCCACCCCTGAACCAAGCCACCCGCTCTGCGAGTCCTCCGTGTACTGCGCTAAATCGGCACGGCGACTTGCCGAGCGGCGCCAGAAATTGTGTCTGCGCATGCATAGATACTGAAAATTGTGTCTGTGCATGGCCACGGAAATTGTGTCTGCACAGGTGCAATTTTCGGTGTCTAGGCATGCGCAGAAGCAATTTCTGGCACCACAGACATGCACAGACACGATTTCCGGCGTCACGCTGCGCCAGTCCGGCCCATGGACGATCTCCATGGGAGTGATCCAGCCCATGGCCAGTAAACCCTGCCGACCCCTGGTCTAGAACAAAAAACTTGAATCTTCTACATGCTCTAAGACAACACCAAAACCCTCCTATAATCCTATGGGCTAATATGAGAGTAGCCGTGGGAACCCAACACTCTCGCAAGTCAGGCTGCAAGGTATGTTAGAGAACCACAAACATGCTACATTTTGCTTTCTAGCAAAAATTTGGGACAATAAACAGAGAATAGAGAAATCCAATTAAGTTTATATTTCACTGGAAGTACTTAAGAGCTTAGAACAAAGGAAATTCTACATGTCATTTCATAACTGCATTTGAAAATTTTGAACCAGTGGTAATCACTCCTAACTAACTCATAGTGGAATATTTCTGTCAAAGTATTCCGTTATAATGGCAATTGTAGCCACACCCATTTTTTTACCCATACCCCACATTGCTGTACGGACAACTGAATTATGGAGTGAGTTTAGCATGAGTACAGCATGCTCTATCATATGCCATTCCATATTTGGGGTGAGGCGCATTTTCAAAGGCCACTTCACCATGTATTTACTAAAGAACCTGTTTTTACTTCAACCAAAACACCACAACCCTGGTGGTACCTCACAAGATGAATGCCTCTCGCGACGAAAAACTTGCTACTGCGTTTTGCGATGTTTTTAGACTAAGTTTTTTTTGCGAGTTTTTTTTTTTTTGCCACAGCAAACCACGCTTCGCAAGACAAAATTAACGCAAGACGAAGCGACTCGCAGAATAAATTACTTTCGTCTTGCGAGGCACCACTGTATATGAACCTCACTAACACGTACAAAGGAGGGACTGCAGTTCCAACAGGGATATGCTTTGTATAAAGTTCCAGGTACAACCCATGACAGATTTCAGACAAGAATGTCTCTCTCCGTAATGGCACCTGACTCTAGAGTTAGTGTTTTGCAAATCACTGATGTGATTTAGTCTCAATACAACCCATTATAATGGCAGCTAATAAAGCTTAATGATTAGCCCAACGGAAGATTTAGCATAAATATTAAGAGATTGGAAAGGCTTGCCTTATGTACACCATTAGAATAATGAAATACTTAAATGCAGGGTAGGAAGAAGTACAACACTGTCCTTCTGCATCCTAGTGTAATATTAACCCCTACCCCATTCTGCCATCCCAATATAAGAACAAAAAATGTTTCATTCACCCTGAACAGTAATAGATGTCTAGTCCCAGTCCAGTTTCAAATCTGGGAATCAGTGGAATTTGTACGATTTCAGCATTTCTGATAGTTAGCACCCTGAGGCAGGAACATTTACCTTTTGCAATTTACAGAGTTTGGTCCAATAGTCTTGACTGCTCTTTTTTTTAAAAAAACCACCCTCTAGTTTGTTTTTTGCAGAAAACCATTTGCAGAAACACAAGTATATTACATAGTTCTCAAAAGGGAGAAGAGGGGCATATAGGCATTACATTTCAAAATGTGCAGACAAGTTTCTGCATATTTCTTTACAGCAGGAAAGAGCAGAATATATGTGCCCCATGCTGCTACCTGAACCCCTAAAGCTCAAAATCCTCATCGTATGCCCACCCTTCCATACAAAATTCTGGAAGAACATATAGGTGCATGCAAGCGGAGTACCTTTACATAAAAACAAGGTATGCATTACTCTGAGGAAAGGTTTGCTGTCTTTGACACACTTCAGACAGTCCTGCTCTTGGCTAAGCTACTGCTCTCTACATTTGGAACACTCCACATTTGGTTGTTCATTAAAGTAGTTTACTTACAGAGCAAGTAACTTGCAGCTGCTGGTGTTGCTGCTGCTGCTGCCCCTGCTCTTGCGGTGTGGACTGCTGCTGCTGTGGGTCCCATATATGGACCGTCTGGGCTGTATTCTGATATGTCCCTGCCACTGCTTGCACCGCCACTGGAATGTGGATATTGCCATTCATAAACTGTGCTGGGAAAAGGGAGTTGGCAAGGGTTTGCACCACTTCCTCATGAGAGTTTTTCACTACTGATGCACCTCCCACCATCTTATCCTTGTCATCTTCCAGCTTCACAGTGGCTAGGGCCGTCGGGGAGCCACTGACATGGACGGCATTGTAGGCCTCCTGGGGGATGGCAATGTGGGTTATGTTTTGCTGCTGCAGGTCGCCACGTGGTTGCGCAGAGTAAACAGGGATGGTCCAAGTCTCTCCAGTAGGGCTGGTTATGGTCCCAGTGGCACTGTACAGGTGGGCACTATCCACCGTTAACAAGTCCGGCCTTAACGATACATAACTCTGCTGCTGGCCTTGGGGGATGGCCAGGACTGTGGCAACCGGCTGCCCTGAAATAGCATATGACACAGTAATAGGCATATCCACTTTGCGCTTCTTTACTGGCTGGAGGACACTGGCGGTGCTGATCCTTCGCTCGCCTTCGCGTGGTGAGCCCTGTTGAGATTGAGGAGGGGAAAGCGCCCCAACTGTCTGGATCTGGATCTGCTGGCCCCCAGCAATAGCCTGTCCTGCCACAAGCTGTGCCTGGATTTGCTGATGCTGCATATGTTCCTCCTGTATTTCGGCACCCTGGATTTGCTGAGCAGTCTGCACATGCTGCACCTGGATCTGAGCCGCCTGCAACTGAGAAGGGCTAGGACTCTGAAGTGCTTGACCCTGTATCGTCTGAGGTGTCGGCTGTTGTGCCTGACCTTGGATCTGCACTTGTACCTGTATGGGCTGATCTGAGGCTTGGTGAACAGTGAGCTGGGGAGAAAGCTGCTGAGTGGAGACTTGCTGAGGGGACTGCTGAACCTGAACTTGCACCTGTAAAACAAGGATTCAAAAGTTAGCATTCATTAACTCCAAAACCTCTGAACCACTGACTCTTGCGATTATAATATAAATGAACTGTCAGTTGGGTATCAGAATGTGGCCATACATAAAGAGCAGTCATTTCTGTACACTTGGGGACCACCCAATATTTCAAATTACTGTAACTTGTAAATTAAGGCAAGAGAGAAAAACTGACAATATCCCAGTGAAGAATGAGCACTCTCAGTGGCCTTCAACAGCCACAGAATATTGAAGGCAGCTGTACATCAGTTTTTGGCTATGAAAGAATTTAGTGTAGTCAAGCTTGTAAACAGGTCACATGCAGCATCCTGGAAAGGGGCTGGTGGCACAAATTGGGATCGGAGAATGTGCATCTGAGGCTAAATAACTCATCTTCCCTGCACTATATGTGGAGGTTTGGGAAGAGAAGTTGGGAGAGAATAGGCACTTTTTCAATTTCCCACTCTCCAGAAAAAGAACTCTGGTTTGAAGCAGACAGTTAAATTTCTAGTGATATACAGAAGAGCAAGGGATGTTTTCAGAATGATAAAATGAGACTTTTCCCCAACCACTCCAACCATCCCCAGGAGTCCTGAAAAGCACTATGAATCTTCTGTTCTAGGCTGGCTTGAGATCTGAATAGCACCTTCCCAGGATACCACAAACTTATTATTCAGACAACATTTTCTTACAAGTGTGTGTATGTAGTTAGAACTTCTCAAAAAGGCTTAATAGTGCAACTATAAGAAAATGGAAGGAATGGATTTCCTACAGAGGCATCTTGCTATACTGGAATGTTTTTGAATGAGTATAATGCAATAAAATTGCAGTAAGAAGTGATAGCTGAAGCACTCAATAAAACTTAAGAAATTCTTACTTTCTTTTAGTGATAGTAACACATATAATGCTTTAAAGCCTGCAACAGAGGCAGTAATACTTTCCAAACTTCACATTATTGTCCTCTTGTTAACACCAAACTAGGGACAAATTCTTACATGTGTTTCTAGCACTGCATACTCCTATGGGAAATATAATAGTGCACTTTTGTCTGAAGTCACAAATCTAAGATGGTAACTTTATGTGTAAAACCTGCGAACAGATTGATCCCCAAATTAAACTGAGGTGTGTTTTTTTAGAAGATTTTAACATTTACAGGTCTTTAATTTACAAACTACTAATTTTTCTGCAAATGTGTTGAGTCCCACAAATATGCAGATACTACCCACAAAAATAACTATGGGTGGAAATACTAGATATGAAAAATTAATATAGTAATGAGGACATGCTATCACTCAAAACTCTTATATGCTAATCTTGAAATGCAGAAAAGAGAAACAGTCAAAAGCAGAAAACAGAAAGGATAGCTGATTATACAAAGACCAGCTAAGTTAATGTAGATATAAGTCAAAGCAAAACCACATTTCTAGATATGATTAAAAAGTGCTCTAAGTCAGTTATGAAACTGACGAGAAGCAGCAACAAATTCTGACTTAATCCCAGCAGTTTCCAAATTCCGTAATAAGACACAAGTGTTGAACTACATTCAATATACTCAGTTAACTGAGCATGCTTGAAATCTAGGTTTATCCCAAATATAAATTTTGGGATTACCGCTGCAGAATTCAGGAGCTCCTTTTTAGAAGCAGTAACCTCTCAGTGCCACATGTATCAAACGGTTTACCTTTTTTTGTCCAGCATGTGTTGTCTAATTTAAACATCATTGACCATTTTAAAAGAAAGTTTAAAAAAGTTTTTGTTTTCATATGTTATTTGTTGGAAATAAATAAAAAGAAGAAGCTACCAAGCACATAATTACATTCCTATCACACACAAGATTTGTGAAGCTCCCCTCACTCACAAAAAGGCTTCAAATAGTTTTCTATGAAGATTAAAGCAATCTGTATGTAGAATATGAACTAATCTCACCCAAACTCTACACAGGCAGTAGAAAGGAATGTGTCTGTAATAATCCTGCTGGTCAAACCAAAGCATAATCAGCAAAGCAGACAGACTTCTCTCATGTCCACTGATATAATCAATACAGAAGCATTTGCTTTTAGTTTCCAGCTATATATGGAACATAGAACCAAAGTGGTGGTGGTGAATGAACATGACAAAAAAGGTCTCCTATTGTTTCAAAGATACAGTCATACCTCAGGTTACAGACGCTTCAGGTTGCGCGTTTTCGGGTTGCGCACTGTGCCAAACCCAGAAGTACCAGAATGGGTTACTTCCAGGTTTCGGCATTCATGCACACACAGAAGCACTAAATCACATTTTGCGCATGTGCATAAGTGCCAAATCGCGACCCGCACATGCGCAGAAGTGGCGCTGCCGGTTGCGAATGTGCCTCCCGTACGGATCACATTCGCAACCCAAGCGTCCACTGTACTCTCAAAGTGTAAGGCAAAGGGGGTGGAGTGACAGAAGAACAATCTAAGCATAGTTCACAAATGTATGCTTATCACTCATGGTTGCAGCATCAAAGATCAAACAGATTGACCTTTGTGTTACCTCGAACAATGTTTTTAGTAAATAGAAATTCAGCTGAAAACCAACAAATTTGAGTAATTAAGCAATGAGAAACCAAGCTATGTATATGCATGTATGGAGCAGGAATACTGTGTAGTCAAACTGTTTGGGGTAGCCTATCAAAGCAAACAAGTTAAAACTTCCTGTGCTTTATTTTCATAGGTGCTAACTGCTTATCTTGTTCTTAAAATTAAGACAGCTTCTTGTTAGTTTAATAAATATTTAACAAGGCACCTTCTTACTCCTCCTCAAGACAAAGCTTTATATTGTTTAAGCTCCTTGGTGCTGGGGCATAGGCTTCCTGATAAATTGCTGGCAGCTACTTATATCTTACATTTAAGTGTATCTCAGGAAGGTAGTGAAACTGGTTTCTTCTGAAGCTTACAAAGGACTACCAGCAAATATCACATTGCAGGCTTGTTTGTTTTTAATGCTGTGCTTCAGGGCAGACTGCGGGGTGGGAGATACCTTAACTGCATATACCTTGGATCCTGAATGCCTTGGTACTCAAGACATTTTGGCTCCCAAATGCCACAAACCCAAAAGTGAGTGTTCTGGTTTGCAAACGTTCTTTGGAACCCGAATGTCCGATGGGACTTCCACAGCTTCCGATTGGCTGCAGGAGCTTCCTGCAGCCAATCAGAAGCCGTGCTTTGGTTTCCAAACTTTTTGGAAGTCGAACGGACTTCCGGAATGGATTCCTTTCTACTTCCAAGGTAAGACTGTATAGATGTCATTCAGCAGCTTTAGTGCTCATCTGTGAAAACGTCCTTTCAGGTACCTGACTAGGAATGCCTTACATGCACATGGAGAAAAAGTATAGAATCATATGAACTAAAAAGGAAGACTAGTTTGCTTTAATTCTCTATATGATACCCAATTCGTACTTTTGATAAAATTTGGTAACAACTTATAAAATCATTTCGCATTGGTATGCCTCATTTCTATTATGCCTTACTGCTAATATGCAAGTGCCCCCCCCCCAAAAAAAAATTCTTCGGCAGCCCACAGG
The DNA here is from genome assembly GCF_963506605.1 of Zootoca vivipara. Classification (NCBI taxonomy): domain Eukaryota; kingdom Metazoa; phylum Chordata; class Lepidosauria; order Squamata; family Lacertidae; genus Zootoca; species Zootoca vivipara. The sequence goes on along the minus strand of NC_083277.1, from coordinate 20,573,438 downwards.
TGCTTTTGTGAGTTGCAACAGCTTTCATATTTGAGAAATAAAATGTATTTTATCCAGAGACAAGTTTAAGTGCCAAACCAGATATGCAGTTGGACACTCACAGAGCATTTTCTTAGTCACATTTAGCTTGGCCCAGAAGATATAATGGCAAAAATGCTACAGATCACAAATTCAGAGCTATTTATCTTTCAAAAAAAAAGTCCCATTTTTTTAGTCATGTGAAGGCAACCCAACTCTGAACAAAACAGCTCTGACAATATTTGTGTGTCTGGAATTGGACGCATGCGCTAATTTTCCCAAATGCACATTTCTATATCAGCCTCTCACATCATGGTGATGGTAACTATCTGTCCATAGAACTCTCTTGCCACACAGAGTTGAATCAATTTTAATTTCATATTTGAGGGCAGAGTAAGAACATTGTAGTTCAATACTTAAATTAAGTTCAATACTTAAAGTGATTAGAGTTTTATATCTCTTGTGTTTAAAAAGAAGAAATATAATATGCAACTAGCTAATGCAAAATAGATATGTAGAGTAGTCAATACATTGCTTATGCATTGCTCACAATGAATGAAATCCCCAGTGCTTTCTTCAGCGTTTCTCAACCGCTGTTCCGCGGCACACTAGTGTGCCGCGAGACGCTAGCTGGTATGCCGCGACGTGCGGCGACGAGAAGGGCTATTTGCATTGTCACGTGCCTTGACCCGCGGGAAAGGAAGCCGGCCGGGTCACGACGCGGGGCGAGCGCAGCTCTCAACAGCCACCACCACGGGAGGGTGGTTTTAGACAAACTTAAAGAAGCTGGCTGGATGAGCTCAACCTGAAACTTGCTGAGCAAAGGATTGTGCTGGCAGAGAAATCAGCGGCTTGTGAAGCCTTATTACAGGAGATTGCAACCAACACAGCAATTGGCAAGTGTTTCTTACAGTCATAATTATATAGTCAATATAGGGCGGCACAGAGTTAATTTTTTTAAAACTTTTTAATGGTGGTGTGCCTCGTGAATTTTTTCATGGAACAAGTATGCCTTGGCCCAAAAAAGGTTGAGAAACGCTGTTCTACTTTGTATTGCATTATACTTCAGTGCTGCTGTTTTTAACTAGATTGTATTCTTTTGTTAAAATTTATTTTTAATGGTCCGAAGAGGTTTAGAACAGCAATATTTGGGATACCTTCAAGCTATACCAGGTCCGATGGAAAAGGTTCGAATAATTAGAGTATTGTTCAACACCCTCATTATTTCATCTATAAGATATTTCTATATTCTGTGCATCAATAGGGTTGTTGTTTTTCTATATAAATAAAAGACTGGCCTAATCCTAAATTTAAGCATTCAGTATACCACAACTGATTCTTACACAGATTCTATCTATATATCAGTGCCAGGAATATCATATGCTAAGTTCACTATTACAGATGGATGGTTGAAAGTGCAAATAGCATCCAGGTAAGGCAACATAGTTAGAACTATCTCCAATGGAGACCTACAGCTAAGTGTTATGCCTAGGTATTGTTGCATTTAATTAAATGTCAGGGGCACCTAGGTTTGCTGAACAAGTCTTGTTTTTCTAATGTAAATAAAACTCTTTGAAGAAATTCAAATGAAAGCGCTAGCCTGTAACTGTTTACACAGTAGCAAAGAGCCATGTACTTTTGAATCACATTAGGTTTCATAATACAGAGAAATATAGGATTAGTTTACTAACCTCTGAAGCATGACTACATTTTCTGCTAGTTTGTTATTGTCTGTACTTCAAGTTAAACACAATATGGCCACAAAACACAAAATGGCCACAAAACATGTGTTTGCTTCAAGTAGTATAATAAAGTAAGCTCTAAATTCCTCAATGGGGAAAAATAATTCCTAAATCAAGGGTGAACTAAACTGCTCACTGTGTTTCCAATTACTGGGGACTGGCAGAATCAAATATTAGGAGTCAGTATTACAAATCTAAGGTTAATCATCCCTGTTACTCAGATCTATGTATGTATGCAATTATGATTCCATATATAGTTGGAACTGGCAACCATAAGGCCACAAGCAGAATTTGGCCTCAGGTGACTGCCAATTGATTCCAGGAGTCCTACTGCCAGTGCTGATGCAGAGCCTTGAAAGAATCTCTCTTTACTATTCAAAATGTAAAGCTCCATGATGGCAGACTCAAAACTTTTGTGATCAGGTTTATGTTAACTGAATTCAGTAAGGGTTGAAAGGGAAAGGAAGAAGACAGAGAAGTTATGAACCTGACTGCTAGACAAGCCCTAAATGGCTGGGATCCAGGCTATCAGAAGGGCTGTACCTCCTTGTATGAGCTTGCCCAGGCTTTATCATCTTCAGGGGAGACCCTGCTCTCGGTTCCACCACCATCACAGGTAAATTTAGTGAAGGCACAAGAGAGGGCTTTCTGAGTGGTTGCTCCCAGATTGGCCCCCTCTCTGCTTTCCTTTCACCAGCAGGCAAATGCAAAGTGCCTAAGGAACGCATGACCCAGTTATTAACGCTGAATCATGTAAGTTACAGTAAGCCATTTGTTTACCATTAGGTATTCACCAGAATGATGGGTATTATTGGTTTAAATGAAACACTAGAAGCAGTCAGGAAGTTTTGTGCAAATGTGCTTTAAAAGTCACTTCTGCAGAAGAATATGTCTGAAAATTCAAGATACACCAGGCCTCTAGAAATATGGATACAATGTTTGAAAGAATGGCATTTGGGAAGTAAAGTTAAAATTGATTTGCCTTATTATTGTGCTCTTTGGACTATACAGTACTCTTCTTAATAATTTACCGTATCTTATGGTCATGTTTGCTTTTAAAGAACATTCACAGATATCCAACACTGAGAGGACTTTCCCCTTCCTCTCCTCTGCAGCCCCATGCATGCCCAACATTTGGACAGCTGAATATCACCCAAGTACTTAACACAGGTACTTTATGCACTATGAAAAGAAAAAGAAAAATTAGCAGGGTGGAGAAATTTAAATTAAGTTTCCCATTTGAATTAGATTGGTCCATGTAACAGAGATATAGAAAACTAAACAAAATCTTTAACCTATCTGAATGACGAGCAAAAACATTTGAACCTAATAACCACGTTCTTTTTCAATTATTTTGTTTTGGAGGGGAGGAAATGCAAGGAGTATGTCTCTATAGTTGTCTATGAAAGCTGCCCAGATCTCAAATTCCTGCATATTTTTATGTATGAAAGCAGCAAAGAATAAGACGTGCATCCTTTTAAAGATTACCTGAACTTGCTGGGGTTGCTGCACTTGTATTTGCTGCTCTTGCTGTGTTTGCTGCTGGACGCTTGTTGTAACTGGGCAAGCAAGTTCAAGCAAAGATCCAGCCACTTCTGTGCTATCTGTGTAGATGCAGTTGCCACCTTGCTGGTATACCATGGTGGTGGTAGCAGCCGTCTGCTGAAACTCCTGTAAGGCTTCAGGGCCCTTGGAGGCAAGGGAGTCCAGGAATTCCTTCATCCTATGCTGTGGGATTGTTCGTGCTTTCACACGGATGTATTCTTCAAAGGAAATGGTGTTATCCAAAGAATTATTCATATTGCAAGGTACTCAGGATTCCTTAAAAGAAACAAAGCAAGCCATTACAATTACACTCTAAGCCACTCTCTTTACATTTCTGATGTCTTTATCAATAAGGTAGAAATATTATTCAGGTCATTCTGACTACTCACCACAGGTTAATTTATTGAAAAGTCATGCATAACAGACACATGCAGCTTTCTATTAAGATCCACTAATCTACAAATCCATTGTCTTTCAATGAGAACCTCAACTCAAGGCAGTCAAGCCCAATCCAAATCAGATGATTAAAGTCTCCACTGATATATGGTACCCTCTGTAAAAACTGGGAAGTTCCCACTAGGCATGGAATAAATTTTTTGTTGTTGTTTTTTTAAAAAGGTTCCACAACTCCAATAGGCTACTGATTCCCCTGAAATGTTTGTCTCCCTGTGCATGCAAAAAAGGTAACCATTCCTTGCAACGTAGCGTAACATTACTCAGCACACAAAACCAAGCCACAATGGTGCAAGAACAGGAAAATCTGAAAGGAAGTTGGGTGGGAGGAGAGGAAAGATGGGAGAATCTCTCCAGGAGGTGGAGGTTCCCAATTTCCAAAAGGGAAACATTCAGGCTCTGCACAGGTAATTCTGATTCAGAGAGTAAGTGGATCATTGCTCCAAGTAAAGAGACCTTCCTTTTTGTGGATGCTCTAACACATTATTTCATGGCTTCAGTATCAACCACACACTAAGTAGAAATGATTCATCAGGGCCTGGAAATTTTGCACAAGTGTACAATTTAATGCCTTAATGGTCTTAGCTTCCACTAAACATGCACACCAAGTTTCTCTTTAAAGTGTGGAAATTTCAAGAACTGGGAGAGACTAGTAGGACCTTATTGTTTTGCCTAGTATGTATCCTAATGACTAAAATAATTATGCGAAGCAAGGTAATCTGCATAGCTCATACAGGCTATGGTATTTTTTTTCGTGTATACCCACTGAGCCTTGCATAGATTCACTAAATCTGCAGGCTGAAAGGCCTCCATCAATTGGTGGGCAGGCCACAGTGGTAAAGTTTTCATTAAGCAAAATTAATTGTTTTGGCAAAGGCTTTGCCAAATCTATTGACTTACAGTTGAACAACATAGGCCATTCAAAAAGTCAAAAGATCTTAGAAAATAAATTCAAAGTAAATATATATACACATTAGGTTGGCTAATATTTTTCATATTACAGTCGTACCTTGAAAGTCAAATGCCTTGCGAGTCGAACATTTTGGCTCCCAAACGCTTCAAATCTGGAAATGAGTGTTCCGGTTTGCGAACGTTCTTTGGAACCCAAACGTCCGGTGCAGGTTCTGAGGCTTCCAATTGGCTGCAGGGTGCAGGTTCTGAGGCTTCCAATTGGCTGCAGGAGCTTCCTGCAGCCAACTGGAAGCCACGCCTTGGTTTCCACACATTTTGGAAGTCAAACGGACTTTCAGAACGGATTCCAATCGACTTCCAAGGTACGACTGTATAAGTACGGAATTTGTGTTTCCTTATGAAAAATATGAAATGGGGTGAAAAATGTATACAGAACACACACATCCCTGGTCAATACGCATAAATCCTGAGAAGCAGTCTTTGTTTTTTAAACAACATAAGCGTCGCTAATAATTCTGAACACTTAACAGTACTGAGTTACAAGGCATAGCAACGTACGAACTAGAATTTCTCACTCATAAAGCATTATATGTAGTTTCCACTACCAAAGAAATTCTGCAATTAAAGAGAAATGAAAGCTCAAGAGATACACCACCAGTTACTACACCGTGAGAAAGCCTGAGGGGAGAGAAAAGTCATCACTTCAATAGCCATTGAAGTGAAGCCACCCAGCACCTAGGCATTTATTTGTTCACATTAATATATTTATTGTACAAAGGTAGCCCTTTGTACAATATTATTAATAATAATTACCTGCAGTGGACTACTGTAGGACTCAAATAAAAGTTTCAGATTTCAGCTACCATTGAGACCAGAGGATGATGTCTGGGCCCTCTATCAAATTTCTTGTTTTTGAAAAGTCAAGCAGATGTCTCTGGCCCTGGCTACATATTATTTGGAGCAGCATGAATGCTGCTGCCCCATGGGTGCTCCTGCACTACTCTTGGTATCATCTGCAACTTCCATCTACATTATTAGGATGGAACACACACCATGCCAGCAATGCATACCCAAATTGGGTCAGAAATTGGCATCATGGTATAACTATATGATTCTAACTGAGAGGATGCGAATTGCAGTTACTACCAATCGTCATGTGGCAGCAACCATCAGGATGGCAGCAAATGCAGGACTCCGTGTATAAATGAGGCCTCAACAATTACCATATTTTTCCATGTATAATTTAACCCAAAATTAAGAAAATACACCATGCACTATCTGTGTATAAGACGACCCCCTTATTTTAAACTTCAAAAATTTAGGGGGGAAAATATTATCTTATACATGGAAAAATACGGTATGGGGATTTTCAGGGGGGATCCTATGCAAATTAGAGAGTGATCTAATTTAGAATACTTATTTTACTTGTATTTAGAGAACAAAGCTAAAAACTTTGAAACTGCCACACTTGCATAATATTGTATCTGTAATTGGCACCCGTTCATTGTTACTAAAGAATTTATGGAAAATTTTCTGCAGAAAAGTAAAGCACTAGAAACTTTCCCACAGATCATGGGCATCAATATCACACCAAGCAAACCTAAAGGAATCAGACAATTACATTTAACATATACGAGGCCCAATTGCTACAAGAATAGTTGCAAACTTGCCATGCCAGATACATCATCAGATGCAGATGGATCCAAAAATAGACCCAAGCCAAAAATGCAATTATGCTTTTAAAATAAGAGACATAACATGACTGCCACTGTAACAGAATGTTTTTCAAATCAGGCCTATTTAATAGTTAAAGTTTGGAGGGGCAAAATCTACACATTGCCTAGAGAACTCTTTATATTTAGCTAGTAACTCTGATCTACTTTTTCTAGAAAGTTGTAAGTGAAACATATTGCTCCCATATTTTAGCCACTTAAGTATTCAAATTAAGATGCTTAATAAAAAAGATCCCCACTTTTCCAATCAAGGTTCCAGGTGGCAAAAATGTTCTGCCTGTGCAAGGCAGAACTAATGATGCTATTCCCTTTGCTGCTGACCCAGTAAACACAATTCCCCAACAGCAAAGGAGATTAAATCTAACATATTTGACACACCGCTTTTTCCAGCAGAAAAGCATTTGGTGGCACTGGCTAGAATCAGCTGATTCTAGCCAAAGAAGTAGCCTTTTCAAATGCATTGCCGTCACAGAATGGGGTAATAATTCTCAGGTTTAATACTGTATTGGATCTCACACTGGAATAAAATTATACTCCAATTCCAAACATACTGCTAAGCCCCACTGGTACTCAAGGGAATTTACATCTAATCAAGCTGCTAAGGATAGTCAGATTCTGTAAAAGTTAAAAGAACAGTCTGTGTGTCTCCCCTGCACACCACCTTAATTTTGCAATTTGTGCAAATTTTAGGAATAGCTAACTATGGAGACATACGGCTGGATTTGAGGAATTAACCATTCTATGTTCCTTCTTCCCATAAGTCCTAGGTGCAACCTGAAACCTGTATACTGTAGTATCTAGAAGAGATTTAAATGTTTACTACCTCCCACATTCCATTTAGGACTCTGACCAGATGCAGACACAGTAGCTTCCCCAATCAAATAACCTGATAAACACTATTTTGTGGGCATTTGGGTTGGTCTAATGGAAGGCAATATGGATTCTGGAACATTATGGCTATCAAGACACTGAAGGAGTCATCATTGTTTTCAAATCAGTGGATTTTGAAATGCAGACCCTTTTAGTTTGCCTCGATCTTATGTACACAGATAAGATTCTAAGATACTTAATAAAGTATTATTATAACATTGGGAAATATTCATGGGCCCAGTTTTCTAGGGCAAATATGATTTCCACAAATATACTAGCTAGAGAATGCCACACAATATTCAAGAGCCTTCTGTCTCCTGCATTTTGAAGTACCTTTACATACAATTAGGACTTAAGATCTTAATTTCTATTTCTATGAAGCTATTAAAGGATGGATCACACAACTCATACTTTTGAGAACCAATGATTAAAATTGAAATAAAAATCTGGTCTAACATTATAACTGTTGCCTTTTTCTGCCACCACTTCAAAAAGAAGCAACTGCAAGTTTAAATTGTTTCACAGACGTTATCCAGGGTGTCGCTGTGGTCTAAACCACAGAGCCTAGGGCTTTCCGATCAGAAGGTCGGCAGTTTGAATCCCTGCAACAGGGTGAGCTCCTGTTGTTCAGTCCCAGCTCCTGCCCACCTAGCAGTTCGAAAGCACATCAAAGTAAATAGGTACATGACCCAGAAGCTGTCTGCGGACAGACGCAGGCTCCCTCAGCCAGTAAAGCGAGATGAGCACGCAACCCAAGTCATCCGCAACTGGACCTAACAGTCAGGGGTACCTTTACCTTTACCCAGAAATATATCTTTCCTTTCCTGTAAATCTAGGCACATTATATAGTAAGGGTTGATAACTCTCTACCTAAGAAGATTTGACCAACTCATGAAATACTTTACCACTGCTTCCAAGATCCTTTTCCCAATTAAATACTGGTGAACAGTTGAAATTCACATTTTTCCCTACCTTGTCCACACCTCTGTAACCTAATGTTACTGGTAGGAAACAACTTTTCTTTTCACAGGTGCTACTGTCACTACCACTGTTGCATAAAACTGGGGCAGATTAGTAGTTAAACATTTGAAACTTTCATTTACCAAATATTTTAGCGGTAGCAAGACGAACTCTGGGGGAAGCTTAGAGTGGTATAGGACAAAAGTTGACAAGAATTCTACAATGGAAATTTGCCCATCCCAAGTTGAACCATCACAAGCTGTTTTACCTCCTTCGAATCTTCCAGTCTTCTGGAAGTCTTCTGTTATATAAGTTACAAGCACCAGTGAATTGCAGGAGATATTCTTCAGCCTAGTGTCACTGTGCCAAGATACCATCCAGAAAAAAAGTAATGCACATCAAGTGTGTTAATGCTCTAGCCAACATCCATAAATATAGAAATGCAAAATAAAAAATTCCTTCCAGTAGCACCTTAGAGACCAACTAAGTTTGTCATTGGTATGAGCTTTCGTGTGCATGCACACTTCTTCATGTTAATGATACCATTGCTGCAGAAATCATATATGAATCAAAGGTCAGTTGTTTGTTTGTTTACTGAGCTTTCATCCTTACATGACCTTGGTATAATGTGCATTCCATCAACTTTCAGGAAAAACTGAAATAAATTATATGTAAAACAACAACTCCTGCCTAAGGAAGCAAGTATTCCTTTATCTGCATTTTCATGTAAATATTAAATCTGGAAAGTCAGGCCAAGCGGATTATCAAGCAGTTAGTTCTGAGAACTTAAACATTATTGAAAGCACACACATTTGTAGTATGCAGACAATCTAAACTCACCAGGCACCATGCTGTATGTATTTCTGATATTCATGTCCTGAACTCTTAGACTCGTGACATTCTGGAGAAGACAGAACAAAGAAACCCTTTCCATCCCCACTTTAAATGTATTTATTGAAGAAATATAATGGGAGAAGACAATGTTATATGACAAAGTTGGTAGAGATGTGAAGCACCCCCCCCCCAAAAAAAAGTCCAATCCCCCACCTTTCCCCAATTTTTTCACATTTCTAGAGACTCCATTGTTTTAAAAAGGCATTTCAGAAACCTTGAATGAGGTAGCAAGTGAAAGAACACAGGCATGGCTGCAGTAGATACAGGAAGCATTGAAAGTCTGTATTGTCTACACCAGGTGTGGGAAACTTCTGGCGCTGCAGATATTGATGGAATTTCCACCATCCCCAATCAACACAGCCAATGGGTTGGGATGAAGCAAGTTGTAGTCAAGCAACAGCTGCAGGACCGCAGAGTTTCAGAATAATGTAACTTCCAGCCCTATCTGGAGATTGTGGGGGCTGAACCTGCAACCTGTTGTATATGTGCACCCACCCACTTCAGTTGTTTATTACTAGTGCAGCACAAGTAAGCAGCACAAGTATTTGGTCCACCCTACTGATCAAGACATGTTTTTGACATTAGGCACATGCTAGCGTAAAAGTAGATTAGTATATTTCCATAGTACTGGTAGCATACTGTGCTTTACATTTAAAAATGCTCTAGCTAAGGGTCTGAAAGCCTAGAAGAGCCCTAAGAAAATGCACAGGAACAAAAGGTGCTCTTATCCACAAACACCTAGGTTTTAAAGTACTACAAAACTCTGTGGAATGCTAAAGGAATACTGTAGTTCACATGACAGACCCACAGAAATTGCAACCCAAGAAAGGGCCCACAATAGATTCTTTCACCCATCTCTATCATTAGTAATGATAAATAGGGCAAATAATCCCAGTCACTGGTTGCAGGGAAACAGCAGTGTTAAAAGGTATCTATCGGTTTTCAGGAAAACGAAATCTAGAGCTGCAATCAGCTGAATAGGGAAAGTTACTCAGCTTGGGGGGGGGGGGAGAGAGAGAGAGAGAGAGAGAGAATCACTCAAGTAAGCCTAACTGTCCTGTCAGAGGTATTGTACAATGCTACACTCAACGGTCCACTGTAATCACAGCATGAAGCGCTTTCAGATATTGTAAATATTGCAGGCTCCTAGACAAGGCCCGCACACCGAAAGGCCCCGCCTTGATCCGCCTCGCCTCCATTTATTATAGCCTTCTGGCAAAGGGTGGGGATGAGCATCCTTGTTCGCGCGCAAATGGCTAGGTGAGGCGGAGGAAGAGAAGCAACGGCGGCGGCCGAAGGGGTAGGGGGTTCGGGAAGAGTGAGGAAAATTGGCCGCAGCCGTGGCAGCTCACCCCGCCTCCCCAGGGTCTCTGCAGCACTAGGGCCCGCCGGCCTCATCCTGGAACTTCGCCTACTGCTGCTGCACCCGAGTCCGCGCCTTTGAAGGAGAAGCGGCGCGAGCGCGCCCGCAGCAGACCAAGGCGCGCGCCCGGTCCCACGGCCCTGGTGGACTTCCTACCGCGCGAAACACCGGGAACGCGCGCGCCTGCCGCCTCTGGAACCGGGGGGGGGGGCTGGTGAGGGGAAGAGTCGGGAGCGCAAGGCGGGGCCGCGGGCACCGTGGAACGAACGACGCAGGCCTCGAAGTCTGCGCGCCGCGGCCCGATCCCGCCCTACGAGTTTCCTATTCCAACACGCACACGCACGCAGAGATCCTCTCCCACCACCACCACCACCTGCCCCCCACCGCGGAACGCGCGCACGCGCTCCCCAGCGCCACACACAACAGCCGGGTCCGGGCTCGCGGGAGCGCGCTTCGGCCCCGCTACCCCTCCCCCTCCCCGCCGCCGCTATTCTTTTTCTTCTCCTTCGCCGCCGCCTCCTCCTCCACCCCGCCCGGTCTGAGGCAGCTCTTCTTCTTCACCAGCACCAGCACCCGCCCCACTCCAGCCCTCCCGTCCGCCACACGCCCGCCGCTCGGCTCTCCGCGTCCCCGCCAAGCGCCGCCTCACCCCGGCCCCTCTGCCGCCTCGCGCCGTCGCCACCTCAGGCCCCGCGTCTTTTTTCCCCTCACAGGTCCCTGGGCGCCATCTTACATTCAACCCGCCGCAACCAATCGGCGCCCGGGCTCGAGCTCGCGACAGCTCCGCCTCCAAGCCGCGCGAGAACTGCGCGCCGAGTAGACGCCCCTCGCCTTAAAGCGGACGACGGAGGGGACGGGAGGGGTAGGAAGGAGGGAGGGACCAGAAAGGGGGAAAGAGCGATGGGGGTGGAAGAGGGTGCCAGGGCAGGGCCCCAGGGCCGGATTTACGTATAAGATAAACAAGCTATAGCTTAGGGCCCCACTGTCTTGGGCCCCCCCAAAATATACTTCGTCTTAATTGCATTTCACTATTAATATACTTCTTCATTGTATTTCAGTTCAACAGTTACTTTGATAAAATACTGTACATATTTTGTTATGTGCAAATGGCTTGAGATACCTATTAGGTCCACAAATTACCATATAGCATATATTCAACACAAAAAACAGCAACAATTTGTTGTTGACAAAGGACAGCTGGACATATAAAGGGCCCCATTACCTTCAGTAGTGTTATGCTTAGGGCCTGGTCAGGGGGCCAAGGGGCAGGTAGTCTGGCTTGGCTGCCCTCTGCCTGCTCTTGCCCATCTCTAGTTCAAGGACCCACTTCAATCCTACAGCTCTTCCCCCCCCCAACCTGGGCCCCTCCAGAGGTTGTTAGATGCCAGTTTCCATCAGCTGCAGCCAGCAGGGCCAGTGGTTAGGGACAGTCCTGCATCATTTGGGGAGCCACAGGTTCCCCTTCCCTGGCATACTGTGCCCCCTTCCCCCAAAAGGTTAAACTCTGCTTCACCCCTACATAGGGCTCCTTTGTGACGCTGGCTCAGAAAAGCTTGCGGCACCAAGGAATTTAAGGACACTTACTCCTAGGGCAGATATGGCTGGGTCAACGTTCCAACAGCCAGACATATGGCTAATAGTCGCAGATTAATAAGAGTTGGTGTCCCACAACAAATGAGGAATCGTACACAACCTTACAGACTAATAATATTTTTCTCTAGTAAATATCCTAGCAAGAATAAGCAGTCCCTTCTACAACTGTATAAGCCATTACAGAACTTTTTTGTTAGACAGCACTGTCCCCGCACACCCCTCCATTGTAACCTGACATTTTTCTGCAGTATATTTTTGCATAGTTTCCAGTGCAAGTCCCGTGCTTCTGGGCAAGCCTGACAGAGTCTAGGAAGCTTTGAAAGTATTACAGGAATCATTCCTAAAAGAAAGAAACACTACCTAGGGCCAGGAAGAGTTGTTTAATAAAATATACAATGTTTTTATTCAAGAAGAAAGGTGCGAACTAACCTTGTAGGAAATTCTCAATTAATCACTCATCTTTATGTATTGTATTATAAAAGAACCTTATATAAAAGATCTAGATTTCCATAGCACACTGGTTCAGATAAAATCCCAAACTCATACACTGTTTTCATTTCATGAGTAGCAGGCAATATGCACATTTAGATTTGAAATACCATTCTGCAGAGCAGATTGTTATTCTTTTTCAGTTGAAATGAACTCCAATTTGGAGTGAAGGAAAAGCCAAGCAGCTATAGGCTTCTGTCTGCAGCTTAGGTAAAATGCTGTAATATCCAATCAGCAGCTTGCATAGTTGCACCCCTTTTGAAACTTTATAGCTACTGGTAGTTCAAAGAGGGAAAATCCTGCTATCACAAATTTAAAGCTGCCTAGCCATAGTTTGAAAACTCACAGTTTGAAGCTACAGAAGCATCCCTTTAATTTGAGGAAGAATAAGCCCCTAATTTTCAGCTAATACAAAGTTATAGATAAATCTTAGAAGAGTTCTCATGCTGAAGCAGCTGAAGAGTTCTCTAGGGCACAGGTCAGTAGAAGAGCTTTCAGAATAGCACAAAACTTTTACAGCTATTGAGAGATCGGATCATATAATAAAGGAGGCTAACACCTGCTCTGGAAACACTTTTGCAGACACGGAGTCTGTTCCAGGAATAAAGAATTCAGAGAATGATCAACACAGTGTTCCGCATCTTCCCAGCAAGTCCACGAAACATAGAGCCGCATCTCAAGCAATCATCACCATCCAAAAACTTTCCCTAGGCTTCAGCAAAGTTTCTCTTAAGAAATTCAGAGAAATAGCCCCAGCTTGGTTCACACAGAACTCCGCCCTTCCCAATGCATGTTAGCAATAGAAATAGTTTACAAGGAATCTTAATAGCAGTAATGCAGCTTGCTCATTTGAGATTTATGCAAATATGTGACATTCAGATGCACAAACTTAATTTGTATGTAATAATGTAAAATCTGTTCTGAATTCTCATTGCATTCAGTGGGACAGACAAGTGGATTCAGGATTGCAACATTAACTTGATTTCCATTTGTTCCCAATAGCCTTATTCAAGTGAAAAGGGATTAAGCAGGGGGAGACTGGCAAGCTAATAAATAATAATTGATCTCCAACAAAATCCCACAGCACAAAATGGAAATTAGAAAGCACATTCTTTTATCACAAGCACATTTCCTCTCCTTTCTTGCAGAGTAGTTATTTCACTATTGTTCCCCTTGAAAACAAAGGTAACTCACCTAGCAATATCTCTCAGATGGGCTAATTGAACATTTAAGCAGTTCCTGCTGTTAAATTATGCTGCCAGTGGCTACTGTCTCTATTATCTGAAATGACAACAGAAGCAGCTGTGGGCTCAGCAGACCAAACTGAGTCCACCTGAACTTGAAGCCAGTTCAACCAAAGGCTGAATATTTTAGTTTCACTGATACTATTCAGAAACATCACACAAGTTATGGCTGGAGAGAGGACTCTAACAATCACATGAAAGCAACCGTTCTCTCCCAAACCTACAGTAAAGCTACTCTCTCTTGAAGAGTATCACATTATTGACAAACCAAACCTAGCCAGCTCACTGGCCACACAGAGACCAGAGAAGTCAGTACAGAGAAATTAATAAACATGTCCAAGTTTGGTTTTTTGCTTAAAATGGGAAATGATTTAGCATCTGGATGCACATGGTCCCCCCCCCGTGAATGCTGGGAAGTGTAGTTTACCCCTCATAAAGGTACAATTCTCAGCACTCTTTTAAAAACTACCATTCCCAGGATCCTTTGGGGGAGCTCATGTGCTTTAAATGTAAGGTAAGTACATAGTTTGCTAGAAAAGTATCAATTATACCTTCTCTCCAGTATGGAGGAAAACCTGTATGGTGGTCTGGTCCATATCTGGGGACATATTTATACTACTACTGGCATTATATCTCTCCGTTTCTCCTCTCCTCTACAATGAGAATAAGAGGCCTACCTCATAGGGTTGTTGTGAGGTCACATTAAGTGTGTGCAGTTGGGTACTGCCGCTGACATAGCTGAAAACAAGAAACCAGCTCCCTAAAATACAAGCTGGCAATAGCCCATTATGTAGATCAGAGATGGCTCTGGTGAAAGTTCAGCTTTCCTGCGTGTGCCCTGCGGGACGATTGCCACGAGGCTTCCGGCAGGTGCTTCACCCAGGGCCAGCGCTGGAGGGAGAGGGCCCAGCCTGCCTCCATCTCTTATGGCCCGCACCCCAGGGACCAGGCCGGCTGTGCCAAGCCTGCAAAGGAAAAGCACGGGCTGCTTTAATATCCCCATGTGCTTGCTGACAACCTCCCACTCCACAGCACCAACAACCGGCCCTTAAGGTGGCACGGGCCAGCAGCAGCAGGTGACACAACTTCGGCTGCCATCACTCCAGCAGAGCGAAACGCCGCCGCTCGGCTTCCTCCGGCCAAGCTTCCTCGGCAGCCCCTGGCGCGCGGGTTTTGCTTTCGCGCTCTTTATTTTTTATTTTGCACCAGCAGCGACCTTGCTCAGCCAGCACCCGTCGCGCGTGGGTTGCTTGGTTGGTGCGGGGGGTGGGGGAGCGCACAGAGCGACCCGCGCGGCTTTCCGAGCCAACCCTCCTCCAGCCCACCTTAACAAGGGCCTAGGCTTGTTAACTTTGCGGCTAGACCTCGGTGTTTGTACACACTGCAGAAAATGTGCAGGACTTTAAAGGTGCAGCGACCCTCCCGCTTCGAGCCTTTCTTTTTGGGAGACGAGGCGGGCGAGTCACCCGGGGAAGAGGGAGCGAGCGATGGCCCGGGATCAGGCCTCTCCGAAGGGCCAAAGGTGAACCGAGGGAGGGAGGGAGAGAGGAGCCGGCCTCTGCGCAACCGATGTCGGATCCCTAAGCCTCGTGCGCAGCAGCGGCTCTTACGCGCGCGGACCCCGCGATGGTGCTGCCGGTGTCTTGCGCTTTGCTTCGTCCAAGCGCCGACCCTGTGGCTTGCTCCGGGCAAGGCGAGGGCGGAGGGCGGGGTGCGGAGAAGCAGTCGGCATTTCCCAGAAGCAGCAAGCGCCGCAATGGGTACTGCGAGCCAGACAGGCCTTGACAGCGGAGGGCGGGCTCGATTCGGGGCTTGGCGAGGAGGAGAGGGAGAAAGCCGGAATTGTGCAGCCGAAAGGGCACCGCGCGGCTGGACTGGGTTGCAAATCAGGCGCTTGAAGCGGTTGCCTTTTGCAGAGCCGGACAGACGCTGAAGGAGCTTTTCCTGCCTTTGTCATTGATAAAGGGCTTGCAGGGAGGTGGGGGCGGCCCTTACGGACACCAGGAATTGCTGGCATCCGTTTATCTAAAGAGACAATGGCGTGCACCTCCGGGGCTGAAGCCAAAGCGCTGCGTTAGCAGCACCAAAGTGCAAGTCTGGGTGGGCAGTGTGTATGGAGGCCCAGGCGTCAAGACTTGCTGATGCGGTCCAAAGGAAAGCAGAGCAACGCACCAGCTTGGCTGCAGGAATTGCCAACCCTCTTAGGGATTTGTGTAGGGTTTATTCCATAGGGGTTTCCCTCCCCCCCCTTCTCCAGAAGATGTCCCGCAAGGCAGAGGAGGTTTAGGATCAGAGTCTGCCTTCTCCTGGATGGGCTATCTTCCCAGGTTGACAGGCCCCCACCTACCCCTCACTTCCCACCTGGTTTAGCCAGCAAAGCTGTTTGCTGGTTGTGTCACAGGTGGGAGCTGAGTGCAGGGTAGGGATCCACTTCCTCCCCTCTGTCCCCCAATATTGCTTCTGCTACACCCCCCCAAACTGCTACACCCCCACCTCCCAACACAGATGGTATTCTGTCATCTTCCTTCTCTTCTATCAGTTCAGTTAATTTATCCATTTCTGCCTGTTTTGAATATTTTAATAGCCGCTCTCAGTCCGTGAGGATTTGTTGACATTTCCGTTTTCTAGCCCACATATTTTTTTACTAACAATTTTGAGTATCTAGATCTAAATCATGGGGGACAAGGCTGTACCTCCACAGTTGGGGGCAGTATGCCCCTGAATGCCAGATGCTGGGAATCACAAGTGGGTAGAATTCTGTTGCGTTCAGGCTGCTCAAAGGCCTCTCTGCTTGGCCACTGAGAACAGGATGGTGACTATGTGGAACCCTGGATGGATGGAGCAGGCTTGTCTTACGTCCTCAGTGTTGATTTTGTTTAATTTAACAAAATCAACACTGGGCCAAAACTCAAGGTTCTAAAGATAAAATGGAGAGTTGCAGGGGGAACTATCTGTGCCACCTGGCGCTCCTTATAGGGCTGCCATCTTTTGAAGAGCAAAAAATAGGACACTTTTGCAGACTTCTGCTTTTAATTATGGATCGCTGTGACACAACTCTCATTTTACATATCCATGAAAAAAGAGGATGTGTCCTGGAAAAAAGAGGGCATGTGGCCAACAAATATCCTCCCCTGTAAAAGCAGAGCTACGAGGTCAGACCTTGGTTGCCTTCTTTTACAAACACTATTGAAAACAACACTGGTTGAAAGAGTGGTCTGATTTAAAATACCGATGAGAAAGGCTCTCCCCCCCCCCATTGCCCATTTCTGATCCATTGTTACTGAAGTCCAAGGCAACTCTCAGATGGAGATAAAGTGCGGAAAGACTGCAAGGAGGGATGGGGGCTGGAAATAATCTCTGAAAGAGATGAGGACACTCTTTAAAAAATCATTCATACCTTTAGCCCCATCTAAGTCTGGGTGGTAGCCTCATCCTTAGTCCTAGACATACAACCCACCTAGAATCTTACTGTGGGTTGAGGAGGTGTGGAGAGGCCCAGAATCGGATGTGGCTCATCTGGCCATCAGGACTCTCTCCACGACATGCCCCCCTCTCCAAACACACCCCTCAGGTATGTGGCAACCACCAAGAAATTGAAGGGGAGCGGGGGAAATCATAATTCTAGTTTGCAGCCCCCCTTCAGAAGGGCAATAAATATTATTTGAACCTGCAGATTCAAATCAGCGTACATACACACACACAAGCACACAAACCTTGCATACAATAGCCAAGAACACGGGAAAACATAAAGAGGCTCCTCTTTTATTGATGTGATGGATCTGAAACCAGGATGCATGTTAAGGCAACTGTGCTGGCGCTGCATGCGACCATCACCCCCTGCCATGCAGGGGAAGAAAGGGGGAGGAACGTGACTCCTGAGCAACTTGGGGCAAGGTGAGAAACCGCCTGAAGAAGAAGCATCACACTTTCCCAGGATCCTCCTTCAGAGTCACCGTCCGGTTGAACACAAGCTGCGGGGGGAAAGCAAGCGACATTAGCAAGAGTCCTTTGCCAGCCAAGTTCTTCCTCCCATCACCCATTTTAGAGAGCGGCTTTTCTCTCAATAATCTGAACTTGAGGTCTTACAGCAGGGGTCCCCAGACTTACCCGGTTTTGGGCCGGTGCCCGCCGCGCCGATTGCCTGGAGGGCAGGGGAGTGCACACGCAGTGGGCCGGAGGGCGGGGGAGTGCGCGCCCATGCGCATGCGCACACACACTTACTGGCGCGCTTCCAGGTCGGAAAAATCGCCGAAAATTGTTTGTGCGCATGTGTATGGGCCTCCCCCCGACCCGGAAGTGCACCGGAAATTACCTCTTTTGGGTTGGGAGAGGCCCATACGCATGTGCACAAATGATTTTCGGCGCTTTTTTCCGATCTGGAAGTGCGCCGCCGCGCTGCGCGCCGTAAGAGCGGGCGGCGGGAGTCGTCGCGGGCCGGATTGGGAGGCCAATTGGGCCGCATCTGGCCCGCGGGCCGTAGTTTGGGGACCCTGTCTTACAGGAACCGTTAAGAGATAGAAGGAACCTCAAAGGCAGGTTCCGGGAACATTTGGCCTTCCGGACGTTGCTGAATGACTCCCATCAGCTGCAGCAACAGTGGCAACACGGTCGGGTGCAATGGGAGTTGTAGTTCAGCAACACCTGGAAAGTCAAAGGTTCCCTGTCAACACAGGGTCTCTACTGGTATATCATCCCTGGCAGGAGGCCCCATTCAACCTCTGGCTGAAAACCTCTATCAAAGGAGAGAGCCTGACATCTTCCAAAGCAGTCTGTTTCACCATCAACCGCTCATCCTGTCAAGAAGTTATCCCTTCTTGTGCAGCTGAATTTTCCTTTCCTTGCCATTTGAACTGGGGTGGGGTGGGGGGGTCGGAGGAGAGAAAAAACCCTTCCAGGTTTTTGCACCTTTTGGGAACTGACCTTTGCACCCGTGCTGTCAGGATCGACTGAGAAATAGCCAAGCCGTTCAAACTGGAATTTGGTAAAAGGCTTGGCTCCACACACAGACCTGTCCACCAGAGCCTCTTCAATCACAGAGAGGGAGTTCTGGAATGGGAGAGAGAACAGAGAGAGAAAGATGGAAAGGAGGGGGCAGAGAAGACTAAAACAAGGCAACAGAACTTCTCACAGATGGGCGGGCCAGAGAGTCTTTAGTTCTGATTAAAATATGCAACAGTACTTTACTCACCAAGGATACCCCACCCAAGGGCAAAGTGAAGTGATCACCTCAGGAAACGGGATCCACAGGGACAGCAGATCCGGCCTCCAAGGAACACACTACCTGCTGCTGCCACGGTGGCAGCAACGGCTGTGGTGTGATCCTTTTGAGACCAGATCTGCCACCTCCTTGGAAGCCCCCCACCATGCTGCCTCTACAGCAGCCTCTTCCTCCTGCCCTTGTTCCCGATGTAGATCTTCACTCAGCCCTTCTTCCCTGGCCCGGAATGGGGGGGGCGCCATTCTGCGGTTCGCCTCAGGTGCCAAAGTGCATTGGGCCGGCCCTGCTCCTCACGGGTGCAGCGCATGAACTCTTGTGGTTACCTGCCTTCACCAACTTTTGCATGGCTTGCTTGAGAGGAGATGCCCAGGTTGGCAGGCATCCGCACACTCCAATTCACTTATATACTTCCTACCAAATTGCACGGCCGCACGCAGAAGGTGCTGGCCTAGTAGCAGGAACCACCTTACAAAACTCCTTAGCAAGGTGTACATTGTTCGTACAAGGAGATGCTTCCCTGGCAGTTTCTTAGTGCCTTATATTAACCTTACCTTTTAATAATAAAAATGTCAACTTCTACTATTTTATGCCCTCTCGTTCCTCTCCTTTAATCTTGTCATATTATATAACGGAATGCGATGCCTTCTTGTTCTTGCAATTTTATCCTTTTCCATTTTTTTTAAAAAATGGAGTACCCCCTGCTTCTCAAGCATTTCCTTCTCCCAACATAGCTCCACCTCTTCCTCCTCCCTGTTTCTGTCCTCCCTAGTCCAAGGCATTAATAATAAAAAAAACACTCTTCTGGGTTCAGCACTCACAGGATTGACGTCGCTCAGGAAACCCTGTGGCACCTCTGCGGGATCTTCGGGGTTCTTGTGCAGGAACCTGCAAGCCAAAAAAAGAAAATAAAAAAAGGTTTATAGTCACATTGAGGATGAGGTTCAGCTGCCGGAACAAAAGACAAGAGGCTTCTGCTGCCCAGGCCAGCCAATGACACTCTCGTATCCTAAGCGTGGCTCTTCCAGATGCTCTCTGTAGGCCCTGGGGAACGAGCCAAGCTCAATGTTCCTTCTACCCACGGTGGAATGGAGAAAGCTGGGCAATGCAGACGGCCCGCCTCACAGAAGGTCCAGCCCATGTTCAATGAGCTCATCTCAGCCCTGACTTGGCAGGAAGCAACAGCAAAACCGTTATCTCGGGGAGAAACTCCTGTTTTGTAATGGGGCGGCTGATAAAGTTGATGTAAACTCCCCCATTAGTTACTAAGCTGATGGAGCGGAGACACTTTGCTTTAGGTCGGGAGGCAATTAGCCTTGCCGGGTTGGGTTTTCTCTGCCAAGATTAGTGTCTGAAGTCTTACTTTGCCAATCTATGGAGATCTGCACTGGTTTCCAGTTCATCTCCAGGTGCTTGTTTTAACTTTTAAAGCCCTGCATATATTTGGGCCCAGTGGCCTCCAAGACTGACTTACTTCCCTATGAATCTGAACATAAAGCATGAAACATGATGATCATCTTCAGAGGCCCTACATTGTGTGTGTGTGTGTGTGTGTGTGTGTGTGTTTTCCAGTAATAAGCTTCTTTCAGCTGTAGCATCTGGAACACCTCCCCCCTCCCTCCCCTGGAGACTTCTGAGGCACTGAGCTGAAGTCTTTCTGGTGCCAGATAGCTTTCTTTTTACCCAGGCTACCCAGAATTCCACGAGAATTCTGCAAGGTTTAAACCTGACTTTTACTCTGGCAGAGTACAGATTAGTGAATCTTGGTTCAATAAGGCTACGTCTATGCGTAGTTGCTTCGCTGCTCCCTTCACGCGACTGAGCAAACAACCAGGAATCCATAGTTAATTGCAGTCAGAACTGGGAAATGGTAGCTAATGTCTTCCAAGCAAGCTGGTATCTGAAGCCATGGTTTAAAATTGGCCTGTGGTTTCTGGCTTGTTCAGAAACCATGGTTTCCTAGTTTGAACGTAACAGGAAACTATGGTTAGCTATGGCTTCTTGGCTTATTTTGCTACCCCTGCAAATGGAGAAGCAAAGCAGCCGTGTACAGGTTCCTGAAGCTTAGTGCATAGTTCATCCAAACATGGCTGTCATCTCTGCTGTCTCTGTTTTTATGAGTTTTATAACTATTTTAGTTATTTGAACTGCTCTGAAAGAATGGTCCTTAGAGCAGCGTACAAATTCCCCAAGGAAACAAGTAAATAAATTGGAACAATATAATCAAGTTTCCCCAGAACCACCACCCCCTTTCCGGATATAGTTATGTTTGATTAAAACAGATGGCGTTTCAAGATAAACTCAAAAAGTGTTGGTACGTACTCTGTTTCCCCGAAAATAAGACGCTGTCTTTTATTTATTTTTCCTCAAGAAGACACAATATGGCTTATTTTCAGGGGATGTCTTATTTTTTAATTACATGTCCAGCCTCGCCTCTTCCTTGGCGCCCTCCAGAACTGTGCCTATCACTATGTCTTATTTTCGGGGTATGGCTTATATTGCGCAAATGCTTAGAAATCCTGCTACGGCTTTTTTTATGGGTATGTCTTATTTTTGGGGAAACAGGGTAGTACTGTCAACCCTCCTTTGATTACATAATACCACCATGCAATGCTTGAATATACAGGTGAAACTCGGAAAATTAGAATATCGTCGAAAAGTGCATTTAAAAGGTGAAACCAATATATGAGATAGATGCATGACATGCAAAGCAAGATATGCCAAGCCTTTATTTGTTGTAACTGTAATTATTTGTCATTAGGCGAGTCAATTATAAATGGAATGTAATTAATGAAATGTAATAGCGATGTTTATTTTTGTTTATTTTTGTATTATTGTAACTATTTGTTTTATTACTGTGGAATTTCCAAAAGAAAGCATTTGTAAAAATTAAAAGAAAAATAAAAAACAATAAGTTGCATTACTGAAATAAATGCACTTTTCGACGATATTCTAATTTTCCGAGTTTCACCTGTATAGCATCTGTGAGCTAAACCCAGGGGAGGAGAGAGACAAGATAAGGAAGTGGTTTTGACCCCTGTTGCTTATTCTTCTTCCCAGGATAAATAAGATCCAAGGTCAAGAGACGCATGGAGAGCCTTCTCAAACAACAGATTTGCAAAAGAGGGAGTGGTCCTAATACTCACAGTCGCTCATACTGTCGAACCTCACACACGAGAGGATTTGACACCCAGTGGATAAAGGCTTTGGGTTTCTCTGCTGCCTCCGACTTTGTACAGGTCACCTCTAACTCTTTCACACGTCCATTGGTGTCCTAGGCATGGATATGAAGGTCAGTTCCATGCAGCCACCCAGCCACTTTGCCATCATGCTTCGGGTATCTAGCTCCTTTCCCAAAACACTCCCTTGCAATGTGGAGCAGATTGCCTTCCTCATCTCTTCTGCTCAGTGCAGAGGAGAGGAATGAATTCGCCACGACCAGCTCACTTGCTCTTGCATGACCTCAAATCCATGGCTGTTATCTCCCTAAAAGTTCATTGCAGTTCCATTTAAGTGACTGGCTAGCTCATCTGGCCAGTTGCAGAGAAGTCAATAAATTATTTTCCAACTCATAATAGAGACATTTTGGTTGTTTCTTCATATCAAGAGAGCAGCCCAAAAGCTGATTCAGAGCTGATCTGGCACACATATAAGCTATTTCAACAGGACACAGAAGAAACTAGGAATTTACAAATATGAAACACTTCAAGACACTATTCATAAAAATCACAACCCAACAGGAACCAAAAGCAAAATTACCAGGCCACAAAAATATATCATGTTTGGACATACAGCACTTTCTTTCAAAAGCATGGGATGAGGTTGGGAAACTCCAATAAACAGACTTGGGCTCA
This sequence comes from Zootoca vivipara, assembly GCF_963506605.1. Lineage (NCBI taxonomy): Eukaryota > Metazoa > Chordata > Lepidosauria > Squamata > Lacertidae > Zootoca > Zootoca vivipara. Next base: position 20,550,553 of record NC_083277.1, on the reverse strand, counting down.
GCTGAATTTCATTTGGAAAAATGTAGAGGCCACCACAGAGAAGGCCCTGCTGTGCTCTTGCAGATAACACATCATAGTAGAAGAGTTTGGATTTGATACCCCGCTTTATCACAACCTGAAGGAGTCTCAAAGCGGCTAACAATCTCCTTTCCCTTCCTCCCCCACAACAGACACCCTGTGAGGTGGGTGGGGCTGAGAGACTTCAGAGAAGTGTGACTAGCCCAAGGTCACCCAACAGCTGCATGTGGAGGAGCGGGGAAGCGAACCTGGTTCCCCAGATTACGAATCCACTGCTCTTAACCACTACACCACACTAATACTGGTTTATGCAACTGCATAGGCACCAGAAAAATGGATTTCCCCCTCTTTTACTCCAATCTCAGGAATGAAATATTCAACTGGAACAGGATGTTGGGGCAGATGAGCTTAATCACACAGTGCCTGCAGCAACTTTGGGTAGTTCCAGCCTTAGCAAGAGAGATAAACTTAAGCTTCAGAAAACACTGTGGAGGAGAACCAGGGAACTGGTGTGTGTGTGTTTTCTACTACTGCAAGCAACCGCAAAGCTTATTTGATCAAAACACAGGTGTGAGATCTGTTGGGTTTTTTTATTTTATTTTAAAGAATTAGATTTCACCACTTGCAAAAGACAAAAACCACTAAGCAGGTAGAGAATTGGGAGAAGGACCTAGCAGAGCCACAGCTGGCTCAAGGGGTGTCCATCCAGAGCTGTAAGCATAGCTGCTGGAACAGTCCATGAGGATGATCTAAGCTGGGAGCCACAACCGATGCTTTCTTTTATGGGAAGTTCATGGGCCCTGATCTACAGGGATAGCTGCAGAGCTGCGGTAAGAGGGCTGTAAGGAGATGCCACGGCAGACTCACCTTAATTATGTTCTGGACAGCAATGACGTAGCCCGTGTGCCTCAAACCCACTGGCTGGCCAGGCGCCAGGCGCTTGTAACCTTTCTCTGGCACCTGGCGTGGAAGTGGAGACCAAACAAGGGGAATCAAATCACTTTAATCCGCTGGCACATGGATGTAAAAACGTTCTGTACTAAACTGCCAGTTCTTATGAGCCAGTTCTCCAGGGACCTGCAACATAGCTCCTCGTAGCTATTCTCACAGATCCCCATAATAATAATAATAATAATAATAACAACAACAATACTTTATTATTTATACCCTGCCCATCTGGTTGGGTTTTCTTAGCCATTCTGGGCAGCTCCCAACAGAATATTAAAAACACAATATCTGAAAAAGTGCATGCACACAAAAGCTCATACCAATGACAAACTTAGTTGGTCTCTAAGGTGCTACTGGAAGGATTTTTTTATTTTGTTTCAAAAAAACGATAGAACATCAAACATTAAAAACTGCCCTAAACAGGGCTGCCTTCAGATGCCTTCTAAAAGTCAGGTAGTTGTTTATTTCCTTGACATATGATGGGAGGGTGTTCCACTGGGTGGGTGCCGCTACCGAGAAGGCCCTCTGCCTGGTTCCCTGTAACCTCACTTCTCTCAGTGAGGGAACCACCAGAAGGCCCTCGGAGCTGGACCTCCATGTCCGGGCTGAACGATGGGGGTGGAGATGCTCCTTCAGAAGCATCTCTCCACAGGGCATGGCAGCCTTGGCCAGAACAGCGCAGCTAGCAATCAGCTGGGCACCTGAACTCTTGGCCCACAGCTCCAACGCTCTGTAGGGACAGATCCTGTCATAGCTCAGGATTCACCCATCACAGGAAGGGGGCAGAGTTAGGGCTCCTGCTGAAATCTGGCCAAGATGATGACCTGGTTAATATGCCTGCAGAATGTTGCCTGGTGTGGGCGGTCAGAGAACAGCCCTTAGTCCCAAGTGGGCATGGATATTCCAGGCAAAAAAGGCAAACAATTTGCTTCCGGTTGTTTAAGAGACAGTCAAATGAAGCTCAGACAGAAAACAAGAGGAGAGGGAAAGGTGTGCCCTTAGAAGATTGGCAGGGGGCGGGTTGGAATAAGCCTCATTATAATATGTTTGCACGACAAAACATACTTTTTAATAATATAACCATGTGTGTGTATACAGTGGTACCTCGACTTACAAACAACTTGACACCCGAATTTTTCGACTTACGAATGAAAAAAATGGCTGCACGCTTAAAAAATTTTTGAACATCCGAACGAAAACCATTGGCGGTTTTAGATGCGGTTTACTCGACTTACGAATTTTTAGATGCGGTTTCCTCGACTTACGAATTTTTTCCGAATATTTTCCCCCCAATGCATTCCTATGGGAAACCGCTTTTTTTAGACTTACGAACTTTTCGACCTACAAATGTGCATTTGGAACGGATTAAGTTTGTAAGTCGAGGTTCCACTGTACAAATACTCAGGAACATATTAGTGTATAACATTTATATTGGGCAGTGCAGTGATTTTTTTAATATTTTTTTTATCTCAAATGTAGTGTTATTAGGACAAGGAGCATCTTTCCAAGTAAGACAGGTGCCAATTACAAGCTGCCAATCTGTCCAAACACAGAGCAAAGGGCATGGATCTGGGGTTCAGCTCATCTACCACCAGGCCTAGTTTTGGCAGGAAAGCCAGCCTACATGAACAGGGCCCCTTTGGGTGCCAAAAGATGTTTTCTTGTGTGCATGGTTCTCATTTTTAAAACCTGCATTTTCAAAAGATCGTGCAGAGATGGTCCAGGCCAGTAGAAGTGGCCACAAGGTGGACTTCTAATACAAAGAGCCAATGACGGATTCAAAATACACTCTCCGAGTCAGAGGAGCCGGCGCTACAAAGAGAAGTGAATTAATCTGCAGTGCAGGCATGGCTGCCGTCCAGAGAATGCAAAAGCTACACAAAATTGCTGGGGGGGAAAGAAAAGGTGGAACGGCAAATGACAATGGTGACGGCCAAGACCACCAGGAACTATGGGCAACTTGAAGATACATACCCTAAAACACCCTCCCATACAGGGATCAGTGGAGACAGCAAAGTCCCTTTAAAATAAGAGAGAGCCTTTGTGCTGACCGGAACGCATTTTACAAACCCCGTTTTATAGCAAGGAAGAGATTATGCCAGACATCCCCAAACTTTGGCCCTCCAGATGTTTTGGACTACAATTCCCATCTTCCCCGACCACTGGTCCTGTTAGCTAAGGGATCATGGGAGTTGTAGGCCAAAACATCTGGAGGGCCACAGTTTGGGGATGCCTGGATTATGCCTCATCCGGTCCAGAGTCCTACAGCAGGATGAAGTACACCCAGCTGGCAACTGGTTGAGGCGCCCACAATTTTTTCAGCACCCCATTTTGTGCCCCCAGCATCACAAATATCAGCTTTCTTCTCTTCCTCAATGCATTGCCTCTCCCTCCTTCCCTCCCCGCACCACCACCACCCACAGGCTCACCTCCCGGAAGTCACTCTGCTCAATATAGACGGTTGGCTGGAAGGGGACTTTGTGGAAACCTTTGGTCTCATCGGCGGGGAAATTGGGTACGTCGATTTCTAAGGCCTGTGAGGAAGAAAGGAAGGGTTGGTGCACACTCGCCGGGGGTGCTAAGAGAGGTCTAGATTTTACAGGTAGGTGGGCAAGGTGGCAAGCCGCCCAGCCCCCACGCTGCAAAGACCACAGGCTTACTTTGTGCGGTGCAGGAAAATTGACGATGGTCACGCACAGTGGTTCCAGCACAGCCATGACACGGGGCGCCTGTTCGTTCAGCACATCCCGCACACAGGCTTCCAGCATATGAGGCTCCATTGTGCACTGGGCGACTGTCACGCCCACCTGTCGAGAAGAGGTTGGAGTGAGCCAAGCAACAGGGAAAGGCCAACCCACTAGCTCCAAGCAAGGGGTGAAGGACATTTCCCCCCCCATCTCTCTCTCCAAGGGCTGAACTCCCTTTGGGGAAAGTGGTCCCCAGGGGAAATGGGGGGGCCTACACACTTGTGGTGGGAGGTGCCAAAATACGCACACCCCATCCACTCATCACAAACTTTCCTCTGCTTGGCTTCCACACAAAGACAGGGAACTGAAAAGAAAGGGATCTGATGACATGGGAATAAATCTCTTCTTGAATGATCAGCTCACTGAGCAGAGGAACGGCGGGGGGAAAGAGGCACGGCTTGGAGGGAGTGCGGGGCAGTCTCGATGAAGATGCCTGACAAGACAGATTAGGCCCACGGAGCAGGGATTCTTCATCCCGGCTCTAAGGGGAAGATAGCCGCCCTGTAGCTCAGTGGCAGGGCATCTGCTTTGCATTCAGAAGGTCCCGGGTTCAATCCCCAGCATCTCCCGAGCAGTGCTGGGAAAGACTCCCTGCCTGAAACCCTGGAGAGACGCCACCAATCAGGGCAGACAATACTGAGCTAGATGGACCAATGGCCCAACTCGGTTTAAGGCAGGCTCCTATGTTCCTATGCCAAGACCTAGGCTGTTTTCAGGGGCCACAATCCCAATCTCTCCAATGCCCATATAGCTCCAGGGAGATGGCACTTTCCCCCGCTGCCTCTGGAGGCAGCTTAGCAGGAATCCAAGAGGTTCTTTAGTCAGGTCCGCGTTGAAGCCATGTACAGTAAGGGGGGGGGGAAAGTATTTGTTCCCCTGCTAAATTTGCCCGTTTGTCCTCTGACGAAGAAATGACCAGAGTGGATCTGCAAAGAGGACAAAATACCTCCTTGAGATGTGTGCAAACCTGGTGGCCACCTACAAGAAACGCCTGACCTCTGTAATTGCCAACAAGGGTTTTGCCACCGAGTACTAAGTCGTCTTTTGCAAGGGGATCAAATACTTATTTCACTCATTATAACGCACATCAACCTCTTGACTTTTGTCTTCTGGATTTCTGTGGGCTTTCCTGCTGTTATTCTGTCTCTCACAGCTACAATAAACCTACCATTAAAATTATGGACTGGTCATTTCTTCGTCAGAGGGCAAACGGGCAAATTTAGCAGGGGATCAAATTCTCTTCCCCCCCTCACTGTAACTGAGAAGCATCTCCACAACAAGGGTGCTGGGAGTGCGTACTGCTGCTCACGCCATGCCCCAAAGGAAAAAGTGGTGCGTAAGCTCCATGACGCATAAGCAAAATCTGGAACAGGGCCTGAACTCTATACCCAGCACCCCATAGCATTTAGGCACCCACACTTTCCCCTTGGCCGAGCTGCAGCGAACCCCAAAGGACATGTCTTTACCCTGGCACAGAAGTTGTTGATTGCCTCTGCCGGGAACCCCCGGCGCCGCAGAGCTGTCAGCGTAAAGAGTCGTGGGTCATCCCAGTCCCTGGAATGGCAACGGCAGCAGTGAGTGGCAAGAGGCAAAAAGAAGCCTTGCTCCAAAACATACCTGCCCAGTCCCTTCCCAGCATGCTATGCACACATTCCCTCGTCCCCTGCAAAAACAAACAAACCTGGGACTACAGTACTGAAGTGAAAAAGGGCCTTGTGCAGCAACCAAGGGACTAAGGGCTGCTTGGGTGGGTGGGTTTGGAATATGCATGTGCTAGATCAGGGTTCCCCAAAATAAGGCCCGCAGGCTGAGGCTCATTAGAAACCCCGGGGATTCTTGCTAGCCGCTACCGCTGGCCGCTCTCACTGGCACGGCACGGCTGCCCACTTCCGCATCGGAAAGGCGCTGGAAATAGCTTGTGTGCATGTGCAAGCGTCATTTCCGGTGCACTTCCGGGCCGGAGGAACTATTTTTGGCGCCTTTCCAACCCGGAAGTGGCCTGGAAATCGCGTGTGTGCATGCGTATGGGCGCACGCACCCGCACGCTCCGGCCCGCTGCGCAATTGGTGCAGCGGGCACCAGCCCAAAGCTGGGTAAGTTTGGGGACCCCTCTGCTAGATTCTCTTATAAGCCACCTTGAGGATCCTTACATCAAAAGGTGGGATTATAGATCTTCTAAAATGTCTGAGGCCGCCAGAGGGAGAGGACGCAGTAGCAAAGCACCCCTCCATCCAGCTGAATTACTGCCTTCTTAGGTGGATGTGAAGGGCTTTGGTGTTCAGAAAGCCCTCCAGGTGTTCTTGGACTGCTATTCCCACCAGCCTCAGCAAACACGGCTAAATGGCAAGGGATTATGGGAGCTGTAGTCCAACAACGTCTGGAGGCACCTGGAAGGGAGTGCTGCTCATATTACAAAAGCCCTTTCCGCTGTTCGAACAAAACTTCACAGGCTGAGGCACTGGGCCATCCAAGGAGGGACGTGAACCCAGGGTTGTGGGGAGGGGCAGCATTAAGGGCTGGGAACAACCTTGGGGATGGATCAGAGATTTTGCCCAGAAATAGGTAAAAAAAAACCTCATTCAGGGTATCTTGCAAGTGGATTATTCCATAAAATTACTTGGGAGCCTCATGTTCCTGTTATGGACCTGAGGCCGATTATATTTCGTGAAGTACCTTGGCAGTGGTGCTTTGCCCTGAAAGGGGGCATACAAATACTTCAAATAATAATAGTTTAAAAAATTCAAACCCTGTCCCTCACCTGACAGCCCCTGAATCTACCAGGCGAATGATCTTGCGTTTGGAGACCACTGTGTAGAGGAGATTGAGGCGCCCGTATTCCCACTGCACGGGGCAGTAGACATCCAGGGCGTTGCACAGCCAGAAATAGGAGGAGCGTCTGCCGAGAGAAGAGAGAGAAGCAGCTATCAGAGCAGCAATGGGGAACCTTTCTCTGGTCCGGGGGCTACATTCTGTGCTGGGCAACCTGGCGAGGGCCGCGTGGTGGATGGGGTCGGAGACAAAACTGGTCACAGGAACATCTGGAACATTTTGCCTTCATACAATAGTCTGTTTTCTACACTGTCACACAGCTTTCCCTATCCTCCTTACATGCCGCCAAGAGGTTCTATTCGAGTTCAACAAGGCTTGCGTTTGGCTTCTCTAACTTAAGCCCATTAGATCTAGTTTTCTCCTTTGCCATGAGGACTAGAAGCTTGCGGTCCACTAGAGGTAAAGCCAGAATCCTCAGGATAGGATACCCAAGTGGCAGATTCTGCCCCTGTACAGATGAGGAGTCTACACATCCATAGAAATCCAAGCCTTCTAAACCTGGGGTTCTATTTCTCCTCATAGGATAAGGGATTCCGCTATATGCCTGTGGTTGCTCCCCACAACAGGAGAGCGTCGCAGCCATTTCCCAATCGAGCAAGGAGCTCTGTGCCTCTCACCTGGCCTGGAACTCTTTGGTACAGAGCGAGTGAGTGATGTTCTCTATGGAGTCGCAGAGGCAGTGTGTGTAGTCGTAAGTGGGATAGATGCACCTGGAACCCAAGGTACAGCCGTGAGGTCAAGACCTCCAGAACCAGAACCAGCCCACCTCTATGCAGCTCAACTCTTCCCCCCCATCCTACCCAGCCATCAACCCCTCCCTCAAAATGCTCTTGCAGATCCACCGTCCTACCATGGCGTGTGCCCTTGCTTTTAAGTCTGCTTGGGGGAAAAGCCAGCCTTCCCACCTGAGGAGAGCAAGGGTCGACTGTGGCCAAGGGGATGGCATCCTGCTCAAATTCAGAAGCACTCTCCCTCCCCCCCTCCCCAAATCCGAGAGCCCCAGCATTATTATTTATTACTTGTACCCTGCCCATCTGGCTGGGTTTCCCCAGCCACTCTGGGCGGCTTCCAACAAAAATTGAAATTATTATTTTATTATTATTTAATTTATCTCTTTGACATCTGATGGGAGGGCGTTCCACAGGGCGGGCGCCACTACCGAGAAGGCCCTCTGCCTGGTTCCCTGTAGTTTTGCTTCTCGCAGTGAGGGAACTGCCAGAAGGCCCTCGGCGCTGGACCTCAGTGTCCGGGCAGAACAATGGGGGTGGAGACGCTCCTTCATGTATACTGGGCCGAGGCCATTTAGGACTTTAAAGGTCAACACCAACACTTTGAATTGTGCTCGGAAACGTACTGGGAGCTTCTGAGCCATAGTTGCCAAAAATGTTTATTGGATTTGTGAGCCGCCATTTTTCCAATGCCCCTGAGGTGGTTTGTAAGTTTTAAACAGCAAAACAGACACACGATATGAAACGTAAAAGGGACAAGAGTCCCATGGGGGCAACTGGGAGCCGATGGAATGGGGGCACCCTTGGCCTGGCCTCCCTCGCTTCCACCTTCCCTCAGAGCACGCAGGTCTTTAGCAGGCCCAGGGAAGGTTCTCGCCGCAATGGTTCTCCTCAGGCCATGGATGGTTCTGTCAGGGCCTGGTGGTCCATGTGCCTAGTCTCCCTCACTTCCATTTCCCTTCAGGGCATGCAGGGCTTTCTTAAGAAAGCCCTGTGGCACAGCCATCCATCCCAACAGAAAATGTGGGCCAGAAACACCTTGCTTTGCCTAACCCGTCTCTGCACCATCAACCCCAAGCGAGATGTTCCACAGGGTTTCCACCCAACCCAACCCTCCATTACTCGCACCAGACACCCCCCGTCTTGCGTACCACTTGTCCCCGGTGCGGTGATGTGGGGTGTATTTGATGCGGTAGGCAACGGGGTCCATCTTCCCGTCTTCCATCACCAGCTTCATGCGCAGCGTGGCCTCGCCCTCCGCAAACTTCCCCTTGCGCATGTCCTGCAGAGGAGGAACCCATGCTGGAGCTTTGAGCCAGTCAGATGTGGAAGCTCACCGCGAGGTTAAAAAATGGCAGCTTCTGCTGCCTCAGTTTCTGCCCCGGCAGGAGCAGCCTTCTAGTTGTTCTGCTCTGCAGGCAGACACATGTATATACTGTGCACAAAGGCTGCTCCCCAAAATGCCAATGAAGCCCAAGGAATGCAATCAGAGCAACATATTTTTAAAAAAATTATTTTACAAAATCCTGCTTCCAAGATTCGGTTGTTTCAATGAGTTTTTGACCAGTAATGAAAGGAAATAAACTGAGTTGAAGGGCCCATATAGAGGTAGTCAACCTCCAGATATCTGTTGGACTACAACTCCCATCATGCCCAACCATGGGCCACACTGGCTAAAGCTGATGGGAGTTGTAGCACCATGTTGGCTACCCCCAAATTAGGACAAAGGACAATAGCCATCTAAGGAGGGCAGGGAGAGAGGTGTACAAAATAAGGACTTTGATTGCTGGACGCACACCTGTATAATTACTACAGGCATAACCATGAGGGCTAGAAACTTGTTGTAGTGGTTGTTTTTTAAAAACCCCAAAAAGACAAGGCCGAGAATGCTGAATTCTCTAGCAGGGGAAGCCACCCTAGATTGCGCACATGAAATGGGAGTACCTCAAAAAGCAGGAGCGATTCCTCGACCGGTCGGTCTCGCCATGGAGAAGGGGGTGGATTATGTCCCTTGATTTCTTCCACCTTCTGGTGGCAAACGTAAGCATGGCCCCTGACGGAGGGAAAGGACACAACCCGTCACAAGGGAAGGAAGAATGCACCTGTCAGATGTTATTTTAAACCCTTTCCCCCATGTTCTTTTTTTATATAATTACGTTATTTACAACACAGTCCACAACAACTCATACATACAAACAAACAAACCCACCACCATTGACAATTTAATTATCAAAATTAACTTCTATCCCCTTACACAAAGAAAACATGACATAAAAATAAAAGACTTCCTTTATCCTGTAAATGGCCTCCTTATTTACTTCTTGTATACTGTTTCTTTTATATGTGATCATTACAACTTTTTCTAATTATGACTTAAAAAACCTCAAAGTCTCCTGTAGAAATTAATTGAAACAAGTCCAGGTGTATATTTTGGGGCACTGTTTGGTAAAGTACTCTCTGCATTTCCCCCATTCTTTTTGAAATTGTTGTCTGGGTTGTCCCCTAATTGTCTCTGTTAATCTGGCCAATTCAGTACAATCTAGTAATCTATCCTGCCATTCCTTTTTTGTTGGCACAAATTCTTTTTTCCAATTTCTGGCAATTAAGGTCCTCGCTGCACCTGTGGCATAAAGGAATATTTTCCGATCTTCTTTATTCCTGTTATTCCTAATAGGAAAGCTTTCACAAAGTTATATTTAAACATTTTTTAAAAGTTCATTATATACTAAATCCTAGAAGCTTTTGGTTTTTTTCACAGCTCCACCAGATATGTATAAATGTCCCTTCCGCTTTATCACACCTCCAACACAGGTTAGCTTTTGTTTTATACATTTTAGCTATTTCCTCCTTTTCATCATCTACCCTCCTCACCTCCAGATGAGATCCACTGCCCAGGTGTACAGCTGGTCAAAGTAGTCGGAGGCGTGCGTCACCGCACAGGGGGTGTACCCTGGGGAAAATAAGGCTAGGTCATAAGAAAGTGTGCACCCTTCATGCCGTCATTGGCCCAGTCCCCACCGCTCCCCTCAAGCCCACATCTTAGGGCAACAAATCCCCGAAACCCACGCTCAGACATCAGGTCGGTCACTGTGAGAACAGGATGCTGGACTAGATGGGGCCACTGACTGCCTGATCCAGCTGTCTCCTCTCGTATAACAAGGTGTTGCTAGTCCTAAAAGCTTCATGTAAACAAGCCATCCGTAAGGGCAGAAACCCCCAAACTGCGGCCCTCCAGATGTTTTGGCCTACAACTCCCATGATCCCTAGCTAACAGGACCAGTGGTCGGGGAAGATGGGAATTGTAGTCCAAAACATCTGGAGGGCCAAAGTTTGGGGATGCCTGCGTAAGGGCCTCATTGTTGCACTTGAGCTTCTCACCGTGGTGCAAATTGGACTAACCAATTTGGTTGTTTTTTCTGTGGTTACCAGCACCATTTTTTTCTAGAATAGTTGTAAGGGGTTGGGCTTACAGGGAACAGCCACCCCTCATCAAATCCAGCTCTTCGAACGGCTCTGACAACAGCAGAGGGGCAGGAGACAGGAAGGAGGAAGTGAGCGGAGCGGGGCCGGGCTCAGGCAGCATCCAAGAGCACTACCTGCAGCCTGTGATACCAGCAAGGGAGGAGGGGCCAGCAGGGGTTTCTAGCGGGGAAACATCAGAGGGGCGTCCTTTCAAATTCACCCCGGAACTGAGGCGATCAGCGGCTCGCAAATGCAGGGGGCGGAGATTTGGGGGTCCCAAAACTACTCTGCTGGGGGAGGAGCCGAAAAGTGCCATTGGGAAAATCTGAGCCGAAAAGTGCCATTGGGAGAATCTGATGATACTGAGTAGACATGTTTTCATGAAGCTCTTGCACTGTAAATAATATCCACAATAAAAGTCTTAAAGACAAGGTGGTTTGGAGCAGGCATCCCCAAACTGCGGCCCTCCAGATGTTTTGGCCTACAATTCCCATGATCCCTAGCTAACAGGACCAGTGGTCAGGGATGATGGGAATTGTAGTCCAAAACATCTGGAGGGCCGAAGTTTGGGGATGCCTGGTTTGGAGTGTCGCTGCTCGAGGGTAGCCAGCAACTCCCCTGACAATAATAATAATAATAATAATAATAATAATAATAATAATAATAATAATAATAATAATATTGGACAGTGTTCTCGAAGCTACGAACATGAGTTTGACCAAACTGCGGGAGGCAGTGCAAGACAGGATTGCCTGGTGTGCTATCTTCCATGGGGTCATGAAGAGTTGGACACGACTAAACGACCCAACAACAACAATATGTTATTTATACACCACCCATCTGGCTGGGTTTCCCCAGCCAATCTAGGCGGCTTCCAACAAAAGAGAAGAGAAGCTGCTGGCTAAAAGTGTGGCACTTATTGTAACAACTTCATGGGGAGTACCAACATCTGTTTCTCTAGAAGGAAAGCACTGGTGTTAACCTACCACGGGGTCCACAAAGCCAACAGCCTCCCCACCCCACCCCCTGGCCCATCCAGAGACAGAGCTCTCTTTCGCCCAGGCAACATTTCCATATTTTGTAGCACAAGATGCACATACCTAACCATTCCACTATGTCCCGGATGGCCGTGAAGTACTTCTCCTCCTCCTTTTCAGGATTTGTATCGTCATAGCGCAAAAAACAAATCCCACCATTTGCCTGGTTGTAGGGAAGAGAAATTAAGCAGCACAATTAAGCCACCCACGAGTTCAGCAAGATGTCAACTTGGTAAAGTTAAAGGACCCCTGACAGTTACGTCCAGTCACAACGACTCTGGGGTTGCGGCGCTCATCTGGCTTTACTGGCCGAGGGAGCCAGTGTTTGTCCACAGACAGTTTTTCCGGGTCATGTGGCCAGCATGACTAAGCCACTTCTGGCAAAACCAGAGCAGCGCACGGAAACGTTGTTTGCCTTCCCGCCGGAGCAGTACCTATTTATCTACTTGCACCTTGACGTGCTTTCGAACTGCTAGGTTGGCAGGAGCAGGCACCGAACAACGGGAGCTCACCCTGTCGCGGGGATTTGAACCGCCGACCTTCCGATCGGCAAGCCCTAGGCTCTGTGGTTTGGAGCACAGCGCCACCCGTGTTACCTAAAAGTAATTCTGTTTGTCATTCCCCTCCCTCCCCTCTTCCTACAAATCCCTTTAAATCAGGCATCCCCAAACTGTGGCCCTCCAGATGTTTTGGCCTACAACTCCCATGATCCCTAGCTAACAGGACCAATGGTCAGGGATGATGGGAATTGTAGTCCAAAACATCTGGAGGGCCGAAGTTTGGGGATGCCTGCTTTAAATTATAATAATTACTGATACAAAATATATTTTCCTTATGGCAGCCAATTTAAGCAATGCATGTTGCTATATATAATTTCATATCTGTAATAAAGCTGATATATATACACTTCGACGCAACTTGGTCTATATATTCGGAAATGTTTATCTGAGTGTTCACTGTTTTTTTAATTTTTAGTTTTCATTTTATGTAATAGTTGCATGTGATATGCTTTAATGTGAACAAAGATATAGCTCAGCTCAAACGTGTTAAAACAGTTTAAAGATGAAAAAGAAGAAAAATGATGTTACCTCAACAAATAAATAAATAAATAGAATTGACATGTTCCAATTTGAAACTTCAATTTAACGTGTAGAGAGTACATTGCACACTAACGATGTATAAAATGCTGAAGCAAATTAATAAATGCCTGCTTTCAAACAATAATCCAACTGTTATGTCTTCTGGCTTATTCATCTATCATATGTCCTATGAGCCACTTTGGGGCCTATCTTTTTTTGAAAAATGACACACACATCGCCAGATGAAGATGAGGCTATCCCTCCCCCCACTAACTATCGTCTTCCACCCCAACCCCAGTTCAGCAAAACGCTGAGTTTGCAGCAGGGCAGGGTGTGGAAAAGTGCCCAGTCTCTCACCTTGGCAAAGCCGAAGTTAAAATTGATGGCTTTGGCGTGGCCAATGTGCAGGATGCCATTGGGCTCTGGAGGGAACCGAGTGCGCACCTGTGACAGAAGACATTTTCAACACGGTTAACTCACATCTCCTTGGATGCGCCCCCCCCAACCCTAAAAGACACGCCACACCTAGCCACACCCAAATGCCAGGGTAGCCCCCCCCCCCGGATCATAAGCTATGACAAAAATGTAGGTAAAACGGGAAAGGGAAAGGACCCCTGGATGGTTAAGTCCAGTCAAAGGTGACTATGGGGTTGCGGCACTCGTCTTGCTTTCATGCTGAGGGAGCCAGCGTTTGTCCACAGACAGCTTTCTGGATCATGTGGCCAACATGACTAAACCGCTACTGGCGCATAGAAAACCGTGACGAGTGCCAGAGCACACGGAAACACCGTGTACCTTCCCGCCGCAGCGGTACCTATTTATCTACTTGCACTGGCGTGCTTTCGAACTGCTAGGTTGGCAGGAGCTGGGACAGAGCAACGGGAGCTCACCCCGTCTTGGGGATTTGAACCGCTAACCTTCCGATCAACAAGCCCAAGAGGCTCGGTGGTTTAGACCACAGCGGACCCTGCAGGAGTCTGCAGCAACATCCAGCTCACTAAGCAACCATGGCTGTGTCCTCTTTTCTTATACTTGACATCACATATATGCTAAAGGCAGGAGGGGAGAAAATTTGGCTGTCTACGAGGCCTCATATGCACGGCTTCTGGTCCCTCTCCCTCTCCTTATGCACAGTACATCCTTAGGGATTAAGGACATGGAAAACAGCAGCTTCACCACTAAGGAAGTGAGGACCAGGAAAACAGAGATTGCAGTTTCTCAAAAACTTTTGCAAAGGCGAACCCTTGTTCACCTGCCCATGATTGGCATCAGATCTATTCTTCCAATGGAAACAGTTGCTGGGCAGGAGAGAGTAAATCTGGCACCTGGAAAATGCCGAGTTTTTGCTCCCATGCACAGACACCCTTGTCCTAAAGCCTGCTAGAGTCATGCATCTGTTGCATCTCACTGCTTCCCCAAATCTCGGTTTTGCTGTAGCAGGAGCTCGGGGGGCACAGGGTTTCAAAGGGAGTGAGAGATGCAAGTTACAGGGGCCAGCTGCTCCGTGAACCCAGCCTCCCAAAGGAAGAAGGATGGAAGATCTCCACCACCCCAGAGCACCTGTCCGCCTGTTATCTCCAGGTGCTGCTTCAGCAAGTTCATGGTGTTGGGTGTGACAACGTAGCCTTCCGTTTTGTAGTTCTCACCTGGAAAGGTACAAGGGACATGATCAGCACACGGTATGCAAATCAGCGAACGGCAGGCAGTGGCGGTTAGAGTAGTCTTCTGCATTAAAATCTAATCTCTATGCCCAGAAGGAACAAAAAAAACGACGACACGACACCAGTCACAGAACCGGGATAATTTTGCATTCAAGTTTCTTCATTGTCATTCTTTAGTTGATCATTTGCCCAGGTTTGTGGGGCTTAGTAATGTGGGGGTTGTGGCTTCATAAGCGACCTTCCCTACGTACCACCCCCAAACGCACTCGTATTTTTGGGCAGAGTCAGGTGCTGTTGGGTGCCACCTGGTGTCAAGTGGAGCAAACTCCACCTACAAGAGATAAGCCACCGAAAGCCTAAATATAAGCAGTGTCACCATCAGAGCAGGACTTGGAAGCAGGGGTCCGGGTCCAGGTCCACACTCAAAAGCACAAGCAAGGCCACAGCAATTTTGCCCCAAAGCAGATTGTGCTATGGTGCAGTTTTTCTGCTGTTTTGTTTTAAATTCTGTGGCGATTTAGCTTCTATATATAATAATAATAATAATAATAATTTTATTTATACCCCGCCCTTCCCAGTCAAAACCGGGCTCAGGGCGGCTAACACCAATAAAATTACAATAAAACATAAAAAGCAATTAATTAAAATACAGATTAAAATACAATTTTAAAATTTAAAATGCAGCCTCATTTTAAGTAGTCCATAAATCCAAACCATGAGGGAGGAAAAACACAGGGGTAAGACTAAGTCCAGCCCAAAGGCCAGGTGGAACAGCTGTCTTGCAGGCCCTGCGGAAAGATGACAAATCCCTCAGTGCCCTGGTCTCCTGTGAAAGAGCGTTCCACCAAGTTGGGGCCAATACTGAAAAGGCCCTGGCCCTAGTACAATATCTGTACGCCTGTAGACACGTATTAAAGTTTTTATTGGGGGGATGGGACGTTTCCGTTACATCAAAGATAAAACAGCAACCCCATACTGACCAACACTATACAATTTTGTTTTCATCTGTCTTTATAGGCCCACCACAGCCTACAATGATAACATCCACGGATTTGTACAGTAAGCTGCCTTGAGTTCTGTCTTGCCATGGAAATGCAGGGTGCAAATATACCCCAATATATAAATAAAATGTCTCCTAAACCCACAGGCAGGGTCCTGGTGTGCCATTTCCCATAACCATACGCGTGAGCACAGCACAACTGGATACTGGCCCTCCCGGCACCAATCACCCCTTTCCTTGACATCAGGCAATATCTGTGGTTTCCACAGGCCCTGGAATATCAGGAAGCTCATCGGTGAAGGTGAGAACCTGGCTGGAGAGAGACACGACCTTCACGGCAGCTTACCTGGCTTATGGAATTTAAGCGCTTCGCCCCTCAGCTGCTCCATAAGAGATTTCGTCTCTTGGCCTGCATCGCCTGGAGGGAAAGCAGTTGAGGTCAGGATTCTACCACTGCAGAAGCCAGGGACGCAAGAAACAGATCTGCCAAAGCAGCAACTGGGATAACTTCCTTCCCTTGCAATCTTTTAGCATCAGGTTCAATCCCTGCCATCTCCCCATACGGCTAGCAGTCTCCTGCCTGAAATTCTGAGCTGCCAGTCCGTGTAGACAATGCTAAGTTGGACAGACCAATGGTCTGGTTCGGTATAAGGCAGCTTCCTATGCCTTTCCTCTCCTCCCGTTGGAAACTCCTCCAGGCAGGGCTTCTCTCTCTTGTTGCTTATCACTCGGCCACATACCTTAACTCAGTCTTTCCCAACTTTGGGTCTCCAGCTGTTTTTGGACTACAACTCCCATCATCCCTCGCTAGAAAAGGCACTGGTTAGGGATGATGGGAATTGTAGTCCAAAAACAGCTGGAGACCCAAGGTTAGGAAACACTGCCTTAACTAACACTAATACTGTAGAACAAAGAGCCAGAATTCATAGTGGGGGAGGGAGACAGGCAGAAGTAAAAGGAAGGCCTTTGTCGTAGCCCTTGTTTCCAGCTGTATTACGTGCTACAGCCTGAAGGACTCACATCAGAGGTCATGTGGTGCAGCAAGCTCCCTAATGCAGGTCTGGGTCTGCTTCGTGCCTACGTTGATCTCCCTACACAGGAATGTAGGAAGCTGCCTTGGACAAAGGCCACTGGTCCATCTAGCTCAGTACTGACTATACTGCCTGGTAGAGCATCTCCCTTTCCAAGCCCGACCTGGAGAAAGTCATGGACCGAACCTGGAAAATTCTGCATGCATAGCATATGCTCTACCACTGAGATACTGTCCTTCCTATATATAAACCTTGGGAAATATATAATAATAATAATAATAATAATAATAATAATAATAATAATTTATACCCTGCCCATCTGGCTGGGTTTCCCCAGCCACTCTGGGTGGCTTCCAACAGAAAAATAAAACACAATAATCTATTAAACATTAAAAGCCTCCCTGAACAGGGCTTCCTTCAGATGTCTTCTAAATGTCTGGTAGTTGTTTTCCTCTTTGACATCTGTTGGGAGGGCGTTCCACAGGGCAGGCGCCACCACCGAGAAGGCCCTCTGCCTAGTTCCCTGCAACTTGGCTTCTCGCAACAAGGGAACCGCCAGAAGGCCCTCGGTGCTGGACCTCAGCGTCCGGGCAGAATGATGGAGGTGGAGACGCTCCTTCAGGTATACTGGACCGAGGCCATTTAGGGCTTTAAAGGTCAGCACCAATACTTTGAATTGTGCTCACAACAGGAGCTCACAACAGGAGAAAGGCAGAGAAGAAAACCAAGTTTTGTCACCCACAGCTGCAGAAAGCCTTTGTAAGGCTGTAGTCACAATGAATTACTTCTTGAGAACACTAGAGGGCACACTAGATCTCTGCCAAAGCTCATCACATGAAGGTTAAGAACCACCCGCTGGATCAGCCCAGCGACCAGAGCATGAGCCACAAGAGCACGCTGCCCTCCTGTGATTTCCAGCAACTGGTACTCGGAAGCAAGCACAGCCATCATGGTTAGTAGCCACTGACAGCCCTGCTTTCCATGAAATTCTCTCGCCCTCTTTTAAAACCATCCAAGTCAATGGCCACCACTGGGGGAGCGAGTTCCATAGTGCACTGCGTGATTATGATGTTTTAAAAGCGACACAGCAAACACAATGAGAAGATACTCTTAGAATTTTGAAGTGTCAGGCATAGCTCTAGTGGCATTAGCCCAAACGTAGCAGAGTTTTCCTGCACAGAGCAGAAGCTAGTTGAGGTGGAAATGACTAGTCAGCTAGACGCAGAATAACTATTTACAGGATTTATTAAAAGAAAATAAAACCAGCAGAGTTTCTGCATACAAAGCAAAGCAAAATAAATCATCTCTGTCTCTCTCTCTCCAACCATACACAGCACTCCTACTCCTAACACCCAACAAGAAACAACTGTGCTAGCATTCCTAGATAACATAGTTCAGTGCTGGTCATTAACCAATCAGAGAGCTGTTTCCAGGTCAGGCAGACCTTGGCTTTCTGCCAAGAGTAAATTGACACTGCCTTGAGTTAATTGTATGAAGCAAGAATCTGTAAGTTTCCCATGAGAAAACCGAACAGATACTGCGGCCAGCAATCTACCCTCCCAGTCCTCTGTGTGCCCTTTCCTAAGAGAGGAGGGTGCTTGGGTCCGGGCAGAGCTGTGTGCTTGCCAGGAACAGGCAAACATCCAGAGCAGCTATGAGGCCTCCAAAACAAACACAAGGGAGAGCAGGTTCAGCCAAGGACTTACCGTTTTCCACCACTGCTGCCTTTCCCTTCTTGTCTGGCTCAGTGGCATGGGACTTCGGGGCCTGACAAAGCAACAAGGAAGAGCTGCTGAGTTTAACTGGACCTGGCCTTGAGGGCCTCCGTGGTGAAGAGGAGCCAAGGTTTTAAAGGCAGCCCTGCACACGGAAACCTAGCAGCCAAAGCTCTTCCTGGTGCAGAGACAAGCCATGGAAGAAGCTTTATCTGCTGCTCTTATCTTTTTTTCTTTTTCTTTTTAAAGGACTAGGGAAGGCTGGGGGGAAATGGCAGTGAAAGGAAGAGTGGGGAATTAAAGACGAGGAGGCCAATGTTTTCCTAAAAAAAACTTTGCCCTAGACCAGGCATCCCCAAACTGCACCACTCCAGATGATCCCTAGCTAACAGGACCAGTGGTCGGGGAAGATGTGAATTGTAGTCTAAAACATCTGGAGGGCCGAAGTTTGGGGATGCCTGCCCTGGACTCTCAACCTTTGCCCTAGAAAACCAAATCCCTATGTCGGACTACACAGAACTGGATAAGAAGACAGGGAGAATTCGAAACTGACGGGATTGTACTAAATTTGAGAAATATTTGGAAAACAATTGTAAGCAACAAATTACACTAGTAGGTTTGCAGGAATTTTTGTAAGGAGAATTGAATGAAATATTACAAGATAATTTAGGAAGATAAAAGTAAATTAATGGTTATTAAAGTAATAGTGATGTATGAAATACAAGAGGTTAAATTTTGGGGGGGAAATCTCTAGACGTGGTTAACGGAAGTCTAAGAAATATTGCATAAGATATGAATGATTGTTAAATGATATATGGAAATTATATGCAAAAATTTAATAAAAATATATATTTAGAAGAAAACCAAATTCCTACGTCAAGTGACAATTCTTTGCTCTCCCCGGCTTACTGCATACAATGGAAATCACAAGTTTGCATTGCTGCCTTATTCCCAGATTCAGAGACACGCAGGCCAAAATAAATGGGAAGAATCAACAAAGCATGCTTTTAAAGACTGGGAGGTGGTATGGGGCAGATGTTTCATTGGCCCCCAGACACCACTTCCTGTCCTGAGCATGGGTGCCACTACCTACGCACCCCGAGGGAGCAGAGGTTTCAAAGAAAGGCTCACACATCCCCACCCTTAATGGCTTGTGCCCGTATTAGACAAGGTTGGAGAGAACTTGTGTGGCCTCCAGATGTTGCTCTCATCAGCCTCAGGCGGCATGGCCAAGAGTCAGGGATGGTGGGAGTTGTAGTCAGCATCTGGGAGAGCCGATGGATTGGGAATTTTAGATGAATCCTCTGCGCTCTATTGCACACTGGAGTGGAAGCCACTAACACACGCAAGGAAGGAAGGAAGGAAGATAAACACCTTTGATTTCTTTTCCAGATCAGCTTCTGTCTTTGGGCCCAGCAAGTGGAGCACCTGCAGGAAAGGAAAATCACAAAAGGAAGGAATTCATAGGTTGCCGTGGGTTTGACCTGGCCCTCTAAGTTCCTTCTCTCGACCTCCCCTCCCCGGGGAAGAACTCTTCTTATGTCAGAGATGGGGAACCAGATACTGCTGGCCTCCAGCCCCCACTATCCCCAGTCAGCCTGGCCAATGGAGTTCAGTGACAGCTGGCCCAACACTGCCTTACAAAAAACACACCAGGCCACAGCAAGAGAGCAAATCCCACTGATCTGGCGTAAATGCCAGCGTGCCTCTGTAGGAACACAAAATTTAGTCTGGTGCTACAGCCTCCTTTCCCGATTCGAGCCTGCATAGGAGGATATGCAGTTGTGGTTCCACTGTGAATGCAGTGTTTCTGCTGGGCAAGGAAGTACCATATTCGGTAGAAAAAAACAGCATCCTGAGAATGCCAGGATTTTTATTTTTTGTTTAAGTTTCCAGCTACAAAAATAGACCTGGAGGGATGTGGGTGATGCTGATGAAGATCTCAGAAACCAAGGCAGTTGTCTTAGCACAGTGATGGCCAAACTTGGCCCTCCAGCTGTTTTGGGACTACAATCCCCATCATCCCTGACCACTGGTCCTGGTAGCTAGGGATGATGGGAGTTGTAGTCCCAAAACTGCTAGAGGGCCAAGGTTGGCCATCACTGTAGACTTAGCAGGAGTCCCAGTGTGCAAAGGGCACCTTGGCCCCTCCCAAAAATCTGAGAAACGGATATGCAATACAGGGGCATGCAAATGTAGTTACATAATATATACAGGCCACAGGGCAGCACTGCAGGAGAAATTTGCAGCGCCGAGTCTTGGTTATTGAACCTTTTTTTTTAAAACGTGTTTTTAATCCTACCCTTCTTCCAGGGAGCTTAGTGGTGCACAAGGTTCTCTCCACACCTCATATTATCTGCACAACCATCCTGCGATGTAGGTTAGGCTAAGATAGATCAACTGGCCCATTGGGCTTCACAGCCGATGGGGGATTTGAACCTAGATCTCCCCAGGGCTGACCCTTGGCACTTAGCCGCCTCTGCATCACCCTGGTTCTTTAAGGGGGAGGACCTGCTGATTCTGTTGCAACGACCCAGCCAATCCCCACCTGCCTTCTCCAAAATCCCTTGTCCAGATTTGCAGGGCCCCCCCCCTTGACATACCTGAAGGTCCACCTCGTTCTTAATGGTTTTGCCATCAGCCCACTTCAACTTGCTCCGCGCCTCCCCTGCAAAAGAGAAAGGAAATCAGAGCAGTCGTTGACAATCCGCTGAACTCTGGGCAGGACTCTGAAGCACAAGTCCAGGGCCCAATGGAGCTCCCCCCCCCCCGGCCCTGCTTGCAGGCTCCCCAGAGGCATCTGGCTGGCTATTGTGAGAGCAGGATCCTGGAATGATGCCCTAATCCGGCAGGGATATTCTGGTGTTCTTAGGGCAGTTGGGAAACATGGGTGGGAGATGGCTGTTGCCCCCATGCCCTGCTTGTGGCAAGAGGCATCTAGCTGGCCACTGTGGGACCAGGGTGATCAACTAGAGGGTCCTTTGGCCTGGCCCAGCAGGGCCCTTCATACATTAAGAACACAGGAAGCTGTCTTAATCGGACCATTGGTCCATCTTGCTCAGCGCTGTCTGCTTTCCCAAACCGGGGTCTCCATCTGTTTTTGGACTACAGTTCCCATCATCCCTGGCCCCTGGTCCTGCTAGCTAGGAATGATGGGAGTTGTAGTCCAAAAACAGCTGGAGACCCCAGTTTGGGAAAGCCTGGTGTGTACTGATTGGCAGCGGCTCTCCCGAATTTCAAGGCAGGGAAGCATCCTCAGCCCTACCCTACCTGGGGTGGATTTAACCCGAGACCTTCTGCGTGCAAGGATGATTTTCTACTACTGAGCTACAGCCCCTTCCAATACAGGTGAAACTCGGAAAATTAGAATATCGTGGAAAAGTGCATTTATTTCAGTAATGCAACTTTTTATTTTTTATTTCTTTTAATTTTTACAAATGCTTTCTTTTAGAAATTCCACAGTAATAAAACAAATATTTACAAAAATAAACAAAAATAAACATCGCTATTACACTTCATTAATTACATTCCATTTATAATTGACCCGCCTAACAACAAATAATTACAATTACAACAAATAAAGGCTTGACATATCTTTGCATGTCATGCATCTATCTCATATATTGGTTTCACCTTTTAAGTTGCATTACTGAAATAAAAGTTGGTCTTTAAGGTGCTGCTGGAAGGAATTTTTTATTTTGTTTCGACTACGTCAGAAACAATAGTTTCTGTAGGTACCTGTAAGTTGCGTTACTGAAATAAATGCACTTTTCCCACGATATTCTAATTTTCCGAGTTTCACCTGTATGTTCCTGTGTTCACGGTTAGCCCTATTGCGGAGTGCACTGCCTGAGTTTGCAAGGGAGCAGGCGGGTTTAAGAAGAAACGAGCAGAGTCTGGAAAAGCGCACAAGGCCAGGTTGCAGAATGAGCAGAGTGGCGTGCCAGCAGTAAGCGGGTGTCTCACAATGGGAACGTACTTGCAGGCTCCCCTGCCCGGCCTGTCACTCACCCATCAAAAGCCCCATGTTAAAGCGGTAACGCTCCGAAAGGAGCTGGGCTCTGTGTTTGCTGATGGAAGCTTCCACCTAGACAGGAAAAGATAAATTCTGATTTTAAAATGAGAGAGAGAAACTAGAGCCAGTTCAAGTGGCTTCCAGACGAAGCTAAATACAAGGCAATGAGGCGAGGTGGGGAAGGTCTTTCTTTTTTGCCGAACATCAGAGCCTCTTCCCTGCTAGACAGAGCCCCCCCCAAAAAACCCTCCCTGACACTGGAGGGATGTTACTGAGCCATTAGGACAACCTCCCACCTTTGGGCAAGGATGCTGCCTGGATATCTGAGTCTTCCTAAAAGCCCTGATCTTCTTTTGGCCGGGCAACTACCCAAGTGGATGTGCTTGGCAGGATTCTCTGTGATTCAGGCTTAAGCAATGTCACAGGCTTGGCAGGATTCTCTGTGATTCAGGCTTAAGCAATGTCACAGGCCTTGCACATGTCTCTCTTGATAAAAAAAAACAAAGACACACAGAGGCCTGGGTAGGCACCCTTTGCCCAGCTCCAAGTGTGGAAGATGGGCCCGGGATGGGGGCATGGTGCCACTTGCTGCCCCTACCAAGGGCTCACACTCACCGCCTCTTCGATCTGCTCTGGCGTCACAATCACGCCAACGCCACATTCCCTGGCAAAGTCTGCTGCATCAATGGGCGCCACAGGGTGGCTTTTGATGTACTCCAGAGCCGCTGCAGGCACAAAGAACGCAGGTGTATTATGAGAAGGAATGGCTGTGTGTTAAGAGTGGATAAAGTGGACTGGGGAGAGACCTGGGTTCAAATCCCCACTTAGCTCTAAAGCTCATCTGGTGTTCCTCTGCCAGTTAGTGTCTGTCAGCCTAACCAACCTCACAAGGTTGTTATGATGATAACATCAGGGTGGGGAGAGAGGAACCGCCAATATTCATCACCCCCGACTCCTTGGAGGGTGAGACTACAATTAAATCATAGGAACACGAGGATCACCTGGAAACAGAGGAATATTTTGCGCAATGTGGGGCTCGTACCAACATCCCTATGATTAAGACAAGTCTCATGCTCTACCAACTGAGCTACCCCCAATAAATCAACACATTAACAAATCAAAGGAAAGAGAAGTCCTTGGGAGGAACAAGCAGCAGCCCTGGCCCTGCAAGACAAGCCTTCTCAATGTAAGGCCTGCAGCAGCATTTTGCATTATACTCAGGATTCAGTTCCTTTAAAAAAAAGCTTTTTATTTACACTTTTCAAATTTATTCATTTCATTAGATTTACGACCATTTTAACATTTCAAAATTTGACTTCCTTCCCCCTCTTTCTGTGGTTCCTTAAATTTATTTTTTTAATATCTTCTGCATTTCCAAATTCATTTAAGCTGCTCATTGAATTATCTACTGTAAATATATACTCTCATAAAACTGCAGGTTATTACAATAACCCTGCTAATGTTTTTGTCTGTTTACAATTTATCTGAAAATATTCAGCAAACCATTTCCATTCTTTTCTGAAAAGTTTTTTATCTCGATTGCTTAATTCTTCCAGTAAGTTTCGCAGCGTGGGCTCAAGGAAGGATTTGTCCACAGGCAAGACTAGCTAGCAGCCTTGGCAGGTTCTTGTGCCAGGTTTCCCTGTGACAGTCTGTGTGAGCCACCCAGACTGTTTTACTAAGCCACTTTCAGAAGCCTCTGGCATGGGAGGACCAGGCCAAACGCTGCTATCTGCATGGAACACCCTGGGTTCAAGAGGCTGTTAGGATAGCCAGTGTGCTGGCCTCCAGATATTTGGGCGACCACTCCCACCATCCCTGACAATTGGCCACATTGAGTGGGGCTGGTAAGAACTATAGTCTGAAGCATCCAGAGGGCACCATTTTGACTACCCTAGGATTAAGCTGCAGGAGAAGAAAAGTACTGGTGGACTGTGAATTACATTGCCAGAGAACTTTATTGTTCCAGAAACTCAAACACAACCCTAATATACCGACAGCCAACAAGGTGCCTTCCCAATGTTTTGGACTACAACTCCCATTCATCCTTGCCAATGATCAGGAATGATGGGAGTTGGAGTCCACAACACACGGAAGGCAGCACGTCGGCGACCTTTGCCCCAATGCCTGGTTGCGCGTTCAGCGCAAGGCTTGGTGATTTAAGAGAGAGCCGTGTAATTAAAAGGGTGAAATTTGTGAAGGGGGCATCTTTGCCGTAGCCAGCATAAACCCTAAATGTGTACCGTTGAGCTGCAGGTCTGTAACGATCTTCTTGGTAGCGATATACTCCACAAGGAAGCCAAGGTGCTTTGGGTCCTTAAGCCTGGAGGCCACATTGTATAACAGGGTGCCAACTGTCTTGTCAGTAGCTGAGCCAAGGATTCCTCGAGCCTAAAAGGGAGAGAGGGGTCAACAGGAGAGTTAAAAGCTGGCCTGGTATAACAGCTGGTGTCCATCTAAATATGTTAAGAAGAGGTGACAGGAGAGGATACTGTAGAATGAGACACAGGAGCTCATAGGAAGCTGACTTCTACTGTCAGACCACTGAGGTCTATCTTGCTGAGTATTGTCTACACTAGCTGGCAGCAGCTCTCCATAGTTTCAGGCAGAAAACGTTCCCCATCCTCCCTTCAAGGGATTGAACTTGTGTAGATGCTCTGCCACTAAGCTATGACCCTTCTCTTCCCTGCTAACGTCTTGTGCAACAGCAGGACACCACCTCCCCCCTGCCCCATCCCAACTTAAGAGCCAGCATTACAGAACTGCTCTGGCTGCAGAGGGGAAGGTCCCAGCAACCAGCAGAGGGATTCTTATGTAACGCCCATGTCGTTTCATTGGGTTGCTGCACCGTTGTGTTTGGGTGTCTATGCACAAGGGATATCTATGCAACATGCAATTCCCAGCATGCTGTTGCATTACGACAGCCCCAAACGGATACGGCTTTGGTTCTTTAAACCCTGTGAAGAAACTCTTGCATCTCTCTGCAGCAATGTAGGTTCATCATGTGCATTTTTGGAACTGTCATTTAAACAGTCTTCTCTCCAATGACAGAAGAAATGGGTACACCCTGCTTTGTAAGTAGACACCAGCCAATCCCACCCCACTCCAATGATTTCATCCTGCTCAAGAAAAACAGGAAACAAGTGCAAAAATCAGCTGACTTCTTGCTCTCGCCTTTATTCTCAAGGAGCTCCTCTCAGCACCAGCAGGACTTTCACTTTCAGCTTCTTGGAAATCGCTGCAGAAGAACAGGGCTGATGTTGCCTGAAAAGTCACTAGTTGCAATGTGATAAGCTAGAATATGTCAGAAACATTTCCACCAACCTTACTTTTATCGCATAAATGTGGAAGCATATGCTGCCCTTAACAGTAAATCTGGATGCACACCTGCTTTTTAGTCCTCCTCCCGAAACTGAATTAAGCCCAAGTACATATAGCTCCCCTTCTCTCTCCTTCCCATGTCACCACAAACTGCAAGCTATGCTACAAGCAAATGAAATGTATCCTTCACGTAGCAGCTGGAAAAACTCATAGTAACTTGATCATCTGAAACAACAACTGAAATTGGTTTATTTGAAGCATTTCTACCTCTTTCCTCAGCCAAAAAAAGTCCCAGAGTGGCTTATGTAGGGCCAATAAAAACAAGACAGTTCATTAAATGGGGCAGAAACGGAACCACAGCTAGAATTTGAGTCCAGCCTACAACAGTAACCAAGTCAGAGGACTTACAAGAGGCTCCTCAGAAGTTATCTGTGCTTTGAATCGCCCCCATTGGGGACTCACAGGAGGCCCTAGCAAATTCAGTTCCAAAACTCAGTTCCATACCCAACTGATAATACTTATTAAACATTTGATATTATTATTATATGAGTTTGACCAAACTGCGGGAGGCAGTGGAAGACAGGAGTGCCTGGCGTGCTATGGTCCATTGCGTCACGAAGAGTCGGACATGATTAAAAGACTAAACAACAACAAATTATTATTCTGTTTTTCCTTTTAATTCTTGGGAGTTTCAAACTGCAGAGGTATAGCCCTGCTGAATTCAATAGTAGCCACATCTGAGTAGGACAGGACTACATGCAGGCTTATTCAGAAGTGAGTGTCATTCAGCTCAATACTGTAGGTCCAACTGCCCAGGAAGTGTGTTTAAGATTGCATTGTTAAAATAGCTAGGAACAGCTCCTGAGACATGATGGTGCAGCAAATTCAGATTTGAAAGAAACCTTTAAAATCAAAAGATCTTCTCGCCCTTTGCAGGAGATCACAGGACAGAACACTGAACTTGGAAACCATCCTCACAACCTATCCTCACAATCTCACAATCTATCCTCTGCCCTATCTTTGACGAAGACTTGCAGATCTCCTAGTTTTAGAGGGTTTGTCGAACTGTGTTATTTGTCTCCGTGAAGACTCACAGAAGCATGATAAAAATGAGAGATCATTCAGAACTGTGCCATATATAGAGGAATGGAGGAGAATGAAGGGTTTTTTGTTTTGTTTTGTTCTTTTGAAGGGGTAGAGTCCCCCCACTCCTTCGAGCAGCTATATGACAAGCAAAACTTCAACCCCTCTGCAGCATTTTCTGGCCTGGCAATGCAGTGATGGGGGTGGGGGTAAGCTACACCTGTTGGATTTCAGCCCGTCAGGTTGCTCCCAAAGATACAGGAGCACTACCGGTGGGGGGGAGAGAGACTACGATACCTGCAGGACGGCCTCGCGGAGCAGCGCGCTGAGCGCCTGGTTCCGAAGGGTCTCGCGAGCCTTGCTTTCGCTCAGACCGATGCTAACGAAGAGCTCCAGCGCTCCCGTCTCGTCGGCCGCCATGCTGCTCCTCGCAGCCGCTTCCACTTCCGCCCGACGTAGGGCGCGCCGGCTTTCCAGCCCGATCGATCCAACCAACCATGCGCAGAGTGGGTAGGGGGCGGGACGAGGAGCGGGGAAAAGCCAACCCGAGCCTGCCGTCGGTCTTTGCGACCAATGGAAAGCGCCGCCATGAACGCCCGCCTCCCCATGGCCCCGCGACAAATCGGAGAGAGGCGAATGTGGCGCTGGGCGTTGCGGTGGGTTGCTTCTCGTTGCATCATCACTCGAAGGTGACGTTTTTTTGAAGACCAAGGGATCAGGTGGCCATAGAGTTCGAAAGAGGGTAGACCTTGATGTTGGGAAAGATGGAGGGCACTAGGAGAAGGGGACGACAGAGGACGAGATGGTTGGACAGTGTTCTCGAAGCTACGAACATGAGTTTGACCAAACTGCGGGAGGCAGTGGAAGACAGGAGTGCCTGGCGTGCTATGGTCCATGGGGTCACGAAGAGTTGGACACGACTAAACGACTAAACGACAACAACAACAAAAGATCGAGCTTGGTGTACAGATTTTTACATTAAAAGTTACTTGTAATAAGATGAAGAAGGTTTTAAAATTGGATTGTTTATAAGGTTTTATGGACGTGTATAAACAAGTATATTATAATGAAATCAAGACGGAGAGTGGAGAAAAGTCGATCAAAATTTATGGTTTAATTTGGTTATGATTTTTCCCCCTGGTTTTTTTTATTGTTATTTCTGGAAAACCAATAAATTGTTATCAAAAAAGAAAGAAAGAAAGAAAGAAAGTAGAGAGAAAGGCAGCAGAAGGTCCTGAGTTCAATCCCTGACCTCTCCAGGTAAAGGTAAAGAGACCCCTGACCATTAGGTCCAGTCACAAACGACTCTGGCGTAGGTTTGCCCAAAATCCCGAAGGACTGCTGCCGGTCAGTGTAGGCAATACTGAGCTAGATGGACCAATGTTTTGACTTGTGTAATCATAGGATTGTAGAGTTGGAAGGAACCCTGAGGACTATGCAAGAACAGGGATCGAACCTGCAACCTTGGCATTGCACCACATTGTCACTTAAAAACCTTTTATTATAAAGAGGTTTATTATGGGAAGTGTTGAGTGTTGTGCAAGTAAATGGTGCATGGGCACAGCTACCTGCTTTTTGAGAGCTGATGTTGGGTTTTTGCAGCAACCTGAGGAATCGTCGGAGGAATCCTTTGCAGCAGTGTTTTCAAACATTAGTGAAGGCAGCAGTTTAAACTCTGAAAACAGCGCTAATTTTCTGTCTCGATAAGGATGTTCTTTGTTATGTATTACAGTAAGGAATAATAATTCTGGACTACATAGCATCATCTCTCTCTTATCACGAACTCCCCCTCCACATCTGGAAATACAGATAATTCTGGCCTACCCACAATACAAATAACTCTGCACTACTCACAATATGGCCACATGACCTGGAAGCTGTACGATGGCTCCCTCGGCCAATAAAGCGAGATGAGCGCCGCAACCCCAGAGTCGGTCATGACTGGACCTGATGGTCAGGGGTCCCTTTGCCTTTACCCACAATATAGAGATAATACTGTTGAACCTTTTTCACTCTATATCCAACAAGAATTATTTTAATTGACCTCTTAGTCAGGAAGCATTTGCAGGGCTTAAAAAATATTTATTCATTTATAGCGTTTTTATCCTGCTCTTCAGTCAGAAAAGGCTTCCAGGACAGCTTACAAATATCAGTGATAAAACAGCCCCTACCCTGAGGTTAGACATGACACAAAAGGAAAAGTGATTGAGAGGGCAGAGGGGAAAAAAGCAAGCTTGGCAACTCGTTCTTGTAATGACCAGTTGGAATAGAACCATTTGGAGAAAAGGAGCCAAAAGTTGTTGATCTCTCATCAGAGCTGACAGAGATGCCCTGCAGTCTCATCTCTCCATTTGCTAGAGGCTGATGGAAGACTGTGGAAATGTTTTACAAACCAACAAAAATGGATTTCTCACAACACAGTAAGACCATGTGCTATTGCAAAACCATAGATATCATAGAGCCCTGGGAGCAAGCTGTCAGTTGCAACCTTCAAAGGAGAAAATAGTGTCAAAAGTCATCAGGAAGTCCCATCTCCAGACAGAAGAATTGTCAGTCTAGGACTTGTTTATGTCTGGGAGAGAGGGAGAGGGAGAGAGTGCCTGTGTTTAAGATGTGAAGCAACTTTTGCCTACTTGGAGAGTAACACACAGTAACAGGCTACTAAGTACCTTCACTCCTAGTTTCAGGAAAGATCTGGCCCTGATTGCTGCTCACCAGAAAAATTCCAAGGCTTAACTCACTATTTGACTTTGGGGCAAGCAACTCTGGAGGGAGAAAGAAAAAATGGAAGCAAATTTAATTTATAGTCCATTTTAACAGTATAACTGTTATGTATTGGTTTAATAGGGACCCAGGTGGCGCTGTGGGTTAAATCACTGAGCCTAGGGCTTGCTGATCAGAAGGTCGGCGGTTTGAATCCCCGTGACGGGGTGAGCTCCCGTTGCTCGGTCCCAGCTCCTGCTAACCTAGCAGTTTGAAAGCACGTCAAAATGCAAGTAGATAAATAGGAACCGCTACAGCGGGAAGGTAAACGGCGTTTCCATGTGCTGCTCTGGTTTGCCAGAAGCGGCTTTGTCATGCTGGCCACATGACCTGAAAGCTATACGCCGGCTCCCTCGGCCAATAATGCGAGATGAGCGTGCAACCCCAGAGTCAGTCACGACTGGACCTAATGGTCAGGGGTCCCTTTACCTTTACCTTTATTAGTGTACATGAGTTCTGTAACTACCTTTCCCGTTCCAGGTGATTCAAATGGGTGCGGTGACAGTTGCTATTGATTAACTTGTTAGAACAATTTGGATCCTTACTCTGATTGGGTCCCGCCAAAATCTGAATGTATCCTTTCCCCAACTCCTGTTCCTGAGAGTACAGTATATAAGGAGCTCACCCTTTCCCTCCAGTCAGTCAAGTTCCTACTGCAATAAAGGAGATTGTTCTTGTTAGACTTGACTCCTAGCATATCCTTGCTAGCATGCTGAATCACTACCCAGAGCTGATTACACGAAGAGCTGAAATCGTATAGGCACTGCAACCACGACATAACAATAACATTTCTGTATCTCACAACAGCGTGCAACATACTCTGTCAAAATATGCAGGCCTAAAGCAGACTTGTTGTTGTTGTTTAGTCGTTTAGTCGTGTCCGACTCTTTGTGACCCCATGGACCCTAGCACGCCAGGCACTCCTGTCTTCCACTGCCTCCCGCAGACTACTGCTACAGAAATGCAGGGTCTATTTTATTTAGGACCGAACTTGTTTATTTACTTTGATTCCTTGCCCTCCCTTCACCACAAGGTCCC
Source organism: Zootoca vivipara (assembly GCF_963506605.1). Lineage (NCBI taxonomy): Eukaryota > Metazoa > Chordata > Lepidosauria > Squamata > Lacertidae > Zootoca > Zootoca vivipara. Next base: position 20,520,078 of record NC_083277.1, on the reverse strand, counting down.
AGGGCAGGTTAGAAGATAAAGATCAACACCACCTGAAAGAAAATAAGGCATCTGGTGAAACCACTTTTGATTGTTGTCTGGTTAGGACAGATTCCTTTTAAAAGCACCGAGGCTTCTGTTTTCTTCCAGTTCTGTTGCCCTGGTTTAGTTATTGTCCTTGCTGTGTCATACATACACTTAAGGGGGAATGCGGGTGGCGCTGTGGTCTAAACCACTGAGCCTCTTGAGATTGCCGATCAGAAGGCTGGCTGTTTGAATCTGTGCGACAGGGTGAGCTCCCATTGCTCAGTCCCAACTCCTGCCAATCTAGCAGCTAAAAAGCACGCCAGTGCAAGTAGATAAATGGGTACCGCTGCGACGGGAAGGTAAACAGCCTTTCTGTGCACTCTGGTTTCCGTCACGGTGTCCCATTGCACCAGAAGAGATTTAGTCATGCTGCCACATGACCCGGAAAGCTGACTGGACAAACGCCGGCTCCCTTTGCCTGAAAGCGAGATGAGCTCCACAACCCCATCGTCGCCTTTGACTGGACTTAACCGTCTAGGGGTCCTTTACCTTTACCTTTACATACACTTAAATTTTTGTTGATCATAAACCACTTTGAAAGTAGCCTACTTTGAACTGACGGGAAGGATTTTGAAATAACAGCACCACCCTGTTTTAATAATCACACAAATTATTATACTGTACTTGAAATAGTTTGTTGAGGCACCATGCAGATCATAGGATAAGTCAGGCTCAGCCCCAAAAGTACAAAATGGCTGAAAAAATAGAAAAGGAGAAGTTGCCATAAGGCCTCTGTTCCATCAGAATCTGGCATGGTTTGATGGCTGCGGACGGAAGAGGAGGAAGGAGAAGAAGCAGGCCAGGCCAGCTTTAAGGTCCTTCTCTGGGGATGGAGTTTCTCCCCTTGTGACTCCAAATGTTGGGAAAAGGGGAGCAGATCCACCCTCACTCTCCATTGCCCCTTCTGAGAGCACAGAGCCTTCTTTGGGATGGGAGAGAACTTAGACCAGTCAATGGGAGGGGGCCAGTTTGGAGGCAGATGCGGAGCTGGGGACAAGAGGGGCAGAGGCACGGTCTTGTCACACGGAACCATGTGCCTCCTCCATAGGTGCAATCAGAGCATAAAGAGAGCTCATTCATATCAGGCCCATCTAGTCCAGCATCCTGTTCTCACAGTGGCTAGCCAGGTGCCTCTGGGACACCCACAAGCAGGAGCCAAGAAGAAGAAGAAGAAGAAGAAGAAGAAGAAGAAGAAGAAGAAGAAGAAGAAGAAGAAGAAGAAGAAGAAGAAGAAGAAGAAGAAGAAGAAGAAGAAGAAGAAGAAGAAGAAGAAGAAGAGTAGTTTGGATTTGATACCCCACTTTATCACTACCCAAAGGAGTCTCAAAGCGGCTAACATTCTCCTTTCTCTTCCTCCCCCACAACAAACACTCTGTGAGGTGAGTGAGGCTGAGAGACTTCAGAGAAGTGTGAGTAGCCCAAGGTCACCCAGCAGCTGCATGTGGAGGAGCAGGGAAGCGAACCCGATTCACCAGATTACGAGTCCACCGCTCTTAACCACTACACCACACTGGCTCCAAATGTTGGCTACCCCCAACTGTGATATCCAGCAACTGGCAGCCCTGTATTAGGAAGTTTTTAATGTTTGACTTTTTGCTATGTTTTCATATGTGCTATAAACCACCCAGAGTGGTTGGGGAAACGCAGTCAGATGGGCTGGGTAAAAATAATAAAATAATTTATTATTATTTATTATTACTATAGAGCAGTGGTTTTTTTCTGGGGGGATGCAGGGATACGCATACCCTTAAACATTTTGTGAATCTTTGTACTTTTGTCCCTTTACTGTATTTATTTTTCCTGATTTGAACTATAAAAATGGTGATTTTCTTGAGTCAAAATGAGAGTACCCCCAAACATTTTGGGGGGGGGGAGCACTGCTATAGAGGCCTACTGCTACCAACATTAGAAGTACTTAGTGTCATGTGAGAAAGACACTAGAGAACAAGAACATCAAAGTCATTCGGCCTGGTAAAACTGTTGAAGCCTAACTGTTAATTGTAAAAGTCATTTTGAACCATGTGACTCACTTACCTTATATGTAGCGACCATTTTGTCTGAGTCTCAGAGTCGTGCTAGTATGGAACAGAGCCTGTACTCAGTGTGTGATCTCTTAAATGTTTTTGGAAGTATATTATGAAGATGTTTATTTTCAACTTAGTAAAGATTTTATTGCTTCAATGAAGAACTCCGCGTCGTTAATCAACGCTGCTTGAAACTTAGATCATAGCCATTGTGGCTAGAAGCCTTATACATACTCCACAAATGGCTCCAACCCTCTTCCTAAAACCATCCACGTTGGTGGCTTGTCATCACATTACACGGGAGCAAATTAGTTTAACTGTGTGGTGTTTGGAGACCTCATTTTGTCAGCCATTCAGCTTCATTAGATGACTGGATGGCTTTCAAGGAGGATCAGGGCTGTCTTAAGCGCCCCTGGTGCCATGGTGCGCTGGATCTCTCCGGCGCCCTCCCGCCCCGTTTCCCAGCATGGTGGGCGGGTGGGCGCAGCATGCACCTGTGCGGCGGGCCGGCGGGCGCAGCTCGCGGCACTCTCCTGGCGGGCCGGCGCCATGGTGCCCTGCACCACCCAGCCTACCCGTAGGGCCGGCCCTGAAGAGGATGAGGACAAATTCATGGAGGATCTGCTTGACCAGTACTGCCAGAGGCATGGTGCCTCTGTGTACCTGCTGCAGGGAATCCCAGAGTGGGGAGAGTGGCAGTGGCAACTCAGGTCTTGCTTACAGGCTCGCCACACACATCCAGTCAGCCACAGTGCAAACAGGATGCGGGTTTAGAAGGGCCACCGGCCTGATCCAGCAGGCTCCTGTTCTTGTGACCTTAGCATTATAATAGAGAAGGAGAAAAGGGAGAAAAACCTCTCCCATGCCACTTTCTCTACATGATTTTAAACCCCTCTATACGTCTTGGCTTACGCGTGACATCGGTAATGTCTACCCCTGAGCAGCAGCAGCAGCAGCTCTCTGGAGTCTACAGCAGAGATCTTTTCCAGCACATTGGTCTTGAGGCTCCAGAAACTGAGCTGGGAACCTGTCCCATTCAATTCAAAGTGTTGGTGCTGACCTTTAAAGCCCTAAACAGCCTCTGTCCAGTATACCTGAAGGAGCGTCTCCACCCCCATTCGTTCTGCCCGGACACTGAGGTCCAGCGCCGAGGGCCTTCTGGTGGTTCCCTCGCTGCGAGAAGCCGAGTTATAGGGAACCAGGCAGAGGGCCTTCTCGGTGGTGGCCCCCACCCTGTGGAACGCCCTTCCATCAGATGTCAAAGAGAAAAACAACTACCAGACTTTTAGAAGACATCTGAAGGCAGCCCTGTTTAGGGAATTTTTAAATGTTCAATAGATTATTGTATTTTAATATTCTGTTGGAAGCCGCCCAGAGTGGCTGGGGAAGCCCAGCCAGATGGGCAGGGTATAAATAATATCTTTTCTTCTTCTTCTTCTTCTTCTTCTTCTTCTTCTTCTTCTTCTTCTTCTTCTTCTTCTTCTTCTTCTTCTTCTTCTTCTTCTTCTTCTTCTCTTTCAAGACCTGGGAGAACTAAGGCAGCTTTCCCATCACATTAAAAAAATTGCAATGCCTATTCTCGTTCTCACACATCTTATTCTTATATGGATGCAACAAGCTTTAACTAATGGGTAGGGGGCAACAGGGATATCGGGGAACACTCCTCATATTATTGTACATGAGGCCTTCCAGAATAATATCAGGAGGTGGACTCATTCCTTCATATGTACAAATCCAGTCCTTTCACCGAAGTTGATTCAGCAGTCCCTGCAAGAGGGGGATTGGGCTCCCAAGGCTGTAAACATTTTTTTAAAAAAAATTGGGCCAAATGTCTGTGTCTTTTCCACAGAGTCATCAATGTCATGCCTTGTTGAGACCAAAGGGCTGTTTAATTTCACCAGGCAGGATTCTCCCCTCCCCTTGCAGAACATTTAACTAGGCGAAAGGTTACGACACGGCCAGGTCTCCGCCGGATCAATGATTGACAGCACTGAATCACCAAGTAGTGGTGACCTGACCCTTCCAAAGAGCAGAAAGGGGCCAACTTTCAGTTCCAGCGGCAACATCAACAGACCCCATTAACTGCCTCCCCTCCCCCATTGCAGGCTCAATGGGTGGACCAAGACCCACAGAGCAAGTGGGGCTCAAGTGCAAAGTTGCTCCCCTTACACCTGAATGAACAGCACGGACCTTTCCCCCCTCTTTGGCAACTCTATATGTTTTTCTTCCGTGCACCTGAAACTCACATGATGCAATCGCATGGCAACCCCAGAGGGGTCATAGTTTAATACTAGCATGGTGCAAGCCAAGGGTCAACAGCGTGAGCAAGCAGAAACAGCGGGAACAGCGAAATGACTTGCATTTTCTCGACGCTGTTCTTGACAATGTCCTGAAGATGATCTGCAGAGCTGGAAGGAACCCCAAAGTTCAACTAGGCTCGATCCCCGGCAATGCAAAAAGGATCTCTGACAGATGGCCATCTAGCCTCTGTTGACAAACCTTCAATGAATGAAAGTCCACCACCTTCCAAGGTAGTCTGTTCACAACCACACAGTCTGTGGTGTAGCGTGGGCAAGGCTGGGGGAGCCATCACAGAGGGCACAGTTTGAGGGAGTCACATTCCTCACAACGCCCTAATGTGTCATGAGCTGTTGTGTCTTTCTCACATCGCACTCCAGTTGGAGGCCACCATGAGAAGGACACAACAGCTCACAGCGCCCTGCAAGCCCTGCACAGTTTTGGTGAATCTCGCAAAGCAGCGCTGGCTCTCAGGACCCCGCAAGTGCGTCCCTCAAAGCAAGGCCGCGTCAGCCAGCCGGACTGCCCACTGGGCAGGTGACACAGCATGGCCCTGTTTAGCTCCAGTGGGCGGGGGGCACTGGCAGTGCCCCCATGGCGCACCCGTCCACCAGTGGGGAACGCTCTGCCACTGCACACAGCTCTTACTGTCAGAATGTTCAGGGCTGATTTAGTTTTCCCATTTGTAGTCTCTCTTTCTCGACTGGCCTTTAATCCCATCCTCTTGGTCAGCCCAGGCAGGACCCCTCCATGGTGAGAATTGTCCATTTAATCCTAATCCGGTTTCCTGTTATTGGATCTAGACGCACTAATGATTAGTCACTAATGATGACTAATGTGCGAACACGCGGGCTAAAAACTCCTTTTGACAAACTAAGCAAATGGGGACGCTTCTCGTTTTAGCAATCCTCAGAAACTGCATACAATATCCTGTTTGTTTCTCAATTCTTGTGCCAGCTACCAATTACTTAAGCCAACGTGGGATCAGGATTTTGAGTCATCTGCCTTTCGTTCTTTTTGACGTTTGCACAACCAGGTGAATGCAAAATTGGGGTGCGGTGAGAATTAGCACAGTGGGGAGAGCAGGAAGCTCAGCCTGGAGAGATGGGCACAAGTGAGCACTTTGTCAGGAACAAATTGCCAGGAACAAATAATCCTATGCACTCCAATATTCCTGAGATGAAAATAAGGGTACTTCTGTCATCTCCCACCCCGCAAAAGGAGGAGTGCCACCACCACTTGGAACACAGCACAACACTTTCCAATGTCCTGAGAAAACCCCTTAATCCCAATTTTATTTTATTGCTTGGTAATTTTACAAAAAGGGGGGGGGGAAGCACACACACCAATAAATAAATTTTAGAAAGGGGCAAAATTAGATGCGGATGCACAAAGCACTTTTATTTTATTTTAAATCAATACTCCTTGCGCTCCTCTCCCCCTTTCTTCCTGGAAAGCAGGCAGCAGAGAAAAATCTCAGTTCTTTTTGACCAGGGGTGGCAAACCTGTGGTCTTCCAGATACATCTCCCATCAGCCCCAGACAGCATAACCAATGGCCTGGGATCATGGGAGTTGTAGTCCAACACCGTTGGGTGGGCCAGAAGTTGCTCAATCCCGTTTCAGACCTGTTGCTACCCAGCATGACAGTGAAGTTGTCTCTCCCAAGCAGATGCGTGGTCAAAGAAAGGCAGTCAGGACATTAAAAAAAAAACAAACCAGAGAATCCTAGAATTGACAGGTGACCATGAAGAGTTTTCTGCAACCTGTGCTCACTTGCTCGAAACATTAGGATTTGATTTTATTGCTTTCAATGCTGATGTGGTGCACCTTGAATGCTCCTGCTCTTCACCTCTGTTGCAACCTGTCATCCTGGATGATGTACAGTGGTACCTTGGTTCTCAAATGCCTTGGTCCTCAAACAACTTGGAACCCAAACACTGCAAACCCAGAAGTCAGTGTTCCGGTTTGCAAACTTTTTTTCGGAAGCCAAACGTGCTCCGTTCTGAGTGTTACGCTGAGGTCTGTCTGTTTTTGCTATTTGTTTTGTGTTTTTGTTTCGCGGCTCTTTTTCGTTTTGTTCTTGTGCCTGTGTGGAACCCAGTTCAGCTACTGATCGATTGATCGTGTGACTGACTGCAGTACATTGTTTGCTGCTTTCATTTTATGGATCAATGGTCTCATTAGATAGTAAAAATCGTGCTAAATTGCTGTTTTAGGGGTTGTTTTTAGAAGTCTGGAATGGATTCATCCATTTTGCATTACCTTCTATGGGAAGGCACGTCTTGGTTTTGGAACGCTTTGGTTTTGGAATGGACTTCCAGAACGGATGAAGTTCAAGAACCAAGGTACCACTGTAGTCCATTTCTTTGGGTATGTAAAGACATTGGGAATTGCTTTATCCTGAGTCATATCTCCATCTGGCCCAATATTACCTCTACAATGACTGGCAATAGCCCTCCGGAATTTCAGCTGAAATCCTTGCCCAGCCCTGTTGTCTGGAAATGCCAGGAATTCAACCTGGGACCATCTGCATCCAAAGCACAGGCTCTGTCTCCTGAGCTATGGCCCTTCTTCTTGGTCCTGCTACCTTTGACCTGGATAGCCTTGCTGCTGTTCTACTGCTGCTAGTCCAGGACTGGTACTGGACAGCCCAGGATTAAAGAGACGCCTGAACTAATCTTCCTCCAAGGTGGACCATTCACTGACCATCTCCTGCCAGATAAGCATAAATATACTGGGAGATGTTTGTGGAGAGGCAGTTCACTAGACTCATTCTTGGCTTTGTTATTGTCTGCTGGAACATCCTTGAGAGAAGACTTGAGTCATTATTCGTTTATTTACATTTTGTTCGTCAACCTCATGTGTTCTTCAATGTGGAAGTTGCCCTCTGAACTACCATAGTAGCTTACTCCCATGCAATGCTATCTTCAACCCTTCTCTAAACCAATCCTACAAACCCAGAAACCACCACCGCAGCCAGCGATAAATCGGCCTAGCAGGGATGCAGAACCGGTGGCCACCCAGATGTTGCAGGTCTACAACTCCCATCATCCCCTGACCGCTGGTTATGCCAGCTGAGGAGGAGGAGGAGGGTTGGGAGCATAGCTGCCAAGTTATCCCTTTTTTACAGGGATTTTCCCTTATGCTGAATAGGCTTCCTCGCGAGAAAAGGGAAAACTTGGCAGCTATGGTTGGGAGTCCAGCCACACCTGGAGGCCACAGGTCCCACACCCTTGAAACAAGACTCCCCTTCGCCCACAGAGTATGATATGGGAGTGGCCACCCCACTGAGGTCCTTGAGCAACACCAAAAAAACTCATTCAGGCAGGGGTTTAGGATCTCTCCCCAGATGTTCCTGGTTTAGGCTGAGCCTGGGAATGCTCCCTTATTCCCACACGAGAAGGTTTGGTGACGGCAGCACCCTGCGCTGCTGAGGCAGGCTTCATGGTGTATCTGGTGCTGATGGTGCGTCCAGACACACACCGGTACTCCGCATGCTCTTTCCTTTCCTTCCCATTCTGGCAGATGGTCAGCTCCACCGGCACCGAGGTGGTGGTCTCCTTCTTGACCACCTGAATCGTGAGCTGGGTGCAAGGAGGGATCTTGGCAGGCAGCATGACCTCCACCTTCTCGCTGGTGGTGGTCGACTCGTGCTTCCCTTTCTCCACCACCAAGACGTTGGCACCTCCCACGGTGACCTGGAAGGAGAAGCCGAGCTTCAGGGACGTGGTGTTGCTGAAGTGGAAGCTCTGGATGACAGTGGCGTTGTACTCCCGGCAAGTGTTGGCGGTGAACGCTTGCTCGTACTCGGTGCAATTGGTTCCCACGATCTCATCGATCAGAATGTCCTTCTCGTCCTCTACTTTCTTCTGGTCCCACAGGAGCTTGGTGGTGACGATGGGGCGGCCGGCCTGCAGGGGGCGCAAGTGGGACAAGCTGTCGTCAAAGTCGAGCTCTGTTTTGTAGTCGTGGACACGCTCCCCGGGCCAGGCAATGTGGCACCACCCGCCACGGTTCGGGTGCTTATACAGGAGCCAGACGCCGCTCTGCACCACGTGGGAAGAGACCCGGTCATTGAAGTAGCCATAGGTGAGGTTGGTCTCTTCCTTCACCACTTTGCTCTGGCCCTCATAGTTGGGGAGTTCATAGAGGGTGATCTGGGGGTCGGAGAGATCGTAGTGGACCAGTCGGAGGGAGGAGATTTTGTTGTTCTTATCGATCGCTTCGTAATCCCCTTCCTCAAAAGCAAAGCCGTCCCCCTCAAACTTGGAGGCTTTGTAGGCGACCCAAGGCTGCCCAATCACCTTCAGGGAGGAGATGCAATCGCCAAAATCCAGGTCGTGAAGGTCAGGGATGTCACAGGTGAACTCTTTGCTAAGCCCCTCAAAATTGGCCTTGTCGTACACAATTATCTTGTTCACACTGGGCTGTTTGGCAGGCATCCCAACCTTTGCAGGAGCGTCTCCCATGGCAAATGGGAGTCAGAAGCGGTGGTGTTGCCCAAGTCTCCACTCCTGAAATAAAAGTGGAAAGATTTAATTTCTTGGTTCAGTTGTACCAATTTCACATGGAAACAAAGACCTTTGCATGCATCTGCATGGGGCAACTTTTCTCCCTCTTCCTCCAAATCCTTCTAAAAAAAATAATCTATGTTTTTGGTTAAAACAGGGCCACATTCACACCATACATTGAAAGTATTATGATACTACTTTAAACACGAGTGGCTTCCCCCCCCCAAAGAATTATGGGAGCTGTAGTTTGTTAAAGTTGTTAGGAGATCCCTATTCCACTCACAATTCCCAGAGTTCCTTGTGAAAAGAAGAGGACTGCTAAACTACTATGTGAGGGGAATAGGGATCTCCTAACAATTCTCAGCACCTTTAACAAACTACAGCTCCCAGAATGCTTTGGGGGAAGCCATGAGTGTTTAAAGTAGTATCATAATGTTTTCAGTGTATGGCGTGAATGTGGCCTTAGTCCTCACCCCTACCTGAAATACACTCATTCGTAACTGAAATGTACAAAAGTGCAAAAGCCCTCATCTGTTGTTACCTTTGCCACCATTCCCACCCAACCTTCGTTGTCTTTTTCCGTTGTCAGTAGACAGACAGGATTAAGAGATTTTACGGTGCAGCAGCAACTAGGCCACATTGCACCATAAACTGAGATTACATTTCAAACTGTCCTCTTCATTCAGTACATGCATCAAACTTTCTTCTGTCAACATACCAGATCCAAACAGTTTCCAAGGACTTTAAAAAAGAGAGATCAACCAGCCAAGATGACACACATATTAACATATCAGTGAAGTGAGACCAATAGTATTGATAGGAGAGAAATTCGATTAAGTTCTCATACAAAGGCAAATCTACCTAATACACAAATCAAAACACACTCATCCTTTGAAAATTCCCACTCCTCTGAATTTTGCAACACAGCTCTCAGCTGAGGAACGTGTACAAGTATGTGCAGGGCCGGCTCATCGTAGACCCCCGGTGGCGCAGGGCACCATGGCACCAGCCCGCCAGGAGGGCGCCGCGAGCTGCGCCCGCCCGCTGGCCGGCCAGTTCGCCGGTCAGCTGCGCGCGGCGCCCACCTGCCCACCGCGCTGGGAAACGGGGCGGGAGGGCGCCGGAGAGATCATGCTGTGTCTGCCCGCCGCGCAGCAGCGTCGCGCCCACCCGCCCACCGCGTTGGGAAACAGGGCGGAAGGGCGCCGGAGAGATCCGGCGCACCATGGCGACAGGGGCGCTTAAGACGGCGCTGAGTATGTGAATGCTAAATTGTGCACTGAAATGCATATATTAGTGAAATAACATACAAAAATGTATTGCATATGGGAACATTGCAAAAATATGTACATTAGGAGAAAATTATACTAAGATGCTGACGAATGTCCATGTTGGCTTTAAAAATAATAAAGAAATCACAATCTGGAGGAAACAGGAAACTGAAATGGTCAGGTTCACTCATTCCTAGCCCACAAATACAGATCGGATGGCTCAATCCGCAGAAATAATTGGTACGCATTTTTAAAAATGTGGATGTTAAAGAAATGCAGGTTTCACAACTAAGAGCAACGGGGCCTTCCCTTTAGCAGAGCTGGCGAGGATGGGCCCTGCGTCCAATTCTTGGGACCAAATCAGATGTGTGTAGAAAGTGGAGAGAGACACATTTTCTCTCCTGCTTTCCTAATGCTAGAACTTTGTGCTATCTAACAAAGCTTTGTGCTATCTAATGAAACATTGGAAGTTTCAGGACAGACCTCTGTACTCACTCCCGCAATGGCTCTGTTCTCCGTCCACATTTGGAGGCAACGCGCCTTTGAAAACCAGCCTCCGGGAATCTTGCCTGCATGAAGAGGACCAGATCCAGCAGGACTTTTATTATGTTCTTTTGCTATGCTGCTTTTTATAAAAAAAAATCTGAATTACTGAGCTGCCAATTAAGCAGCAGTTTGTGTCGCAGGCAGGGAGGCGGGGAGAGACTTTTGTGCCATATCTAATGGTCAGGTAGGGTTGCTCCGTTTCCAAAAGTAAAGACCAGAACACCCCGAAAGTTGTTGTTTCCCCCCTAAAAGAAACCACTGAAATTGTTGAGCCAAAAAAAAAAAGAGGAAATTTTTCGATTGACTTGCCTAAGATCCGGACGTCAATTCTGCCTTTGAAATCCCAGTAATGTCTGGGACAATCCAGGCATCTGGCAGCCCTACTATGATCAAGAATACTGGGCATGGGAGGGGAAGGGTAATCAAGTAGTGACTAGCAAATCGTTCAAAATTGGCTCTTGAGGGGACTGCATAGGAATCAGGAAGGAGGTAAAGGCTTACTTGCTGTTGCAAAGACTGGTAGGCATTTTGAATGGGGGGTGGAAGCAACACAGATAGCTCGGTACCGCCTTTTTGAGAGTTTCCTGGAACATAGAATCATAGAATCATAGAGTTGGAAGAGACCACAAGGGCCATCCAGTCCAACCCCCTGCCAAGCAGGAAACACCATCAAAGCATTCCTGACAGATGGCTGTCAAGCCTCTGCTTAAAGACCTCCAAAGAAGGAGACTCCACCACACTCCTTGGTAGCAAATTCCACTGCCGAACAGCTCTTACTGTCAGGAAGTTCTTCCTAATGTTTAGGTGGAATCTTCTTTCTTGAAGTTTGAATCCATTGCTCCGTGTCCGCTTCTCTGGAGCAGCAGAAAACAACCTTTCACCCTCCTCTATATGACATCCTTTTATATATTTGAACATGGCTATCATATCACCCCTTAACCTTCTCTTCTCCAGGCTAAACATACCCAGCTCCCTAAGCCGTTCCTCATAAGGCATCGTTTCCAGGCCTTTGACCATTTTGGTTGCCCTCCTCTGGACACGTTCCAGCTTGTCAGTATCCTTCTTGAACTGTGGTGCCCAGAACTGGACACAGTACTCCAGGTGAGGTCTGACCAGAGCGGAATACAGTGGTACTATTACTTCCCTTGATCTAGATGCTATACTCCTATTGATGCAGCCCAGAATTGCATTGGCTTTTTAAGCTGCTGCATCACACTGTTGACTCATGTCAAGTTTGTGGTCTACCAAGACTCCTAGATCCTTTTCACATGTACTGCTCTCAAGCCAGGTGTCACCCATCCTGTATTTGTGCCTTTCATTTTTTTTGCCCAAGTGTAGTACCTTACATTTCTCCTTGTTAAAATTCATCTTGTTTTGTTTGCTTTGGCCCAGTTGTCTAATCTGTTAAGGTTACATCTGGTTAGCCGTTTTGGGGAGACCAAAAGCCTGAGCTTGGTACACACGCCTGGCTGTTCTTCCCGTTTTCTAAAAGGATTCTGTCCACTATAACCCTGTTGCAATGATGTAGCCTAATACATTTCATCAGAGAGGAAGGTGATCTGAGCCTCATGACAGATGTGAACCCATTCCCCCTGTATTGCAATGCTTGGATTGAAACAGTCTGGATATCTTCTGTGGCGCCACTTAGGCTGCAGACACAGCACACTTCTGAAGCACCTTTAAGGCTCTCCCCACCCAGAAAGGAATAATGGGAACTGTAGCTTACTCCTGGTGCAGAACTACAGTTCCCAGCACCCTTAGCAAACTATAATTCCCATGATTCTTTGGGGCCGACACTGCTTTAAATGTATGTTGTTTGCAAAGCCATATAGATTTACAACCCAATGAGCTTAGGGCTCCAAGGAAGAAACCAACCTACTCCTTCACAGATGTTGAAGGCTCAACGTATCAGAGCCAGTTTCACCTATTACATTACCCATGTTGGCCGCGCAGCACCTCTGAACTCAGGACTCCAGTTAATTTCTAGGTAGAAAGAAGTGAGGCCGAATCCCACCCCCACCCCCGCTTGCTTTGGGCCAACAGATGCAAACACAGAACCCAATTTATTGCACCCCTTCTAAGTTTTGGAAAATGTAAGCACCTGGTATGGGAGAACATGGGTATGTTACAGGAAGCAGAAATTGGGATATGATCACAGTAGTGAAGCATTCAGACAACAATGTCTCCCTTGATTCAGAGGACTATAACAAAACTACAGTTGTACCTTGGTTTTCAAACAGCTTAGTTCTCGAACGTTTTGGCTCCCAAACGCCACAAACCCGGAAGTGACTGTTCCAGTTTTTTGGAAAGCCGAACATCCGACGGGGCTTCTGCAGCTTCCGATTGGCTGCAGGAGCTTCCTACAGTCAATCAGAAGCCGCGCTTTGGTTTCCAAACGTTTTGGAAGTCGAACGGACTTCCGGAACGGATTCCGTTTGACTTCCAAGGTATGACTGTACCCCCCCCCCCCCAAGCAAATAAAAGTATCATATTTATCCATAGCTTTTAAACAAATGTGTTGTGGCATTTCTTTTTTTTTTTTGTGGAACAGATACTTTTTGAAGTAAACTAAATAAGTGATGCAGGACTCATTCACACAACCGCAAAAAAATGCAGGTTACGTGGCTGCACAGGTAAGCTCCACTCAACCTCCATGCTGAGCACATGCCCCAAAACAATATTTACTGCACCGATGCTCTTGGCTGCTTTCCACTGACTCGGGAAATGTGTGTTAGGTTTCGAGCTGGATAAGTTCATGAGCAATGACCCTGACCATTTCCCTGGATGAGCAGCAGATTCCTCACCCTGCTTGAGTTTCCAGCATGCCAATTTGGGTGTGTGAGTAAACCAAGCCATTCCTTCTTCTTGGCACTACCCACCTTGGCTGGTTCTCACCCGAGGGCGCCAAGAAATCCTGGCGAGGCAACTTATGGTAGTTTCAAACAGGTCATCAAGTAATAAACCTAATGACTGCAGGATTAGCATGCCCCAAACTCCCACTCGGTTGTCTATCCCAGAGGCTCAGAGTCAAGCATGAGGCAGGCAATGAGTTTGTAAAACAACAGAAAGGAAGACCAAACTGAAGTTACTAAGCGCTCCCACCACCAGGCACCTAATTCCTCTCCTCCCATCAGGGATCAAACTCTCTATCGTTGTGTTTTAATTGTTGTAATAACAACACTGGTTCTCTCGGTTTTTCATTTTTCCAATATCAAATTCAGTTTTCCACATTCCAGCAGCAAGTTTGCAATTAAGAAAAATAACCCTCTTGAAAATTCACCAGTGTTTTAGATCGAATTTCTCCCAGTAACACACATTTAGGGGTAGCTTTGACTAACATAGCATATTCCGGCAAGCAATTTTCATAAACATAATCATTTTCATGCAGGACTTCCCCTAATTTTTGTTAATGTTATTTTTTTGGTAAACATTGGTTGGATGACTGCATTACAAAATTTAGATACTGTACATGCAAATTTCAAAGGATGGTTAAGTTTCAGTTCAAATCTCAAATGCAGATTTGATACATTCACCTTTGAATGCGAACTGAGTTGAGTTTCTCCTCCATCCCTACTTCCTATACACTATTTGAAATTATAGTTGTAGGGTGTGTGTGTGGACCAAATCTTTTCCCACTCTTTCCCTCTTCCTTTGGCTTTCAAATATCTACAAAATATTGCAGAGAGCTTCTCAATGAGGTGGCATTGAACTATAGCTGGTTCGGTTAATTTCTCTGCAGGACTGGGCAAAAGGCAGGTAAAGAGCAATTTTTTTTATTTAAAAAAAGTTTTAAAAAATATTTCCTGCATTTAACAAAGGCTCAAGATACTGGTTCCCTAAGCTTCTTTTGCTAAAATGATACACAAACATAATCACTCCCTCTAATACCGAACTCAGGGTGGGTGGGTGCCGACAAAATTGTAACTAAAATAGTACCACCGAAAAGCAGAAGTGTGGTATAAGCATGCTCAGATGAACCCAAAATTTGCAGCATTATTATTATTATTATTATTATTATTATTATTATTATTATTATTTTAATTGGGGCGGGTGAGGACCAAGCTTGCTCAGGAGTCATGGTTAAAGTAAAATGTCTGTTTACACACTGTACTTTTAAATTGTAAACAATGCTGAAAACCCTAACAAGCTACAGATAGCAAAAACAGAAAATGGGGGTGGGGTGGGGTGGAACATTTCATCCTAGAGAACGGCGTAGCTGGCTGGCAGAACCCCAGAGCATTCCTGTTAGGTGAGGCTACCCTGCAACATTTTGTTGCAGATCCCACTCGTTTGTCCTATTTTTAGGACTTGCATCTCATCTCCCTGTGCTGTTTTCCCTTCCTTCTGCAGTACGCATTGCCCAAGTGTTCCAACTGCTGTGAAAGCTGAATGATCTACAGCAGGCATAGGCAACCTTGGCTCTCCAGATGTTTTGGAACTACAACTCCCATGATCCCTAGCTAACAGGGCCAGTGGTCAGGGATCATGGGAGTTGTAGTTCCAAAGCATCTGGAGAGCCAAGGTTGCCTATGCCTGATCTACAGCAAGGACAACATTCCTGTGCATGTTAAAAGTGTGCAAGTTGACACAGAACAGCAATTAAGCCCATCACCTACAAACTAGAAGCCGCTGGTCCAAATCTCAGCAGCGATCTCATTGTGGGAGGGGGCATGCAGAACTTGGCATATCAGTTCTTAACCATGTGCTCAAAGACTGAATTGAGGTTACTCTAATATTGTACTCCATGAATCTGAGAATAAAAAAATAACAAAATGCAAATATGCTGGGTAAATTGGGATGGACTCTTAGGTTCCTTTCCTGCTGAAAAATCACCATGCTGAATTAGCCAGACTGTTAGCAACCCACCACAGATTTAGCAGGACACCCTCTCCCCACTCCTAAACCCCATTTAGGTAGGTGGCATGGCTTACCCGAGACGACTGGCATCAACAGCTGTGTCTTAAAAAACGACCGTCCCAGCACAAGAAGTGTTTATATCCCCGTGTTACAAACACACCCCTTTTAATGGGGCTTTGAAGGCTGGGCTTTGATCTTGTCAGGACCTGAACAGCAAAACTACAGGTTTTATCTGCCTCACGCCAACAGCAGACACATCCCACACATCTCGGGGAGCCGGATTCTCCCTCGCCCTGGGCGTGCAGCAATCGTGTCACACCAACTCTTGCCCACTTCCTTAGCAGGGCGACTACCGCAGATTGTGGTAGGTTTGGCTTGTGACCTCATCCAACATTTCCACCCCTCCCACCGGACGCTACCCCAGCAAAGGCTCAAGGGACAACTCCCTCTGCTTCATCAACCTGTGTGCAACCAGATAATTTATTGAGAACAGGTTGAATCAGTCTCAAAAGCTTTTGCAACTCCCAAGTCAATCGCTGCAGTTGTTTCCAGCTGCTGTTGCAACACCGCCAGTTAATTCCCTTCACACCCTTGGGAAGGTTTACCACTGCAACTTTGAAGGAAGCAGGAAAGGGTTTACACAGACTTCCAGGATGGAAGAGACCAAACTTGCTAGGCCAGAGTTTGATCAGAGCAGATCAAGCTTTCCCGTGCTATGAATTACAGCGTGACATGGCGCTTAGTGTGTCGGGCAAGGGAGTGGGAGACCTGGGTTCAAATCCTCACTGGGGCACAAAGTTCGCCAGGTGACCTTGAGCCAACCACCACACCTCAGCCCAACCTCCATTTCTTGGTCTCATTCGAACTCAATGCAAGGGTGTTCCTCAGCTGCAAAGCAACCCTTAAACTCATGCACCCACAGCCTTGATATGGCGGAGGCGGCGGGTACACATGCAGCACCAGAAAATTTAGTGCCGGATTTATGTATAGGCTAAACAAGCTATAGCTTAGGGCCCCACTCTCTTGGGGGCCCCCAAAAAAATTAAAGGGGAAAAAAGCCGGATGCACATTTCCAAAATATAAGATAAAAAAGAAATAAAATGAAACATACATACAGCTACAGTGTTTTGTGCTGTGTAGGCTCCTATCACTTCAGATGGCGACAGCAGTCACGAAATTAAAAGACGCCTGCTTTTTGGGAGAAAAGCAATGACAAACCTAGACGGCATCTTAAAAAGCAGAGACATCACCTTGCCGACAAAGGTCCGTATAGTTAAAGCTATGGTTTTCTCAGTAATGATGAATGAAAGTGAGAGCTGGACCATAAAGAAGGCTGATCGCAGAAGAATTGATGCTTTTGAATTATGGTGCTGGAGGAGACTCTTGAAATTCCCATGGACTGCAAGAAGATCAAACCTATCCATTCTGAAGGAAATCAGCCCTGAGTGCTCACTGGAAGGACAGATCGTGAAGCTAAGGCTCCAATATTTTGGCCACCTCATGAGAAGAGAAGAATCCTTGGAAAAGACCCTGATGCTGGGAGATTGAGGGCACAAGGAGAAGGGGACGACAGAGGACGAGATGGTTGGACAGTGTTCTCGAAGCTACAACATGAGTCTGTCCAAACTGTGGGAGGCAGTGGAAGACAGGAGTGCCTGGCGTGCTCTGGTCCATGGAGTCATGAAGAGTCGGACACGACTAAATGACTAAACAAGCAGCTCCTATAATGTAAGTAATGGGCCCTGTCTGCTAGCCCGCTCCCTAAAATATCACTGGTTTGCTCATTTCTATACAGTATATAGGGTGCCTACATTCTGCATGCGCAAATGGCTTTAGATACCCATTAGGTCCATAAATTACTATATAGCATACATTCAACACAATAAACAGCAATGATTTGTTGTTGACAAAGGACAGCTGGACATATAAAGGGCCCCATTAATACCTTCAGGGCCTCATCAAACCCAAATCCAGCCCTGCCAGAAATGCAGAGCACTACGATTGATCCATGTAAGAACGAAAGACAAGATTTGCTTCTTCTTTCTTATAAAAAGTTTATTTAATCCCGGAAAGGGGCTTTGTAGCTGACGGGAGCCCACAATGGGCGAGGCACTGTGTTATGTGGTTGCACAAATGTGCACGGGAGGCAGTTAACAAAATTCACACGCGCACACACAAAAATCCAGAGATACGGAAATGAAACCCTGAACTGGCATATAAACAATTCTTCAGCAACATTGCCCGGAGGTAGCAGGCTCAGAAAGTGATGCTGGCATTTTCCCAGGCTGGAATCTGACAGCTCCCATCTCCCTTGGCTAGCACTCTGCTTGTGTCAGTATGCCTTAAGAGAGGCAGTATTAGAAACCATTGCAAGGCTGCTCAACTCACCAGGGGTCTCACGCTGGTGTGGGTGCAGAGATCTACACAGGCACTTGCTGGCTTGCCCCCGTGGGATATATGCTTTAGTATGGCAAAGGAAGCATCGTCCTTAGTGGGTGTGTGAGGGGGGAATAGTCTCGTTGCCACACTGAGCCCTGGAAACACTTGCAAAAGGCTTCTTCACTTCTCCCCAAAGGTCTTGGAGGTTCAGGAAAGAGGGTTGAGCTCTGGCTCTCCTTTCCAATGCAAGAGCTGGGAAAAGGAAGCTATCTTGAACACAGCGTGGCGTCATGCAAGACCTGTGTCCCTTTCGTACTGCAGAGGGGCATGTTTGTGACCAGCACGCAATAGGTTGGCTTCTTAAGGCTGGCCGTGATTTGTGGATGCCTGGCTAATGAAGAAGAGTTTGGATTTGATATCCCGCTTTATCACTACCTGAAGGAGTCTCAAAGCGGCTAACAATTTCCTTTCCCTTCCTCCCCCAAAACAAACACTCTGTGAGGCGAGTGGGGCTGAGAGACTTCAGAGAAGTGTGACTAGCCCAAGGTCACCCAGCAGCTGCATGTGGAGGAGCGGAGACGAGAACCCGGTTCCCCAGATTACTAGTCTACCGCTCTTAACCACTACACCACACTGGCTCTCCTCTCTAATGAGGACATAACTGGATGAACATCCAAGACCACTACACATTGTGTGTTAAAAGCACAACCATAGCTCCCCTTCCCCCCCAAAGAATTATGGGAGCAGCAGTTTAAGGGGCGCTGAGAGTTGTTAAGAAACCAATAGTCCCTTCAACGAGATTAAATCCCTCTTCACAGGAAACTCTGGGAACTGTAGCGGAATTGGGGGTGGTCCCCTAACAACTTTCAGCACCCTTAACCTGTAGCTCACAGGATTCTCTTGAAAAAGCCATGAATGTTTAAAAGCGTATCACGGTGTCTGAAATGTACAGTGAATGTGGCCTAAAGTCAATTTGCCACTGTCAGACTTAATGGCCCCTAGCGCCAATATCTGCCTCTCCTCCTGTGATTTGACATAAATAAAATTCTACAGGGATTGGAGACTTGGGCTAAGAGAAGGGCATTGTTCCGCCACTCAGGCTTGAATCTGCCAGAGGCTGGGCCCCACTATAGCTATCCTTAAAAATACATATCCCAGACTCTCTCTGGGGCCAATGCAAGGAGCTGGCGAAGGCCCTGCCAGCACTCTTTTGATGAACCACCTCCCATTAAAAAGACAAGGAGGCATGGGGCCTAATCATTTCAGGTGCCCCAAGGGAAACATACCTCCAAGATTCAGAGTCAATGGTATGGGATCCTATTCTTCTCTCAGATTCTAAGAATCTGTCAGTGGTTGGCTGGCTGGCAGGTCGAAAATATCTAGCGCCAGTGCTTTCCGAAGTTCCAAAATCTTCCTTCGATTTGCCTTTCAAGTTAGAAGCGGCAAACACAACTCCAGGTCCTCATTTGTACGGGACAGTCCTGGCACCAGGGGTTTTGATCAACTCCGACAAAGAAACCCAGCAACTCATGGATTTATTATTTTTCTCGTTTTCACTTATTGATGAGGTTAAGTGGGGCCTGCTTTCCCCCTGCCACCCCTTTAACTTCCCCCAAGTGAAAGGAAGAGGGGGTAAAACACACACACACATATATATTCACACACCCCACCAAGTCAAGGCACTAGAGGAAACTGGATTCAGACTTGGAATGGCTGGACAGGAATGGAAGCATGGGGGCTGTTCACAATAACCATGTCACTTTCCCGGCTGGGCCGGAGAAAACGTTTCTACGCCCAAAAAAACCACAGCAGGTAGATGATGGCCTAGAAAAAAAAAAAACAGGAGGAAGGAAGGAAGGACCCGGGGCTCCCCACCAAAGGAACGTCATGCCAAATAAATAAGAAGCTGACCACCAGAAGAAACAACCCCCGGCACCCGCGTCACATCAAAACGCCGATCCAGTCCTGGTGCCTGAAGGTCGGTCCAGGGGTCCACCAAACTCCCAATACTGACAAAGGCGTAACAAGAGGATGCCGGCACGGGCAGCTTTAAACACTGTTCACTCGCCGCCAGTCTTCTGCAGCCCCCGCTGGTGAACGGGGACAGTCCTTGTGTAAACAGAGCAGTGCTCATTGGTCTCTTTTGTCTTGGGGGGGTCAGGGGCTGCACGTCAGACCCCCTGTCCAGTTGGGGTGGGCAGCGTCTCTGCCACAGACCTGGGATTTCACAAGTCACCCCCCTCCCCACGGGCAGGAACTCAGCTAACAGCAGGAATAACAAGGCAACGAGTACGTCAGCCCGTCGTCGCAGGAGAAACCGAGCTACGTCCATCCCCTTCTGCGATGGCCCGCCCCAGTGCTGCTGTCCAGAGGCTACCAGAGTCACAGGCTCGTGCCAGCTTTGGGGACTGTGGGCTGCTGGGCTTTGCGTCCACCTTGTTCCGAGAAGGCAAGGAGCCAAGGATGGGCCAAGATCTGCTCCAGGGAAGGCCGGTTCTCCGGGGAAAGCGAGAGGCACCACTCAATCAGGTGACGGCAGTCTGTCAAAGTAGGAAAGAACCATTGTTATTACCCCGCCCAATAGGAACACACAGGAAGTTGCACAAGAGTCAAGGAAAGCTAAACTCTTCCTACACCAGAGGTTCCTAACCTGTTTCCACCACCACCACCACAGAGCACTTGAAAACTTCTGAGGGTCTTGGCACACCATTTGATGATTTTTCTGCCTGCTGTAGTAGTTGTGATGTGGTTGTGTTTTTATTGCTTTTTTTCATTTCTTAGATATTGTAGTACCGTATCAGAAGAGCATCAAACACAATGTAAGAAACAAAAGCAGCAATATTTACTTTGAAAAAATATGAAAATCGAATGTGGTCGCACTGCAAATCACCTGAATGAAGCTCGCGGACCACAGTTTCTGAACCCATGGGCCAGTGTTCGAAATTAGCCAGGCGCATTTTGCACCTGGCTATTGGCCACTTGCAACCAAGTGAAGATGCCCGGGCACCAGGATGGCGCCTGACATCTCCACCATCTGGAGGTGCAAGCCTGGGGAATCACTGGATCTTGACTGTTTCCGCACACTAATAACACATCCTGCAGAATTCTATCAGTTATATTTTATCGGCACAATTGGAATGAATTTCAGGAACCAAAATGCTTTCCTTGTGCAGCCCGAGCAGGGGTAGCGAACGACGTTATAGCTAATTTTTGTAGCTCGTCTTTACTTAACCCATCCCACTGCCCTCCTCACACAGTTGTGAAGAATATTCTGACGTTATGAATGGTCCGTGTCACCATTAAGAAAAAGAGGTAGGAACAGGCCAATATATATGTGGACTGTCCCTGGATCAAGTTACTTTTCTTGTTTAACGTTCTCAGAGTTCTTAACCTATAGCTCAAGATTGTCATCTGAAATAGCCAGATGTTTAACTGATGAACAATCACAGTCACTCCCATCCTTTGAAATGCAAGACTTTAGAGCCATCTTGCCCCAAAATGGCAACCAGACATTCTGTTTTGGTGACTGTTATCCTTGGTTTAAGGAGCCATTTAGTGCGTAGCTTACATATCTGAGTTTCTAACACTGCCCGTGGCCTAACTCTGGCTGCAAGCAGCTTTCCAGAACTTCAGAAAGGATCCTTTCCCATAAAACCCTACCTGGAGATGCTGGGGATTGATCCTGGGGCCTTCTGTGCGCAAAGCAGATGCTCTCCCAGTGAGCTACAGCCCTTCCTCATATCATCGAATAAAAGAATTGCAGGGTTGGAATGGCCCACGAGGATCATCTAAGTCAGGCACCCCCAAACTTCGGCCCTCCAGATGTTCTGGACTACAATTCCCATCATCTCTGACCACTGGTCCTGTTAGCTAGGGATCATGGGAGTTGTAGGCAAAAACATCTGGAGGGCCGCAGTTTGGGAATACCTGATCTAAGTCCAATGTTCCCCATACTTGGGTCTCCAGCAGTTTTGGACTACAATTCCTATCATCCCTGACCATTGGGTCGTGCTAGCTAGGGATGATGGGAGTTGTAGTCCAAAAACAGCTTGGGAAACACTGATCTAGTCCAACCCCTGCAATGCAGGAATCTTTTGCCCAACGTGGGGCTCGAACCCATGACCCTGAGATTAACAGCCCCATGATCTGCCTACTTGAGTTATGTTATCCCTGTCTTGCAAAGCACTTCGTGCCTTGCACCTCATTAAGAACTTATCCCAAAATGCCCTACAATTAGTCCTATTTTAAGAGATAAGGAGTTGGAAGATTTTAACTTACCCCAAGGGTATTCAGGACATTATTTACAGTAGAGCACAGCCTATTCAATTCAACAATGCTCATTTCAACTGAACCAAGCAGGAAGTGCTATGCAGATGGAGCAGACTTCAATCAGCTTTTACGAGGTAGGCCAATCCGCCCCCGAGGGCAGTATCCTGTCACATGAGCCTACCAACGCTCCATGGTCCAAACCACTGTGGCACTCCAGGGCTCAGTGACAAATTAAGTACAAAGGAGTTGCCAAATTCAAGAAGCATACATTAAGAATTCTTAAGGAACCTAGCGGTGAAATTGCTGGCCTAACAAAAATAAGCATCTTGACTGGGGAAAAAAAAGAAAGAAAGAAAAACAAAACTTGTCCTAAAGATCAGGGGTCAGCAAACTTTTTCAGGAGGGGGCCGGTCCACTGTCCCTCAGACCTTGTGGGGGGCTGGACCCACCCTCTCCCGAAAGGACACCCCTTTTCCCAAAAGGACCACGCCGCCGCCTTGTGTTCGTCATCGTCCTCTGCCTCAGCCGGGGGTCCACAAGGCCTAGAGCCCAGGCTGCTGGCCTGGGTGGTGGAGGCAGCCTCCCCGCTGCTGCCGCTTCCTCCCACTCAGCTCTTGGCCATACGCGGCCGTCTCAGTGGGAAGGAAGGGGCGTCGCCCAGAGGCGTCCGCAGCTTTGGATTGGATGCAGGAGCTTCCTGAAGCCAATCCGAAGCCATGCCAGCATCACAGAAGTCAGCCGCCGTGCCAGCTTAGCGCGGGGACTGACCGAGCGGGCGGCAGGGTCCACGGGCCGGATTTATGAGCCCGGTGGACCGCATCCAGCCCCCGGGTCGTAGCTCGCCGACCCCTACTAAAGATAGTCCACAGAATGCCAAAGTTAATTAGCCGAACATCTATCTCAAGGTAAACTGAGATACAGCCTCTTCTTGCACCCTTGCAAATATCCACTGGCCTGGGTCTAGGGTAGTGTCCGTACCTGAGGATACCCTGCAGGGGTAGTGGAGTTTCCCAAGGAGGATATCTTCATCGCGCTCGAAAGGGATGTCCCCGCACACCATGTCATAGAGCAGCACTCCCAAAGACCAGACAGTGGCAGACACGCCGTGGTACTGGTGGTATTTTATCCATTCAGGAGGGCTGTATACCCGGGTGCCTGTAAGAATGGAAAGGAGCCGGTGAAAACATACCTGGAGAGGTGCAAAAGGAAGCAGAAACAGAGCTACCAAATCCCTCCCAGGTTGCCCCTTCCTCAGCCATGTTGAGCATGACTACCACCATTGCCTAAATTCCAAGAACCAGATAGGAAATTCTTGTGTTATTTATTAAATATATATCCCACAATTTCTTCCCGAAGAAGCCCATATAAAAGACTTCCACGATGAATTGGCACTGGCACAATGCTGCTCCAGCCTCGGTTTCCCCCATCTGTAAAATGGGGTGTTTTCTCCGCAGTCTTATTTACTTAAAAGCAACGTAAAAAGCAAGACACAAGCAGAATGAGAGATGGGAAGGGAGGGCTTTTCGAGGGGATAAGTGAAATTGCGGGTCGTGTCTCAGAATAAAAACCCACCGAAATTGACAGACAGGTACTAATTTATTTCAGCAGATCCACTCTGCGTTGGAAACACCCTCAAGATGATAAATGATCCTCCATAAATAAATGAATGCCCCGAGAGAGAATTGGTTTGTGTGGAACAACATTCCATCATACGAACCTTTACCTGCATTTTGAGGTATTGCAACGTGAGATCATGTTTACAGGCCAGTGACATCTAGGCCAATGACCTTAGGGCACACACACAAGAGGACACCAATACAGATGAGGCAATCTGGAGCAACTGCGCATGCAAACAGACCAGCTAACAATTACCACTGACCAACTGGAATTCCTTCTCCGTGTAAACAGGGGACGGGGGAGAAGAGCGTAAACCAGGATGGCTACGATGAATTAAGGACTAACTCATCCAACATGACAGCAACAAGAGTGTACACCTTCAGGCCAAGAATTACGCTGCCACAAGACTTTATTTTGCAACCTGCGTTTCTCCAAATGATGTAACAATGGCATCTCTCAGCAAGAAAAAGGCCGGTCAAGCTAAGAACAGAGCAGATTGTTTAGGCCTTTAGCATACTTTACAAACGCTCAGAAGAGAACTCCCAGATCGACACTTTGCGCACAAACATGCACACCTGTTTGGTCAACTACAAAAGGCGCAACCCAAAGCCTCTGATTTTACATTGGCAATGGCACATAATGTGCTTTGCTATGTGGAAACCAGACGCGGGGAGACACTGAATTGCTCAAACCTCCAGATAACAACTTCCTGTGCCTCTCATAGGGAAACTGCAGCACATTCCTGCTACCCCTTTTCTCTCTCC
Organism: Zootoca vivipara; assembly: GCF_963506605.1. Classification (NCBI taxonomy): domain Eukaryota; kingdom Metazoa; phylum Chordata; class Lepidosauria; order Squamata; family Lacertidae; genus Zootoca; species Zootoca vivipara. The sequence goes on along the minus strand of NC_083277.1, from coordinate 20,495,475 downwards.
CTTCTCTCTTTCTGACATCTCTTCATCTCACTCTCCTTCCCAGAAGGCTGCTAGGAGGAAGAGACAACCAGCTGTTGCCAGAGGTCTGAACTATGGTTCAGATTTAGGCCAAAGTCTGCAAAAAAATTGGCTGAGTGTGACTGCCCCGCCCCCAAACGATTCAAGTTCCTGGCTTGTTTCCTTCCTGGGTGCTTCTCTGCAAGCATGCAAGCAAACAAAGCCACCTTTTGCACCGGGACCACTGAGTCCCCAGCAGCTAAATAGAAAAAAATTCCTTCAGTAGCGCCTTAAAGACCAACTAAGTTTTTATTTTGGTATGAGCTTACGTGTGCATGCACACTTCTTCAGATACACTTGAAACAGAAGTGGCAGACCCTTATATATATATATATATACAGAGGGTGGTGGGGGTGGGTGGGAATGGGTGATGGGCTGATGGGAGTGGTAAACCTGTAGATGGCTGTTAACGACTGCTGATGACTGCAATTAGTCCTGGGGGGGGGGGAAGCAAGGGCTGAGGCGCTAAAGAAAGCTTGATCATGCATAATGAGATAAGAATCCGATGTCTTTATTCATCCCAAGTGGCTCCATGGTTTTAAGCTTGGTAATGAGTTCCAATTCAGCAACTGTCCCCTGCAGCTGTCAACCTGGTGCCCACGAGATGTTTTGAACCACAAGCCCAAAGGTTGGCAACAGCTTGCTTACACCGACCACAGTGGAGCTGCTGCCGACTCTTTCGGCCCTCCCTGGAGATGTCAGAAATTGAACCCGGGAACCTTTTGCAAGCAAAGCGTGCGCCCTGTCACCGAGTGGTGGTCTCTGGCATATTCTCTCTCTCTCTCTCTCTCTCTCTCTCTCTCTCACACACACACACTCACCATCAAAATCTGTATAGGGGGCATCCCGAAGCAACGCCCCCGAGCCAAAGTCTATGAGCTTTAGGTCTCCCTGCAGGAGGTCGACCAGAATGTTCTCGTCCTTGATGTCTCGGTGCAAAACACCGCAGAGGTGGCAGTGGCGCACCGCCTCCACCACTTGCCGGAAGTAGCTGGCGGCCAGGCTTTCGGGGAGCGGGCCCCTGTCGGTGATGACGTCAAACAGGTCCTGGGAGACGAGGGGGCGCTCCATCACAATGAAGTACGCGTCGGGCTGCTCAAACCAATCCAGGAGGCGGATGATGCCTCGGCAGCCCGGCGAAGACACCTTCTTCAGCAGCACGACTTCCAGCGGGACCAGGGTGCCATTCTGGAGAAGGAAGCAAGGAAGGAAAGAGAGAGAAAAAGAAAGGGAGACAGGCATGAGCGCAAACCTCTGGCACTGTAGCTCAATGAGTCAGGCAGCCTCAATGGGAAGAGAAATGGTGCAAAAGAGCAGCAACTCACCATGTGTTGAAATTGCAAGACTCTGTCTTTGGCAACATATTTGATGGCCACCTGCAAAAGGAAGGAGAATGCTGTTATGAGGCAAAGCCTACTGCAGAATTCCCAGCACTATTTTGGATCCACCTTCAGCACAATCCCCATTTCACCATGCATGGAGATAAGCATGGCTGTTGTGACCCGTCTCAGGTCAGGCTGCAAGCCTGGGGAAGCGCCCAAGATGCTGGGCAGCTGCTAGGGGTTTGCCCCCCCCCCCGCCTGCCTTGGGCTCCTTCTGATTCGTTTGTTTCTTTATTTCCAACTCGGTGTTCCAAGCAGCGTTGGGCAGCCAAGCCCAGTTGCCATTTCCCAACGATACCCCAGAGAGTAATGATTTATATGGCGGCCAGAGAGTAATGATTTATGCTGCCACCAGGGGGCGCTTTACTCAGGACCCCATTCAAACTTGAAGCCAGCCCTGCTGCAACCCAGGAGTGAGACCAGATCCAACAACCGTCTACTAGTGGACTTTTTGCACAAAGGAAAGGCATCTTCCGCAAGCTATACAAGGATTCCAACCCATGGCAGGTTGCTGAAGCTTCAAGATTATAAACAAGCAAGTTTATCAAAAAGGCCTACTTGGTACTTGTCTACTGCAGAGTTTCTCACAAATATTTTAATGGCATGCAAACCAGAATTTCAACAAACTGAAATGTCTAAATTGAACAATGTGGAATTTCCTTATGGAGTTGTTACATTTCTTTACCAAGCCTTACCAAAGGCTCTACCGAGAGAGCATTAATTATTCTTCAATTTCAGCACAAGTCATCTTAGGCTTGAGATTGCTCTAACAGAAATATCCCTTATCACGTAAGATTTTGAAGGAAAGGGTGTACCACATTACTTGTTTCAATGCTCTATATTAGAAAGAAGTAAGGTCTTAACATTTAATTGCTGGAAAAGTATACTGCCCCTCCCTACCCCCACCCCTCAGCAACATAGAACTATTTGTTGGAAATAGTAGCTTTTCTATTTTTCAACAACACCTGAATTTACTTGATCAAGAGCTCTTAAAAGTGTAGATCCATGTTTCCCAGACCCGGGTGTCCAGCTGCTTTCGGACTACAACTTCCATCATCCCTAGCTAACAGGACCAATAGTTCGGGTTGATGGGAATTGTAGTCCAAATTTGGGAAACACTGGTGTAGTAGCCATTCTGTCCCTTTGGGAATAAGAATACCTTTAAAACCCCACAATGGACCTACACTCTTTCTTCTAAAGAGAAAACCACAATTTCTCTTCTCAGGGCTTATTTTATTCGTGCTTCAAAATAGCATACTGCCCCTTGACTCTGCACCCCCCCCCAAAGTTCTTGAAAAAAATACAGAACCAGGGAATTTCCACCCCTTCCCAACCCCTCCCTTCAGTACACTCCCTTCAGTTGCCCACGGACAGCCATGACTTCACCTGCAAGTCACACACAACCAATGCAACATTTTGTAACTCAAGCACAGCCAATAGCAGATAAACAGGTGTGCATCATTATTTGCTGCAGCTGTATATTATTAAACTATTACCGCTGCATTAATTTCCAAGATCGGAACTCAGCATAGCCCTGCGTGGCTATTGCACATATATTAAACAGCAGTGATGCTTTCCTCGTCACAGGATGAGTGTTGCTTGAGCGCTCTCCCCCCCCCCTTAATAATTATTACCAGGAAACCAGATTGATGAGCCACTGTGTGCTCCAAGCGCCTGAAGTGGAGCCAAAGGCTCAGGAGTTCAGGCGCATCACTCATCGAGGACAGTAACGCACCCTTCTGAGAAACAGAACAGGTTGGAGAAAGGGAAACCGAGCCGATAACCTGGGATTCAAAGCAGCCAGCGCGCATGGTGCAGCCCCGAATTGAGCAAGAGTCACGCCTCTCTTTCCCCTTTTGTTCGTTGCTGGCTTCTCTTTCTCTCTCTCTCTCTCGCGGATCATTAATTCCACCCCAGCCCTCAGAATAGCACAAGTATACAATTTATTTCCATCTCTCCTAAAAGCCGCCGGGTCGGCTCCTCGTGCTACATTTGGCCATTTCAGTAGCGCGTGCTGCATGTGTAAGATATACGTATTATACATTTACGTGTTTGTGTGCGTTTGTGTGTGTAGCTAGACACACAAACACACAAGTAATGTACATCTACACATGCACGCGCGACTGATATATACTGTATACGGTATATAGAGAAAAGACGCCGATCGGTCACTCACCGGGAGAGAATCGCTGAGCCGGGTCCCCGCGTAGACGGTGCCGAAACCGCCGCTCCCAATCAACGCTCCCAAGCGGTAGCGCGTCTCCAAGGTCGCCTTCCCTGGGGTGGGGGGGGGGAGGAGAGAAAAGGAAAGAAGCGCATCAGCGTGGCGAGTTCTGCCGGGACCCGCCCAGCCAGCCAGACACCCAGACTTTCACCCACACCGGCTGCGGTTTGCTTGCAAACAACAACGAAAACCACCAAGCTCGCTCGCTCCATTCACAAAAACCGCCGCACGTGCTCCTTGTTGTTGCTGCTGCGTACCCGCGGAGCGAGGCGCCTCTTCGGCGGCATCGGCGGTCGGCGGCCCTTCGGGACCCTGGTGGCAAATAGGGCCTTGAGCCAAGAGCATGGCCTGATAAGTCGGGTCCTCTCCGGCCAAATATTGCCTCGCGTGTGTTTGTGTGTATGTGTGTGGCCGCTTGGCGCTCCTCCCCCCCACCGCGTGCGCCTTTGAATTCCTTCGCTTTTACGAACGTTCCAACTCCACGCCGACCCTAGCCAATGGCGGGGCGAGCTGGAGAAAGCCGCGAAAAAGCCGAGCCAATCAGAAGAGGCGTGTGTGGGGTAAAAGGAGGAGGACTTTTCGGCCGCCGACAGGGCGAGGCTTGAAACCGGCAGGGGTTGAAACAGTCGAGGGGAGAAGCGCGCACGGCAATAAAAACGTGGCGGGGTGCGCAGCAGGCAGGAGTCCTTTAAACGAATTGGAAGGGCAACGGCAGCCAATCGAGGAGAGGCGCGCGAGGACCCTTTACGCTTCTCGCCGCCGCCGCCGCTTTTTTTTTTTTACCCACGTGCGATATAGTATTTTAAAGTTGGCGCTCGCAAAGTCCGCTTTTTGCAAATCCTCTGCATCAACGCGCTCCCCCGGGCCCCACCCCGCCTTCACCGGCAGAATTTTTGCAGCCTGAGGCCAGCTCTTGGAAAGCTTCGCCGGGAGCTCTCCTGTCCTGGACATTAAAAGCCATCGCTCGATCAGCCCTCTTTCGTCTTTCCGAAGTGTGGGCTGAGTTGCAACCATCAACGGCTGTGAAGTAGGAGGAAGAGGTGGGGGAAACTTTCCTCGCCCTCCGGCCCAGCCTCCACTGATTCACGGGCGAGCGGGGCACTCTGCTCGCCTTCCGCCTCTTTAATTAAATAGCAAGTGGCACAACTGCTCCCAGCGTCCCACCCACCCACTTAAAAAAAAAGCAGTCTTAAAATGCAGATTTGCTCTCCCCCCCCCACTTGATTTGCTTGACCAGAGACCCTGAGTGTCCAGCAGAAGGCATATTCTCCTGGCGCCCCCTTCATTGCCATGGTGGTACAAGTTTATTTATTATTCATTTATTAAATGTCTATACCGCTGTTCATTTGAGGATCACAAGACAGTTTACAATATAAAAACACAAATATAAATACCATAAAGGTAAAGGGGCCCCTGACCATCAGGTCCAGTCGTGTCCGACTCTGGGGTTGCGGTGCTCATATCGCTCTATAGGCCGAGGGAGCCGGCGTTTGTCCGCAGACAGCTTCCGGGTCATGTGGCCAGCATGACAAAGCTGCATCTGGCGAACCAGAGCAGTGCACGGAAACGCCGTTTACCTTCCCGCCGGAGCAGTCCCTATTTATCTACTTGCACTCTGATGTGCTTTCGAACTGCTAGGTGGGCAGGAGCTGGGCCCGAGCAACAGGAGCTCACCCCGTTGCAGGGATTTGAACCTTCTGATCAGCAAGCCCTAGACTCTGTGGTTTAACCCACAGCGCCACAAACAAAATCAATACCCCCCCCCAAAACACACACATAGTTTAAAAGACCATGGATTGATTAGTTAGTTAGCCCAAGGCCTGGTTATAGAGAGACGTTTTTGCCTGTAATGAAGGCATCCAGTGAGCATCCCAGGGGAGAGCATTCCACAAGTGGGGAGCCACCACAAAAAAGGCCCAGTCTCGTGTTGGCTCCCCCCAGGCCTCGCATGAAGAAGAGCCTCAAATGGTAAGCACAGGGTCAGTTCAAACCTCAAGGACCGGGAAAGGTGGCCCTAGAGGTATTGCAGCTCGTGGGACCTTTACTGTTCTGCACAGCTCTCCCTAATATGGAGCACAGCAGCGCTTTCTCAAGGTCTAGACCAGGCATCCCCAAACTGCGGCCCTCCAGATGTTTTTGCCTACAACTCCCATGATCCCTAATTAAGAGGACCAGTGGTCAGGGATGATGGGAATTGTAGTCCAAAACACCTGGAGGGCCGAAGTTTGGGGATGCCCAAAGCATTTCCTGCCACAAAGCCAGACCCAGCCGCTCAGCCATTCAGAACGTATGTCAACAAAGACGAAAACTGCTGTTTTGCAAACCCGCGGCACTAGCCAACGTACCCCCTTCTATGACACTGCTTTTTGCATTCTGGAAATGGAAGTGGAAATGCCCTGGCGTGTAACACTCTCTTGGCTGCCTAGGTCAAAAGTTAGCTAAAACATATCACCAGAGACCAGCCTCCAATGCTACCGGTATAATAAAGAAACCCAGGCTTTGTAGTTAGCTACGTATATCACTGCCACCACATCATCGTTTCAAAAGGCTGCATTTTACTAATATTATAGGATCGGCCTCAATGCATATCTGCCACCAGTGCATGGACTTGGGACTGATCAATCCGAGCACACGTTGCATATTCTCAGCCATAAATCCTTTCCTCTTTAAAGCAGGGCGTGAGCCAGCTACGGAAATGACTAACAACAACAATCCCATTGACTCAAAGTGAGGAGTACGTTGCAGCCGAGCAGATACCCCCAAATCAGTGTAAATCATCCAGCGACACACCAGGTGACCACATCACCTTTTCCATCGCAGCAGAGCAAGTTTCACTTTCCCGCAAAGGCGAGCTTCAAAATGATAAGCCAAGCCTTTTCCTATCTATCTAAGCTCCCTTGGAATGCCCGGAATGCCCCCAAGACAGGGAGCAATAGCCATAAACGCTTTGATACGGGACTGCCCACGTCACAGAGCACAACAGCAAGGCAGAGCCACGAGGCAGGGGCGATGTTTGCTCAGCCCCAAGAGAGGGCTAGTCTGTGGGTTTGGTGATGGGGCAAGAATTTGCAGTCGTTTCCTGCCTGCTGGACAGATAAACAGGCAAATTTGTTGTTTGTGTACCTTTGTGGGAGACAACACAAGCACAGCCACATGGGATAAAGCCGCGAGGCCAAAGTCCTGGCTGGGTCCTAAAGCATCATTCCAAAAATAAATCACTGGGAATGTCCCAGAGGGATGCAAAATACCATGTGTTTCTTCCTCAGGGGCAGGTAGTCATTGAGCAGAGGAGGAAAGGATCATGCCAACCTATTTCCCCCCTCCCCACCCCACTCTCAGTTAGGCTAAAGGTAGCTCAGATTTTCAGTCATCTCCCTGTGTCAATAAAACAAAGGAGAACCCCATTTACTATAGGTACAGGTGCTGGGGGTGTCACATAGGCCTGGCCCTACCATTAGGCAGAGTGAGGTAACTCCTTCAGGCAGCAGATAGTCTTGTGGGGACGAGTGTCCCCCTAAGCAAGCCTCAGGGAAGGTGGATGGTGTTGTCCTGGGACAGGTGCCGAGCTGCCAGTTTGACCAGCTTGTTGGGGGGCGGGAGGTGTGCTGTGTCCCTTGCCTCAGGCAGCAAAGTGTTTTGGGCCGGCCCCGTTGTTGCATGTGCAGCTGAGTGATGGAAAAGGCAGAGAGCTAAGAGAAAGGCCTCCTTTATATCTTGCCTCTGCTACGAACTCACTAATGCAGATAACATTACTGGCCTATCTTACAGGGTCGTCGTAACAATTAAGGAGGCAATTATGTGAAATACGTTGAAAGAGCAGCAAAGGAGAGAGGTCAATTATTTTTAAGGGCGACACTCTTTCTGGTCAGCAAAGTCTGCCGACCCAACCAGCAGACTGCTTATTCTTTTCTTTTTTTTAACAGCTGTTGTGACACCAAAGAGTCCACCCTGGGAGGGTTTCAAGGCCATGTGCAGAAAACAAGGCAAGATTCTTCTCTCCTCCTCCACCCACCATTCAACTCAGTGGACACCAATGGGTGTTTAATTTGCGTACACATTTAAATTGCGTACACCTTTCCCACATTTCCTGCAGAGCAGCTCAAGGCCACCTTGCATGGCTTTCTCCCTCGCCCCCATCTTGCCCTCTTAGCAACAACAGTCCTGTAAAAGGTAGGTTAGGCGGAGCAATGGTGACTGGCCCAGTGTCACCCAGTGAATGTCACGCCTAACTGGTTTTCCAGGGGTGGGGAACCTGTTGCCTTTTGGATGCTGTTCAACTCCTGCCAGTCCTAACCAGTATAGCCAAGGGTTTTGTGGATGGTGGGAGCTGCAAGTCCAACGGTGAGCAACAGGTCCCCAAAAAATAATAAAATGAAGCTTTTAAACGCAGTAGCAAAGGAACTCAGAAAACCAGCCGCCGCCTGCAGAGGTCAGCACTGAGCGGTAATGGAAATCTCCCGGAGCCGAGTTTCTCAAGAGCCGCGCGCCCGCTCCCACAAGCCAAGGAAATAACCGCTCCAACTTCTGCAAATGTACGACACATTGACGGAATCATAGAATCGTAGAGCTGGAAGGGGCCACCAGGGTCATCTAGCCCAACCCCCTGCAATGCAGGAATCTTTTAGCCCAAGATTGGGCTTCCATCGTTAATTCGCATTCTTAGCAAGCGGATCAAAGAAAAGGAGGGGAGGAGAAGTGGAGTTTCACGGCCCTGCGAGCGGCTTTAAGGCATTTGGCGGAGGGACGCGTCGCTCCTCACGGATCCCCAGCATTGACTAAAAGCAATCTGATCGCAGACTCGTGTCCACGATCCGGCCACCCACTGCAGCCTCGCTAGTGCCATCTGATCAGAGAGGGGATGTCACCTTCCATGGTGGGACTGCTATTCATTTGATCTCCCCAGGGGACTGTGGCTCATTCGGAGGAGCGCAAGGAGTTAGGGAGCCTCTCGTAGAAAAGTCTCAGCAAATTAAGTTTGCACAAGGCTGCGAGAATTAAACCAATAATGCAAAGCTTGCGGCGCAACTAAGAGGTGCCCCCTCCCCTTTTATTTTGATGGGCTCTCAGAAGTTTTGACACTGAGCAGCAGGAAGCCCGCTGCAAAGACGAGTCAGACCCCATTGCAAGAAAAGGGATCCGCTCTGACCCCGACTCTTATCAAGCCGCGGAGCAACTCACCCTGCGCCGGTTCGTCTTTGGGGAACGCCGCCGAGCTGAGCATGCTGCAGCGGTGCATGTTGGGAGGGTAAAGCACCTGCACCGAGGACATCGCGGCCCCAATTCGGGCAAAACGAGGGGAAAGTTGCGAAGAAGTTGTAGCAGAAGCGCAGCTCCGACGACACCGGAGCCGCAACCTGAATCCCCGGGGAAGCCTCTCGGGGTTGGAGACGGGCGGAGAGGCACGCCCACCGCGGCTAAGCCACGCCCTCCCGTCTGATACAGCCACGCCCCCTTTCCCCCTTCCCGAGCTCCGCCCTTCTGGGTGGGCTTGGCCAGGCTATTGGTCGCTCTGGCTTCGCTTCCATGCACTGTCAGGGGCATTTGCGCTGCTGGAAGCGGATTCTTCAAAAAGGAGCAGCAGTCTCCGCCAACGATCGCACGTGGAAACGGCGCAAAAGAATATCTAAGGCCGGGGTCGCCTGCCAGAGTGCGCCAAACACGAGTTAAAAATAAGACCCGTGTGGCATTTAAGAAACTTAAAACTTTATGATGGGTTAAGCCGACCCCAGTAGACTTCATTAGTTGCGTGAAATAAAATCCCGGAATAATCACTCCGGAGAGGCAGCGTGGTGTATTGGTTAGAGTGTCAGGCTAGGACCTGGAAGACCAGGGTTTGAATCCCTATTCGGACAAGAAGAGTATTGGGTGGACTTCGGCCAGTCTTGCTCTCTCAGCTTAACCACCTCATTAAAAATAAAATAAAAAATACTGTGAAAATAAGAAACCATGGCTGGTTTCTGCTGGCATTCAAGACTGGCCCATGGGAGAAGCAAGAACCTCTTGGAGTGTAATACTGTGACCCACTCCATCAGAGACTCAGGTTGTATATATATAAAAAGGTAAAGGGACCCATGTGTGTGCAAATATATCATAAAGACACCACCGTCTCCATTGTGCCACATGTCCAAAGGAAACACAAGCCCTGGGTTAGCCCCTGGATCCCTGGAATTTTGCACCTCTTGGGGATTGGGGTGGTGAGCAACAATATTTAACCAGTACTAGGACTCAGTTCTAATACAGTCATACCTTGGTTTAAGTACACTTCGGTTTGAGTACTTTCAGTTTAAGTACTCCGCGGACCCATCTGGAACGGATTAATCCACTTTCCATTACTTTCAGTGGGAAAGTTCACTTCAGGTTAAGTACGCTTCAGGTTAAGTACGGACTTCCAGAACGAACCAATTACACTCATACTTCAGGTTAAGTACGCTTCAGTTTAAGTACTCCGTGGACCGTCTGGAACGGATTAATCCACTTTCCATTACTTTCAATGGGAAAGTTCGCTTCAGGTTAAGTACGCTTCAGGTTAAGTACGCTTCAGGTTAAGTACGCTTCAGGTTAAGTACAAACGTCCGGAACCAATTGTGTACTTAAACCGAGGTACCACTGTACTGCAAGTATTGCCAATTAGCTGTGTCATCCTTAGGAAAATTAAAAGCATGCTTCTGTTCCACCTGGTCATTACAAGAAACCCATATCCAAGAACCACTACCTTCTTTTCCCTCCTTGCTCCCAATCCCTTTTCTTTTTGTGTTATCACTGACCTTGCTGGGGGCTAAAAATGCTAATAGCACTGAATCAGAGTGCAAAGCACATTGTTCACCTTATTGGGCTGCTTGCCCTCACACAGCAGGTTTGTGAAGTAGGAAAGGGAATGACATGGCTACCCGGCAGACAGAACTTATCGGTGGTGGCCCCATAGTTAAAGCCTGATCATCTACTAACTAGAGACATTGTAAATCTTTCCTATCATAACTGGATCCTGATGAGTAAGAATAAACTGTTCATTGTGCATTAGGCATTTTTATACAGTGGTACCTCGACTTACGAAGACGATCCATTCCACGGCCGTCTTCATAAGTCGAGGTTCTTGGTTGTCGAAGCATGCGTAGAACACGCGTGTCGGGGTGAAAAGACTTCCGGGGTTGTCGACTTTGGAAGTCGAAACCTTTGGAAGTCGAAGTGTTCGGATGTCGAGGTATGACTGTATTGATTATTTAACGACGACGACAACAAGAACATTTATTAATTGCTTCCCATGAGGCACCTCAAAGCAATTTACAATAAGACAGAAACACATGAAAAACTGCTGGCTATATAAAAACAGTGAAAACAATTGCATATCTAACATTATTCTATATTCTATGTTTTTATGTAATAATAATAATATTATTTATATTATTTATTTAAAAGCAACAATGAGTACATATAAAACAATTAAAACAACAACAATTACATATATAAAGTTCATTTTATTATATTGTTATAGGGGAATTATAGTTTATATAATTAGCTTTTCCAACATGAGCTTCCAAAGTGGACTGGACTACAAATCAAACACACACACACACACACACAGAGGACCACATTATAAATTGTACAGGCACCCCACAAGCCCTCATAATAGACGGTTAATACAATATGGTTAATCATTACGCCTTATGAAGCAGCTCCCTGATGTCATGCTGGCAGAGCAAAGCAGCAGCTAAAGGCCTGTTTACTGATATATAACCAGAGCTACTCACTATCACATGGCAACCGCGGAGGGCTCTCAGTGTGTCCAAGCTGCTGGGCCGGAGCAAACTGTCCATTCTCTTTCCTTGTGGCAGCGTGTGATGTTCTTCACTAGAACTCAGCTGCCCCTGGGCCAGCAATTGACTTTGGACAAAGCAAATTGCATTATTTCCCATGAGAATTTGCTTTCTCCGGGATCTTGCCTACTGCACTAACTGTAGTTAGATGCTCTAGAAAAGGCTGTAATATCCGTATGGTTACGCCTACCCCTCTTCTCCAAGTGGTGAGAAGTTCCAGGCTCTCAGCTCTTACCTGGGCTTGGTTTCCCACAGAAGGAGGTCGCTGGAGGCTTATTGGCATTTTGCTATATTTGCATCAATTTACAAATATACAGGTTGTACATAGATGGAGACACAGTTTATATGGCTTAGCGACAGTGATTAACTGGCTATGAGAAGGACTTATCCTGTCTTGGGAGAGGTGAATCTGTCAATTGTGTTTTCTCCCAGTTCCTAATTTTTTCTAACCTTATGTTAAGTGCCCCACATTCCCACCTCACTTTGTGATTTATATATTTACAGTCATACCTCGGTTTAAGTATGCCTCGGTTTGAGTACTCTTCAGTTTAAGTACTCCGCGGACCCGTCTGGAACGGATTAATCCACTTTCCATTACTTTCAATGGGAAATAAAAAATTCCTTCAGTAGCACCTTAAAGACCAACTAAGTTTATATTTTGGTATGAGCTTTCGTGTGCATGCACACTTCTTCAGATACACTAGAAACAGAAGTGTCAGACCCTATATATATACAGAGGGTGGTGGGGGTGGGTGGGAATGGGAGATGGGCTGATGGGAGTGGTAAACTTGTAGATGGATGTTAATGGCTGCTGATGGCTGCAATTAGTCCTGTGCTGAGGTGCTAAAGAAAGCTTGATCATGCATAATGAGATAAGAATCCGATGTCTCTATTCATCCCAGGTGCTTCCATGGTTTTAAGCTTGGTAATGATTTCCAATTCAGCAACTTCCCTTTCCAGTCTGTTCCTGAAATTTCTCTGTAATAAAACAGCTGCTTTGAGATCTTGTATAGAATGTCCTGGGAGATTGAAGTGTTCTCCTACTGGTTTTTCAGTCTTATGGTTCCTGATGTCAGATTTATGTCCATTTATCCTTTGGCGTAGGGTTTGGCCTGTTTGTCCAATATAGAGAGCTGAAGGGCACCGTTGGCATTTGATGGCATACACAATGTTAGAGGATGAGCAATTAAATAGTCCTGAGATGGTATGTTGGATGTTGTTGGGGCCAGTAATGATGTTGTCCGGGTGTATGTGGCAGCAAAGTTGGCATCTGGGTTTATTGCAGGCTCTGGTACCAGTGCCCATGTTAAGTCTGGTGGTTGTATTATTGTGGGTGAGGAGTTGTTTAAGATTGGGTGGCTGTCTGTCTGTTTCAATGGGAAAGTTCGCTTCAAGTTAAGTACGCTTCAGGTTAAGTATGGACTTCCAGAACCAATTACACTCATACCTCGGGTTAAGTATGCTTCAGGTTGAGTACTCCGCGGACCCGTCTGGAACAGATTAATCCACTTTCCATTACTTTCAATGGGAAAGTTCGCTTCAGGTTAAGTACAGACTTCCGGAACCAATTGTGTACTTAAACTGAGGTACCACTGTACTTAAAAGCCGCCATGTGTTTTAATGCAATTTTCTCCTGATATTCACATTTGTATGCTATTTTGATTAATATATACACATTTTTAGAAAACATTTTCCCCTAATATACTACATTTTTGTATGTTATACTCACTAACAAATGCCTTCTCATGTGTACTTTGCTATGTTATGTTGCGCTGTACACATTACACGCCTGGAGAAATTCATTGCAAATTTTGAAAGGCAGCCCTGTTTCAGTTCTCGTATGGTTTTGGGACTTGCAAATGAGCGAGGGTTCAGCTTTAATTGCAAACTGAATTGAATGTCCATCCCATCCCTAAATCCTGTGCTGCCCCCAACAAGCGTCTCCTAATGGTGGGGAAGAAATGGTGGCTCCTCACCTTGGGAGCCAACTCCTAGGGGCTTCGGCCCCAACAATAACCTATTTGAGGGGCATTCCCATTCAAATGGGGTGTGTGCACTGCATCATGTGATCGATGATGCGGGGCAGGACTCACCTGGGCCCCCACAATATTTTATTCAAGTTGGCACCCCAGCTCCCCATCCCCTGACCGATGTTAAAGAAGCAGCAGAGTGACTTGGAAGAGGTATTGCTCCACATATTTGGGTCCTAAGTCATTTAGGTTTTAAAGGCAAGCACCTTAAATTGGGCTCAGAAGCAGACAGGTAGCCCATGCAATTCTTTAAGGATTGGTGCAATATGATCTGCCCTGGCTGGTCCAGTTGGCATTGTGGCCACTCATTGAAGCTTCCGATTCGTCTTCCAAGGGCAGCCCCACGAATAACTCCTTCAAGTAATCCAAACTGGAGGTTACAAGAGAACTCTCTCAAAGCCTCTCTGTTTTCAAGTTCCACTATCAACCATGTTGATCTCTGTCCCTTTCCAAAGGGCCCGGTGACAGTTTGTTGTGACATTAACTTAGTCAACTGAGTTCGCTGACACGGCAGAGTCAACAAATCCTAAATATTTCTGGGGGAGAACCTGGTAACCACGCTGGACTCTGCTGGGATGTGTCCTTCGTGGCATGCTTGCCCTTTGACCCCGGGGGAAACGGAAGCTAACTAAGATAGTTTCCCTTCAGGGGGGTTGACCATTCAGCGCTTGGAGTCAACTGGTTAACTGTTAGGGCTGCCACACGTCCGGAATTTCCCAGAATACAGCAGTCGGAAGCAATGTCCGGGCGGAAATCGGGGGAAAATGCATGGGAAAATCTGGACGTATGGCAACCCATGTCAGCAGTGTCAGGGGTTTGTGGTTTTTTTTTTTTTTGCCAATTTCCCTTTAAAACAGTTTTTTTTTGCAATTTTGCTGAAAAGGCTCAACATCTTTGGCAAAAAAACAACCCAAACAAACAAATCATCACTTTTAAAAATATGGCAACCCTTATCTGTCTATCTATCTACAGTGGTACCTCGCTTTACGAACACAATTGGTTCCGGAAGTCTGTTCATAAACTGAAGCGTTCATAAACTGAAGCGAACTTTCCCATTGAAAGTAATGGAAAGTGAATTAATCCGTTCCAGATGGGTTCGCGGTGTTTGTAAACCGAAAATTCGTAAACCGAGGTGTTCATAAACCGAGGTTCCACTCTATCTATCTATCTATCTATCTATCTATCTATCTATCTATCTATCTATCTATCTATCTATCATCTATCTATCCTACAGGGTTGTCATGTGGGGGGCAGGGGGCTGAGCCCCTAAAAAAAAAATTCAGGGAGGATGCTAGGACCTCTCAATATTTGACGGCCTTATGACAGGCCCTGTCAAGCCTTCCTGCAGCCCCACCCTGACCTACATATTGCCATGCCTGGCGGCCCCTACCCACAGCCACACAGGACACCCCCCCACGGCCTCCCTGAAGCCATGGTGGGTTTAGCCACGCCTTCCCACATCTACAACAGACCCTGTATGGCCTCCTCCCACTATGTGATGTCACACACACATGCCGGGGCCCCCAAAGTTGGGAGGGACAACTGCTATCCTATGTTTCTTCTAAGGAGCTCAAGGTGGCGTATATGGCTCTGCACCCACCACCTGCATATTATCCTTCCAACAACCCTGTGAGGTAGGTTAGAGCTGAGAGAATGTGACTGGCCCCAAGGTCAGTGAGCTTCCTGGCTGAGTGGGGATTTGAAGCCCTAACCACTACACGGCACTGCCTCTCCAGGCACAGAGCAAAGACGTCCTTCCTTTAGCTTGTTGTAAATCTCCCACCATGCATTGGATAACCCACCCCCCAACCCCTGGTTCTGGTGGGAGAGGGAGGAAAACATCTCCCTATGTTAATAAATGAGCAAAAATCAAAGCGAAAAACCCAACTTTCATCCTGGAGATGAGCCCTAGAATGGCTCCCGTAATGCAGACAGGATTTGTATCAGAGTACAGTACTCACTTTTTGCTTTCTAAAAAGGCAGGTGCTGTACACTACTACCTGAAAATCTTGCCTCTAATCCCAGGTATGTGGGTATTAGTTAACCTCAGAGACATTATTTTCTCATTACTCCATATGCTCCCAGACCTAACCACTGGCAAGGCGATTAATTGGTTTCCAAGGAACAGGAACAGCTCAGATTAAGCCCCGTGCATACTCAAGATAATTTAATACCAATTAGGTGCCTTTAATGACTCTGGCTTGGATCCAAACTCACCCCTCTTGCTCATAGAAAGGCTGCTTCCAGCTTAGCAGACAAACATTTTGTACGGAAGGCTATCCCAAATCCACACAAAAAAAGCTCCAATTTGTGCAAGTCATTGTAAGCACAAGGCTTTTGTACAATGCAAGCTGTTTTTGGGCTCTTTTCATGTCCACCGGAACGTTTATGCACCGGAACAGTCTGCATCTTCCAAGAGGGCCTCTAATTTTAAAGAAGGAGAAGACTTTGCATGCAGCATGCAAGTTTCAGCCTGGCAGGAGCTGGCTGCATACACTGTCTGGTGCGTGTGTGTGTGTGTGTGTGTGCCTGTGCCTGTGCCTGTGCCTGTGCCTGTGCCTGTGCCTGTGCCTGTCTTCTCTGCTCCCCTCTCCCAATTAAGCTCTGTCTCCAGGTGCTAAAGGTTCCCTGGACAGTTAAGTCCAGCCAAAGACGACTATGGGGTTGTGGCGGTCATCTCGCTTTCAGGCCAAGGGAGCCGGCGTTTGTCCACAGACAGCTTTCTGGGTCATGTGGCCAGCAAGACTAAACTGCTTCTTGCACAACAGGACACGGTGACGGAAACCAGAGCTCATGGAAAGCCATTTACCTTCCCGCCACAGCAATACCTATTTATCTACTTGCCCTGGCGTGCTTTCAAGCTGCTAGGTTGGCAGGAGCTGGGACAGAACAACAGGAGCTCACCCCGTCACGGGGATTCCAACTGCCGACCTTCTGATCGGCAAGTCCAAGAGGCTCAGTGGTTTAGACCACAGTGCCACCCGTCCCTCCCTTGACCTCACCAGGGGCCACCCCTAGATCTCAGGATTGGGCCCTGATATGTCAGGGTCTGAGGTGTTCCTCACCAGGCAACCCTCATCACAATTGTGGCTTAGTAATAGGTAAGGGACCCAGGTGGCGCTGTGGTTAAACCACTGAGCCTAGGGCTTGCTGATCAGAAGGTCGGCGGTTCGAATCCCTGCAACGGGGTGAGCTTCCGTTGCTTGGTCCCAGCTCCTGCCAACCTAGCAGTTCGAAAGCACATCAAAGTGCAAGTAGATAAATAGGAACCGCTACAGCGGGAAGGTAAACGGCGTTTCCATGTGCTGCTCTGGTTTGCCAGAAGCGGCTTTGTCATGCTGGCCACATGACCTGGAAGCTGTACGCGCTCCCTCGGCCAATAATGTGAGATGAGCGCGCAACCCCAGAGTCGGTCACGACTGGACCTAATGGTCAGGGGTCCCTTTACCTTTAATAGGTAAGTATCGTGCACGACTCCATCGTGTCAATCAGATTTCTGGTCCTACAGTTTTGTACTTTCCATGCTGTGCTGCTGATGTGTCACGATATCTGGCCTTTTGGGTTGATCCATCTGTTAATCCTTCCCTTCCCCACATTAAAACAAAGCAAGTGTGGTCTTGAACCCACAACCTAAAAAAGAAACCCACAAAGCTGTACGCCCTTTATGCTAAAGCCCTCATCCTTTTATACTAGAACCCTCATCCGCATTAGCCCTTTTATCACTTTTTTTTTTTACTCATACCAAAAAAGTCTCTCTCACACACGCTTTTTCCTCTGATCATTTTTAAGGTGACCTTTCCAAGATCCCTCAGCATATCGGTAGCAAAGCCAGAAATAGAACTGGCCTCCTGCCTTTCAGGTCAGGCAATGGCATCTAGTGATCTGGAAAACCTACGCTAAGGGGGAGGGGGGGGATGTGTTCAAACCCTTTAGAAGAGGGCTTCCCAAACTTGGGTCTCCTGCTGTTGTTGGACTACAACTCCCATGATCCCTAGCTAGAAGGACCAGTGGTCGGGGATGATGGGAACTGCAGTCCCCCAAAAGAGAAGAAGCTAGAGACCCATGTTTGGGAAACCCTTCATGTTTGGGAATCCAGGGTGGATTTCAGTCTACTGCCCCTCACAGCAGAACAGCAATATATGCATATCTGCATATCTCTATATGCAATATATATTGTTGTTGTTTAGTCGTTTAGTCGTGTCTGACTCTTCGTGACCCCATGGACCATAGCACGCCAGGCACTCCTGTCTTGCACTGCCTCCCGCAGTTTGGTCAAACTCATGTTCGTAGCTTCGAGAACACTGTCCAACCATCTCGTCCTCAGTCGTCCCCTTCTCCTAGTGCCCTCAATCTTTCCCAACATCAGGCTCTTTTCCAAGGATTCTTCTCTTCTCATGAGGTGGCCGAAGTATTGGAGCCTCAGCTTCAGGATCTGTCCTTCCAGTGAGCACTCGGGGCTGATTTCCTTCAGAATGGATAGGTTTGATCTTCTTGCAGTCCATGGGACTCTCAAGAGTCTCCTCCAGCACCATAATTCAAAAGCATCAATTCTTCGGCGATCAGCCTTCTTTATGGTCCAGCTCTCACTTCCATACATCACTACTGGGAAAACCATAGCTTTAACTATACGGACCTTTGTCGGCAAGGTGATGTCTCTGCTTTGTAAGATGCTGTCTAAGTTTGTCATTGCTTTTCTCCCAAGAAGCAGGCGTCTTTTAATTTCGTGACTGCTGTCACCATCTGCAGTGATAAAGGAGCCCAAGAAAGTAAAATATGCAAAATATGCATATCTCTATATCTGACCTAACTTACTGAGTGTGTCAATCCACTAACTGGCCCACTTCAGTTACACAAGTGGGGGTGTCAGCTCTATATACAACCACTACGTACTTCGAAGGTGGGGAACGAGATGTTTCTGGATTCCAGTGCCTCAGCCAGCATGGCCAATGGTCAGGGATGATGAGAGCAGCGCTCCAGCAGCATTTGGGGGGGGGGGTAGGGCTATAGGTTCCCCACCCCTGTTTTAGCCTATACCCTTGGTCCCTTAAAAAGAGAACTGGAATGTAGAACCAGAAACCAGTTCTTATGTGGGAGCTGGGCCAAAGCAAACAAGATGAATTTTAACAAGGAGAAATATAAAGTACTACACTTGGGCAAAAATAATAATAATGAAAGGCACAAATACAGGATGGGAGACACCTGGCTTGAGAGCAGTGCATGTGAAAAGGATCTAGGAGTCTTGGTAGACCACAAACTTGACATGAGTCAACAGTGTGATGCTTTAAAAAGCCAATGCAATTCTGGGCTGCATCAATAGGAGTATAGCGTCTAGATCAAGGGAAGTAATAGTACCACTGTATTCTGCTCTGGTCAGACCTCACCTGGAGTACTGTGTCCAGTTCTGGGCACCACAGTTCAAGAAGGATACTGAAAAGCTGGAACGTGTCCAGAGGAGGGCAACCAAAATGGTCAAAGGCCTGGAAACGATGCCTTATGAGGAACAGCTTAAGGAGCTGGGTATGTTTAGCCTGGAGAAGAGAAGGTTAAGGGGTGATATGATAGCCATGTTCAAATATATTAAAGGATGTCATATAGAGGAGGGAGAAAGATTGTTTTCTGCTGCTCCACAGAAGCGGACACGGAACAATGGATTCAAACTACAAGAAAGAAGATTCCACCTAAACATTAGGAAGAACTTCCTGACAGTAAGAACTGTTCGACAGTGGAATTTGCTGCCAAGGAGTATGGTGGAGTCTCCTTCTTTGGAGGTCTTTAAGCGGAGGCTTGACAGCCATCTGTCAGGAATGCTTTGATGGTGTTTCCTGCTTGGCAGGGGGTTGGACTGGATGGCCCTTGTGGTCTCTTCCACCTCTATGACTCTATGATTCTATGATGATGCTTGGCCTGCTCCCACAAGGCAATGTCTTCTGTTTATATTATTTTCCAAATAGATTGATGCTCTCATGATGCAGAGTCATCAGATACATTGGAGGTCCCATCAGAACTATACATTTAAAGCTGTCTCATACCACTTTAAACGCTCGTGGCTGTCCCCAAATAACCATTTTTTGTGCTCTCCATTAAATTTGTATCACCCTCTGAACTTTGAAAACCGGCCTTTTTTCTTAGGGCCAAGAAACCTTCATAGTTCCCTCTTGCATCTTAGCACCACAGGAGCAGCGAAGGATTAAATGTCACCGAGCCTTGAGCAGCTGTGTTCACACTTTGTTTAAGACTGAGCGGTGGATCTCTTGACCCATGGGTGAGGTAAGCCATGTTTGTGATCAACAGGTATGCACTACATGTAAAAAGATTTGCCGGGAGATAAAACATATCTCTGCAGTGACCCTAGCCTGCAAATAGCCAGGACACAAGTAAACTTCCTCCAGACAGGGATTTAATGTAGAAAGCAGGCCATTCACATATCACAAATGGGTCACCGGTAAGAGTTTTAATAAAACTCACCTGATTTTTTCCAGTAGAGAGCAAATCCGGATTTAATTTGGGGGGGGGGGAATCCAGGCTTATATTTTGATGCCAATGACATTGTGTGGACTCTTAGAAATATCTTTTTGCCGTACGTTTAAACAATCTGCCTTACCGATCACCAAAATTGATTGAAACAAAAATAACATTCTTGGTAATACATTCATTTTTATAGTTGACACCCTGCATAACAGTGAAAGATTCATTCTGTTCCAAATCTGCAAATTTCTTTTAATAGCGTCCCAAGTTTTAAAATAATTATCCTTATACAGATTTATATTATTTGCTGTTAACCATACACCTAAATACTTAACCTTCCCTTCAATCTTTAATCCAGACACACATTGTAATTCATTTTTACTCTCATCATTCATATTTTTAACCAAAAATACCATTCCATCTCTTTTGGGGACGTTTCTGTGGGTGATCTCTGTTGCCACAGTCCTATTTCCATTTGCTTGCTGTACAGTGGTGCCTTGGTTCTTGAACTTAATCCATTCCGGGTGTCCGTTCGAATCCCAAAACCATTCGAAAACCAAGGTGCGGCTTCAAATTGGCTGCAGGAGCTTCCTGCACTCAAGCGGAAGCCACATTGGCTGTTCAGCTTCCGAAAAACATTCGGAAACCGGAACACTCTGGGTTTGCGGCGTTTGGGAGCCAATTTGTTCGACAACTAAGCTGTTTGAGAACCAAGGTACCACTGTATACTGAAGGCATGTTTGAATTTCAGAAAACCTGTTGGGAGCAACTGCATTTTTAGGATCTCTGCAAAGTATGTGTGGGAGATTGCCCTGAGGACTGCAATCACAGCACATAGACCAGGGGTCCCCAAACTAAGGCCGGCCCCCGGATGGTCCAGGAATCAGCATGTTTTTACATGAGTACAATGTGTTCTTTTATTTAAAATGCAACTCTGAGTTATTTGTGGGGCCTGCCTGGTGTTTTTACATGAGTAGAATGTGTCCTTTTATTTAAAATGAATCTCTGGGTTATTTGTGGGGCATAGGAATTCGTTCTTTTTTCTCTCTTCAAAATATAGAATCATAGAATCGTAGAGTTGGAAGAGACCACAAGGGCCATCCAGTCCAACCCCCTGCCGAGCAGGAAACACCATCAAAGCATTCTTGACATATGCCTGTCAAGCCTCTGCTTAAAGACCTCCAAAGAAGGAGACTCCACCACACTCCTTTATCGCTCTTGCACAAATCCTCTGTATTAATTTTAAAAAAAACAAGCAAGAAACAAACAAATGGATACCATTGAGGGCTGGGGGAAGAGTGACCGAACAGAAGGAGCAAAACAGCAACAGCCACCCTTAAACATCCCTGGATACGCACCATCAAGCTCCACCCACTGGTGTGGACAGCAAGTGATGAAAAAGTAATGAATATCTATGACGGAAAAGACAGGAATGCGTGGCGCTAATGTCCCAAGCAGGAATGTGTGGCGTTAGCAGACCAAACGCACACATAGGATCTGAACAACCTGCCTGAGATCGAAGGCCCCTGTCTGGAAACAAAGCACCCCAGATGTAAATAATGATAACCGGTTAAGAAAGACAGACAGAGAGGGTGATATTCATGAGGTGAGCATTTGTATCTGAAATACTTGCCTGTTACTTTATGCAAGGCGTGGTAGTATATTTTTTGCAGTTTAATTTATCTGCTATGGAAAATTTTATACCGGTATGTGTCTTTTCTCCCTATAAAAGGAGGATGGACAAATCAGGATCTCCAGCTATGCAGCTAGATAAATTAGTTGCAAGGAAGCAGCCAGACGTTCTCTTTCATCTTCTGTCAATGGGAAAAGGCTAACTAAATATAGGGAGAAAAATTACAGGTAGGTAGCCGTGTTGGTCTGCCGTAGTCGAAACAAAATAAAAAAATTCCTTCCAGTAGCACCTTAGAGACCAACTAAGTTTGTCATTGGTATGAGCTTTCGTATGCATGCACACTTCTTCCTTTCACATACACACGAAAGCTCATACCAATGACAAACTTAGTTGGTCTCTAAGGTGCTACTGGAAGGAATTTTTTATTTTGTTTCGACTACGGCAGACCAACACGGCTACCTACCTGTAATTTTTCTCCCTATATTTAGTTAGCCTTTTCCCATTGACAGAAGATGAAAGAGAACGTCTGGCTGCTTCCTTGCAACTAATTTATCTAGCTGCATAGCTGGAGATCCTGATTTGTCCATCCTCCATCCTGATTTGTCCATATCTGTTAAGAAATGCTCTCTTGGTTATGTAGCCTGTGAGTTCATTCGGCTACCAAAGGCACAGAATGAAACATTTTTGGGTGGGGGGACGGGACATATTGTTCTATCAATCAGTCAATCAGTCAATCAATTGGTCACTTCTTTTATTTAAAGAACATTCCCAATGTTATTTTAAATAGATTAGATAGCAAGAATAAAAACAACCTGAAACACGCACAATAATATGCATAAAAGAGCAAACCAAAGCTCCAGCTTTGATTGCAGAGAATGAAACTGCAAAGATCTGGGTGAATAAGCCTGTTTTCACCTGGTGCCTAAAAACAGATAGTGAAGGTGTCAGATATGTGTAACATTTTCAGCAATTCAGAGCCACCACCGAGAAGGCTCTTTCTTGTGCCACCAACTTCTATACCTCCCTCAGGTGGGGCACACAGAGAAAGGCCTCAGATGAGGAACATACAGTTCAGTTACCGTTGTGAGACGTGGTCTTTGAAATATTGGGGTCCTGAGCCACATAAGGCTTTGGTAGAACACACACTTTGAATTGGCGTTATATGTTCAGACTGTCTTACTTTTGCTGCTGAATTCTTCAGTGGCTGCAGTTTCCGAACCATCTTTAGAGGCAGCACCATGTATAACACTTTGCGGCAATCTAACCTAGAGGTTAATAGAGCATAGGCAACAGAAGTAAGGCTGTCTCTATCCAGAAAGAGGCTGAAGCTGATGGAAGGCACTTCCCACCACCGAAATTGCCTGAGCCTCTAGAGCAGGCATAGGCAAACATGGCCCTCCAGCTGTTTTGGGACTACAACTCCCATCACCCCTAGCTAACAGGACCAGTGGTCACGGATGATGGGAATTGTAGTTCAAAAAACATCTGGAGGGCCAAGTTTGCCTATGCCTGCTCTAGAGGCAGATGTGGATCCAGAAATGCACCTGCTCCTTCAGGGGGACTGTGATCCCATCCTGAGCAGGCCACCCCCCACCCAGCCGTGGGAGCTACCCACTAACAGTCCCTCAGTCTGGTCTAGATTCAGCTTCAGTTTATTCAGTACAGTGGTATCTCGGGTTACAGACGCTTCAGGTTACAGACGCTTCAGGTTACAGACTCCGCTAACCCAGAAATATTAATATAATATATAATAATAATAATAATAATAATAATAATAATAATAATAATAATTTATTATTTATACCCCACCCATCTGGCCGGGTCTTCCCCGCCACTCTGGGCAGGTTCCAACACACATCAAAATACATTAAAATATCACAGACTAAAAACTTCCCTAAATAGGGCTGCCTTTAGGTATTTTCTAAATGTCAGGTAGTCGTTTATCTCTCTGACCTCTGGTGGGAGGGCGTTCCACAGGGCGGGTGCCACTACCGAGAAGGCCCTCTGCCTGGTTCCCTGTAGCTTTGCTTCTTGCAGTGAGGGAACCGCCAGAAGGCGCTCGGCGCTGGATCTCAGTGTCCTCGGGTTAAGAACTTTGCTTCAGGATGAGAACAGAAATCGCGTGGCAGCGGCGCGGCAGCAGTGGGAGGCCCCATTAGCTAAAGTGGTACCTCAGGTTAAGAATAGTTTTAGGTTAAAAACGGACCTCCAGAACAAATTAAGTTCTTAACCCGAGGTACCACTGTACCGAGGTCAGGTGCTTTGGCCCACCTGCGGATATAGAGGAGGAACAGAGCTCAGCAGCAACAGAACTCTCTTGAGGAGTCACGTCAAAGCTTTAGCCTTTGGGGGAAGTGTTGCAAGAACTTTGGACCAAGCTTGCTTAGGCTGACCTACATATTTATAGCTGAAGTTGGATTTATTAACAGTGTTCTATAGGCCAAGTTAGACAGCACTGGAATTAGGGTGGCTGGCGCTGTGGTTAAACCACTGAGCCTAGGTCTTGCTGATCAGAAGGTCGGCGGTTCAAATCCCTGTGATGGGGTGAGCTCCCGTTGCTTGGTCCCAGCTCCTGCCAACCTAGCAGTTCGAAAGCACGTCAAAAATGCAAGTAGATAAATAGGAACCGCTACAGCGGGAAGGTAAACGGCGTTTCCATGTGCTGCTCTGGTTTGCTGGAAGTGGCTTTGTCATGCTGGCCACATGACCTGGAAGCTATACGGCCAATAATGCGAGATGAGCGCGCAACCCCAGAGTCGGTCACGACTGGACCTAATGGTCAGGGGTCCCTTTACCTTTACCTTTACCCCACACAGGGCGCTGGGCAAAAGGGACACAAAATAAATAAATATAATGCAAAGACCTATTTAAAAACCAACTGTACCAAAAGGAATTATTGTGAAAATAAGAAATATTTGGGGTCCACCCCCCAAAAAAAAACCCTTGTCTTTGCTCAGGGTGCCATATTACCAAAGTCCGCTCCTGGGTTAGATTATACTTAAGGGGACAGTGCACAGTTAATTCATTGTGCCAGAACACAACACAGGCATAGTTATTCTTTACATCGAATAGCAGGTTTTAGTTCTGTTTGTCTGTATGCATTGCTTTGAAAAAATTAAATAAATAACCTCAAATCATGAGGACTAGAATAGTGCATCTTTCCCTTCATAAAGCTAAGGTTTGGAGGATTCCAACAAACCCAGCTAGTTCTGGTCTTAGAAAGCAACATGGCGTGTGTCATAATCCTGCGGAAAGCCATCTAATTAGATTTTAATTTGATCCTGACTTGTTTTTAGGAGGTAATTCAATTATTGTTTTATTTTATACTAATGTTATATATTTGATGTTAGCAGCCCTGAGCCCGGTTTTGGCTGGGGAGGGTGGGGTACAAATAAAAGTTGGTTGTTTATTATTATTATTATTATTATTATTATTATTATTATTATTATTAACTGACCTCTAGACCTTGTAGACATAGAGTCATGCTTTGGAGCAAGAAGACCAGCAAAACCAGCAAAAATCCTGTTATAGTCCCACCTGTTCTCTTGCCTCATGAGAAAGTGGGACAAAAAAAAAACCCAACCCCATTTGTGCGTCTGCGTTTTATCTCTGACTCAAGTCCTGCATGTGGAGAGCGGTTAGATTTCTAACAGCTCAACAGGCTGATGTCACAGTGTGCTTGGATAGGTACAAATACGGCAAATTCAATAACGGCCACATAAAATGTGCCATCAGGCAGGCTTCTGTGGAGAAATAAGTCGCGTCGGAAAGAATGTTTCTTAGGAAGAGAGGGAGATTACCAGAGTTGGTCGTTGGGAGAAAAGGTGTCCTGGCTTTAATCTCAGGAGCTGACATTTTGCCACCCATTCGGGTGCCGAGGAGCCTTCGGGATCTCTCTGCTATCCGGGTTTTGCTTCTCTTTTGCCATCCTGGAGCCTGGCCACGGCTCATTAAAATGCCTTATAAGACGCTCAAGTCCAAAGGCCATTTGAGCAGCGCTGAAACATTTCCTTCTGCAAATTCAGGTCAAATGCTATATTCAGCAACGCTCGATGGAAATAACGTGCTTATTCCCCCAAGTTAGTAGGAAATGTATTGCGTGGGAATATTCAGCCTTGGCATTTGGCACGCTCTTGGAAGGCAGGTGTGTGGGTGGTGGGTATCGTCGGCAACTTTTCACGTGGCTGCAGGGAGGAAGCTTTCAATGTAGAAACATAGAATTGCAGAGTTGGAAGGGACCCCCAAGGGTCATCTAGTCCAACCCCCTGCAGTGCAGGCATCTCAGCTAAAGCATCCATGACAAATAGCCATCCAACCTCTTCTCATAAACCTCCAAGGAAAGAGAGTCCACAACTTCCCAAAGGGAAACCGTTCTACTGTTAAACAGCTCTTTATGTCAAAAAGTTCTTTGTGACTTTTAGTTAGAATCACCTTCCTTGTAACTTGAGGCCATTGTTTGAGTCCTGACCTCCAGTGCAGGAGAAAACAAGCTTATTCCCTCTTCCATGCGACAGCGCTTGAGATCTCTTGTGGTGCCTGAAAAAGCATTTGTTTGTTTTTTTGCTGGGGAAACGGCGCGAAATTGTGCAAGATCACGGCAACAAAAATGGCTGCGATAAAAAACGTGAAGATATCGGGATCCAGGAAGATGGCATCCTGGACTTGGGCTTCAAAGTGTTGGAGGGTTTTGCCAGTGCCATTAAGTTCCAAGCCCCCTAGTGCAGCCTTTGCCAGCCTGGTGTTCCTGCAGAGGTTTTGAACTACAACTCCCATCATCCCCACCTCAACCGTTGAGGGCTAGGGTTTATGGAAGTTGTAGTCCAAAATAAGCTGGATGGCACCCCAGCTTGGTGAAGGCTATCCTCTTACAAGCCCCGGGATTCACTGGAATGGAGGCCGGTGTTAAAAAGAGAGGGTTGCCGGGTGATGCTTTCATCTCATTCCTCACTGCTGGAAAGAGCAGGCTAAAATTAGCCTCTGTGCAGCTGTGCACAGGTAGTCGGCCACTTGATGGAAAAGATGAGTCTGCCAGTGTTTACACGACAGCTTGAGCAGACACTGCTGCGCTGACAGCTGCTTTTCTGCACTCCAGATTGGAAAGAATCTGCCTGGAGACATTCCAGCCTCTGCATGGCTGCATGGCTAACGGGCCAAATTTATGCTAAGGGGCTGCCCGGCCTTCGCCAAAACCCGATGGTGATTTCGCTGCAGTGCCACCAGCTCTTTCTTGGGGGTTGTGGGTGGGGGGGCAGGCTTGGGCTGCTGGATTAGGGGGGGACACATGGACAGGGCTGCAGAAAGGACCCCACATTCTGCTCACAAAATGCCCTCTCCAGATTGAGAATGCTGTGCCAAAACCACAAAAAAATGCATCATGCTTATTATGTGCACATTTCTCAAATTTGCACCATTGAAACATATGCTGGTGTTTTTTTTGCTCAGCGAACGTTTTGGCAAAGGCCACGACCAGCAGAAGCAGCACAGGAGGAGAGGCAGGTGTGCAATAAAGTCAGGGAATACAGAGTATGGCTGTGTACACATGACATTTGATTCTAGACTCAATGGAGACTTGAGTACTTGGTTTTTTCCCTAGCCAGTGCACACACAATCTAGACCTCCTGCAATTTTTCTTTTCTTTTTTTCAAAAAGCGCTTCTCAAAAGACTGGTTTCATTCCAAAAAGAAAAGCTCACTGCATATAAATTCTACATCATCCCATAGTGTGTCGAGATATAGGCAGTCCTAGCAAGGTCTACCCACCTGCCCAATGACAGGTGAGGAAGAATGTAGGGAGGAAAAAGTGTGGATAATATAACCAAGGGGTGGGTTTTCAAATGTGCATAAAATAACCACAACCACCTTTGTGGATGGCAAGATCTGGAACCAGTTTAGGTTGCAAGCAGCATGTTGAGGATGATAATGAACAATTCAAGACAGAGAAAATTTGATTTTTGTGTGTGCCACAAATGGGTTAGAATCATAAAATCATTCATAGAATCACAGTCAGAAGGGACACCAAGGGTCAAAGAATCATAGAGTTGGAAGAGACCACAAGGGCCATCCAGTCCAACCCCCTGCCAAGCAGGAAACACCATCAAAGCATTTCTGACAGATGGCTGTCAAGCCTCCGCTTAAAGACCTCCAAAGAAGGAGACTCCACCATACTCCTTGGCAGCAAATTCCACTGTCAAACCGCTCTTACTGTCAGGAAGTTCTTCCTAATGTTTAGGTGGAATCTTCTTTCTTGTAGTTTGAATCCATTGTTCCGTGTCCGCTTCTCTGGAGCAGCAGAAAAAATCTTTCTCCCTCCTCTATATGACATCCTTTTATATATTTGAACATGGCTATCTATCATATCACCCCTTAACCTTCTCTTCTCCAGGCTAAACATACCCAGCTCCCTAAGCCGTTCCCCATAAGGCATCGTTTCCAGGCCTTTGACCATTTTGGTTGCCCTCTTCTGGACACGTTCCAGCTTGTCTGTATCCTTCTTGAACTGTGGTGCCCAGAACTGGACACAGTACTCCAGGTGAGGTCTGACCAGAGCAGAATACAGTGGTACTATTACTTCCCTTGATCTAGATGCTATACTCCTATTGATGCAGCCCAGAATTGCATTGGCTTTTTTAGCTGCTGCATCACACTGTTGACTCATGTCAAGTTTGTGGTCTACCAAGACTCCTAGATCCTTTTCACATGTACTCTAGTCATCTAGTTCGACCCTCTGCAATGCTGAAATCTCAGCTAAAGGATCCATGACAGATGGCCATCCAACCTCTGCTTGAAAACCTCCAAGGAAGGAGAATCCACAACTTCCCAAGGGAGACGGTTCCACAGCTCTTACTGTCAGCATGCCTCTCTACCCTAGACGTGTAAACCATTCCCCCCAACTGTTCCTCTGCTGTTACACAGCATCCTAACCTTAAGAGTGATGAGAGTCTCCAGGAGTTCCGAGCGTTTAGGATAAATGGTTTTATTTACACATGCATACAACCTGGGCAGAAGGACAGGGCTCACAGCATTAACACCTCAGCAGATCTCGCTTCTCCATTCAGTTTCCAGGACAGCCCCAAACTCCAGCATGGAGCAAGACATTTTTTTTTAATATCAAGGATATGGTGTGTGGCACGGTTGTCAGAAATATTCGCCACCATCACCAGACCCTATTTTCCAGGGAACGTCCCAGATTTACAGAAGCCGTCCTGGTTTCTGATTTGATCCCAGAATGTCCCGCTTTTCCTAAGGATATCCCCATTTTCATTGGAGAAACGTTGAAGGGTATAGAGTTATGTGACCCCGCCAAGCCGAGGAGATACAACCTTTAAAAGGCAGCCCTGTATAGAAAAAATGTTTAATGTTTTATTACGTTTTTCTATATCTTGAAGCTGCCCAGAGTGGCCGGAGCAATCCAGTCAGATGTGTGGGGTATAAATAATAAAATTATTGTGATGGTGATGGAATTGGACATTCCTATTTTTATCGGAGAGGGTATGCATTGCCACTGCTTTATATTATTTGCAAGAGCTGTGCCCTGCCTGGCACTGAAAACAAAGGTTGGGGGCCGGGCCTGGCGAACTCTGGTTCAAATTAAGCTCCGCGCTAATGAGAGGACAGGCAACCGAGTGGCGTCTTTGCTGTGAAGCACTCTCCTTCCTGGATTTTGGCCCAGTGAAGGGTTTGAGAGGAGGAAAGGTCAACTATTTATAGAGAGGGGGCTCCAGCCTGGCACGGGGCTTACTTAACTGCAGTGTGTGACTCACCCAGAACAACAACACTGCAGGGACCTTATCTGAGTCTAAGATAAACAATGGCATTTGCTGGGGGAAATGCAGGGCCTCATTCCCCTAACAAGAGGAAGTTGCCGCTTTTAGGTTCCCCTTGGCCAGCCTCGTGTTTTCTGCCAGCCTGGGGAGAAAACGAAGCAATCTCTCAAAACCTTTCTGAGGTACCCGAGGACAGAGCTGGCTGGCCGGCAAAAGTCCCATGCCTCTCGAGTGGGAAGGACACACCCGGGGTGGACACAAGACACGCTCGTGCTGAGAAGGGGTTGCAACAGGCAGCTTCCTTCATCTCTTAAATTACGGGCAGTGTTGTCCTGGCTAGGCCACAGCGAGGTACAGCACGTAATAGGTCCCTTGGGTCAGGAGCTTATGAGTCTCCACCTGACTCCAACGTGTCCCTTGGCTCGCTCCCAAGGGACTGTACTGTCGCTTGTCCTCCTAACCTTGCCAGGAGCGTCCCATCTGCTTAGAGCAGAGGGGTGGTTTTTTGGACCTGTCAGAGATGGTGTGGCCACCTTGGGCTTAATTTCCTGGCTATTGAATGGGAAAGGAGAAAGCTTGTTCTCCTCTTCCTATCTTTAAAAAAAGGGGGGGATGTGCGTTTGTGTGTAAGTAAAAAAGGTAACGGTAAAGGACCCCTGGATGGCTAGGTCCAGTCAAACTTGACTATGGGGTTGCCGCGCTCATCTCGCTTTCAGGCCAAGGGAGCCGGTGTTTGTCCACAGACAGCTTTCCGGGTCATGTGGACAGGATGACTAAACCGCTTCTGGTTGCAATGGGACACCGTCCGTGACGGAAACCAGAGCGCATGGAAACGCGGGTGGCGCTGTGGTCTAAACCACTGAGCCTCTTGGGCTTGCTGATCGGAAGGTCGGCGGTTCAAATCCATGTGACGGGGTGAGCTCCTGTTGCTCTGCCCCAGCTCCTGCCAACCTAGCAGTTCGAAAGCATACCAGTGCGGGTAGATAAATAGGTATCACTGTGGCGGGAAATAAACGGCGTTTCCGTGTGCTCTGGCTTCTGTCACGGTGTTTCATTGCACCAGAAGCAGTTGCCATGCTGGCCACATGACCTGGAAAGCTGTCTGTGGACAAATGCCGGAAAGGGAGACGAGCGCCACAACCCCATAGTCGCCTTTGACTGGACTTAACCGTTCAGGGGTTATTTACTTTTACCTGCGAGTAGGTAGGTATAGGGGACAAGCCTGCCTGAAAACCAACCACACACTAACCTGGAAACCTGCCCCTTATTCCTGGATGTGGGCAGGCGGGGCCATGCTTGCCAGTACTCCATCGTAAAGGAACTCTGTACATGTTCAGAGACAATTTCTACTATGCAACGCATTCGAGGGCCAAAGCCTACCAGCTTGAGCCTGGCAGGGTAGGGCACTACCATATTTGCAGGGCTACTTTGTTATTTTTTAATGAGACTTCTGAGATGGCTTAGGGCAAAGAGGCGCCTAGAATTAAGGAACAGGGTGCCTCTGAGCATATTTTCACCCCAGGACTTGGTTTCCACAAACAGAACTCAGCTCTCACAATCCTGTCGTGCTAAAATCCCCACCCCCACCACGACTACTCAAAAATCGTTTCTTCATCTTAGCAGCCTAATTTAGGAAGAATTGTTGTTGTTGTTGAACAATTGGGAGTTGGAAAGCCTTGGTGATCTATTGCAAAGCGCCCACAGATCTCAATCTAGCTTCTGCTCACTCCTCCTCTAATGGACCAGCCTTCACTGTAAACATTTGCAGATGTGTGCAGGTAAGTAGGCGTGGAAAACAACAGGGCAAGCAAGACTAGACTCATTCCAAGACAAAATCAGTTCAGACCCCAGAGGCCAACACCCACATCCCTGCCCAGGTCTCCAGTACACTTCTTTCCAAGCCTGTGTATCCAGATTCGAAAAAGATAGGCTAAAAGATAGAAGGAGCGTCTCCACCCCCATCGTTCTGCCCGGACACTGAGGTCCAGCACCGAGGGCCTTCTGGCGGTTCCCTCATTGCGAGAAGCCAGGTTGCAGGGAACCAGGCAGAGGGCCTTCTCGGTGGTGGCGCCCGCCCCTGTGGAACACCCTCTCATCAGATGTCAAAGAGAAAAACAGCTACCAGATTTTTAGAAGACATCTGAAGGCAGCCCTGTTTAGGGAGGCTTTTAATGTTTAATAGATTATTTTATTCCATTTTTCTGTTGGAAGCCGCCCAGAGTGGCTGGGGAAACCCTGCCAGGTGGGCGGGGTATAAATAATTATTATTATTATTATTATTATTATTATTATTATTATTATTATTTCTCCCAGAAAATTATTCCTCAGATCCCTTTTTACAAAATTTATTACAATGGCCACTTTCCAATCCTCAGCTGTGGAGGCTAATCTTAAGAGGCAATTTTCACATTTGAGCTGTTTTAAGAATTCTCAGGTGGGTAAGATCTGAACCCGGCGATTTGTTTTGTTATCATTTGTCAATAAGGCCTAGAACAGGCATCCCCAAACTTCGGCCCTCCAGACTACAATTTCCACCATCCCTGACTGACCACTGGTCCTCTTAGCTAGGGATCATGGGAGTTGTAGGCCAAAACATCTGGAGGGCCGCAGTTTGGGGATGCCTGGCCTAGAACTTTGTCTCTTGTCACAACTGTTTGCCTCAGTTCCTCAGGCTCCCTCGCCTGAGAAAGTTAGATCAGGCACCGGGTGGGTCTGCCTGAGGCGGCCCATCCTGTTTCGCCACCTGAGGTGAAAAGGGAATTGCCGCCTCCTGTCCACCATGGCGCCCCAGCTCTCACTGAACTTGGCTGGAGCCAGAGCGCTCCTCAAAGTGTTGCCGCCATAGCTGCCAAGTTTTCGCTTTTCTCGCGAGAAAGCCTATTCAGCATAAGGGAAAATCCCTGTAAAAAAGGGATAACTTGGCAGCTATGGTTGCCGCTCAGCTTCTCTGCCCAGGGGAGAGGAATGAGTGGCAACGCTGGACCCCCAAATGCCCCCCTCTTAGTGGTGTAAATGGGCAGGCAGAGTGCCACCTT
The DNA here is from genome assembly GCF_963506605.1 of Zootoca vivipara. Classification (NCBI taxonomy): domain Eukaryota; kingdom Metazoa; phylum Chordata; class Lepidosauria; order Squamata; family Lacertidae; genus Zootoca; species Zootoca vivipara. The sequence goes on along the minus strand of NC_083277.1, from coordinate 20,463,076 downwards.
TTGTACTACTACTGCCTACACCTCATGGGTAGGCCGTCTTTGGGTCCTGCCTCTGTTTGTTTGTTTGTTTGTTTGTTTGTTTGTTTGTTTGTTTGTTTTCTGTACTGCCCTGCACCCGGGCATCACAGGGTAGTTTACAGTATAAAAACTCAACAATACGTACCATAGTTACAAACAAAAACCAACAACATCTTCCGCTACGATGCAGCTTCAGTTGGAATACTGTTTACAATTCTGGTTGTCCCACCTCAGAAAAGCATATCCTAGAGCTAGGGGAAGGGTTCAAATAGGATATTGCTAGGAAAAGTTCAGAAAAGGGCAAACGAAAAATATTAAGGGGTAGCTATGTTAGTCTTTTGCGGCGACACAGAAACCTCAGTTTTATGACTAACAAATTAATCACGGCCTAAGCTTTTAATGGACCCGAGCCCACTTTGTCAGATGTGAAATCTTAGCTGGCAGGTATACAAAAGAGAGAATTGTAAGGTGGGAATTGAATGGCAATGAGATGCAAAAATTACAGCCAGTGATAGAGCTCAAATGTATATTAAACAGACACATCTTTTACAGCAGCAGACTGCTGATAATTTACTCAGCATTGATATTATTATTATTATTATTAACACCTGCAGGCATGTCAAACATGCGGCCCTCCAGATGTTTTGGACTACAATTCCCATCTTCCCCAACCACTGGTCCTGCTAGCTAGGGATCATGGGAGTTGTAGGCCAAAACATCTGGAGGGCCGCATGTTTGACATGCCTGCCTCTAGAGAATCACTTAAAAAACAGTCATAGATAGCGCAGATATCCTGGCATTGATAAACTAATTAACACATGTAGTGCAATATATTATTATTTTTTAAAAAACACTCTCTTGAACCCACAAGTGATGGTATTGAGCTGCTTCATGAATTGTCATCCAGCTGTTTCATCTTGTATTCTTTTATGTCCCTTTGTTCCTTTATTCATAGGGCTGGAACAACTCTCCTACAAGGAAAAGTTACATCATTTGAGGGTTTTTAGTCAAGGGGGCATGTAGAGACGGAGCTTACTGACGTGAACATTGCCTGAACACTATAAATTTGTTTTCAAGCACTTTGCTTAGTCATAGTACCAGTAAAGTGGGATGTAATGTTTTGCATCGATGTTGGGCAAGGTCAAAAGGCTATCTGAAAGGATCTTCTGTGATCTAACAAAACAAGTCAAAGATGCAACTGAAAGCCGATAAAATCAACAGGAATTTCACCATAAGCAGGATGTGAACTTTGAGCAATGTTATGTTCCTATCCCCCTCCCTTACCTTGTTTGTGGAGAAAGCAAGGAGGTGTGGAAACCTTTAAGATATGGAAACGGTTCAGGCTCACAAACAGCTCAATTAAAAAGTGGTAAATGGTTCAATTCACGTTGGTGAAAAGAGATGAGATTTGAAAACAGAGCAGTTGTGAGTAGGAAACTTGTACAAGATGGCAATTATTCCAACCTAGGGCGAAAGAGTGTTGCTGCAACGTACAACCACAAAAACAATAGTTTACACATTTATTCCTTGCGATTTCAGAGAAAATATTGTGCTTATGATGTGCCAGGTTTTTTTTTGTTTAATAATGAACTGTTGACATTGAAGTATTGCAGGATCCCTGTGTTTTGTTCTGCCCGTTCCTTGGAAATTACTTGGAATAATATATAACAAATTAGGTTGCAATCCTAATCCCATTTACCTGGGAGTAAGACCCATTAAATTAATAGGCTTTGCTTCTGAGTAGACATGACTGGGGTTGTACTGTTGGTGTCTCTCCACCCCCCCACCCCCCAATTCCTCAGGCTGTAACTCAAATTTACATTTGGGACTCACTCTGGGATATCCCCTCCCCACCCCCAGTTGACTTTCCCCATACCCTTTACGACAGAGCCTCCCAAACCTGCAACAGAGCTTTCCATACTCCTGCCTCGGAGCTCTATTCCTCTTCGCAGGAACTGGATTAAAAAGCCCAGCAGGAGGAGGAGAAAAAGAAGAAAAAGCCCAGCAGGAAGATAATCCATCTCCCCTTTCCAACCCCCAACCCCAATTCCCCAGAAGAACTCCCTAGTAGAATTGGAGGCTAGATGGATGGAACAGCCCCCAGCATTCCAGCCCGGCTTCTGTGATGTCATCAGCTTCTCAGGAAGGATGCATAGCAGGGGGGAGGCGTGCTGGATCATATCTGAAAATGGAGAGAACAAGCACTAGGTGAGGCAGCTCACACAGCTCTGAAGCCAAGAATAGAACAGCACTGGTGGTAGGGTGGAGGGAGGCAGCAGCAGGAGGCACTGCCCCCCTCCATCCCCCCCCCAGCCTTGTTCACTCAGCACATACATCCACAGGCAATGCAGCACCTCCCACAGCCTTGCCAGCTCTGACCTCTCTTTTTCTATCAGGCTCCCCCCCTCCTCCCATCCATTACTGGATCAAATAGCGAGAAGCAAGAGAGGCACCTGATGCCATTGAAATGCCAAGCAGAGGTTACTGGGGTAGAGCCTAGTCCTCAAACGGGGGGAGGGGGAAGGGGCAGAAAGAGGATTTAATCTGAAAAGGGCAGGCGGGCATGGAGAAGGTGGTGGTCTTCTGTTAGGGTCCAGCTGTTTCTCCAGGGAGATCTTAAAGGTTGCTTCCGTTATGTTGCTTTTTGTGCTTCTGTTTTTCAAGTTTACATGGTTGGACTCGATGCAGCCAACCTTTGAGCAGAGAGGCACAGGGCTGCACTGGTAAGTTGTCTTAGTCATAATAATAATAATAATAATAATAATAATAATAATAATAATAATTTATTATTTATACCCCGCCCATCTGGCTGGGTTTCCCCAGCCACTCTGGGCGGCATACAACAGAAAAATGAAATAAAACAATTAAACATTAAAAGCCTCCCTAAACAGGGCTGCCTTCAGATGTCTTCTAAAAATCTGGTAGCTGTTTTTCTCTTTGACATCTGATGGGAGGGCGTTCCACAGGACAGGCGCCACCACCAAGAAGGCCCTCTGCCTGGTTCCCTGCAACTTGGCTTCTCGCAACGAGGGAACCGTCAGAAGGCCCTCGGTACTGGACCTCAGTGTCTGGGCAGAACGATGGGGGTGGAGACGCTCCTTCAGGTATATAGTTCCCCTTACTTACAAATATACAAGCAGAGCTTAGTTAAGGGGCTGCACTCCAGGGTTCTCCAGAGAGCAGCCTGGTCAACTCCTTCCAGAGTGCATGCCCAATTTCAGCAGACTCCATGTAGTCAATCAATCAGTCAATCAATCAATCAATCAATCAATCAATCAACATTTGCCTCTTCCAAAACAGCCAGTTATTTCTCACCCATACATACAGCTGCCCCCTCAGCTAGAGGTGTACCAATTTTTCCAAGCCCTGATGGGTATCTCGTTCAAAAACACAGGGAGGTTTCCCAGATTTCAGGACACCCGCCTCCTAACCATTATCTGTCATTGATTAAAAATAAACCAACTGATCCTCCTGCAAACGGCCTAAAAATGGTCACCGGCATTCCATAGCTCATTTAACTTGCATCATGGCGTGGTGGGATTTTTTTTGTCAGCCACATACTCTCAAATAGAGGCCTGGTGACGACGGGGCATTTTCTACTTTGGAACAGAACGTATGTTGGTGTTGCCTGGATTTTAAACCCAGCCTAGCTTTTCTTCTGGCGGTGTGCAGTTGTTCTACCTATGGTGCCCGTGCAACCCTGGAGGCCTGGATTGTGAACCTGCCAGTCCTTCAAGGGCCATAGAAATCTCTTTAACCCGGGACACCCAATCAATGTGGGCCAACAAGCAAGGCACGAGAAGGGCAGGGACTGAGTCCAGCCACTCCATGCAGGGTTTAGTATGCCACCCCTGACAGAAGCAGGTGCATGGTAGGTGCTTTGAGGCCAGGGCGCCCAGTGCTGATGTTGTTGTTTCCCTTGAGGCTTGGGGAAGGAGGAGGGAGAGAGGATGGGGCAGAGCTTGCCAGCAGGCAGGTGACCAGCATGCAGAAGAAGCACATATGTGTGGGGTTGTAAGGGGACACCCGGCCGACTAAAGATAGGAACTGACAGCTGCAGCTTGGGCCAAGCATTGCCGGTGCTGGGCAGCGGGAGGGGGGGGCAGCTCTCTGCAGCCTACCCTGTGCTGCCTGCGGTGTGCCTGGGCTTTTGCTTATACAGCTGACAGCTGACCAAGGCACCTGCTTCCAGGACGGGTGGGGCCCTGGAGCAGCCAAGCCTCTGCCAGAGCATGAAATGCAAGGACCTGAGGGTCAAACTACACATTAAGGGCAGGGCTGGGGTTATTTTACACACATTGCCAGGGCAGGGCCTGGGACCTCTAGTTTAAGGTGGGACCCTAGAGGGGGGGGAGGCAGATTTAGGGGGGACGACGACTTTTGCCTAATCTGGATTGGACTCCTTGTGTGTGCAATTTGCAGGTGGGGCGGGCAGTTACCGGTAGATGACCATTTATGCAGCCCCAAGAGAAAGGACAAAAGAGGAGATGGATTTGAATAAATGTGCACTTGCCAATTTACACATGCATATGCAAATGTAGAAATAATTGCTTTAATTTAAGTAGATAAAGAATGTCTGTGAACCTCCCTCAGATAGGCTCTATCTCAGGGGTCCCCAGACTACGGCCCGGGGGCCGGATGCGGCCCAATTAGCCTGCCAATCCGGCCCGCGACGACCCCCGCCGCCCGCCGCTGCCGCCCGCTCTTACGGTGCGCAGCGCGGCAGCGCTCTTCCGGGTTGGGAAAAAAGCGCCGAAAATCCTTTGTGCGCATGCGTATGGGCCTCTCCCGACCCGGGAGAAGTCATTTCTGGTGCACTTCCGGTGGAGGCCCACGCGCATGCGCACAACAGATTTTTCGGCGCTTTTCCCACCCTGGAAGCGCGCCGCCGCGCCAGTAACACTCCCCCGCCGCACACTCCCCCGCCGGCCCGCACAGGCGCGCGCTCCCCCACCCTCCGGCCCGCCGCGCGATCGGCGCGGTGGGAACCGGCCCAAACGCCGGTAAGTCTGGGGACCCCTGCTCTATCTCTTCTATGGTTCTTTATTTTTAAACTGGACTAGACACATGTTCAACTAGAGAACGCCTCCAAAGGGAAAACTGTTCTCTGTCATGTAGGACACATGGCCGGCAAACCTGGGGTGTGAATGGGTGCTAACTCCCATTTGCTTCCATGAAAGCAATTTTTTCATATGGCAATTGAAAGTGATGGGAGGTGATCCAAACCAGGACCATAGTAGCTGAAGCCCTCTATTTCCTCATGCTTGGGTCCCAATCCAGATCCAAGTCCTGCGGTCTATTTTGTGTAAACCAGGGATGGGGAAACTTTGTTCCTCCAGTTCCTCCTTTGTTCCTCCAGTTGTTGCCGAACTACAACTCCCATCAGCCCCAGTAAGCAAGGCCAATGGCTAGGGATGGTGGGAGTTATAGTTCAATAACATGTGGAGGACGAAAGGTTCCTCATCCCTGGTGTAAACAAGCAAGTAAACAACCCTGCACTTTAAGCAAGGGCGGGAAAACCTGTGATTGTCTCTGGATGGTGCTGGCCTTCAACTCTTATAATCATGCTGGCCGGGGGATTGGAGTTCAGTGATATCAGGAGGGCTGCAGGTTCCCAAACCCTGACTTAAAAGTACAGCTATATAGTTAAGGTAAAGTGCTGTTTGCTCCCCTCCCCCAAAACGCTAAGACTGGCCTTGCTGATATGGGATAACCAGCCTCATAACCAACATGCTTTAGTTAATGCATGAAGGGGTTAACACCATAGAGTAAGCTGTCCTGCTAGGCTTAGAGAGATTACTTCCCTTTACCTCGAAGGAAATGAGTAATCAAGCATATTGTCAACCTCCAGTCCGCCTGAGAAGCTCAGTGTGTAAAGAGGTTTGAGCTGGTTGCTCCAGCTCAGACCGCATGACTCTCACAAGCCACTCTTTGAGTTTCTATACCAATATTTTAGGGACTTTCACCATTTTGTAATTAAGCCAAGCAACCTTTTCTGAAGCACATGAACCTGACCTTTGGACAGTTTGTAAGTAAATCATTTTTTTAAACTTACCAAACGTGGGCTTTTTCCTATGCTGGAAGAAGAAGGAAACTTTGCCACTCACAAGGTCTAGCAGCCTCTATTTCCACTCTTTACGTTGCTGCATCTTTTGTGATTTTAAATCTCTGCTGGGGGTTCTCTCGCCAAAGAGTACTTGCCCCAAACTTGGATCTTGGCATCCAGGACTCCCTTTTATACCTATGTTTTCTTTGAACCAACAGCTAGATCAAAGGTGCCAGGAGTCCAATTGCAAACAAGCAGATGCTTTGGTACACACAAGTTGGCCAAGAAGTTGTTCTCCTGACCACAACCCTGGACAGTGAAAGGCTGACCAGAGTGCTACTGAAAGGCTGGACATCCCTGCACCCTTCTGTTTTGCCCTCAAGGAGAAGGTCAGGGACATTCCTATATAGCTAATTGTCCCGTTCCTTTGTAAAACCATCATCACCTTTCATGGGTTCCCCAAAATCTTTTATGAAGTACAGTGGTACCTCGGGTTACAAATGCTTCAGGTTACAGACACTTCAGGTTACAGATTCTGCTAACCCAGAAATAGTACCTTGGGATAAGAACTTTGCTTCAGGATGAGAACAGAAATCGTGCTCCTGCGGAGGCCCCTTTAGCTAAACTGGTGCTTCAGGTTAAGAACAGTTTCAGGTTAAGAACGGACCTCCGTAACGAATTAAGTTGAGGTACCACCGTACTCTCGTCTGTTCTGAAACTAACATGGTTTTGGAAATAGTTTTTTCTTCTTTGACGGTCCACATAAACTCTGTCTGTCCTCTTCCACCAACAGAAACCCAGGATTTCTGTTATGTAAGCGCTAGCAGATAGCTAACTGCATGTTTCTTTTAAAAGCTGTGTCTCATTTCTGTATGCCCTTCAGTCTAAACTCTTAATAAACGTTGTTTAACTGAAGCTGTTGAGAGCGCTTGGTGTGTTGTGTAACACAGATACTGGCCCAGCTGCTAGCACCTCACTGCACTGTGATGTTATAATGCTTTTAAGGAATAACATGTCAGGTAGTGGCTAGCAGACATGGCAAGTGTTTTCTATTCCCCCCCTTTGGAATTTGCATAGCTCTGCAGTAGGCCCAGCAGAGGGAATAATCAGATTTGTTGGCAGGTGGCGCTGTGGTTAAACCACTGAGCATAGGGCTTGCTAATCAGAAGGTCGGCGGTTCAAATCCATGTGACGGGGTGAGCTCCCATTGCTTGGTCCCAGCTCCTGCCAACCTAGCAGTTCAAAAGCACATCAAAATGCAAGTAGATAAATAGGAACCGCTATAGCGGGAAGGTAAATGGCGTTTCCATGTGCTGCTCTGGTTTGCCAGAAGCGGCTTTGTGATGCTGGCCACATGACCTGAAAGCTGTACGCCGGCTCCCTCGGCCAATAACGCGAGATGAGCGCGCAACCCCAGAGTCGGTCACGACTGGACCTAATGGTCAGGGGTCCCTTTACCTTTACCTAACAATGAACTGGACACATCCCGCAGCTGGTTCTTTGGCAAAGAGACAGGTGAGGTGTGTGCCTGATCATCACAGCTGCATGTACGCCAGCGTATCTCTTTATTTAAAGCACTTCACCCTGGTCTTTAGCTGATAAAACTCCCAGTAGCTCACAAAGATTGGTGGCTAGATGGCTTGAAAAAGAAAGTTGGCAAATTCTTGGGAGGATAGGTTTGCCAGTGGCTGCTGACGCTGGGGAGAACAATCAGGGGAAGGCTCTTCTTTCAGACCCTGCCTGTTGGCTTCCCAGAAACACTTTTGGAAAAGGAATGCTGATCCAAACAGACCTTTGATCACGGATCTTTCTGGGCAGAGTCCTCCTTCTGGGAACCAGCTACTCCCAAGCTTTCGGTTTTGCTTTATTGTAAATTCTAAGACAAAGACATACGCACCCTGCTGGAATGAGGCCACCGACCCATGGCTTAGGAAGCAGATTAATTGTCTTATACGTATGGAGTATATATGTGTGTATGCAGAAACACTGTGGTGTAGTGGCTAGAGCTTGGGACTAGCATACTTTTGAGTATCCACAGAAAAAAAACACCAGGGGCATGCAGTTCACCGAAGCATAATTGGGAGTGCAGGCTTCCTCTGTAAAAGTTTGCTGTTGTTTTGTTTTGAGGCTCAACACTTTAACGGGAAGATTATTTTTAGTACAGTGGAACCTTGGTTGTCGAACGCTTCGGAAGCCGAACAATTCGGAACCCGAATGCCAACAACCCATAAGTGAATGTTTTCAAATGCGTGTCGGAAGTTGAACAGCTTCCGAAGTGCGTTCCTCCATTTTTTAAAAAGGAATTTGCTGACCGGCAATTGTGCCTCGGTTGTCGAAGGTTTCGGAAGTCGAAGGTCTTCCGGAATGGATTACGTTCAACAACCGAGGTTCCACTGTATTACTGTTTTTAACCATTGCCATCATTATTTTGAAGCCCAACACCTGGGAGAGATTATTATAATTAGTATTAGTATTTAAACGTCATCATTATTATTTTGAGGCCCAACGCCTTAAAGGGAAGACTGTTGTTCATCGCCACCATTATTTGTAGGCCGAATGCTCTAAAGCAGTGATGGGCAACCTTTTGAGCTTGGTGTGTCAAAATTCGCAAAAAAACTGAGCATAACTCAGGTGGTGTGTCACTTCAATAAAAAACCCATAATTTCATGATATTTATAGTTTAAATAACAAAACTGTATAATTGTAATATATAACTGTATTTAATAAACAAACAACTAATTATTTAACCAAACCAAACAAAAAAAACCCCTTATTTATCACAAAGTGCCCAGAGTTGTTGAGCTTTTTGGGGGGAGCTGCTGACCAAAGTTTTGGAGGTTTTTTGGGGGGATGCCCCAAAGCTGCTGCGCTTTTTTGGGGGGGAAAGAGAACAGAAATAAATGACGAATAATACCTTTGCTGGAATTATCACGCAGCACCGACATAGTCTGCCAAAGCGCCAAAAAACCCAGCACAGAACGGGTTAAAAAATTAACGCTGTCCCACCCAATCATTGTCTGCCAAAGCACCAGAAAAAACAGCACAGAAAGGGTTAAAAAACCAATCTCTGGCTAGCAGCAACAACAACAACAACAACAACAAAGGATCCAGGTTTTAATAGCGGAGACAACGGGGGTTTTAACAGCGGAGACAAGCTGTAGTGTGAGAACAAATGGGGGAAACACAACAACAACAGCGTAAATGAGCCGATGGGGCGTGTGCCAGCAGTGAGGGCTCTGCGTGTCACATCTGACACGTGTGTCATGGGTTCGCCATCACTGCTCTAAAGGGAAGCTCTTCCTTTCCCTACCTGGCCTTACAGAAGCCTCCCTTGTCCTCACCGGAGTGTCTTTTGCCAGGCACCCCAGTTAGGCCTGAAAGTTTCTGCCCTCAGGAGGCGCTGGAACTGGCAGTGAACAAGTTTTTTTGGGGGGCCTGGAGTGATGGAGGTCAGCGAGCCCTCACGAGTTGGGCACTCACGTGTCAGGCAGCAGGACTGTTTGTCCGGGACTCCCGTTTACTCTGTCAACAGGATCAAAGGGCTCGTGTTTGACAAGTGGGAGGAGAGGACAGAGAAGGAAAACATGTCCTTTTGTCCCTCCCTCTGCCCCACAGCCATGGTCGGAGAGGCCAAAGAAGAGTCAAGGTGCAGAGAAGAAGAAGAAGAAGAAGAAGAAGAAGAAGAAGAAGAAGAAGAAGAAGAAGAAGAAGAAGAAGAAGAAGAAGAAGAAGATTGAAAAACACACCCAGATTAATGGTACTCCGAAACACAGCTGGAAAACAGGGCTGTCATTATATTATTATTTCCTGGCAGAGTTCCTGTGTCGTTAGAATTGCAGCACGATTTCACCAGCAATACAACTGTGTGCTAATAAAATCTGCGTTAAAGAGCCCTGCTTTGTGCAAGAGCGGCTGCCTGAGGTGGTACCCTTCAGCCCAAGTCAAGTACATAGTAGTACCTGAGGCTGTTGAGATATCTTGGCAACTGAGGTGAAGATTCCCTCTGGTTCACCTGCCCCTCCCTGGCTGTAAAAATACAGCAATAATAACAGAGGGATGGTGTGTTTCTTTGAATAACCTCTCCCCACTTCTTTTAACGCCTTGCCACCAGCGCTGCTTCCTCACTTCCCTGCTGGAGTTGGCAATGGCCACCTAGTGGCAGCCATGCGAATGGAAGAGCGTGACGACAGCCTTAGATTGTTATGTATATGGGAGGATAAGACTGAAGGGAGGAATTACAGTGACAGTTTTATTAGCAATTCAAGGCCTGTGAGCTGACGCGCTGCAAGTAGCTTGCAGCTGGAGCTGTATTCAAGGCAAAGATCCATGAGCGCCCCCGACTCCACCGTGAACTCATTAGCATCTCTTCTTCTGGAGTATAGGAAATCTGGTACCATATTTTTCAGTGAGTCACATAGATACAGACTCTTTGGGTATTGTATCGCACCCTGGTCTCATAGACAGAATTAGCCAGGGCACTTTTTCCACATTGCAGGGATGAGACCTCCACCCCCTTTTGCCCTCCTGAGCTCTGGCTTGTCTTACTTCCACTGCTCCAGAGTGCCAGCTTCCCAATCTCTTATTTGGTCACTTGGCTGCATTTCTCTCAACACTGTGCCCTTTTCCTTGGCTGAGCTCCATGATTCGATAGAAATTGCCCTGACAATAAAGGCTATCGGTTTAAAGAGTGCCTAAGCTTTTGAGATAGATACACAGGAAGCGTGGAATGAAAGTTAAGCCTCAGCCGTGTCTGCAGGGGAAATGACGTAGGGTACGAAATATTGCAAATATTTTTTGGTCCATTTAGAGCAGGGGCGGGGAACCTTTTCGGCCCAGAAGGCCAGATCTTTTATCTCCTCCCGCCGCACAGGCCAACTGTGGCAGGTGGGCAGGGCCACCCATGTGTCAATCACCTCACATCACAATGGCACCAGGCGACTGATAGGTGGATGGACTCGCCCACCTGTCAGATTTGACCCATGGAGGGAGAGGGTCTGCTTTGCCAACACATTCCCCATAGGGAATGTGCTGGTGAACCTGCCACTCATCAGCGGATGAGCAGTGTTGAGTCCTGCTCTGTGTAGGGATCTGAGCAGCTGACGAGTGGTTAAATCCTGCTGCTTTGGCACTGCACACCAGTTCCCTGTGCCAAACTGGCTGGCTGGTGGGTGCATTCAACACAGGAATGCTACTCATCAGCTGACATCATCCAGTGTTTATTTGGGGGGGGGGTGGCAGAGGTTTCCCAGTTCTTGATTTACAGCATGAGGGGGCAAACCATTTCCCTGCTGAGAGCCACCTTCTTTTGCAAGGGTAATTTTCCAGGTGCTCCATGCCAGCTTTGCATGGCATGCAAAGATAGGGGCAACTAGAGCCAAGCCACAAGTGTGTGGGGCCACTCCTTAACTCTCTGATACTGGTGCTCCTTTTCATTCCCTCTCTCTTCCTCCCCAGCCAGTGGAGAGAAAGAGAAAGAGCACTCTGGCCAGAAGCCTAAACTGATTGTTTTGCAGATGGCTTTTGAAATTGGGCCGCATAAAATTAGGCCTGAGGGACACAAGGTGCCCATTTGGATAGCGATTTGGTCACCCTCCCCACCAAAACACACTTCAGGCGCATTCAGCATATTGAGAAGTGGTGGCGTGCAGGCAATAGTCAAGTGATCTGAATTGGTGACCTATGTTACGTAACGGAGAATTAAAGTAGAACTACACATTATGCTGCAAGGATGGAGTTTCCAACCCTGTGACTGCTGCGGGGGGGGGCACTAATGCTTGGTCTGGCCTGAGGTAGAGCAGCAGATGCAGCCTTCCCTCCCAGGTCAAGGGTGGTCACGTTCTCTGGGCCCCTGGGGTGGAAACTGTTTTGGCAGCTGAGGCAAGACAGTAAAGCACCACCTCTTCCCACCCCCTTATCAGGCGATATTGTAAGATGCAATATATTCAAGGACAACGATTTGCCGCCTTCTGCGACACCCAGAACCGCTGTCTCAGGGGCAGATGTCTCACTCTGTGGTAGGGACAGCTCTCAATCTAATGTGAAGGTAAAAGAGGCCCTGGCAGGGGAGATTCAGTGAGCAGGAAATGGGGTGAGGGACTCTTCTCTTGCACCAGGTTTTCAACTGTTCTCCACCTTCCGCCCGTCTGGGTGCCAAGGCTGGCAATGGGCCTGGTTGTTGGAGTTGGGGCACAACCTGAAGGTATGGGTTGTGGGGAAATGTGGGGAGCAAGGGAAGCATGAAATACCCCTTTCCCTACAAACACACCCATAGCCCACATTAGCCTTCCCCTGTAAATATGGGTTAGGTTGCCAAGGCGTTCCCACCTTAGCTCCCTGTCCATTGTCACTGATGAAGGTCTCTGCCTGACCTGAAATCTTGCAAGCATCTATAACAGGTTTCTCTAACCCTGCTAATAGATGGCACCCTAAGGTACGTAGAAACCCGCAGAGAAAAAGACCCCAGAAGAAATCTTGTGTTGTTGTTCAGATGTTGGTGACAGCAGGGTCCACAGAATATGCCCTGGAATGGCAGGTCTGCCTGGCAGTGCCCTTTCGCTCTCAGTAAGGGCGAGATTGCCCTCTGGTGGCGATGTAGTAGACCAGGGGTGGCCCAGGTCTCAACCCTGCCCTTTTTGGGGAGGGGCCAATGAATGCCACACACTGTTGTAAGACACTTAATTCCTGTCGATGTCAACAGCAGCTTAGGAGGGCTTTCCTGGTTACATAAATGATGGGCTCCTGCAGTTCAACCACATTCTTTTGCAACACTTGAAAGAGGTTGGTGTTGGTGTGTGTGTAAAGTGCTCTTAGGAAACGGAACCGGCCAAGATGACCACACGAAGCCCTCTCGAAAAGGTCCAGCCTTCGCTCATCTGGTGCCTTCCAGCTGTTTGGGTTACAACTCCCAACGTCCAGAGCCTGCATGGGCTGGCTGGGGCTGTGATCCAAAACACCTTGAGGGCATCAGGTGGGCGAAGGCTGATCTACACTCTGTAAATAACACCACGTCACATAAGGGGGGGAAACTTCCACAAACGGTATTGTTCAACCGTTTGCACAAGGGGCAAAACTCACAAACAGAAGCATCACACAAAATCATCGACGTTTTTATTTATTTGTGTGTAGCTTAAGTGAGCTACATTTGAGTTGCCTTAATTGAGAACTTAAGAGGAACGGGGTGTATGGACAGCTCTTAGAAACACCAAAGCTACACTCCTAGGAACAGAAGCAAACAGCTCTGGGGTGGTGTTATGTGGGGCTTCCCCCCCAGCCTAATCTGTTTTGCTTCTTCAATGCTGAAACCCAGTTAAAGACTCCTCCTAGATGTTTTGGTACTGGAGAATCCAAATAGTGCCTCCCTCTTGGATATATATATATATATATGCTGAATAATTGATATTGTGATTACCTAAAATACTTGCCTGAGACAAGCTGTATATAATATATAACCATCTCTAATGTTAGGGATGCAATACTGGTTTTCCCTCGGAAGGATCATGTTCAGTCTTGTGTAGATATCCCAAAATCCACACACCCCATACCCCAACCACTTGAAAATTGCCAAGCACCTCGGTGGAGAAAATGATTTTTCTACCTGCTGTAGCAATTATAATGCACTATGCTAGACGCTGTGTGATACAATTAAAAAACAATATGAGGATTTAATATGACAGCCTTATATCCGCAGACATGCCACGGACCACCTGAATGAATCTTGCTCACCACTGTTGTCCACAGACCAGTTTTGGAACCCCCCCCGTCCTAGAATTACCCCCTGTCCTAGAATTATTCCTGGCTGTGCTTCTTACACTGTTAATTGACCATAGATTGCCTGTGGCTGGCAGAAGTACCCTGAGAAAGATAAAAAGCAGCCCAACCCTGTTATCATTCACCCAAGCAAATGGAAGGTGGAGTATTTATCCTCTTTTCTGTTTTCCCTTGTGGGAAGGATTGTGGGAACTGTGGATTCCCCTTCACAGAGTTACAGTTCCCAGTACCCTTAAACTACTGGGATTATTTGGGGGGTAGGTCATGTGCTTTAAATGTGTGTTGAGTGTGCAAGTGTAGTGGCTAGAGTGTTAGACCACGACCAGGGAGAGCAGAGTTCGAATCCTCACTCAACCATGAAACTCAGTGGGTGATTGAAGTTTACTGCATGTACTGCCCTGAAAGAGAATGTGTGGAAGATGATGTATAGATGGTATTTAACACCAGCAAAATTAGCTAAAATGTATAGGATGAGTAATAAAATGTGCTGGAAATGTAATGAGAAGGAGGGAGAGTTTTATCATATGTGGTGGAAATGCGAAAAAGTTAAAAGATTTTGGGAAATTATCTATAATGAACTGAAAAAGATTCTTAGGTACACTTTTCCCAAAAAACCTGAGGCATTTTTATTAGGACTCATTGGACAAGAGATTGAAAAGGAGGATCATATAATATTTTTGTATGCGACAACCGCGGCTAGGACTTTATTAGCCCAAAAATGGAAAACTCGGGAATTACCAACGATTGAAGAGTGGCAGACAAAAATGATAGACTATGCAGAATTAGCAAGACTGACTAGCAGGATCCAGAACCAGGGGGAAACAAGATTCCAAAAAGATTGGAGTAAATTTGTGGACTATATGGAAAAGAACTGTAGAAGTCTAAAGACTTAAATAAATCCTACGAATTGACTTTAAATGGAGGAAATAAAGGAACTGCGGGATAAGAGCTGAAAAGAAAACCAAATGAGGGGAGGGAGGGAAGTCAAGCTTGGCAGAGCACTGGGAATGAGCGAATTGAGAAGAATGGTTAAAAAGATAAATGTGTGTGGGTATTTGTTTTTTGAATGTTTGTTTTGTTTATTGTCTTTTGTGTGTTTATTTGGAAAATCTAATAAATTGCTTTTTAAAAAAAGAAACTCAGTGGGTGACCTTGGGCCAGTCAGTCGCTACCTTGCAGGGTTGTTTTGGGGATAAAATGGGGAGGAAAAGAACCATGCTTGCCACCTTGAGCTCCTAGGAGGAAAGGTGGGATATAAATGTGATAAGTAAGTAAAAATCCCCCTGCTTTATTTTGCTTAACATTTAATCCGAACAACTCAAAACCTTGCTCGTGGCTTTGTGACATTTTGATTACTCCTGTCTGTTAAAGATATAACCTTATCGTGGTTTATGGATTCTCTGCCCCTACTACAATGGTCTAACATGGCGCCCTGCAGTGTTTGTTTTTATGTGCACGGACAGTTATATTTAGCTTTGTTGCTTCACGTGCTCCAGATATTTGAGTTGTTTTGTTTCCTTCTGCTTGCAGTGCAACCGCCAAGAGGTCAAGGGTGTCAGCAGTGGACGCCCTCCCTGGCGAGCCTTTGGGTTATGGACTTCCTGTTGCTATTTCTCTTTTGTTTCAAGGAACACTTGGAGGAAATGCCTTTTACGAAAGCAGACCAAATCGCACTGCCAGGAGGGAAATTCCTTAGGGGGTGGCAACACATACTCCCCCTGCTGGCTGAGTATCCGCAGAGGACAATTTTGATGTGATAATCTGGGGCATTGCTCCTCCTCTTCACCCTCCAAGTCCTTCCTCCCTTCAGCAGCTCTTTGAGGTGAAGATTTTAGGATTTTGGCTGCAGTCCAAACACACACTTGCTTGGAAGTAAGCTGCAGTCAACTCAGTGGAACATACTGCCATGCAGCTATAAACAGAACGGGGCTGCGTGTTTGTGAGGTGAATTAACTAATTTCTCAGGCTCCCAGTGATAATCAAAACTGCAATTGCAAAAGCAGACTGCCAAAGTTTGAAGGAGAAAGCTGCTACAGGTCAGTTTCACCAGGTTTGAGATTGCAGCTTACCTCTTCCTGCTTGCAGCATCTTCACCAGTTCCATGCTGGTCCTGTCTCCCCAATGATCTTACAAAAACCTCTGGAAGAGCATGACATTGTGAATGGATTGATGGAATTTATTTACACAAAAAAATTAAACATATACAACCTTATTCTACATAATTAAAAAACTAATCTTTATTTCATGATGGAACAACCTTTGGATGGTAATATATTTTCCTCAAAAAGCATTTTATTTTAAAAAAATCAAATGTCACAACCTGGACGACCATGGCTTGCCCCCCCCCCCCTAGATTTGATCCTGGCTACGCCCATGATCTTGTGGGAATGTTCAGAAATGCAGGAGAGGATATATTGTTTGATTATAGCCTTTCCAACTTGTGTTAACAAGTTCCACAGTTTAGCAGAGTAACATTCCCCCTTTTAAACTGACACAGCGGATTCATTTGCTCAGGCTCGCTAAAGCCTCTATAATAACTGTCCTGGTATTTTCCCTTTATTCCCTTATAGAAGATAAGACATGACACAGCCTTCTATAAAAGTATAAAAAGAGTTTACTCACACATCCTGTTCACAGTAGGATCCCAGAAGGCAGACTTAGCTTAGAAAAGTAACACACACCTGGAAACTATCCCATAAGGAGATAGCCCCTTTGTCCTCTCTTGGCTGGAAGCATCTTTGGCTAAGCAGATGTTGCTTCTTCGACGAATGTAGTCAGAGAGAGAGAGAGATGGCGGCCAGTCCTATGCTTTTGTTACCTGCACAGGTGAGGCCACGCCCACCTCTAGTCACATGTAGAGGAAGTCTGCCCAGCTTAGGAGAAACAGAAAGCTCCGACTGGCTGGTCCAGACATCCCCTTTTATGTCCACTCTAGGGATGCTGTACCTGATTGCTCTTGTGTTTCACATCCCGTAGATCTTTCTGTGTGACTGCAGTACTTTGGTGTGCTACAGCTCCTAACTCTGTGGGCAGA
This sequence comes from Zootoca vivipara, assembly GCF_963506605.1. Lineage (NCBI taxonomy): Eukaryota > Metazoa > Chordata > Lepidosauria > Squamata > Lacertidae > Zootoca > Zootoca vivipara. Next base: position 20,446,211 of record NC_083277.1, on the reverse strand, counting down.
AGTGGGCATGATGAAAGGTGGGCAGACAGTCAAGCAGCACATCTTAGCAGAGGCTCATTCCTGGTCTCCCTCTTTCAGAGGAACAGTTATTGGAAGGGTGGCGTGGTGGACCAAACCTCATGTGGTCAAGGTCCACCTTTGTATTCTTCATTCTGTCAATGTGTTTCATCTCCAATTCTACCTCCTTATCTTAGCAACCTTAGCCATTTCTCTCCCCCCCCCATCTCCTTTTTAAGCCCTCATTGCTGCCTTTACTAGGAAGGAGCCTGGACTAGGAAAAGCGTGGAGAACACAGCAGATGTTCTGGGCTCTGGCCGAAGTTATTAGTGCTGACCTAGAGAAGTAAGGAGCAAAGACATTTGGACATACCTGCTTAAGGGAGGCAGAAACCAGAGTGTGAAGAGGAACAATGCCCCAAATTGTCCTCAGTGAGTGGGGTATTACTAGCTTAATCAGCCGGGGGAAGTGTGTGTTGCCACCTCTAAGGAATCTCTCTTCTGGAAGCTCTTTTGATATGAATGTTTTGGGATTTTGGCTGCAGTCCAAACAGCACTTGCTGGGGCGTAAACTGCAGCGAACTTGGTGGAACTTCTTGCCATGCAACTATAAACAGAACTTCATATTATGGAACAAGCCTGAAAGTGGAATGCAATGTGCTCTTCAAACTGAGGCCTGTGTCCACAGTGGAATATGAGGGAGAGGTAGATAGATGGGGTTATCTTGGCACATTAATACACTGGTCAGTTTCTAGGTTTGTAAGCCAGAATAACACCATATCTCTCTTCCTTCACACAGGGGGGAATTGCTGAGTAAATGGAACTCCAGATACATCATTTAGTTGTTTGTAAGTTGCTCTGGGCAAAATAAAGCAGCCAACAGATTTAATAAATAATAAAGTAATAATAATCACAGTAGTCAATGGCATCACAGGTGGACAAGGTAAAATAAAAAAAATTCCTTCAGTAGCACCTTAAAGACCAACTTTAAGACAACTTAAAGACCTACTGAAGGAATTTTTTTTTATTTTACTTCGATCCAGACCAACACGGCTACCTACCTGTAACCAGAACTAAGGTGGACAAGGGACAGTGAGTACCAAAGCTACATTGCTATAAAGCTGTGTGTAATGTTAGTTTGATAGCTCTTCTCCTTTCCTTGGTTAGATGTTTTGCAGCAGAAAGGTTGTGTTTGTGTGTGTGTGTGTGTTTTGGGGGGAAGCATTTAACCCTTCACCTGTTGGCCACCTTTTACTCCCACCCCTGTTACTTTTTCTCCTGCTTTGGTTCTGCCCCTGCATTTACCTTCTGAAGATAATTATTCTTTGCCCAATCCTATGGACAGGAAAGTATGCTCGGTTTACTGCATGCATGTCTGCCTGCAATAAAGAGATTATTGGAAAGTTACCAACGCTCACACCCTAACTTTATACCAGGCAGAAGAAAATTGTTTCAAAAGTATTAAATGAACACAGGTTTTTCATTGGTTTGAAAGAAGTGCAAGAATGGATTTGTGTGTGCATCACTTGTGAATGCTCGCAATAGATGGAGCAGTTTAGAAGCAGGTTCTTCCAGGACTCGCTAGATGGCACCAGCGCTTCATCCTGGCCGAAGTACTACTGTGTTTTCTAAGAATTAAGAGACAATACAGTACTGCAATAGCAGCAGTCGTCATAAAAGCCTATCAATAATGCATGGAGGATGCTTTGTAAAAAAATTTTTTGTCTGGTCATTTCATTACAAGAATATTGTGGCATTCCCTGCATGATGCAGCAAGATGTACCCCCCCCCCCCGGCCACCAAAATAAAACCACAGAATCGGACAATCTTTTTGAAATTATTTGTCATTGAAGGAGATTCTGGGTGTTGGAGTGGGAAGAAGATATTTACAGGAAAAGTCACTTGATCCATGTAGCTGGAAAAGCCCTTTTACTGTTTCCCACCCAGAGTACAGCCATTCCCTACACACCAAGAGATTCTGTTACCGGCCTGACCGAGATCACATTGCCACTGTGCCAAGGTGGGGGTAAGCAGGTGGGGCATAATATAGATTTAAGGATAACGTCGGGCCCCGCAGATCAATGTCTCAATGCAATGTCATTGCAAAATCCTCTCGGGAATCCTAAACCCATACGATCCCCACAGGATAGGCTGGGGCAAGTCGCAGGACATTCCTTGGTATTTGACTTCTGGACCACAGACGTTCAAGCCTCTTGGGTGTGTTTCATCTACAATTATGTTCTCCTTATCTTAGCAATTTGTCCCCTCCCCGCCAATTCTGTGACCTTGACGAGGAAGAAGCCTGGAAGTGGAGTGGGGTGTTGTTCCCTCAGTGGGGGAAACCTCCCTGCTGGTGCTCACTGGGAGGGCAGAGGGGCTGAGACTCCCGACATTAGGTTGAGCCAGAATCAGTGACAGACAAGAGACAACCCATTTCTCCATCGTTTTCCCTGCTGAGAATTACAGGGGCAAATGCTGAGGATGATTTCGGGCAGTGTCACCTCCTGGATTGCTTATAATAAGGGAGGCAGGCAGGCAGGCAGGAAGGAAGGAAGGAGGGGCTGGCTGAGGGCTGCCGAGTTGGGGCAGCAGTACCCCAGTCATGGATGAGCCCTTACTACCTACCCCAGGGTTTGAGAAACCTGCATTCCAGTTAAGTCTGGGTTCTGCAAAGAAAAACAATTTCTTCCCTGCATAGGGATGACCTCTGGAGAATCAGGCCTTACCTGCGCTATACTGTACCTTTAAGTCAGTACCATACCACTGTGAACACTGTTATGGCTTCCCCCAGAGAATCCTGGGTACTGTAATTTTTTATGGGTGCTGTGAGTTGTTAGGAGAGCTCCCCCCCCCCTGGTTAGTTGTCATATTTCTAGAAGTGAGAATCTGGACACAAAAGGTTTTGTGTTCTGTTTTTGCCACAATTGTTGAGCTGCTATTTTTTTCAAAATCTCAAAAAAATATGTTTTTAAGCTATTCCCCCCCCCCCCGAAATTTGCCTAGAAATTTGCTTCTGATATGAAGAAGAGGAGGAGGAGTTTGGATTTGATATCCCGCTTTATCACTACCTGAAGGAGTCTCAAAGCGGCTAACAATCTCCTTTCCCTTCCTCCCCCAAAACAAACACTCTGTGAGGTGAATGGGGCTGAGAGACTTCAGAGAAGTGTGACTAGCCCAAGGTCACCCAGCAGCTGCAGGTGGAGGAGCGGGGAAGTGAACCCAGTTCACCAGATTACGAGTCTACCGCTCTTAACCACTACCCCACACTGGCTCTCATAGGCCATTTTCGATGGGAAATTCCCGTCCCCTCAGAGCAACAATTCTCAGAGGGGTTTAAAAGTTCTGCCCTTTTGTAGCTCTGTGAGGGGAATGGGGGGGGGGTATTCTAGCAACACACAGCTGCCTTAAGAAACTACAGGGTTATTTGGGAGAGAGATTAAATTCATATGATGCAGCTCTAAATGTACAACACAGATGGGGCCTAAATGTGTGTGACCTGCTCTTTAACCTTGAAGCACTGGTCCCTTCATCTCACAAGCAAGGAGGCAGGCTACAGCTACGCAGTGGCATGAGGAAAGCTTTCTGCACCACCTCAGAGAAGCATGCTGTTCGCTTTCTTCCTTTCCATCCTTCCAGGGCGGAATCTGAGCACAGGAAATAGGTTCCCCTAGCTGCAAGAGCAGGATAATAACTATTTCACTTACAGCTAGGAGTTAAAGCACTAAGGCAGAAGGGTTATTTTGCTGTGCAGAGGATATTAGAATTGAAGAGGAGGAGAATGGAGTGCTTTTGAATGGTATGTAACACAGACTCCTTATCCCAACAATGCTTACCAGTTTCCAAGGGCAGAATTAGGAAACATTAGGAAGAACTTCCTGACAGTAAGAGCTGTTCGGCAGTGGAATTTGCTACCAAGGAGTGTGGTGGAGTCTCCTTCTTTGGAGGTCTTTAAGCAGAGGCTTGATAGGCATATGTCAAGAATGCTTTGGTGGTGTTTCCTGCTTGGCAGGGGGTTGGACTGGATGACCCTTGTGGTCTCTTCCAACTCTATGATTCTATGATTCTATAATGGTGCATGTGTGTGTGTGTGGGGGGAAAGTATTTGTGGAATTGCAAGCTTTGTGGAATTGCATGCATTTGTGGAATCTGGGCTTCATGGAAGCCATTGTATGGAAACCAGGCACCAGGGAACAGTGTAGAGAGCTGTACAGGAGGGCTCATGGGGAATTCAGAGAGAGGTGTCGTGGGAGACCGTAAATTACAATGTGACCTTACTGCAGCAGCACTTGGTATACAGGTAGCACATTGCAACAAACGTGAAGTGCCTTCATTGAGAGGGAGAGATGGTGTTTGACATCAGCAACAAATTTCAAAACATTGTAGTTGTGGTGGGGCCGACCAAAAAGGTTGAATTTCCCTGAATAGACCGCTTTCAAGGTGAGGAATGCCCATACTGATCGGCACTGAGCCACTCTAGCAATTACAATCTAGGCAGAATGTACAAGGCAGGATTAGTCCGCAGGAGAAAAGCTGCGTGGGTTTTTGGTGTGTGTTATGGGGGAGAAATGTGCCTTTGCTGAGAATCCAAAATGAAATCAGGCACAAGCAATTCTTTAAGCATCAAACGCAGATGGATTTTTTTCCTTTTTAAACTGACTTTGAGACGCATACCCTTGATCTCTTATCGTCCTCTCAAGGCTCATGAAAAATTGACTAGGTTAAGAATCATCACAGTACAGGGAAGCTAACCAGTGACATGCAGCTAGGAAGTGAGGCTTTTCCTCCTCTGAAAATGTATTAAGCCACTCTGTCTTCTGTCCCTGGCTTTGGCTACATAAATTAACTTCTGCTGACATTGTGAAGCAATAATTGCAAATACGTTTGTTAAAAGCTTGCAGCCACATCAAGGACAACTAGACTGCACGTCTGCATAATGTTCAGGCACAGCTCTGATGTGGCAGCAAACGTCAAGGTAAATCTCGTGCATCTTAAATCAAATGCAGAATGGCACAGGGCAAACTAGTGCCAACATTGTTCTGGATAACCTGCCCGGAGCCACAGAGCAGCCATACTTGCCTGCAGTGCAGAGCCTGGGGCATGCTGCAGGGAAGATGGATCTGATCATAGAACTGTAGAGTTGGAAGGAACCCTGAGGAGGGTCATCTAGTCCAACCCCCTGCTGTGCAGGAATCTCAACTAGAATCATAGAGTTGGAAGAGACCACAAGGGCCATCCAGTCCAACCCCCTGCCAAGCAGGAAACACCATCAAAGCATTCTTGACATATGGCTGTCAAGCCTCTGCTTAAAGACCTCCAAAGAAGGAGACTCCACCACACTCCTTGGTAGCAAATTCCACTGCTGAACAGCTCTTACTGTCAGGAAGTTCTTCCTATTGTTTAGGTGGAATCTTCTTTCTTGTAGTTTGAATCCGTTGCTCCGTGTCCGCTTCTCTGGAGCAGCAGAAAACAACCTTTCTCCCTCCTCTATATGACATCCTTTCATATATTTGAACATGGCTATCATATCACCCCTTAACCTTCTCTTCTCCAGGCTAAACATACCCAGCTCTCTAAGACGTTCCTCATAAGGCATCGTTTCCAGGCCTTTGACCATTTTGGTTGCCCTCCTCTGGACACGTTCCAGCTTGTCAGTATCCTTCTTGAACTGTGGTGCCCAGAACTGGACACAGTACTCCAGGTGAGGTCTGACCAGAGCAGAATACAGTGGTACTATTACTTCCCTTGATCTAGATGCTATACTCCTATTGATGCAGTCCAGAATTGCATTGGCTTTTTTAGCTGCTGCATCACACTAGATCGCACATGGAAGATAGCGACCCAACCTCTGCTTTAAAAAATCCAAGGAATACGGATCACATGACCCGTTTGACCCTGTCTGCGGACAAACGCCGGCTCCCTCGGCCTATAGAGCGAGATGAGCGCCGCAACCCCAGAGTCGAACACGACTGGACCTGATGGTCAGGGGCCCCTTTACCTTTACCTAAGGTTTGAAAAGGCTTCATCAAAGACCTCATAATATTGTCAGTCATAGTGGCCAATGCTTGGCTACTTGGATCAGTGATTTGATTTCATGTAAGCAGACCTGCATATAATTATTATACAAAATATAAAAACTATTGGCTTTGTTTGCATGTAATGGTAAACCATGGTTAAAGGCAGGCATCGCCAAACTGCGGCCCTCCAGATGTTTTGACCTACAACTCCCATGATCCCTAGCTAACAGGACCAGTGGTCAGGGGTGATGGGAATTGTAGTCCAAACATCTGGAGGGCCGAGGTTTGGGGATGCCTGGTTAAAGACTTACTGGGATTAAGACTGCCCGATCCTAATAAATCATAGTTTATTGTTTGGTGGAACAGGGCCACTGCATAAATGAAGGGTTCGAATAAAGGATGTTATTGGAAGGAGGGGAACCTCCTATTTAATATTGCTGCTCATTTTGATACCTGCCCCGCCCCCAGAAGAGAGAAATAACGATGCTCACATTCGAAAAGATATTTCAGCTTTTGCAGTCACTAGGTTTTGCTCTGGTAGGGTGGGATGTGTTGTTAAGAAGCAGCAATTACCAGCAGTTGATAAGAGCAATGAAAAATTGCACTTGGCTTGATGTTCAAGGTATTTCCCCCTTCCGGGTGAGACCTGAGATTTACTGCACCTTGGCAATCTATTGAAAAGCAAAACTGAGATCTCACTAGGTGGAAGCACATTCAGAAAACACACTCCCCATGTGAAAATGATGTTGAAGAGCCCCATTGTGCTGCCGCAGCAGTTGCCTTAGCGGGAGACTGTTGGCATTTTGACAGCAGACTCTTCCAATTTTCCCTCAAAAAAATTGATTGCCACCATTGACTATAATGAGCAAGTCAACTCCTCCTTGAATGCAGCTTGCTTGTGACAGGGCAGTGTCCAACACAGAAAACAAGCACCCGGTCCTTAGTGGGGGAAAGCACTGCCTATTTGTTGTGCTTTTCCATTCTCCCTAACCCCCCTTTTCCCTCCATATTATTTTGCTGTAGTCCTGTATCTAGATTTTTAGATTTATTTATTTTTGTATTTATGCACCTGTTCTAAAGGAGCTGGCAGGTGCCTTCCCACACTCTAAAGGAGTGACTCTATAATTATGAAGTGCCAAATGTACATTTTTAAAGCAAACAACTGTTCTCACCATACACCAACCTAACATTCTGACATTTGCACAACTCAGGTTTGATGTCACGTAAGAAAGCAACAATACTATTGCAAAGACCTGTCACCCCTCCCCATTTTTTTATTTTTTTATTTTGTATGAACCACAGCCCGTATGTGGTCACAGACTGTGGCTGCTCTTTACATCTCATGATTCATGATTTGTTGTAGTGGGAAACCTGGGAATGGGGCCCATTTTATGTGGTAAAAAGGTAAAGGGACCCCTGACCAGTAGGTCCAGTCATGACCGACTCTGGAGTTGCGGAGCTCATCTTGCATTATTGGCCAAGGGAGCCGGCGTATAGCTTCCAGGTCATGTGGCCAGCATGACAAAGCCGCTTCTGGCAAACCAGAGCAGCACATGGAAACGCCATTTACCTTCCCACTCTACCTACTTGCACTTTGACGTGCTTTCGAACTTCTAGGTTGGCAGGAGCTGGCACCGAGCAATGGGAGCTCACCCCGTTGCGGGGATTCAAACCGCTGACCTGATCAGCAAACCCTAGGTTCAGTGGTTTAACCCACAGTGCCACCCGCGTCCCTGTTTATGTGGACCCCAGCCCGATTTCAAAAAGCCTTCTGTAAGGGATTAGTTCCGACCTCTGGCAAGAGCTGTTCGGCAGCCCACTGGGCAGAGGGAGGGAAAGGGGTGCTAGAAAGAGAGGTAGAAAAGGGTGGGAAGGAGAAAGGGCAAAAGAGGGTGACATTGCCCAGTCTTGGCTCTGCCCACTGCCAATGTTGCAGAACTACAACTCAAACCAACCCTAGCAAGCATGGCCAATGGCCAGGAATGATGCAAGTTGTAGTTCAGAAACATTCAGAGGACCAAAGATTCCCCGCTCCTGCCTCAACCCACAGCAGAAAAAAAGGTTGCTCGTCTGCATTTTGGATTGTCTCAGGGCAGCTTGAGGCTAAAGATCAGAGGAAGTGAAAGAGAGAAACGCAAAGGGGCAAAATGTCAAGTCTTTTGCCCAGACAAAATAAAGCAGCCTGAAAGAGGTTTAGACTCAAGAGGTTTACTATTCTCCAAGGCAAAGTTCTTCTATAATGGGGAAAAGCCACCATGAATTCCCTACTTACACGCCCTTGGCAGATAGCACAGTCAAGAGGAAGAACCACACTCAGAAAGGCTTTGGTATATCAGTGGGACATCACAGGAAAATATGGATGTGAGGCGTTTGACAATTGTTTCTGCTGCTCCCCTTCCAGTGGGGAAATATGAGCGCAATCTATTACCACTGAGATGATCTCCCAACCTGCCAGGATGAATCTGCGACTTCCAGCTTTATCTAAAAGGGACAGTGGGTTGTTAATGTGATGCCAACTGGTTCTACTACCCTCTGGGAACCCCCCGCGATTTCTGACACATTTCACACACAATTCACCAGCTCTTTTATTACCTTCAACTGTGGCCATGTTACAGCTTCCAGAATATGACACCTATGGCTAGACTACACCGATACACAAGAGACGAGACAGTCGTGTGAAATCCGCCTTCAAACTCCTGGCAGTAAGAAGCTGGGCACCCAAATGTTACTTCCAACAGGTAACCCCCCCTTTTTTTTTGCCACGTGGGATGAATGAGGAAGACGTAGCAAGTCTTTTGTTGATAACTGTGCTGGCGGTTGGCATGGAGGAAGGATGTAACAGGGCCAGTTTGTGTGACTGTCTTCTGCGTGGCTCTGTGGATACCAGGGAAGGGCTGTAGCTTTGCATGCAGAAGATCCCAAGTTCAGTCTCTGGGCAGGGCTAGGGAAAACCCTGGTCTGAAGCTTTGAGGTGCTGCTGCCAATAGGTGCCAATTTTTGTCTACAAAAGAACAACAGTCTGATGGTGTAAGGCAGCTTCCTATGTTCTTGTACTGCAGTAAGTCTAGGTAGAGGACCAGTCTAATGCCATGTTTTAAGAAGCTCGAAAATAAGGAGCTATAATGAGCTGCCACTGATCTGTTAAGGGGAAAAAGTCCTTCTACAGGCTCTCGCCAGCTTCGTGATCTATTCAGCATTTGCCACGTGCCCACACACTTTTTGAGGGGCACTTCTCTGCTCCTCCCGCCATCGGGTGCTGATGAGGGGTCTATTCTAAGGGAGAGTATGGCAGAGAATTGAATGTCTAGCAGCTGACCATATGCTCCTCAAGCATTTCTGGGAAGCAGCAAGGAGGGGAATCGTCGTAGCTGGTAGACTGAGGGCTTTCTTCTCCTTCCCTCCTGACAACCTCCAACTTAACAGCGGCAAGGAAATAATCTCTTGCGACTGGCTGGGCAGGTGTGTGCCTATATCTTGGGCAGTGCTGCAACTTTTGTTAGCGCCTGACAGAAGTAAGCTCCACCAAGTCCGGTGGGACTTGCACCCAGCTCAGCTCCCCTAGTACACAAATAGCACCCTTGAACAGCCCTTTCACTAGGAAGTTGCCTGCTCCATGAAGGCCACTTCCAAGCCTTGGCACCTTCCATTTGGCATACCGTCCCGTCCCCCCCACTCCCCTCCAGGGGCAGAGTCTGCTCATGTTCCTCCAGAGGCACAGTATGAAAGGGCTGGGTCCAACTCTGCTGTTTCCTCTTTCCAGACCATGTTACTTAGAGGATACCAGCTGCAAGGAGGGCAGGACCAGAGCTCGGTGCCAGAGCACCTGCTCTGCATGCAGAAAATGCCCCATTCTAATCCTGATGTATGGCTGGGAATATCCCCTTCCTGAAACCCTGGAGAATCACTGCCAGTCAGACAGTACTGAGCTAGATCAGGGGTGGCCAACTCCCGACAGACTGCGATCTACTTACAATATTAATATCTGACAGTGATCTACCCCCGGTTTTTAGGGGTTCAGGCCAAAGTGTTGAGCTTTTTTTAGGGAGGGGAAATGCCCTGTTTTATAGGAATTCACTGACTTTTTTGCAGCTCTTCTGAGGGAGGGGGAAAGCCCCCTATTTGGGGGAGGAACGGAAGCAGCCACTAACATTACAATTGCTGGCCAGATAACAGCCTCAGTTTCTAAGCTCCGGCTTCCCTTCTGCAACAATAGACGCCGGCACAGGGAGAGGGGCCGGGGCCAGAAGGGGGCCAGCGATCCACTGCGATCTACAAAAACATTGCAGGGATCGGCCAGTAGATCACGTTTGACGTGTTGGACATCCCTGAGCTAGATGGAACCCAATGGCGTGGGCTTGGTATAAGGCAGGTTTTGATGTCTGGCCTCTTTTTAAACGAGACATCCAGGGTCTCTTGGGGCACGTCTACACCAACAGTCCCTGTTCCTCTGATTGGATTTCTCCCTACCCCTCCCCACCCCCAAAGCTGTTGCCATTTGGTACTGTAGTGAACCTTCAAATTCAGAACAGCAGCTGCACTTAGCATTTGATGCTGGGAGTCAGTGGCCACCTGCGATGGCAGAGGCAAGGAAATCAGCATCTGTAGTACTGAAGCCTTAAAAAAAAAAAGTAGGTTTTTGGGAAACTGGTCCCAATATGGAAGTGGTGTGTGGGCGCAGAGCCTAACATAACCCTTTGGAGAAAGGTATGTTTGCCAGGCTCCAGCCACTGGACTAGGAGATCTATAATGGCACTTAAACCCACCCCCCAAACCATAGCATGTTCTGGAGATGGCAGGGGCTTGACATGCTGCAACAAAACAGTGTCGCTTGCCTAATCTAAGGGGTTCTGGAGAGAAAAGCACAGCAAAACAGGGGGGGGGCCAAGAGCTGCGTGACCCTCACCCCTTCCCCAAACCCGCATTTCCCCTGCAGCCACAAAATGCTTTCTTAGACCTCTTCCTCCACTTCCATCAGCAGGCAGAGAACTTGCGGGGAAGCTCACTTGCTCACTGCCATGTGGGCTCAACGACCCTATATGCAGAGGACCTCACCCAAGTGGATGTCTTTAGCACAACTCTTGGCACCGATATAAACATTAAATAGGAGTAGTAGTAGTAGTGATCATCATATTGGGTCTCAGTGTGATGAATTGGCTGGTGCCGTGGGTGAGAAGGCCCGAGCCTTCGTCTTTTACCTCAGACAGTCGGTTGGTTTCAGCGCTGGCAACGGGAAGGCCTTGCACTCTGGGCATGGGGCCTTTTGTGAGGAATCAGTATCACACCCTACGCAGAAACCCTTGGGGTTTCGGCAAGGCGCCGATGGCTGATCCTCGCTGCTTCGTTAAGACATTGGCTCACCCCCACTTCTCTCATTCAGTGGCTTCAGGCTGAGGGGTTAGCACCGGTGTTGTCGTTTCTGGCGGTCTCTGTGCCTCCCTCCCCTTTCAGTGTTTGGCACTCACCACTCGCCAGCTTGAGCGAGGCGGAAGATTCGTACGCCCACCCCCAAACTCTGCTGAACCTCCATTTTGAGGGCTCGGCCCCCTACGCCTCACTCCTTAGCGGCCTCAGTCAGGCAGCGCTCAGCTCCGTCACTACTCCGCAGCCGGCCCTTGCAGCTTTTCCGGGGTGGCTCCACCCAGGAGTTGTGGATGACAGTGCCGCCAGGCGCAGGGTCCACCTGCAGGGCCGACACCACCCGCTTCTTCAGCTTGCTGCGCAGCACGTTCCGCAGCTTCTGGCGGGTAAAGGCGTAGAGGAGCGGGTGGAAGATGGTAGTGCCGTAGGCCATGGCCAGGAAGCAGACGCGCAGCTTGCCCATCAGGGGGCTGGGCCCCAGGCACAGGATCAGCAGGTTGGCGACAGACAGCGGCGCCCAGCACAACAGGAAGGTCGAGATGATGAGCAGGGACATGCGGAAAACCCGCCGCTGGCGCTTCCTCCGGTCACGGTGGCGCTTCACCGCTCGCCGCAGGGCGATGATCACTGAGACAGAGGCTTGCACCCCCATGGGTGGTGGCGTTGGCAGTGCTGGCACAGGCTGAGAGAGCCGCTTGGCTTCCACTCCGCCAGCTGCCACGCTGTTGCTTGGCTCTGCCGATTTCCGCCGCTTCTTCTTCTTGGTCTTGTGGCGCTGGCTGCGCTTGAAGGTGCTGCCGATGCTGATGTTGAGGGCCTGCAGGATCTTGGCGTACGTCACCAGCATGACGGCCACGGCGGCGAAGAAGGTGGGGATCTGGATCGCCAGGTGGTAGGAGGTGCCGAGCTCGGCGTGAAACTCCTCGGGGCCGACGCAGAGCACGGTGCGGTTCTGCCATGTGCTGGCATGGCCCAGCTCGCCCTCGAGGAAGGGTATGAAGAAGACAGCCAGGGACAGCACCCAGACGCCAGTCAGGAGAAGGATGGCGCGGCCCGGGGTCAACACGCGCTGCGCAGGCCGCACCGAGATGTCGTAGCGGTCCAGGCTGATCACCAGCACGTTGGTGGCTGTGGCCACGCTGCTGAAGGTGATGCACGCCTCGTGGAAGCAGCAGAGCAGTGTGGCGGCCCGGTCGGGGGGCACCAGAACCACCACCATGGTAAGTGGGGCGCACACCACGCATATGAGCACGTCCAGCACATGCAAGTTCATAGTCACCATGTTGCTGACCGAGTCCACCAGGCCAGCCTGCAGGCAATACAGCACCAATACGGTCAAGTTGCTGCTGACTCCCAGTACAATTTCCAACATGAGGAAGCCTGTCAGTGAGACCTGGAAGCCCAGCGGGTAGGGCAGTGTCCAGCTGGGGTCAGGGGTCACCCCGTCCGTCGTCTCCAGGATAGTGTCGAACATGGGAGTCTCCATGGCTGAGAGGGCACGGAGATGTGGGCATAGTCCATAGAATGAATGGGCTTGGGGTTGCAGGTAGCTCCCTCACCTGTGGGGAGAGAAAGGTACCATCAAGTATCATCAAAGCAGCAAGATGAACCTCTTTGCATTGACAGCAGCCGCCTGGGACAGTGTTTGCACCTGGGGCTAACTAGAACCCTGAGGAATCTTCCTCACGTCACAAAATTTGCCATCGGCATCCCATCCATCACCTAGGGCAGCCTTCCCACAGCCTTGTGGGCTGGGGAAGGCTGCAGTTCCCTGAGGAAGGTGAGAATTGTACTCCAAAAATATCTGGAAGGCACTCAGTTTTGGAAGGCCGGCCTAGATGATGGGAAGGTGGGAGGAGGGGGAAATGAGATAGGCAGCCTAGCTTAACCCCAATAGTCAGAATGGGTTTTGTTTTGCTTCTTCTTTTTTTTTAAAAAAGCAACAACAGGGACATCTTACCACAAGGTGAAAGATCTCTGCATCGCCATAATGGAGTGAAACAGATACGCAATCTCTGCATTAACTTCACTGAAAATTTCATGCCTTTCCTTTGCCTTGCAGTAATCGCTGGCATTCCCCACCCACCCCAGCCCCTTTATGGATGAGATTTCCCTGTCAGTCAGGCTCACTATCCAAGTAAGGAACACTTAAGAGAGCATTGATAAGAGATGCAGAGCCCTTGTGTATTCCCCTCACCCCTGAGCAGCTGAAGTTTTCAAAAGCGCTTATCTGTGCATGTATTCCAACACGTCCTTCGTGATCATGAGAGCAAAGATTTTCAGGAATTGAAATTCTGTACGCACCTAGCCACCATAATAAACCCCGAAGGGGCACTTGGAGGCAGGCATGAAAGACAGAAAAGCCAGTCGCCTGCAGGGAAACGAGTGGATCTGTGGAATCGGAGACACTGAACGGTGTAGGGAGGAAACTGTCCGCTATGGGATTCTAGCAGTGACTGAACTCAACATGGGCATATCACAAGCCCCCCCCCCTTCCAAGCCCCCACAAATCAGGAAAGCATTAGCACAGGTGGAGAAGACTTCAGACTCTGCTTTCCCCAAAAGCTAAGTAACTAATCTGCCTCCTGGCCAAACTACATATTTTTGCGTATGTAACTGCCAACTGCTGTTCCTTCCAAGGCAGAGGAACGAGCAATTTTCAGTGGTAAAGTGAAGGAGGAAGGCTGTGTTTAACCCTTCCCCACCATCTGGTTTTCCAGTGTAAACTGCCCCCATTCACTTGCTCCAACTCTGGAAGCCAGATGTGTTTGCCTCTGCAAACAGAAGTCAAGAATATCTTATGATGGAGAAAAGCTGCTCACAGCAGAAAAATTGGGGAGAGAAGGGTTAAGCACCCTCTGCTTGCCACTTATTTGCTGAAAACCACCTCCTCTGAAGCTGCTTTTTCCTAGAAGGGTTAAAATACCGTACATACATTTGCTGCTGCAGTGAGTTTAGCCCAGGCACCCTCAAACTGCGGCCCTCCAGATGTTTTGGCCTACAACTCCCATGATCCCTAGCTAACAGTACCAGTGGTCAGGGAAGATGGGAATTGTAGTCCAAAACATCTGGAGGGCCGAAGTTTGGGGATGCCTGGTTGAGCCCCTAGAAAACACAACGAAAAATTAAAGAAAGAGAAACTGCTGGATAAATTACGTATACAATGTTACTCAGGGGTGGGGGGGGGGAGATCCACCTCTAGTATGAAATACATAAAATCTGGAAGAAGAGTTTGGACACAAACGGATTCATATTTTATTGTAACATATTGTGTGACTATCGACGGTGCCGTTCCAGAAGGGGGTGGAAAATGAAAAGCACAACACAAGGCAAAAATTAGCAAAAGCTGAGGAAGATGCCAACCAACACCAGCTCCTTCTGGCAGTTTAGAATGAGCCAGAGCCAAATTATCCCAATCAAAATTCAGCAATTGAGAAAGAAGACGGCGGGGTTTTAATGCCACGTGAGCCTCCGTGTAGTTCTTGGACAAAAAGGTAGGATGAAGAAATACATGCAGAGGATAAACACATACATATAAGATTTCTCCAAGAAGTCGTAACAGGCTAGATAAGTTTGTATATAAGAGCGTGCCTTTTCTTTGTTTGATATGCCTCAGTCACGCATCTCTAAAAGCAACTAGATATCACATTTTGATAGCATAAAGCTCGTGGAGGATGGCAGTGGGCAATACCTCAGGTAAGTTGTACTTGGAAATTAATGGGCCTAACTTAGTCAAGATCATTAATTTCAGTGGGTCTACTCTACCACCTTGTGATATTATTTGATTGATTCGATTGCATTTATATACCACCCTATACTCGGGGGTCTCAAGGCGGTTCATGGAATAAAATCAAGATAGAAAACCACAAAATACATAATAAAAATAGAAACAGCAACCCAACAGCCCCCTCAACCACATTTTAAAAGGGCATAGGATGTCAATCAAATCAACAAACGCCTGGTTAAAAAGGAACATTTCTGGCTGGCGCCTAAAGGTGTATAATGAAGGCGCCAGGCAAACTTCCCTGGCGAGAGCATTCCACAGATGGGGAACTACTGCAGAGAAGGCCATTTCTCGTGTTGCCACCCTGCGGACCTCTCAGGGTCCGGGTAGGTTCATATGGAAAGAGGCGATCCTTGAGGTATTGCGGTCCTGAGCTGCTTCATGCCTGCTTCCAAGGCTTCAGGGTTTATTTTACTATTACCATTGCAATTGTGGCACTTATTTTAGGCCCTTAATAATCTTAGTGGATTGTGGAATATTCCTGTGGTGTTGTTGTTGTTGTAATTGTTTTTATGTCACTTAATCTAGCCTTAATATAACCTGTTTGAAATGCAGACAGGTGTGTGTGTGGGGGGGGGGTGCAAAGTGAGTAGAAATCATAGTTGCCAAGTCTCCCGTTTTATTCTGGCGTGGCGGCCATTTTGGAACTGGGCGGAGCATGCTCAGAAGTGACTTTTGATGCTGCTCTGCCCAGTTCCAAAATGGCTGCAGTGCGACTTCTGGCGCGACAGCCATTTTGGAACTGGGCAAAGCAGCATCAAAAGTCACTTCTGAGCATGCTCCGCCCAGTTCCAAAATGGCGGCAGCGCTACTTCCGGTCTGCTATTTCCGGCCCGGTCTCTTATTTCTTTGACAGCAACTTGGCAGGTATGGTAGAAATACGCCTGTGAAAGCATATAATGAACGCACTTGCATTTTAGGCTGCGTACAATGGTTGCATAATAGGTGGTGAACCACCCTGCATCTGATTTGTGTGCAAAGGGAGGCCTTGAAATATTGTAAATAATAAATAACAGCAGCCCTGTGATCCCATGCCTGAGCTGAAGCATGGTTTCCTTGGATGAATCTCGGCTGGAACAGACTGGTTATCCAAGAGCAGAGATGACTTCACCTGAGGGAACCTTGGCATTGCACAACTTTGCTGCAATGGTAGCAGCAGCAGCAGCTCCCCTTCATCAAAGTCTAATCTGGAATCTGTTAATCACATTTTAATTCACAACAGCTAAAGATATTTCTCGTCTGTAAAGAACGTAACCGATTGCATCCGTATGGTACAGTTGCTTACCAACAAAATGTGTACAAAAACACACACACACACGACTGCTTGCTTCACCAATTCTAAGCCTTTGGGGAAACTTCCGCAAGGTAATAATAGTAATAATAGTAATAATAGTAATAATAGTAATAATAGTAATAATAGTAATAATAGTAATAATAATAATAATAATAATAATATTATTTATTATTTATACCCCGCCCATCTGGCTGGGTTTCCCCATCCACTCTGTGCGGCTTACAACAGAAAAATAAAACACAGTGATCTATTAAACACTAAAAGCCTCCCTAAATAGGGCTGCCTTCAGATGAAGGTGAAATCTGAATCCCAGTCTAGTCATGGTTCGTGGTTCCCAAACCAATCTGCCAATCTGGTTTTTATAATACGCTGTCAGCGAACGGATGGAAGGGGAACTAGTGGCAACACCCCACCCCCCTTTAAATTGCCACCCAAACATGAAAACAGGTTAGACTATTCCAGTTTTAATGGGTTTTAAGAGTAAAGATGGACACAACATTCAAATGATGATGGTGATTGGTTAAACGCCCTGAAAACACACCTTCGTTTTAGCATTGTAGAATGTGTTCAGAAAAACGAAGTGATTTTGTAAGTTTCTGGCATCTCCAGGGAAACCTGTTGGTTCATGCTGGGTTTAACTGGCTAGTGCCTGCAGCTTCAGCAACCTATTCCCCACAAATCATTCTTGGAGCATTTATGCAGCTGATTCTGAAATATTTGTGAGGGGATGCTTTGTTTTGGTAAAGTGAGGTATGAATCTTTGTTTGTTTGTTAACTATTTTTAAAAGATGAAACGTGCCTTTCTGAAACATGAAGGGCGATACTGGGAGCTGACCCAGCATATGAATGACTTGCAAATATTATGTACACTATAAGGAAACTGAAGGCACAGTAATACGCACAAGTGAAGAAAACCACAGTGACTTCTTAAAGAATGTTACATCTGTCTTTTCACCCTAAATTTCTTTCAGCTGGGAAAACGTTAATCTTTTCTACATAATAGAATGCTAAGAACACCAAGAGACTGCAAGTCACAAAGAACAAGCTGTATGTTACCTTCCTTAGAGAGAGAATGAGAGTCTGAACATGTTCAGTTATATATACCTGGGACTAATTATAAATGGGTTGGGAAACTTCAGAGATGCATCAGAGGAGAAAGCTCTCAATGTTCTACACATTGAAGAAGCTACTAATTAGGCACCACCCCCACCCCTCTAAAATTAATGCTGGAACTTATCCAAATCCTTATACTTTAGGGGAGTGGAATCCGAAGACCACATGTGCCAAGCTACCAGGTTAGCTGAGACAAAATCCCCACAGATTAGCCTGCTGTCCGAAGTTCAGCAATCAGCATTCCCTGTATGTCAAAAATGGTGGACCGAGAGCAGAACTAGGGTATTTCTTGTTGTTGTTTAGTCGTTTAGTCGTGTCTGACTCTTCGTGACCCCATGGACCACAGCACACCAGGCACTATTGTCTTCCTCTGCCTCCTGCAGTTTGGTCAAAGTCATGTTGGTGGCTTGAAGAACACTGTCCAACCATCTTGTCCTCTGTCGTCCCCTTCTCCTTGTGCCCTCCATCTTTCCCAACATCAGGGTCTTTTTCAGGGAGTCTTCTCTTCATCAATTCTTCAGCGATCAGCCTTTGTTATGGTCCAGCTCTCACTTCCATACATCACTACTGGGAAAACTATAGCTTTAACTATACGGACCTTTGCCGGCAAGGTGATGTCTCTGCTTTTTAAGATGCTGTCTAGGTTTGTCATTGCTTTTCTCCCAATAAGCAGGCATCTTTTAATTTCGTGACTGCTGTCATCATCTGCAGTGATCATGGAAACCAAGAAGGTAAAATTTCTCACTGCCTCCATTTCTTCCCCTTCTATTTGCCAGGAGGTGATGGGACCAGTGGCCATGATCTTGGTTTTTTTGATGTTGAGCTTCAGACCATATTTTGCACTCTCATCTTTCACCCTCATGAAAAGGTTCTTTAATTCCTCCTCACTTTCTGCCATCAAGATTGTGTCATCAGCATATCTGAGGTTCTTGATATTTCTTCCGGCAATCTTAATTCTGGCTTGGGATTCATCCAGTCCAGCCTTTCGTATGATGAATTCTGCATATAAGTTAAATAAGCAGGGAGACAATATACAGCCTTGTTGTCATACTCCTTTCCCTATTTTGAACCAATCAGTTATTCCATGTCCAGTTCTAACTGTAGCTTCTTGTCCCACAAAGAGATTTCTCAGGAGACAGACCAGGCACTCCCATTTCTTTATGAACTTGCCATAGTTTGCTGTGGTCGACACGAATGCTTTTCCTCATTTTTCCTCATTGTTAACGTGACCCACCCGGAACTTGATGATCAAACTGCTTGCCATTCCTCACATGATAAACTTGCTCCGGACGCCATCTTTCCTTGAGCTTCCACTACAGTATCTGTTTTAGGGCCTTGTAACTTGAGATACTGCAGCTTTGGAACAGCTTCCATAAAAGTTTTCCACCGATCCCTCACTCTCTGGCTACATTTAAATAAAAGCCAGTCTATTTGTGCAACCTCTTAATATCTGAGGCAGTTACTATTCTCCTGCTGTCATTTGCTCCAGTTCAGGCATTCTGTTTTAGTAATTGTTTTTATGGATCAATTGTTCATTGCCATACACACACACACACACACACACACACACACACACACAGAATAAGGCAATTTAAACCATCCTCTTCCACTTTATGTTGCGATTCCTTTTCTAATAGCCCATGGAAGCGTTCCTGGTACCATCATTTATCACTTATATATAGCATTTCGCCGCCTCAATTTGTAAAGTGGTTCACTATACTACGTGTATTATCATTCTTCGTTCCCAATTTACAGAAGGGGAACTGGGACAGATAGTGGTTTCCCAAAGGTCACAAATATGCCTGTGGCAGGGAAGGGACCACAAATTCCAATCCAACTCTGCTCATTAGCACACACTGGCTGGCTGGCAGTCCCCAAGGAAGGCAAAAAAAAAAAAAGTTGTAGAATCCAATAAAAATATCTTGCTGGGCATCTTGATATCAGATTCTCAGCAGATGGCCCCGAAAAGTCATTTTGAAACTCTGCCTCTGAATGGTGGTGAGGCTTTTGTTGTTCAGGAATGGATGGATGGATCGATTTCTATCCTACATACTAGGCACCCCCAAACTGCGGCCCTCCAGATGTTTTTGGCCTATAACTCCATGATCCCTATCTAACAGGACCAGTGGTCAGGGGTGATGGGAATTGTAGTCCAAAACAATTCTAAGAAAATCTGTGAAAAGCAAGTCAGCATACACAGCTTTAAAACTAATCATAAATCAAAATGTTTTCAAGCAACGCTTAAAAGCGCAAAGAGAGAAATTCCACCTGAGGAGGAAATTCCTGAGAGAGTTGCTGCTGCAGAAAAGGCTTCTCTCTGGTATTCGCTGAGTGAGGTGCGGGAAACCTTTGCTGCTCCAGATGTTGCTGAACTACAACTCCCATGAGCCGCAGCGAGCATGGCCAATGGCCAGGTTTAGTTGTAGCGGGATTTGTAAACCACAACCTTAAGGCAATTTACACATGAGATAATTCAAAACAGTTTAAAAACAACAACACGCAAAATACCCAAATACATTTAAAACAAGATTAAATCCCTACAGCTGAATCAGACCATCCAGCTCAGTACAGACAGCAGCTCTCCAGGGTTTCAGGCACAGGTGTTTGTAGAAGATTGTGGAATTGCAAAGTTCGAAGGGGCCACGAGGATCAGCTAGTCTAACCCCCTGCAAGGCAGGAATCTTTTGCCCAATGTTGGGGTCAAACCCACAACCATGAAGTTAAAGAGTCTCATGCTCTACAAGGGCGTACCCAGGATCAAAACTGGGCGGGCAAGGGGTGGGGCCAAGGCACGGGAGGGGAGGGGCCACAAAGTGGGAATGTGGGTGGGGCTACGGAGCCCAGGTGAAACTGACTCCAGTCTCACCTAGGCGCTGCGAAGCTTTTTGCTGTCGGAGGCGCCGGGGCTCCGCTGACAGCACACAGCCAGGGTGTTCGCTCTGGCCCGCTGGGCTGCCCCGGGTGCACTATGGCCAGGACCCCAGCGGAGCGCGCAGCCATGGGCGAGAGTGGCGCTGCCGACAGGGCTGGTGGGCAGAGGCGGAGGCGGAACACAGCCCAGCAGAGCGCGAGTTTGGCATTCCCGCCCGACGCGCCCTCCAGCTTCCCGTCGCGCTCTCTGGTTCCCCGCCGCATTTGGCCTTGCCGGAGGGCGTGACGGGGAGCTGGAGGGAGGGCGCGGCAGGTGGGAACGCCGAACTCGCGCTCCGCTGGGCTGTGCTCCGCCTCCCAGCCCCGCCGGCAGCGCCGCTCTCGCCCACGGCTGCGCCGGCCCTGCTTCTAGGGGGGGCAGCTGCCCCCCTTGCCCTGCGCTGGATACGCCCATGATGCTCTACCAACTGAATGATTCTGGGGCCAGTGTTCCCCCAGCCCTTCCTGGGCTCGAATCTTGAAAATGCTCAAATCATGAGGCCACCAATTAAAATGACAACTTCTGAATTATCGGGGGGAAACGAATCAAAGCTACTACCAGTTTTGTGTGCTGCAATAAAACGGCACAGAACTGCTACGGTAGAAAACGGCTCTGCTATAGTGAAATATGTGGAACTTAAGGCAAGCTCACACCTAGTAATAACTGAGCAATTATAAATGAGGGAGAGTGGGAAGGGGAGAGAATGCCAGGCTCAAATAATCTCCTCGAATCTCTGATTATGCAGTCTGATTGCATAAGGGTACCAACATTTGTACATGTGAAAAGGATCTAGGAGTCCTGGTAGACCACAAACTTGACATGAGTCGACAGTGTGATGCAGCAGCTAAAAAAGCCAATGCAATTCTGTGCTGCATCAATAGGAGTATAGCGTCTAGATCAAGGGAAGTAATAGTACCACTGTATTCTGCTCTGGTCAGACCTCACCTGGAGTACTGTGTCCAGTTCTGGGCACCACAGTTCAAGAAGGATACTGACAAGCTGGAACGTGTCCAGAGGAGGGCAACCAAAATGGTCAAAGGCCTGGAAACAATGCCTTATGAGGAATGGCTTAGGGAGCTGGGTATGTTTAGCCTGGAGAAGAGAAGGTTAAGGGGTGATATGATAGCCATGTTCAAATATATAAAATGATGTCATATAGAGGAGGGAGAAAGGTTGTTTTCTGCTGCTCCAGAGAAGCGGACACGGTGCAATGGATTCAAACTACAAGAAAGAAGATTCCACCTAAACATTAGGAAGGACCTCCTGACAGTAAGAGCTGTTCGACAGTGGAATTTGCTGCCAAGAAGTGTGGTGGAGTCTCCTTCTTTGGATGTCTTTAAGCAGAGGCTTGACAGGCATATGTCAAGAATACTTTGATGGTGTTTCCTGCTTGGCAGGGGGTTGGACTGGATGGCCCTTGTGGTCTCTTCCAACTCTATGATTCTATGATCCATTCCCCACTGCCCCTTCACTTGCGGGATAGAAACAAAATTCAGGACTGGGGTTATTAAATGGAATAAACAGTGAGAGGGGAAAGGGTTAACACCACCTCTCTCCACAATGCATACAGCCTAGCCTTAAACAAAATAATAATAATTCAGGAGACCTGACATCTCCAGACCTCAACATTAGTGATGAACAAACAAAGAATGCTATGATCTTGTGGGCAAAGGATGTTGGTCATAATATTTTGATTGAGGAATGGGAGAAATTGTGGAATGTGAATATTAAGTTTACTGCGTGTAGTTTATTACAAGAAAATCTAATGAAGATGATGTACAGATGGTATCTTACACCGGTAAAATTAGCAAAGATATATCACAACCATGACAATAAATGTTGGAGATGTAAGAAAGAAGTAGGATCCTTTTACCACATGTGGTGGACGTGTCCACTAGTAAGTGACTTCTGGAATATGATTTACAATGAACTTAAGAAAGTGTTGAAAAACACATTTCTGAAAAAACCAGAAGCATTTCTAGTGGGCATTGTAGGGAAAGAGATTCCAAAGAAAAATGTGTCTTTTTTTCTGTATGCTACGACGGCAGCGAGACTTTTGATCGCTAAAAACTGGAAATTACAAACATTACCAACGATCGATGACTGGCAGATGAAGATGATGGAGTGTATGGAACTGGCTGAGATGACCGAGAGAATCCGCAACCGGGGAGAGGAAGCGATGGAGGAAGATTGGAAAGACTTCAAGCAATATTTAATAAAACATGCAAAAGTGATATACTAAGAATAGAATTAGGATGTAAATAAACTGTGGAAAAGTTGAATATGTTAAATGGAGAAGTAAAATTAGATTATACGAGGTGATTAAAATGAGTGAGAATTTGCTAAAGTAGACAAGTGATTAAGAACCACAGAGGAAGGGAACCCGAGGGGGTCCATATTTGCAATGTTAATATTTAAAGAATTTGCTGAATGTTTTTTCTTTTTATTCTGTATTTTTCTCTTTTTTATTGTTTGTCTTTTTTGTGATGCTTTTTAGTGCTTTTTCTGTTGTTTTTCTATTCTGAAAATGCAATAAAAAATATTTTAAAAAAAGTTTGGTCCTGACTGAGCAAACCCCCTGAACACCCCCTCCTCCCGCAACAATTCGCCCAAAGCACGAAAGAAACTTCCTCAAATAGATGGGTTGGGAGAATAATTATTTTTAATGCACAGCCCTGGGAGAAAGAAGCAGGCAATGGAAATGGCATTATCCAACAGCAGGTGCCTGTTACTGAGTCAGAGATGGGAAAGGAACCCTTAAAACTTTTTTTTTTAAAAAAACCACCCATCAGGTCAGGTCCCAGGGGATGGCTGTGTTCCAGGCATTGTGTTGACATATTCTGGAGCAAAAAATAATTTACCCCTTAAATTCCAGTTACACTTGTCTTCTTTCTCCTGCCAATAAAATGACTTTGACATTGACCCAGAGGGGAATATGATTTCCTTGTCATGTAGACCACGAGAAGGGTGACTAAGCATGCAAAGCAGAGCACAAATCCGCCCCAGCATACTAACATTTGGAAATGCCCCTTGTAGAACCACCGGGACCATATAACACCGGTCCTTAAGGATCTACATCAGCTCCCAGTACATTTCAGAGCACAAATCAAAGTGTTGGTGCTGACAATTAAAGCCCTAAACGGCCTCAGCCCTGTATAACCTTAGGGGGCGTTTCCAACCCCATTATTCAGCCCCGACACTGAGATCCAGCTCCGAGGGCCTTCTGGTGGTTCCCTCATTGCGAGAAGTGAAACTGCAGGGAACCAGGCAGAGGGCCTTCTCTGTGGTGGTGCCCATCCGGTGGAGCACCCTCCCATCAGATTGTAAAGGAAATAAATAACTATCTGACTTTTAGAAGACATCTGAAGACGGCCCTGTATGGGGAAGTTGTTAACGTTTGATATTTTATTATGTTTTCATATCTGTTGGAAGCAACCCACAGTAGCTGGGGTAACCCAGTCTGATGGGTGGGGTACAAATATTATTGTTATTGTTATTATTTGCCCCAGAGTTTTTTTTTCCCTCCTGCACAGAGGTGGGGGCACCCAAAGCCTCTCTGTTTCTCTACCAACTCACTACCACAACAAACATTCTCCAGCCACAGGATTTGTTAAAGAGCAGATTTTGAGAATGGTGCGTATTATTTGAGCTTCCTACTCAAATTCAGAATCTTGCCAATGTACCTGAGCAAAGTCCATAGTTTTGTTATTCCTAAGAAAGTTTTAGGTAGGGGGTTTCGGGGCCTTGGAGAACTTCTGGTCCTTTTTATGCAGTTGTGGGGAACTTGTGGCATTCCAGCTGTCATTGGACTGCAACTTCGTCTTTCCTGACTGCTGGTCATGCTGGCTGGGAAGCCAGGAGTTGAGTCCAATGTCATTCAGAAGACCACATGTTGCCCACTCAATGCTTCCGGAATTACAGCCCCAGATGTAGCTGTGTACATTTAAATCACATTTGAAGCGCATTCCTTCACTCAAATATTTCTGGGCACTGGAGTTTACCACTCACCGATTTAAAATTCCCAGTAACCCTTAACAAACTACAGTGTCCATAATTCTTTGAGGGCAAAATGTGCTTTGAATGTGCTTTTAAATGTGTAGTGTGTTGTGCGTGCAGAACTTCTCTCTACAGTGTGTAGGAATGAACTCAGATATACAGAGCAGAAACATGCTGATTAATGGAAACACTTCAAACTGATTAACAATGCAATCCTAAACTTGGCAAAAGCAGTCTAGTAGGCTCATGAATTGTACTCAAGAGCTTGGCTTGATTCAGTCCTGGAAGAATTCTGCCTCAGCTGCTCCTTTTCCTATTTCTTCCCAGCCTGCCAATTTTTAAAATGGACGGTGGTTCCCCCCTCCCCCTCCTATGACAAAAGAATTAACCCTGAAGAGGCTGCTCTGAACAGCCCACTGCTCAATACCGCACATTTCTCCTTACTTCTAATCTGAGTCTTCTTGCCATTTGTCATTTTCTTCTTCATTTGTTTTTGTTTTATTTAACAATGTGCTTGATTTTAATAAAACTTCAAAGCGATGTACAAAAAAATAAAATCCCCATTAAATTTATCAATGAAATACAGTTATTTAAAAATGCTCAAAAACTAATTAAAACCAGCAATGAAGTGATAAAAGCTGGTTAAAGCACATGTAACATCTACTGGTCACATCACCTCCTGGCAAATAGAAGGGGAAGAAATGGAGGCAGTGAGAGATTTTAGTTTCTTGGGTTCCATGATCACTGCAGATGGTGACAGCAGTCACAAAATTAAAAGATGCCTGCTTCTTGGGAGAAAAGCAATGACAAACTTAGACAGCATCTTAAAAAGCAGAGACATCACCTTGCCGACAAAGGTCTGTATAGTTAAAGCTATGGTTTTCCCAGTAGTGATGTATGGAAGTGAGAGCTGGACCATAAAGAAGTCTGATCGCCGAAGAATTGATGCTTTTGAATTATGGTGCTGGAGGAGACTCTTGAGAGTCCCATGGACTGCAAGAAGATCAAACCTCTCCATTCTGAAGGAAATCAGCCCTGAGTGCTCACTGGAAGGACAGGTCGTGAAGCTGAGGTGCCAATACTTTGGCCACCTCATGAGAAGAGAAGACTCCCTGGAAAAGACCCTGATGTTGGGAAAGATGGAGGGCACCAGGAGAAGGGGACAACAGAGGACGAGATGGTTGGACAGTGTTCTCGAAGCTACGAACATGAGTTTGACCAAGCTGCGGGAGGCAGTGGAAGACAGGAGTGCCTGGCATGCTCTGGCCCATGGGGTCACGAAGAGTCGGACACGACTAAACGACTAAACAAACGTCTACTTGTTATTTATAATCAATCCATCACTTTCTGCTGCCTGAAGACCTGAATCCTGGAAGTAGATGAACGGAGAAAGTAAGTCTATCAGCATTTTATTTAAATTGCATTAGGGGGAAAGAGGACCAGCTGGAACAGGGCAAAGGAAAGCAACCTAATGACCCCAAAGCAGATGACACAGGGGAAGGCACTGTCCCCTGCACAGCTGCTTTGCCTAGGGCTGCTGACAGCTGCTCTTGAGCACCTGGCTGCAATACGAAATATATGCACATTGAGATGGGAGTAGTGGTGGGGAAAGGAAAAACCGAACAAAAAGGCAGCTGCATTGCAAAGCATTGCAGGGCAAAGGAACATTCCACATCCGTCCCAGAGCACAACTCCAAGCACAGCTGTAGCAACAGAACACAACCCATGCAGGTGCCTTCTGCAAAGGAGCAATGCACCCATGGAACTTGCAGCCCCTTAAGCCCACAGCGAAGGATGCAATGGAATCCCACCATAAGGAAGGGGTACCCAGCTTCTGCATATTCTTCTCCACTCTCTGATTCCCTCTACGCTGATCTGAACCACAATCCAATTGGGAAGTCTTGTTATTGCCTTATTCACTTGCCAGAACAAGGATGATCCCTTGGTTACCCCCAGTGCTCTGGCAGATGGCATCACCACCCCTGCTCTGAAAAACCTCCTAGAACGCTGCTCTCCCCTAGTCTTCCTTTCCACCACACCACTGGTTATTGGCCGCAGAAGAAGAGTTTGGATTTGATATCCCGCTTTATCACTACCCTAAGGAGTCTCAAGGTGGCTAACATTCTCCTTTCCCTTCCTCTCCCACAACAAACACTCTGTGAGGTGAGTGAGGCTGAGAGACTTCAGAGAAGTGTGACTAGACCAAGGTCACCCAGCAGCTGCATGTGGAGGAGTGGAGACTCGAACCCGGTTCCCCAGATTGCGAGTCTACCGCTCTTAACCACTACACCACACTGGCTCTTTAAAGAAGACAATTTAAAGCAAAGTCGTTGGCATCCGTCTGTCTTGAGAGACAACTGGGGTGGAGTCAAACTGGTGTGTTAGAAGACGTGCAGCGTTTTTAAAGCAGCGGGCGTCTGTGGGAAGCACGCTGAGAGCTTATTTACACTTACCTTTTGCCCCACTCTTCCTAGGCACAGGCCTGCACTTAAAAGCTCAGTGTCTGAGCGCTGGTGTTTTGTTTTTTACCCTGGAGCTCTCCTTGCAAAAACCCGCTCTTTAGTGCTCAATTGGAACAAATGCCAATTTTGGTTTTCTGTGGATTGCTGTTTGTTCCGATTGAGCTTCAAAGAGCAGGTTTTTGTGTGGAAAGTTCCGGACCAACAGAAAAATGCTCAGACACCCAACTTTTAAGCATGGACTATGCCTGGAAAAAAATGGAGGAAAGGTAAAGTATGGATAAGCCCTCGTTGCCTTAAACTGAAGTACACCTTTACCTCTCCAATGCTAAGCTCAAGGGACAATTCCGCATATTTAAAGCAAGATATGGCTAATAATAATAATAATAATAATAATAATAATAATAATAATAATTTATTTATACCCCGCCCATCTAGCTGGGTAACTGCTCCCCATGATGAAGCCTAGTCACTCCCCCATTCCCTACCCCCAGCAGTTTTACACATTAAGAAAAAGCTTTTCCTTTCCATTAATAAGGCAAATAATGAATTGGGGGGATGACGACATTCATTTGTCATGGAATGACGGTAAAGAGGCCAGGTTGATGGCTGAACCAGCACTTGATTAGAGGGTATTCATGCCCAGAGTGGCAGGGGAAGCCCAACCAGATGGGCGGGGTATAAATAATAAATACTTATTACTGTATTATTATTCTGTTTCAGCTGTGATGCCAGGAAAAACTTGGGCATATCACACCATAACTGAATAATTTGCTATTTTTCTTTTATACGGTACTATATACCTTCTTTTCATCCTTTCTCTGCCAATTTGTGGCACAGTCCAGGCCGTGCTGAACTGGGAGCCTTATGTAGCCTGACTTAGCAGCGTTCGGCTCATCATTACGTCCCAAAAGGCAGGACCACTCTGTTTGACTAACCTTCTTCAGGCTGGGCTCTCCCACAGTCTGCTCTTTGTTTCATTCAAAGGCTATCTGTTCCATTTTGGCCTTGATACTGTCTGCCTGACCTGTGAAAACTCAACCAGTCCCCCACAATACAAAGCAATTGATTCAATGGCGGCCAGTGGGCAATAAGGTCCCAGATTTCCACTGGAAGAATCCCTGCTCATTCTGATAGAGGAGTTATTTGTTTTTAATTCACAGCTTTGGCACAGGCTTAGTGTACAGCCCTGGACTAGAGTCTCTTGCTCTCCAACCAACTGGAAGAAAAGTTGCCCTGCGTGATAGGTGGATTATGGTCCATTTCCCAGCAGGCCCCAGGTAATCAGTGTAATTAGCATGATGCCCAGCAGTACTGCCTGCAGACAAGAACATAGGAAGCTGTTGTACTGTATACCAAGTCAGACCAATGCTCCATCTAGCTCAGTACTGTCTACACTGACTGGCAGCAGCTCTCCAGGGCTTCAGGCAGGTTGGTCTCCCAGCCCCTACCTGGAGATGCTGCGGACTGAGCCTGGGAGTGTTTGCATGCAAGGCAGATGCTCTATCCAACGAACTACAGCCTTTCTCCTGCACGCTTCAATAACATTTTATTTCACCTTTCAGTAATGGAAAAGAACTGTGGCAGTGTGAAAGCATATGGAACATATGAACTGATGCACAGAGAAA
Organism: Zootoca vivipara; assembly: GCF_963506605.1. NCBI lineage: Eukaryota > Metazoa > Chordata > Lepidosauria > Squamata > Lacertidae > Zootoca > Zootoca vivipara. The sequence continues at coordinate 20,417,658 of NC_083277.1, read as the reverse complement.
TTGTTAGAAAGCTAGATTTGAAAATGGAACAGCATCACAGATGCTCTGCAGACAATGGAGAGAGGCATAATAATAATAATAATAAATAATAATGGCACTGCTGCGAACCTTGGAGTGGCAGGAAGATTAAGATCCTATTCAAAAGATAAAAGCTGTAGAAGAAACCAAGATGCAAGGCATCCTGATTTTGCAATCTGTGTAAAGTGCACTGCTAGACAAGGGCGAAGGGGTTGCAGGCAGAGCACGGCACACTCACAATGAATGAGAATGAAATTGCCACACTCTGAAATCGTGCAGATGAGGAAGGCCTTTTAACCTGCATCGTCAGGGGAGAAGGGTGCACTGCTGGAAACTGGTAACCAAACTCAAGAGGATCGAAGCAGATTTGGCTCATAAAATGGCTGCGCAAGGCATAATTTTGATCCAGGTATAATTCTGCAGAGGACTCCCAAGAAAGCCTGGGGCAAGGGCTGCAAGCTATGCCAGGCCAACTCCAATAAGCGCTGCAATAGGGAGGCTTTTAATGTTTAATAGTTAAACCACTGAGCCTAGGGCTTGCCGATCAGAAGGTCGGCGGTTCGAATACCTGTGACGGGGTGAGCTCCCGTTGCTTGGTCCCAGCTCCTGCCAACCTAGCAGTTCGAAAGCACGTCAAAGTGCAAGTAGATAAATAGGAACCGCTACAGTAGGAAGGTAAACGGCGTTTCTGTGTGCTGCTCTGGTTTGCCAGAAGCAGCTTTGTCATGCTGGCCACATGACCTGGAAGCTGTACGCCGGCTCCCTCGGCCAATAATGCGAGATGAGCGCGCAACTCCAGAGTCGGTCACGGCTGGACCTAATGGTCAGGGGTCCCTTTACCTTTTTAGAGTACTGTATTTTCTTTTTCTGTTGGAAGCCGCCCAGAGTGGCTGGGGAAACCCAGCCAGATGGGCGGGGTATAAATAATATTAATAATAATGTATTATTATTATTATTATTATTATTATTATTATTATTATTATTACCACCTCCCGGCATTATAAAATTCCAAAGAGGCAGACAGAAATCCCTCCCCCTGACTGAAAGCAAAGCTAACGAAACTTGGATTCACCCAGGATTGGCTTTTCCTAAATCTGTAGTGGGGGCTGGGATCAAACCCACCAACAGCCTCCAGTTCTGTGTGATGGTATTATGCAGCTGGGAGCACCTGGGAATGAAGGGAACTGCTGGTGCCAACAGAAGGCACAGCTGGAGCCCTCTTGCCACAGGTGGGTCCCATCTCTGCCCCTAGGCATCATCAGGGGCGGTGCTAGCACCTTAGCACAAGCTCGTGTCCCTATGCAAAACTTGCCATTAAAGGGCACTTCCGCACCAAGGGACAGGGGATAGTGAGGAAGGCAGACCTACTAGTGGAACCTGCTGGACTGAGCCCAGGTGGCATGTTCTGCATCAGAAAGTAGTTACCACAATAACCAAGCAGAACAGGCTCTGCATGCCCAGTACTCTCAGGAGTCAGCAGCAGGCTTTTCAGGATGGGGGTAGAAGTGAGGAAGGAAGAAGGGCTGTACTCTGGTCTATACAAAGAACCGAATTCCACAGTGGGATTAATGGCCTGAAGGCTAGAGGGCAAAAACAAGAAACCCTGCGGCACCTTAAAAGCTAACCAATATACAGTACTGCAGCGTAAGCATTCAGAGGCTACTTTGATAGATACATGCAGGCATAATCCTAGATTTAACTGACAGCTATGGGCCACCTAATTAACCGGGTGGCGGGGCCATCTAATGAATCCACACCTACATTCACAATTTGCATAATTTCCCTCTTGATGTTTTCATTTCAACTTTGCTGCTATTTAGCAAAGTTCCCATTACTGAAGTCTTGTACTGGCTGCTTGCATAAGATAGCAATAGCCTGGCCATAGCTATCTACGCCACGGTCATCTCCAGACTGAACTACTGACAATGTACTACTGTACTGTATGCAGAGCTGCCTTTGAAGACTTCTCAGAATCTTCGGTTACCACAAAACGAACCTGTCAGGTTACAATGCAGGATAGGCAGCACCTAGTAGGAGTGTGCACCATCCACTAGATTCAGTTCAAACCATGATTCAATGCCTTGGGGAAACGGCTCACCTTGCTTTGTAGGCCAGTGGTTCCCAACAGGTGGTCCGCGGACCCCCAGGGGTCCGCGAGCTATGCCAGAGGGGTCCGCAAGATGCTATTAGAATAAAAAATATATTAAATATATTTCGTATGATAACAGATTTTTTTGTTTGGGCCGCTTCCTGCATGAGCAGAGTCTAGCGCAAAACTAGAATTAGATAGAGGCAGTAGTTCTGCTGTATGCCGTTAGGTGGCGCTTTACAAACACTACTGTTTTGCAAAGAGGCAGCGCGCGCATTCTACTAACGCTCACCTCCCCAAGATGCTTTGCGCGCGTCGGCTTCATTTGTGCACTACTGCGCAGGTACCCTGTCTTCTCCATTCCCCTCCCTCCTCCCTGGCGCGCGCTGCCTCTTTGCAAAACAGTAGTGTTTGTAAACAAAGCGTTGTTTTTCGCGGAAGCTATAGTTCGCGTAGTTAAAAATGGACCGTTGGTTAAAAAGTGGTTCGTTAAAACGACAAAGGCCTACAGATGAAGAGGAAGATAATGCATTTGATGTTCAAGCAAGTAAGTCAGTGACTCTCGAACCGATCTTGTCAGTGTCCATTGAACCTAAATCGTTGGCGTCCCTTGAACCTATCTCTTCCAAGATCAGTGTTAAGCTTACTGGAAAAATTAGATTAGGAATTAGGAATTAGATTTAGGATTAGGAATTAATGGGGGTCCTTGTCACAATAGCGGCTCAATGAGGGGTCCTCGAGAAAATTTTGTTGGGAACCCCTGTTGTAGGCTGTCTGATTTTGTTGTGAGTCTGTTCAAATCCTGTTAGTTTCTCTCCCCCAATCAGGCCTTAACTCACTGTATGTATGCATGTATGTATGCATTTTAGGCTTTAACTCCCTCCCCTTTTAGCAGAAGTGGATAAAATTTGCAGGCACACTAGTGCCCCCAAGTGGATAAAGCCTGCCAAATTTAAGACAAATAGGCCCAGGGGCTATTGTGCAATACACCTTTTGAAAGAAAATAAAACACTAAGGGGGGGGAAACAACACTTCAATATTTGTTTGTTTGTTTGTTTATGGACGGGCAGAATTAGATAACCTTTGCAGGCAAGGTTGCCACTTCTGAGAGCGAGGATACTGCCAAATTTCAGGCAGATAGGTACAGTGATTTTCCTGCAAGGGCAGCTTTTACAGTTTTATGGTGCGTGAAAAAGGAATCACTTAAACTTCCCATGTGTTTCATGTACAATTAAAATGAAATTTACAGGCATTAGTGAGAAGTGCCCCTCTGGATAAGAAATCTGCCAGATTGCAGTCAAATACCCCCAGGGACTTTCGTGCTAAGTGCGTTTACCATTGATTTCGGGGCAGGAAGAACTAAAAGGGATTTGCTTCTTGGGTAAAACCATTCGCTCTGATCATATGCTAGGTCTGTCAGTCGTGGAGGAGCTCTCCACCCCATGCCGATGATTTCCTTAGAGATGTAAGTTCTGCTCTTTCAAAGATGCTCCTTTCCCCAAAGCATTTGGATTGGAGAGCACTTGCGAAATAAATACATCTGATTACAAGCTATACCTGTCAGATGCAAAGGAGCACATTCCGCCCTCCCCCCTCGCCTCATTCTGGCATTTTCCTTAAGAAATAACTTTTGATTTCTGCAAAGCTCACTGCCACCACCACTGAATCACCAAGGCATAATGAAGCACTTCAGGGGACCCTGCTTCAACTCATGCAGCTTCATATAGATCAAGGTTTACAACCATGGGTGCCTCGGTGTTTTGGACTACAATTCCCATTATCCCTGACCACTGGTTCTGATAGCTAGGGATGATGGGAGTTGTGGTCCGAAAACAGCTGGGGACCCAAGTTTGGGAAACCCCGATATTGATCCTGCCCCCAAACCCCTTGAAGCACCCTGTCTCAGCTCAAGATTTGTCCAAATCTGATGTGCCCCCCTACCAGATATAAGGAGTTGGTCCACTGGTCCAAGACAGCTTCATCTGTCCATATTAACTGGGTGGGCTACTGGTTTGGCTCAGTGTGGCCATGTCTTAGGGAAGAGCTAGTTGGGGAGTGAAAAGCTGTGACTGCAGGATAGCGGCAGTACTATTAGGTAGCTTCACACATGATGTTTTCCCCGACATGACTATTGCTTCCAGGTAGGGGAAAAAAATCTTGTGTGTGGAACGTGTACATAGGGAAGCAACCTTGTACAAGATCAGGTTATCCGTCTACCTAGCTTAGCGCTGCCTGTTTTGGTTGGTGGCAGGTGTGCAGGACCTTACAAAACACAGAAGGTATTTCCCATTACTTACTAGCTAATCCTCAAGGAAAAAACCCACCAACAACTGGAGATGCCAGGGAATGAACCCCAGACTGTCTATAAACAAGCTGAATGGATCCACTACTGAGCTACAACCTTCCTCCCCACTTAACACACATACCTGTGTATGTTTTGCTGCATATGCGCGCTCATTAAACATAAGCGCATAAGACACTTTCCCCCTACTACCCAAAGAATATCCACACAGGAAAAAGGTTGACTGTGTAGCAAGCCTCGTTCCCTCCTTCTCCTCCCCCCCCCCATCTCCAAAGCCACTTTCTGCTGCGTTTCAGGCTGTTAACTAAGACTCTTGGTGCAAAAAGTCCCTTCCGCACGCTGACTTGTCCTGGGGGCTGCATCACGGCTGTGAGAACTCTTGTAAGGCTGGGGATATTAAAGGCATAAATCTCCACGGAGCTGGCAGGAGGGGACGTGGGCCACAGCCGCTAACAGACCCATCCGTCAACAGCGGCAGCGTGGAAGGTGGGGTGTTTGTGTGTCTCGCTCGCGTGACTCATTATAGAGGTGCTGTAGGATGCTGGGAGTGTCAGGGACAAGGGATGAGTCTCACTCCTCCAAACCCAGAAAGGAGCTACTGTGCAGCTAATATTTTATCGGGGGGGGGGTTTAATGGGGGGGGAGAATGAGTCAGGGGGAGCAGTGCTTTCTTAAGCATCCCAAGAGCAAAGAAAGGTTAGAAACCTACTGGAATGGATGAGAGGAAATTACGTAAGGTCACAAAAGAAAGCAGCAACAGGGGCTGGCCCCTTGGCACGAGTAGGGCTCTGCCCCAACCATGGGCGAAGCCAAGGGGGGTGGGGACAGAGATGAGAAGCTGAGATTAAAGAAAGAGGAAGCCTACAGCCAGGCAGGTAGAGGCTGGCTGAGGGCAGACAGAGGTTGGAGCCCAGAGGCCTCTGCATGGGGGGTTCCTTCTAGATCAGGACCACAGAGCCACCAACCATTGTGTAGGACAGCAAAACCCAATAACAAGCATAGAACGTGGGGACCTCTCTTAAGCAGAGCGTGAAGAATCCAGAGGTGAAGAGGCAGTCTCTTCCCTTATGGTCCAGTAAGTTGGGAGATCCAAATGGACTCAAATCCTTGCTCAGCCATGAATTTACAAGAGGCCCTTGAGGAAGAAACGACTCTCGCAGCTTGCATTTCCTGCCTGGAAAAATGCAAAAGAAGGGCGCAAGCTGCTAGATGTGAGGGATCAGAATCTCCTTTTTGGAAATAAATTAATTAATTATAGCGGCCCAAGGGAGAGGGGAACCAGAAGGGACCTGAAGTTCCAGAGAAACGTTTTTGCTCTTCAGTACTGTATTCTCCTCGCTTAAATTATCTCTCTGAAATTTGCTCCATGGGCATGGGAAACATACCTGCATGCATGCCTCTTTAAATAAACACACGTGATCTATCATGCAGGGCTGTTGTTTTAGGATAGCATGCCGTTCTAACCTCTTCTCCTGCTTTCTTTTAACAGCAACAGCGAGGTGCAGAAACCAGCAGGCATCATTTTTCACAGTGTGTCTGTCTGCACATCAAGCAATTGTTAACTGCACACTGGCCAGTTGAAAATCTTGTAATCTCCCCCCCCCCCCATGAGAAAAGGACTGTGAAATAATTTGCATATTTAAAGGATGCAAAATAATAATAGTAAGTGGTAGGTAATGGCTGAGGAGATAAGACCAAACAGACTTGTCTATTACTTAAAAAGAAAAGAAAAAAGGTTGCAACCCTGTTCATATTTAATAGGGTTTACTCCCAATTATTATCATCACCATCATCATACCGTATATTTATAACATATTCTTCCCTGATGGGTCTCAAGGTGGCTTACATCTAAAAATGCGACTCACTCGCTGAAAACAGAAAAAACAGCTATTAAAAAATGATAACATATTGTTAGAAGTAAAACTATATACATACAGGGAAAGATCATTTTGCAAGCACGCGACCAGGGTACGTGTGACAGCCGACGTGTAGGGTTGCCAGACTCAATAGAGGACAGGATTCTGTGCCTTTAATTGCCCTGCTCTCTTTTGAGCCTGGAAACCTTAAAGAGAAACCAGCAGACCCTTTGCTTGGAAATTAAACAAAGGGTCTGCTGGTTTCTCTTTAAGGTTTCCAGACTCAAAAGAGAGCAGGGCAATTAAAGGCACAGAAGTCCTGTCCTCTAGTGAGTCTGGCAACCCTACCGACGTGAGCGCTGCTCTCAGCCCTGGAAGGCAGTGGAACGCGCTGATGCACAACCGCTGACCCGTGCATTGACCTGGAACACAACCCCTGTGCAAATGGGGAGTTGCTTATATGTAAAATATATTAAAGCCATACAAATAATTTCTATAAAAAACAGCCTGGCACCACCCCTTTCATTAAAAGCAGTCAGTTCCCAAAAGCCTGTTGGAACAAAAATAATCTTGACTTGTCGGTGGAAGAACAACAAGGAGGGAACCAGTCTAGCTTCTCTAGGGAAGGACTTCCGTGGTCTGGGAGCAGCCACCGAGAAGGCCCTGTCCTGCATCCCCACCCTGTGTGACCAAGGGAAGAGCCTCCCTGAAGATCTCAAAACCCAGGCAGGTTTGTAGGAGGGAATATAGTATTTTAAATAGTTTGGAACTAAGCCATGTAGGGCTTTATAAATAAGTATGCATAGGATTGCAGCCCTGGAAAACCACTGAGACTTCAGGAAGGGATTTGCCACAGTCAGGGCGTACAAGTTGTACCTCAGCACCTGAACACCTTGGGAGTTGAATGTTCCGGCTCCCACATGATCAAAAAACGGAAGTGAGTGTTCTGGTTTTCGAACGTTCTTTTGGAAGCCGAACGTCTGCCAGGGCTTCTGCAGCTTCCAATTGGCTGCAGGAGCTTCCTACAGCCTATCAGAAGCTGCACTTTGGTTTCCGAACGTTTCGGAAGCCGAATGGACTTCCGAAACAGATTCTGTTTGACTTCCGATGTATGACTGTACTGTACTTTATCAATGCTGAGTTCCTCTCCTCTTTGTGTACACATCCTCCCACATCATGGTTTTCTGACCCAGGTGGTGCTGTGGGTTAAACCACTGAGCCTAGGGCTTGCTGATCAGAAGGTCGGCGGTTCGAATCCCTGTGACGGGGTGAGCTCCCGTTGCTTGGTCCCAGCTCCTGCCAACCTAGCAGTTCGAAAGCACGTCAAAATGCAAGTAGATAAATAGGAACCGCTACAGCGGGAAGGTAAACGGCGTTTCCATTTGCTGCTCTGGTTTGCCAGAAGCGGCTTTGTCATGCTGGCCACATGACCTGGAAGCTATACGCCGGCTCCCTCGGCCAATAATGCAAGATGAGCGTGCAACCCCAGAGTCGGTCACGACTGGACCTAATGGTCAGGGGTCCCTTTACCTTTTACCTTTTACCTCCCACATCATGGTTTTCTGTTAAGTCCCAGCACCCCCTGCTCCAGCCATTTACAAAAATAAAACAAAATCTGAATGCCATTTTTAAAAAAGAATGAACTGTATAATGTAGGTTACAGGTAGGTAGCCGTGTTGGTCTGGATCGAAGTAAAATAAAAAAAATTCCTTCAGTAGCACCTTAAAGACCAACTAAGTTTTTATTTTGGTATGAGCTTTCGTGTGCATGCACACTTCTTCTCATACCAAAATAAAAACTTAGTTGGTCTTTAAGGTGCTACTGAAGGAATTTTTTTTATTTTACTGTATAATGTATATAGTAACATTCGCTCCTTCCCATGGTGTGATTAGGGGCTTTGTGTTTGCAGAATTTTAGAATGCCTTAGCAGGGGCTTCTGCTTTTAAATTAAACGATGCATACCCCCAGCTTCCTTCCCCCATTCCAGGACGCAGTGTCAACTCACCCTCCCCAATATGTGTTTGCATGTAAATTAATACAAACCCTTCAAAGCCTGGCACCACAGCAACCTGCTAATGAGGCTAATGAAGCAATGTCAACTGTGTCTGCGTCAAGGATAACGAGCTCAGCAGCTGCTCATGAGGCAAGACAGTTCACTGTGGCACACATGCCTGGAGGGCTGGGCAAATAAAGCCCACCTGGACCCAAGGAAAGAGAGGAATGGTTGTCTACTCTCTGGTGCACTTCATTTCCTTGGGGAGAGGGAGTTTTATATGCCGTTGAATTCAGAAAGGCAAATCAAATGCTGCATTGCAAAGCTCACCATGCTGAGAAACCCTGGCAGAGCCACCGTCCCCCTGCTCAAAACTGCAAGAAAAGGGGAATCCATTGCATCCCATTTAATCTTAAAATGTTGAAAAGATGGGGATTAATACATGGAAGGATGTGAGATATTATTATTATTATTATTATTATTATTATTATTATTATTATTATTACAAAACAGCACTTAGATGCTGGTAAGAGATGGGGGATACTAGCACATCTCCACTGAGTTAAATGCCAGCTTTCCTCAGCGAGACGAGTATTTGCTACTTGCGCCTTTTAAGATGAAGAAATGCAACTGCAGAACCAGCAAGGGGGGGAGTTAGAAAGAGCTGGGAACTGTGCAGGAGGCAGCATTCCTACAGACTGAGCCGAACTATTAAGAGTGCAATATTCAATTAATCAGCTGTGATTTCATTGACTGGAAAAGACCAAATAATCAGCAGGGGATTTTGATTAATTTTTTTAAATACAAGTGCATATAAAAACTGAAGATGGCAAACAAACCCCGTCTTATTAGAATTTCCAGAGAGGAAATTAGTCTCTCGTTAGTCTCAAACAAGCATCTTTGTTAGCAGCAACAAGTACAAAGGACATGGTGGCACCTTAAAGGCTAAGAAATTCATCGTGGCATAAGCTTTCAGGGATTCAAGATCACTTTGTCAGATCCATGAAGTGGAATCTTAGCTGGCAGGTATATAAGAGAGAAAATGGCAATGCAGGAGTTGAATGGCAATTCTTATTGGAGGTGTTTTATTTATATTGTGTGCGAAAGGGGTGGTAGTGGTGCTTCTACGAAATAATAATAATAATAATAATAATAATAATAATAATAATAATAATTTACTTATACCCCACCCATCTGGCTGGGTTTCCCGAGCCTCTCTGGGCGGCTCCCAACAGAATACTAAAAACACAATAAAACGTCAAACATTTAAAACTTTCCTAAACAGGGTTGCCTTCAGATGTCTTTGTGATGCATGCACACACCAACTGGAAGCAAAAGAAGTATGCTTTGTTTCGTTAGTTTTGGTTCCCTCCATATGCAAATTCAGAAATATTTCGATTAATTAATCAGTTAATCAACTGAAACTTATAAGATTAATCAACTAAGTTTTCTTTAGTGACAGGCCTGCTAATTACCTGAGGGAGTCCCCCCCCTTTAGTAGCGATTTACATCTCATGAATCGGTAAAGAAGCAGTGCCGTGTTCAACAGATTCTGAAAACAAAGCACTGTAAAAGATACGTAGGTCTCCTGAACAAATTGAGTGTCTGTACTGTATTAAACATTTCACAGAATCGTAGAGTCGGAAGGGACCGCCGAGGGTCATCTAGCCCAACCCCCTGCGGTGTAGGAATCTCAGCTTAAAGCATCCTCAATAGGTGGCCATCCAACCTCCGCTTTAAAACCTCCAGTGAAAGAGAGCCCACCACCTCCCGTGGGAGTCCGTTCCACTGTCAAACAGCTCTTACTGCCAGAAAGTTATTCCCGACGTTTAGTCAGAATCTCCTTTCTTGTAACTTGAAGTCATTGGTTCGAGTCCTACCGTCCAGAGCTGGAGAAAACAAGCGTGACCATCTTCCATGGGACAGCCCTTTGAAGATAGCTCATAATATCAATACAGTGGTACCTCGGTTTTCTAACAGCTTACTTCACAAACAACTTGGAACCTGAACGCTGCAAAACCAGAAGTAGGTGTTCCGGTTTTCAAACTATTTTTCGGAAGCCGAACATGCTCCATTTTGAGCCCCCCCCCCCGGTTTCCTGTTGCACTAATTTGTGTCCCCACATTCAAACCTTCTGTTTCCGATTGCAGTGTTCTGAGGTGATATTTGGTGCTTTTGTTTTTGCTATTTATTTTGCATTTTTTGTTTTGAGGTTTTTTCCAGTTAATTTGTTTTTGCAACTGTGTGGATCCCAGTTCAGCTACTGATTGATGGTTTGATTGTGTGACTGCAGAAATGGATAAAAGCCCCCCAACAAACAATGACTATCATCAGTGCAGGTAAGGGGGGAAAATAATTTTAATTTTTATCATCTACAATACTGTTTTATTTATTTTATAGTATAGTACATTGATTATTGGTTTCATTTTATGGATCAATGTTCTCGTTAGATAGTAAAAATCATGTTTTAGGGGTTGTTTTTAAAAGTCTGGAAGGGATTAATCTGTTTTGCATTACTTTCTATGGGAAAGCGGGCCTTGGTTTTGGAACGCTTTGGTTTGGAGCAAGTCTTACGGAACGGATTAAGTTTGAGAACCAAGGTGCCACTATACTGCACCCAGGGTCAGAGGCTGTATACTTCGTTGAATATCAGTTTCTGGGAATTTGGAGAAGCAGAATGCAAACACACACACACACACACACACACACTCCTTTTTTGGGGGGGTAGGCCTCCCAAGGGACCCAGGTGGCGCTGTGGGTTAAACCACAGAGTCTAAGGCTTGCTGATCAGAAGGTCGGCGGTTCGAATCCCTGCAACGGGGTGAGCTCCTGTTGCTCGATCCCAGCTCCTGCCCACCTAGCAGTTCGAAAGCACATCAAAGTGCAAGTAGATAAATAGGGACCGCTCCAGCGGGAAGGTAAACAGTGTTTCCATCGCTGCTCTGGTTCGCCAGAAGCAGCTTTCTCATGCTGGCCCCATGACCCGGAAGCTGTCTGCGGACAAACACTGGCTCCCTCGGCCTATAGAGCGAGATGAGCGCCGCAACCCCAGAGTCGGACACAACTGGACCTGATGGTCAGGGGCCCCTTTACCTTTACCTTAGGCCTCCCACAGGCATCAATTTGGCCACCGTGGGAGCAGAATGCTATGTGGGCAGAGCTATCATTAGGTTATCTAATCATTTCCTTAACCAGATGGCCCACAGTAGCAGTCATTTAAACTATCTGGAAAAGTTGTGTCCAAAGCGATGTGACAGAGTTAGTTGCTATCTCAAAAATTTGTGTTCCATGTGGCAAGATAGTTGCTATCTCGCCCATTATTAAACCACTTTCTCCTTTGGATAATCCTGCACTACACAGATTCTCTGTTCTGCCAGGTTCCTGATATGCCCACTATTCCTGTCCTCTCATTTCGTACCAAGCACTCCAGTTCCCCCCACTTGGCTTTGGGGAGAAGCCTTTCCGCTGCAAGCCAAACAATACTCCGTCCTGCTACTCTCCGCACTGGCTCAATAATGATTGCAGCGCTGCAAGCATGGAACAGGGACACTGCAGTTAATATTCCAAGCTAATCCAAAATGAAAATGGTATATAATCCTTTGCACGGGCCATGAAATGATCTGGCTTGGAGCCTGGCTTTTTTTGAGAGATAGAGAGAGAGAGACTGGCCTGGGCTGCTCTCTTGTTGAAAAGAACATCCAGGTTGCTAAACAAGGGTTAACAATGATGACTGCACTTGAGTGCATGCCTGCCTGCCTCTTCCCCATTTAGGACACCAGTCGATCCCTTGCCTTTCACGTTGCGCAACTGAGCATGACAGAAACAGCGCAAGGCAAAGGCGGCAAGGTGTGCACAGGCCGGCGGGGGGGGGGGGGGGTTGGGGGAGTGAAGGAAGAAGCAGAGTTTTAATTTAACCAAAACAATTACATGCACAGAGATTTCATCACTAATGACTTTTCTTCTTCTTTATTCCTTTGAACGAAGCAGCACTTTGTGAGAGATGGAGGGGGGGGCAACGTTTCTGCACAAAAGTGTTGCGCTCTTGTTCTTGTGCAGCCAAGGTCACTGTTCAATACCTTTCCGTTCCGTAAAAAAAGACCAGCCTGCAGGTGACTGAAGGCTTGCCACGAGTGCGCTGGCTTTCTTGACCTAATTCAGGACCGGGGTAGGGAACTCGCTGCCCACAACGAGAAACAGTCAAGCTGTTGGGCAGCGAGTGCCAAAATGGGGGGTAGGGTGGACGTAGCTCAGGGGGACAGCACCTGCTTTGCACACAGAAGGTTCCAGGTTCAAGACATGGCATCTTCCTCTGGCAAGGCTGAAGCGCTGGAGAACTGCTGCCAGTCAGTGCAGACAGCACTGAGCTGAGTGGACTTAACCGTCTGAGTCATTAAAAGGCAGCTTCCCATCTCCCTATTCATGGTGCAAATGTGTTGTACAGTCTTCCAGCGCTTGATGACGGGGGAGGATTGGTGTGGTGGTGGTACAAGCGGCTTGCAGAAATAAATACATAAAGGTAAAGGTAAAGGGGCCCCTGACCATCAGGTCCAGTCGTGTCCGATTCTGGGGTTGCGGCGCTCATCTCGCTCTATAGGCTGTGGGAGCCGGCGTTTGTCTGCAGACAGCTTCCGGGTCATATGGCCAGCATGACAAAGCCGCTTCTGGCGAACCAGAGCAGCGCACGGAAACGCCGTTTACCTTCCCGCCGGAGCGGTCCCTATTTATCTACTTGCACTTTGATGTGCTCTCGAAGTGCTAGGTGGGCAGGAGCTGGGACCGAGCAACGGGAGCTCACCCCGTTGCAGGGATTCGAACCGCCGACCTTCTGATCAGCAAGCCCTAGACTCTGTGGTTTAACCCACAGCGCCACCTGGGTCTTTACATACTACTACTACTACTACTAATAATAATAATAATAATAACAATAATTTATTATTCATACCCCGCCCATCTGGCTGGGTTTCCCCAGCCACTCTGGGCGGCTTCCAACAGAATATTAAAATCTATTAAACATTAAAAGCTTCCCTAAACAGGGCTGCCTTCAGATGCCTTCTAAAAATCTGGTAGTTGTTTTTCTGGTAGTTGACATCTGATGGGAGAGCATTCCACAGGGTGGGTGCCATTACCGACAAGGCCCTCTGCCTGGTTCCCTGTAACTTGGCTTCTCGCAACAAGAGAACCTCCAGAAGGCCCTCAGCGCTGGACCTCAGTGTCCGGGCAGAACGATGTGGGGTGGAGACGCACCTTCAGGATTCATATGCCAGCTGCACCGAGGCCAAGAATCCCACAACCCACTTTTCACAGGTTTTTGTTGCAGAATTTTGTTATGGGAAAGTTCTGGGACACAGATGGGCTGCTGCAGTAAACATTCACTGATTGCATTTATACCTCACCATTTCCTCCAGGGAGCTCAAAGAAACATGCATGGTTTCCCCCCATCTTCCTCACTTTTATGCCCACAACAACCCTGTGAGGTAGGTCGGGCTGAGATGCAGTGCCTGGGTCAAGGTCACCCAGTGAGCGCCAGGGCCGTGTGGGGATTTGAACCCTGGTCTCTCCCAGGCTCCTGGTCTGACACTCAGTCTAACTAGTATACCACACTGTCTCTTTACAGTGAAAACCTTTTGGTGGATGATGCTCTTGAGCACACCCCCCCTTTGACCCAGCGTGCAATTAATACAGTGGAAAGGAAAGGGCGTCCAGCTGGGTTAGTATGAAACTGAATATGGACCATTGTCAAAGACAGGGGTCAGCAAACTTTTTCAGCAGAGGGCCGGTCCACTGTCCTTCAGACCTTGTGGGGGGCTGGACTATATTTTGGGGGAGGAAAAGTATGAATGAATTCCTATGCCCCACAAATAACCCAGAGATGCCTTTTAAATAAAAGGACACATTCTATTCATGTAAAAACATGTTGATTCCGCAGGCCGGATTTAGAAGGCGATTGGGTCGGATCCGGCCCCTGGGCCTTAGTTTGCCTACCCATGGTCTAAGGTTATGGGACTCTTAATGCAGAAAAGTAAATGAAGTCTGACTGAGAGCATCCTATGTAAATTGGAGGGGGAGGGGCCGTGAAATAGGCTCCAGGGGATGCAATGCAGCAAGCTGTCAATCACTCAGTATCTGAAAATTCCGTTCTTCGCCCCCAGCAAGTGGAAGGAGACCAACTATTAACGGGTGTTGAAGTGACAGAAATGAGACAGAGCGGGAGAAAGACGGAGTGAATACTTGTCGTGTTATATTGGTAAGCGGCATCATCTGTGATGCATCCCACACAATGCCTGGTTCTTATCAGAAACATGCAAGATTTCGCAGTTGTGGACCCTCAAACAAGGGCGTACCCACCACGGGGCAAGTTAGGGCAGCTGCCCTACTCTAGAAGCAGGGCTGGTGGGCAGAGGCGGAGCACAGCCCGGCGGAGCGCGAGTTCGCCATTCCCGCCGCGCCGCGCCGCACCCTCCCTCCAGCTCCCCGGCGCGCCCTCAGGCAAGGCCAAGCGCGGCGGGGAACCAGGGAGCGCGGCGCGCGGGAACGCTGAACTCGCGCTCCGCTGGGCTGGGCTCTGCCTCCGCCCACCAGCCCTGCTTCTAGGGAGGGGCACAGCCCGGCGGAGCGCGAGTTCGCCGTTCCCGCCCGCCGCGCTGCGCCCTCCCTCCAGCTCCCCGTCGCGCCCTCTGGCAAGGCCAAGCGCGGCGGAGAACCAGAGAGCGCGGCGCGGCGGGTGGGAACGCTGAACTCGCGCTCCGCTGGGCTGGGCTCCGCCTCCGCCCACCAGCCCTGCTTCTAGGGAGGGGCACAGCCCGGCGGAGCGCGAGTTCGCCGTTCCCGCCCACTTTGTGGCCCCTCCCCTTCCGTGCCTTGGCCCCTCCCCTTGCCCCCCCTAGTTTTGATCCTGGGTACGCCCATGCCCTCAAACTCTACTCCCCCCTGCACCCCAGGAAAAGGAGAGAGATCTGTGAAGCCACCAAAAAAACCAACCACCCGCGTGCGAGCTGCATCGTGGGGGGGGGGAGTGTGCTTTATGGGCACCCGGCTAATGTGCCGAATGACCCCTGGGCATGGACACAGACTTATGAAATAAGGATGCCTAGCACCGCTCTGCACGGCCCATTAACCCCCATGCTGCCCGCAGAGGCTCACATAGACCGAACCATAAGAGAAGATGATCTGCTGTGAAGATGGAGAAATCTGTCTACTTGGACTACCACCGCTTGAGCTGTCAAAGTACCTGCGTCCTCGATACCTTAAGATACCTCTGCCTTCTTTGTGTGTGGGGGGTGTGTGTGTAAAAAACTGGAACAGCATCCAGAAAGCCTGTACCTCACGGTCCCACCTTCCCCGTTCCTAGCAGCCCAGGGACCTTCCCAGTTCCTAGCCCAGTTACAAAATACGTATGAACCCCTGTAGAGTTTGGGCAGCAGGACTGTACTGCTACATAACCCTACACACCCATTAAGACAGGGTTAAATCCCAGGGCTTAACCCTGGAAGAGGTGAAGAAAAAGAGAGGGAGGGAGAGAGACAGTTGCATGTACAGTGGTGCCTCACTTAACGAATGCCCTGCTTAACGAAATTTTCGCTTAACGAAAGGTTTTTTCTCTAGCGGAGGTTGCCTCGCTAGACGAATTCGTTTTCGTCTAGCGAATCACGGTTTCCCATAGGAATGCATTGAAATTCAATTAATGCGTTCCTATGGGCAAAAAAAAAATTCAAAAAAAAATTCAATGCATTCCTATGGGATTCGCTGGACGAATTTTTTCGTTATAAGAAAAGACCTGTGGAACGAATTAAATTCGTCTAGCGAGGCACCACTGTATTGAGAAGAGCATTAGACTTTTGCTGGGGGAAGACCTGTTTTCAAATCCCAGCCACGAAACTCCTTGGGTCAGTCAGTATGGCTCAATTCAGCCATACTCCCTTTGCGCAATGAGCATCGTGTGAGGGGAAGAGCGCAAGGTGTGCTCACTGGCTTTCCTCCTGCCATTGTGTCTCTCGTCAGCAGCTATACTTTGGAGAAGGTCTGAATCAGAGAGGCTAGCCCAGTGTTTCCCAGACTTGGGTCTCCAGCTGTTTTTGGACTAGAACTCCCATCATCCCTAGCTAGCAGGAGCCGTGGGCAAGGATGATGAGAACTGTAGTACAAAAACAGCTGGAGACCCAAGTCTGGGAAACACTGGGCTAGCTTGTGTGTAGGCTCTTCTGACACAACCGAGAACCCTGCTTGCCAGGGCCAGACTTTAAAAGATCCCCCAGTTATGCCTCCCTACCCACCCAGTGCTGTTGACGGTGCCCTTCCCATCAAAGTCCCCATGTGGTATGGCGGTTGGCTGCCAGTCACTCATCAGTCACTCACATATGTGTTAAACCAGCCACACTTTTTTTAAATTGCCACTGAGCTGCCACATAGCCCTGTTTTGTGGTGAGCTGCTGCCATCTTGAATTCTCCCAGGATGCAATGCCTGATGTCGGTACTGTACTGGATTGATAGCATGAGACAGGGATATACGCACACCAACCTTCAAGTCTGGGCTACCCCACTCAGACAGTTGCCTGGATCACCTACCCAAACCCAATTTCTATAGGTAAAAAAAAAAGGTAAAAGGTAAAGGATCCCTGGATGGTTACGTCCAATCGAAGGGGACTATGGGGTTGAGGTGCTCATCCCACTTTCAGGCCGAGGGAGCCGGTGTTTGTCCACAGACAGCTTTCCGGGTCACGTGGCAAGCATGACTAAACCGCTTCTGGTGCAATCTCTAAAGTAATTGTCAGGTTTTTGCAGGCAATTAAGTATACAATCTTTCCACAATACTTAGCTGACTTCTGTTTTTTAACCTTTCAATCGTATGTCTTTATTTATATATAATTGTTTGTAAACCACTCTGATTATTATTTTTAATAGATAGTGGTATAGAAATATTTTTAATATATAAGTAAATAAAATAATGTGGACTAGAATCCCCATTGAGAGCACATTGAAAGGTTGGGAAAAAATGCCAGCCACGTACCCCACCTTAACTGTGAGAATGGTAGGGAGGATTAAAGCCCATTAAGCATTCAGAATCTTGACTACCGAAACCTGTAGAATAATTTAGGGAGGTGCCGGCAAAATGGTAAAAGCTATCCCTATGCTCAAGGCTGGACTGACTCCAAAAATAAACATCTCCCCTTTCTCCCCACTCCATTAACATGCGCGGCAGTGGGCTACAAAGGAAGACCAGGAGCCAGCAGCTAGGCAGCCACAGAACCACAACATCAATGCTAACACAGTATCAGGGCACCTCCCAACCAATCAGTTATCCTACCAAGCCCTGCAGCTTGGCAAAGAAACATCATTATCTTCATTTTATAAGTGAGGCACAGAGTGAGATTGACTTGGCCACGCTGGAAAAATGAGTCTGCTCTAGAGTTGCAAGGAATAATAAATCAAAGACACCCAACTCCCCCCCACACACATACACTTGATAGAACACACTTTTCACCCAAAATCTGGAATCCTAACTCCCTAAATATTCCCCTTGATCCACTCAAAGGCATTTTCTAAGTTTCTAGGTCTCTCCATCACCACCAGACTCCAGTCCTTCAAATACGAAGACAAAAAGGGACAAACAGAAGCCCCAAATCCTATTCCTTGTCCTCCCACCAACTATGCCTTAAAAAACCCACTTTCGGGAAATTGCAGCAGGTGCCCAATACATATTATTGAAATGTGCACACTAAGGCCGATTTCTGTTTCAGAGATCCAAGGGGGTTGCTTCACACATTGCACTTCTCAGGACAGAGAAACACTTCCCACATAGGAAAAAGCTATACTGTATGTAGATCACATCTCAATTGCCTATAGATAATCTATTCTTACAGCCAGCCAGCGAAGGATACTAGACACAGGCACATTGTGTTCTAGCGTCTCTCCGAGTCAAACACAAGCACAGCCATGCCTGGTGCCCCAAGGTACGTTTCACACATTGCTCAGTGAACGCACGCTCAACAGGCAGATGCAGCCAATCACGTATCCCTGACTAGCATATGCCTGTTTGCAAACATGTCTATTGCGTTCACACCTTGCAATTTAGGTGCTGACTTTTAAGCCGCTCAGAGTGTACACCATGCACCTAAATCGTAAGAAGCTAGAGGCGGCTTCGGTATATAGAACTCCCTCTGTGCCACACAACCAATTAAGATTACAAAACAAAGAAATGATGAATATTAAAGCACAGAGATAAGCAGCCATAAACCCAACACAATCCAGCAAAACTATACCATAGAACAAAAATATAGAACATGCTGAAATGTTCAGGCAATTTGGTGGTGGTGGGCAATCTTTGCTTGGTCCTGGACTGGAAATTTATAGACTGGGAAATTTATAGACTGGGAGCCACAACCCAAAAGGTGCTCTCCACCCCACCCCACCCCGGTTACCTCCCACCCACCCTGGGATGGCAGGCCTTTTGGGACCCAGAGAAGCACCTTTGATGAGAAGCATAAATATGTAATGGTTGAAGAGGAACTGGGATAGCTCAGTTGGTACAGCATGAGACTCTTAAAGCCAGGATCATGGGTTCGAGTCCCACCTTGGGCAAAAGATTCCTGCATTGCAGGGGGTTGGACTAGATGGCCCTTGTGGTCACCTCCCAACCCTATGATTCTGTGACCTAGCTTGCAATGGTGGGGTGGAAGCACAGCTGATGTCTGTCCCTGGTTCATTTGCCCACCCTTCCCTGTTCTACGTGGCACAACCCCTGCTGGGCAGAATCTTGGCCCCTGCATGGAGGGTGGAATGGCAAGGACAACGGGGCAGAGAGTTGCTGGCACCCATAAGGTGGCAGGCCAGCAGAGGTTTGCCAAGGGGTTTCCAGCTAGTTTGGCACCTCCAACCCAATCCTCATCTGCTCCCTTCAGAGGATGAAGGAGTCCTCCTCCCTCAAAGAGTGGAAATCTTTCCACCTTGCTTCTGAGATTGCCCCACAGCCCCCCCGCCCTGCGTAACTGACCACAGGATGGGGTGCATGCACACCGTTTGAATGGCAATGCCCATCAACTTTAGGGCAATGCCCATCAATGTTATAGGGGAGGACCGACAGCATCTCCGCAAGAATCCAGGCTGCTACTTCCTTCCAAGGAGACCCGGTTCGCTCCAAAACCTACCTTCTCCCATCCCTTCCGGAGAAGGCCCAGGAATCCCAACCTACGCTGCCACTCCGCCCCCTCGACTGCCCTCAAGTCACGACACCCCCACCGCCTCCCCTCTCTCCTCGGTCTCGGCTTTTAACCCACCCCCTACCCCGTCCAGGCAAACAAACAAGCAAAAAGCGCGGGCTCCCCCCTTTCCTCTACCCTCCCTCAAAACTCCCGAGTACCCGTCGCCGACCCAGCCCGGACGGAGCCACGTCCACCTTAGAGGGCAACGCGCCGCCGCCGCCCCCGCTACTGCTGCCCAACCTGCCCGGCTGCCCTCCCCGCTCGCGCAGAAAGCCGCAGCTGCCGCTGCCGCAGGTCGCTTCCCAAGGTCAGCGGGGAAGAAGCCCAGAGCTGCTTCCCGGCCAGGACTGCTGCCAGCCGGCCCGCAGCTCCTCGCCTTCTCGCTTCCCAGGCTACTCCCTCGACCCTCCGCGACGGAGGAAAGCCAGAGCTCTGCTGGGAAGCCCCGACGACGAGGCCACCTTGGTGCGAAAAGGGGGGACAGCAGGTGGGTGGGTGGCGGACGGAAGCGGGCAGCCAGCGAGCAGAGGTGGCAGCGGCGTCTGCCCCCCCCGCTCTTTGCGCAAGGGCAAGACTTCGCCTGAGCTCGGGCACCTGTTTACAAACGCGAGGCTCGCCCCGAGGCCACGGTGCCTCGGAGCATGTGCAGAAGGCGTTTCTCTCCAACGGGCACCGTTCTCCTCCCGCCTAGGCATGTGTCGTCCCCCCCCCCAAGAAAGCAGCCTCCTAAGCCAGCCCGGGGGGGAGCGTGCCTCCCTTTCTCTCCCCCCCTCCCTCGCAACTGGGCTCGTTATCCCGTCTGGAACTCTTGGGGATTTGCAGCCCCAGCCTGGCCCGCCTTTGCAGCCGCGGCCATCCCTGCTGCCTCCCGCGCCCGTCCCCGCAGCAGCGGGGCGCCGAGGCGGGGGGCGCTCACCTGGGGCCGACGGCTCGTATCTCAGCGGCGGAGGCGCAAGCCCGGCTGCGGCATCTCCGTGCGGCTGCCCAGGAGCTGCTGCTGCTCGCCATCATCCCCGTCAGCAGCACTGCCGCTTCGCCTCCTCCTCCTCCTCCTCCTCCTCCTCCCCAGCGCCACCCTCCAGCTCGGCGGGCTCCGCTGCCTTCTCTCCCTCCTGGCCCAGCCTGTGCAGCCGGCGACGGGCTCGTGGCCGCGCCGCGCGCCGCCTGCACATCTGGAAAGCTGCGCGCGAGAGAGCGCAAAACATTAAAAAACGCGCGCGCGCAAACCCCGCTTCGCAGCAGGACGAACCTGGGTGCGCCGTCGCAGCCGCAGAGAGCCTCGCGCCTCTCTTGCCAACAGCCGGCAGCTCCCACGGCCCGGCCTGGATGGCGCGCAGCTGCGCGAGGGAAGGAGGGGCTTGGCACGTGCTGCTGCTGCTGCTGCTCGCGAGCTCCAGCCTTCTCCGGACAGCTATAAGGCGAGGGAAGGCCCAATGGCGCCGCTGCCCCGCCCGCTCCACCTGCAGGGGGCGCTCGGGGATATATGAAACTGACCCCATTCTTTCGCCCTGGACAGGTAGAGGTAGGCATTCTTAACGCTGCTCTGTGGGGCGCTTGACCGCAGACCCTAAGACCTTCTCTTCCGGTAGGGAGCGAGAGGAAGTGCAGGAAGTTCCCTGAGCAACTCAGCAGAAAAGCCCCCGCTCTTCTTTCCCTGAAGCAATTCAACGCTCCATGGAGTGGAGAGCTCTGCAGCTCCTCCCTGGGGAACCTTTTGCCGCTTAACTTGTTGCTCCCGGAGCCTACCTCACAGGGTGGTTGAGAACCTGGTCTGGAACTCCTTTGAGAAGAAACAAAATAAAAAAAATTACTTCCAGTAGCACCTTAGAGACCAACTAAGTTTGTCATTGATGTGAGCCTTCGTGTGCATGCTCATGCCAATGACAAACTCAGTTGGTCTCTTAAGGTGCTACTGGAAGGAATTTTTCTATTTTGGTTCAACTACATCAGACCAACACGGCTACCTATCCTTGGAGAAGAGGCGGACTGTACATGCACTACATGCCTATTAAAATTACTAGGCGTGGGTACGAATTTGTGTGGCTTTTCGGAGATCACCACTAGCTTGCTAGAAGAAGAAGAAGAAGAAGAAGAAGAAGAAGAAGAAGAAGAAGAAGAAGAAGAAGAAGAAGAAGAAGAAAGAAGAGTAGTTTGGATTTGATATCCCACTTTATCACTACCCAAAGGATTCTCAAAGCAGCTCACATTCTCCTTTCCCTTCCTCCCCCACAACAAGCACTCTGTGAGGTGAGAGGGGCTGAGAGACTTCAAAGAAGTGTGACTAGCCCAAGGTCACCCAGCAGCTGCAGGTGGAGGAGTGGAGACGCGAACCCAGTTCCCCAGATTACGAGTCTGCCGCTCTTAACCACTACACCACACTGGCTACAACCCTATTCAGAATGCTGATTTGCGAGAGCCAGCAGCTATGGCAATGGTTCGCCTCTCCAAAAGTATATGGGAGAATGTGATGCCAACATCCAATACCAAGACGAAGGTCTACCAGGCCTGCGTTTTGAGCATGCTGCTTTATGGAAGTGAGTTGTGAGCAACTTACAGTTGCCAGGAGCGACGCCTCAATGCCTTCCACATGCGCTGCGTCAGGAAGGTTTTGGGCATTGCACAGGCGGTTTCAAACAAAGATGCGCTTTTCCAAGCCCACATTCCCAGCATGTTTGCTCTCCTGTCTTACCGACATCTACACAGGCCTGGTCTTGTCCACAGAATGGAAGATGGCAGGATCCCCAAGGACTTGCTCTATGAGGAGCTGGCTTCAGGCACCCGGCCCGTGGGCAGTCCAACTCTGCGTTACAAAGACATCAGCAAGCATGGCATAAAGGCTGACAATATCCACCCCACCCTGTGCTGCAGGTCATGCATCCATAGCAGTGGCCAGAGGAGGAATGCTTCCTGGGGAGAAGCGCAGAGAGAAGAAACGCCATGGTGCATCTGCAGCAGCACAACCAGACGCCTTCATCTGACCCAGCTGCAACAAAACATGTCTCTCCCGTATCGGCCTCTACAGCCACAGCAGCCACCGCAACCTTCAAACAGTTTGACTTCACCCGCAAAGGCACACTCCTCCATTGTCCCCCGAGACAGACAGATGGCAAACACTGGATGCTTTGTGATGCTGCGGTGAGTGAACAACCTAGTTCATGGCCCAGAATGGCTTCCGGTACCTTATCACGTTCATGGGAGAATTGCATGCTTGGAATGTTAGGGAAGTTGAGCAAGTTTGCAGATGACACCAAATTGGGAGGGGTGGCTAATACCCCAGAGGACAGGATCACACTTCAAAATGACCTTAACAGATTAGACAACTTTAAACAGATGCTTGACAGCCATCTGTCAGGAATGCTTTGATGGTGTTTCCTGCTTGGCAGGGGGTAGGACTGGATGGCCCTTGTGGTCCCTTCCAACTCTATGATTCTATGATTCATGAGTTAGCTCTATAGAAAGTTCACATTGTCCAAAAATCTTTAGGGTACTCTGAACGCTTAAGCCTATCACAGAATCTTTTTAAAGTTTATGGGTTTTAAGAATCATGGTACTAATGGCCGTTTTCTGCCAACAGCTCCTGAAGCAGGTGAGATTACTATTATTTGTTTTAATTTATTACCTGCCCTTCACCCTAGGCTCCCTGCGGTGGGGGTGGGGTTGCAACTATTCAAGCAAAATTGTTAAAACACAGAAAATGCATGGTTTGAAACACAACATATTCCTTCATATCCATGCCAGCAAGAGAATTTCCTGTTAAATACCACCTGCCAGGCAGGTGTTAAAGGCACAGAAGCTGCTTATATAGTATTTGTAAAGAAGCCTCTTATCTGTTTTCTTAATTCTGAAACACGTAGAGCTGTAATAAGCAATCTGGCTTCACTGAGCACCAGTTTGCTCTTCCTTTACTGTCTCTCCCTCTAAGACATTCCAAAAACTAGATGCCCACCCAGAACCAGTATTCAGTGCTCAAGAAAATAAGAGATTAAGGCTGAAAACGTACCATATGTTTAAAGCAGGTGGCTTTCTCCTACCGTGTTTCTCATATTATAAGACACGTCTTATATTTATATTTTCCTCAAAAAACAACAACACTATGGCTTATTTTCAAGGGATGTCTTATTTTTTTCCTCCTCCTCCTGCCGCAGCCGGCATTGCTGCTGCGCCTATCACTATGTCTTATTTTTGGGGTATGGCTTATATTCCTTGAATGCTTAAAAATCCTGCTATGACTTATTTTATGGGTATGTCTTAAAATATGAGAAACAGGGTAGGAATCCTGGGAACTGTAGTTTACCTGTCACAAACTACAGTCCACAGCACCCTTAGCAAACTCAGCCCCCAGGATTCTTCTGAGGAACACCTAAGTGCTTTAAATGCACGTTAAATGCCTGGTCTGTGTGCAGCCCTAGTTGCATCTCTGAGACCCGCGTTCAAGGCTTGTTGCGTCACTGCTAATCACCAGCAGCTTGCTCTCAGTGGCATAGAAAGGATATTAATTTTAGAGCTAATCAGGCAAAAATTAGCAATCCAAAGGGATGGGAGATTAAACAAGATCTTGCTGGCCAAGAATTCTGATAACTTCATCCATCACTTTCACTGTGACTTTTTAGTCGTTTCTAATTATTAAAAAGAGGGTTCTACTTTACGGTTGGGTTGTTTTGTTTTCATGGACTGAGACGGCTACCTGCAATTGCTTGCTACGGTGTGATTATCCCGGAGGCTTGCTGGGAACGCAGTAAGGATTATTCATCACATTTAATCTAATTCTTCCTCCAAAGACCCCAGAACCTGGTTCTTCCCCACTTTATCATAACAATCCTGTAATGTAGGTTAAGCTGAGAGATCATGAGAAGCTGAAGGTCATTTAGTGAGCTTCATGTTATACTGGGGTACACCCGGGGACACATGGACACTTTCAGGGGAAGGGAGAAAGATCAGTCATAGACCATTTGCTTGACTGTTCGATCCCCAGCATCTCCAGGTAGAATTGGGACCATAAACTTCCTGAAACCATGGGGAGCTGCTGCCAGACAGTGTAGACAATACTGGGCTAGACAGACTAGTAATTTGACTCAGCCTACATATGTGCCTACATATACTGGGATAAATGGTAATAAATAGATGCTAGGATTTTTTTGTTACTTACCGGTATATCTCCTCCTGCCTTTCCTCCAACGAACTCAAGGTGGCAGACACGTTTTCCCGCGTCCCCCAATTTTATCCTCACAACAACCTTTGGAGGTAGGCTAGACCAGGGGTCCCCAAACTACGGCCCCCGGGCCGGATGCGGCCCAATCGGCCTTCCAATCCGGCCCGCGACGCCCGCTGCCGACGCCCGCTCTCACGGCGCGCGGCGCAGCGACGATCTAAAAAATCGGCAAAAAATCGCCGAAAATCCTTTGTGCGCATGCGTATGGGCCTCTCCCGACCCAGAAGAGGTCATTTCTGGTGCACTTCCGGGTCGGGGGAGGCCCATACGCATGCACACAAGCGATTTTCGGTGATTTTTTTCCGCCCGTGTGCGTGTGCGCATGCGCACGGGCGCGCACTCCCCCGCCCTCCGGCCCGCCGCACGGTAAGTCTGGGGACCCCTGGGCTAGACTAAGCGGCAGTGGCTGGCCCGACAATCGGGCTTCATGGCTGAGCAGGGATTCAAACCCTGGTTTCCCAGGCCCCAGTCCAGTGCTTGAACCACCGCACCACACTAGCACAGTTAAAGGTAAAGGGACCCCTGACCATTAGGTCCAGTCGCAGACGATTCTGGGGTTGCGCCGTTCATCTCGCTTTACTGGCCGAGCGAGCCGGCGTACAGCTTCCGGGTCATGTGGCCAGCATGACAAAGCCGCTTCTGCCGGATCCAGAGCAGCACATGGAAACACTGTTTACCTTCCCGCTGCAGGGTAGCTATTTATCTACTGGTACTTGCACTTCGATGTGCTTTCGAACTGCTAGGTTGGCAGGAGCTGGGACCGAGCAACGGGAGCTCATCCTGTTGCGGGGATTCGAACTGCCAACCTCCTGATCGGCAAGCCCTAGGCTCTGTGGTTTAACCCACAGCGCCACCCGCGTCCCTACTAGCACAGTAATTCCATGCCACCCCTGACCCTTGCAGGGGTGGCGTACCATCCACAACCTTATGAAAGCACTAGATCTTTATCCCTCTGGATTCTGTGCTCTCCCACTATGCACCCCTGATCTGTGGCACTCTTAAACCTGCACCCCAGTTCCTGAATTCCAGCTCCAACGTAAGCTTGATTTACAGGCCCCACAAGCCACTGACAGTGCCTAATAAGCGTATCCTTCCAGTAAAGATTGCTTACATTTTAAGTGCCGTAACATGACACAGACGAATGGAAATTTATATTCAAACACATATTTACCCATTACATTGTAATAAATATTGCACTGCATATTTATTAATCAGACGCGGCGTTTGTATAAGGGTTTTCAAGTGTTCAAAGTCCTTCAAATGCATTATCTTGTAATCTTTATGACAGCTGTGTCAGGTGAGTATTATTCTCTCTCCGTTTTCACAGACGGGGGCTGGGGGGGGGCCCCTTAGGCAACCCTGTCATCCTAAAGCCACCAAGCGAATTCATCATGGCAGAGATTAAAACCCAAGACAAAAACTTCCAGCAGATGTATTTTTAAAGCAGTTCGGGGGCTTTTATACGCCTAAGATCCTTCCGCTCCTCTGAACCGTGAGAAATTCGGGAGCAGCGCTATTTGGGTTCGAGGAGAGAATGCTGGAGATCACTCGCGGTGTTCTTTCAATATTTGCTGTATTTAAAAATATACACAAGCAGGGCATGAAGGGGGGGATATGTATAAGGTACATAGGAAGGGCTGCAGTTCAGCTGGCAGGACGCATGCATTGCATGCAGAAAGTACCAGGTTCAATCCCTCGCAAATCTAGGTAGGGATAGGGGAGACGACTGCCCGAAACCTGGAGAGCTGCTGCCAGTCAGTGTTGACAATACTGAGTCAGATGGGCCAATGGTCTGCCTCAGTATAAGGCAGCTTTATATGACCCCCTCTCTCTGTGTGCATGCCTTCCTGGCAGCAGACCCACTGTCTTTTACATGAGGGCTGCATACACCCCAGCTCACAGATCTCCCTCCAGGGCTGGCAGACCCAGCCTCTAAGGAGCATGCTGCAGCTGTTGCTGCCACAGCAGCAAAGCGTAATGCATTATCTGAAGGCAGGATCTGCTGCCCCTGTGGAACCTGCCGCCCGAGGCAGTAGCCTCACCATGCCTCAAGGGTGAGCCGGCCCTGTTTCTTTGTCTCCAAAACAGCAGTTTCATCACACACCCAAAGCTTAGATCAGCACCCTTCCCACTCTGGTGGTAGGTTGAGGGGAGGGAAGAAGGAGGCTGCGATACCTTTCAAATTGCGATGCAGGAGGTGGGGAGCCGTTCTGCAGCCTGAGGGTCACATTCCTTCCCCCTTGGGCAACCGTGCCAGTGGTGGGGAGACTCTTGGGGAACTAAGTCTGGGTCCGCTGGACCTGGAGTTCCAGCTCTGGTGGGTTTTACTTATAGAATCATAGAGTTGGAAGAGACCACAAGGGCTATCCAGTCCAACCCCCTGCCAAGCAGGAAACACCATCAAAGCATTCCTGACAGATGGCTGTCAAGCATCTGCTTAAAAACCTCCAAAGAAGGAGACTCCACTACACTCCTTGGCAGCAAATTCCACTGCCGAACAGCTCTTACTGTCAGGAAGTTCTTCCTAATGTTTAGGTAGAATCTTCTTTCTTGTAGTTTGAATCCATTGCTCCGTGTCCGCTTCTCTGGAGCAGCAGAAAACAACCTTTCTCCCTCCTCTATATGACATCCTTTTATGTATTTGAACATGGCTATCATATCACCCCTTAACCTTCTCTTCTCCAGGCTAAACATACCCAGCTTCCTAAGCCGTACTCCTATTGATGCAGCCCAGAATTGCATTGGCTTTTTAAGCTGCTACATCGCACTGTTGACTCATGTCAAGTTTGTGGTCTACCAAGACTCCTAGATCCTTTTCACATGTACTGCTCTCAAGCCAGGTGTCTCCCATCCTGTATTTGTGCCTTTCATTTTTTTTGCCCAAGTGTAGTACTTTACATTTCTCCCTGTTAAAATTCATCTTGTTTGCTTTGGCCCAGTTCTCTAATCTGTTATTTTGAAGTGTATATACTGTATATGTAACACGTCATATTCTTGAGAATCATGGTACAAAGGTTGTCAGATGATAGATAGATATAGATAGATAGATGGATAGATCTCCTGAAGAAGGTATTTTTAGCTTCTGCTTCTTCCCTGAAACACACAGAGGTATAATAAAGAACCTTGCTTCAGTGAGCACCAAAGCTTGCTCCGTCTTTTTTTGTCCTTTTGTGGTGCTCCTGCCCTACACACACACACACACACACACACACACACACACACACACACACAATGTTTTCCTGCACGGTTGGAGGCAGCAATGCTTCTGAATACCAGTTACTGGAAGCCACACAAGTGGAGAGTGCTATTGCACTTGGGTCCTGCTTGCAAGTTTGCCACTGGCATCTGGTGGCTGGCCGCTGTGAGTACAGGACGCTGGACTATTCTCATTATTATCATTTATTGAATTTATATACCATCCTATACCCAGGAGTCTCAGGGTGGTTCACAGAATAAAATCAAGATATAAAACCACAAAATACCTAATAAAAACAAAAACAACAACCCAATAGCAACCCCCCCAATAAAAACCACACCCACATTTTAAAAGGGCATAAATCGGATTAGCCAAAGGCCTGGTTAAAAAGGGAACATTTTTTTGCCTGGCGCCTAAATGTGTATAATGAAGGCGCCAGGGGAATTGGTGAGCGCATTCTGCAGATGGGGAGCCACTGCAGAGAAGGCCCGTTCTTGTGTTGCCACCCTCCAGACCTCTTAAGGAGGAGGCACACGAAGGAGGGCCTCAGAAGATGATCTTAGGGTCCAGGTAGGTTCATATGGAAAGAGCGGGTCCTCGAGGTATTGCAGTCCTGAGCCGTTTAAGGCTTTATAGGTCAGGCCTTGGGCCTGATCCTGCAGGGCACCTTTTGTGTTCTTAGAATCATAGAGTTGGAAGAGACCACAAGGGCCATCCAGTCCAACCCCCTGCCAAGCAGGAAACACCATCAAAGCATTCCTGACATATGCCTGTCAAGCCTCTGCTTAAAGACCTCCAAAGAAGGAGACTCCACCACACTCCTTGGCAGAAAATTCCACTCCTCTTTAGCATATTGGAGTTTCTTGAGTTTTCTTGATTAATAAGGTGCAGTTCATCCATTTTATTGGCAAGTGAGTGAAGATTTGAGAGGTGAATAGATCATAGAATCATAGAATCATAGAGTTGGAAGAGACCACAAGGGCCATCCAGTCCAACCCCCTGCCAAGCAGGAAACACCATCAAAGCATTCTTGACATATGGCTGTCAAGCCTCTGCTTAAAGACCTCCAAAGAAGAAGACTCCACCACACTCCTTGGCAGCAAATTCCACTGCCGAACAGCTCTTACTGTCAGGAAGTTCTTCCTAATGTTTAGGTGGAATTTTCTTTCTTGTAGTTTGAATCCGTTGCTCCGTGTCCGCTTCTCTGGAGCAGCAGAAAACAACCTTTCTCCCTCCTCTATATGACATCCTTTTATATATTTGAACATGGCTATCATATCACCCCTTAACCTTCTCTTCTCCAGGCTAAACATACCCAGCTCCCTAAGCCGTTCCTCATAAGGCATCGTTTCCAGGCCTTTGACCATTTTGGTTGCCCTCTTCTGGACACGTTCCAGCTTATCAGTATCCTTCTTGAACTGTGGTGCCCAGAACTGGACACAGTACTCCAGGTGAGGTCTGACCAGAGCAGAATACAGTGGTACTATTACTTCCCTTGATCTAGACGCTATACTCCTATTGATGCAGCACAGAATTGCACTGGCTTTTTAAGCTGCTGCATCACACTGCTGACTCATGTCAAGTTTGTGGTCTACCAAGACTCCTAGATCCTTTTCACATGTACTGCTCTCAAGCCAGGTGTCTCCCATCCTGTATTTGTGCCTTTCATTTTTTTTGCCCAAGTGTAGTACTTTACATTTCTCCTTGTTAAAATTCATCTTGTTTGCTTTGGCCCAGTTGTCTAATCTGTTAAGGTCATTCTGAAGTGTGATCCTGTCCTCTGGGGTGTTAGCCACCCCTCCCAATTTGGTGTCATCTGCAAACTTGCTCAGGATGCCCTCAAGCCCATCATCCAAGTCATTGATAAAGATGTTGAACAAGACTGGGCCCAAGACAGAACCCTGTAGCACCCCACTAGTCACTACTCTCCAGGATGAGGAGGAGCCATTGATGAGCACCCTTTGGGTTCGGTCAGTAAGCCGATGATAAAGCCGATCTTACTTAGGCCAGTAAGGTGCCATAATGTGCGTTGCCTGCTTAGTCGAACTGCTCAGCAGATGGAGAAGTTGCCGGCTGCAGCTCTCTTGGAAGGACACTATGGTTATTAATGGAGCGAGAGCTCTGCTGAGGCGTGGGTCATTTTGGCGCTGTACGGCATGGCTTTATAAAAAGAGGACTCCTTTCTCAACCCTTTGTCCGGCTGCGGAAAAAAGACTGGACTATTATGGATTGCTTTGGCTACCAGTCTTTAAGAGTAATGGCCCAGCTGTATATTGCTGGCATGAACTGTGTACTGTAAAGGTGAGCCCCGCCCCCGCCCCCTGGGCAAACTCAGGATGGGGAAGGGAAATAAATATCCATGCAGAACTTGAGACTGTTTTAAGATGTAGAGAGCTGGTGTGGTTTAGTGGCTAGAGCGTTGGACAAGGACCTGGGGAGATGAGGGGTTCAAATCCATCCCTACTCGGCGGTGAGGCTCTCTGGGTGGGGCCAGTCACTGCCTCTCAGCCAAGACTACCTCACAGGGTTGTTAGGGGGATTAAATGATGGGGGGGGAGAACCATGAGCACCACCTTGAGCTGCTTGGAGAAGACAGTGGGATATAAATTTAATAATAATAACAATAATTTATTTATAGCCCGCCCTCCACAGCCAAAACTGGGCTCAGGACGGCTGACACCAATAAAATTACAATAAGACATAAAAAGAAAACAATTAGTTAAAAATACAGGTTAAAAAACAAATTAGATTTTAAATTTTAAATGCAGCCTCATTTTTTAAAAAAGGCCCAAGTCAAAAACCATAAGGGGCCAGACTGAGTCCACGCCAAAGGCCAGGCGGAACAGCTCCTTCTTGCAGGCCCTGCGGAAAGATGTCAAATCCCGCAGGGCCCTAGTCTCCTGTGAGAGAGCGTTCCGCCAAGTTGGGGCCAGTACTGAGAAGGCCCTGGCCCTAGTTGAGACCAGTCTAACTGCCGTATGGCTTGGGATCTCCAACATGTTGTTATTTGTGGACCTTAAGGTCCTCCGCGGGGCATACCAGGAGAGGCGGTCCGTAGGTATGAGGGTCCTAGATCCTGTACTCCACTGGGAGCCAGTGCAACTGGTAAAGCACTGGGTGAATATGGTCCCGCTGCCAGCACCCCATAAGGAGCCTCGCTCTGACATTCTGCACCCGCTGGAGTTTCTGGTTACAGGTAGGTAGCCGTGTTGGTCTGAGTCGAAGCAAAATAAAAAAATTCCTTCAGTAGCACCTTAAAGACCAACTAAGTTTATATTTTGGTATGAGCTTTCGTGTGCATGCACACTTCTTCAGATACAAATTTGGAGTTTCTGGGTCAGCTTCAAGGGCAGCTCCATGTAAAGCGAGGGGGTTTAGTAAATAAAATGAGTACATCGTGTACAGCACTCTGAAGAATGACTTAACACCTCTCTTGTTTGTGTTTCACGTCCATTTCTAGGTAGTGTTCATGGCTTAGGGTTGTACCTAATTTTGTTGTTTTTGTTGTTTAGTTGTGTCTGACTCTTTGTGACCCCATGGACCAGAGCATGCCAGGCACTCCTGTCTTCCACTGCCTCCCGCAGTTTGGTCAAACTCATGTTGGTAGCTTCGAGAACACTGTCCAACCATCTCATCCTCTGCCGTCCCCTTCTCCTTGTGCCCTCAATCTTTCCCAACATCAGGGTCTTTTCCAGGGAGTCTTCTCTTCTCTGTACCTAATTAGTCATGTCCATTCATTTCATTGGGTTAGTCTGAGCATGACTTAACTGGACACAACCCTTATTAATAAAAATGATTTTAAAAATAAATAAAATAATCTCAGAACGAGCAGTGGGTTGGACAATTTCCCAGTGGTGGTGTGTAGTTAATCTGACTCGGGGAACCTGGTTCAGCCAATCAGGAAATAGGTTTGCTCACAGCTGATTCCTGCATTGCAGGGGGTTCGACTAGATGTCCCTCAAGGTCCCTTCCAACTCTACAATTCTTTATAGGCATCGAGTCATTGTAGTCTAGGCTTGGGGAGAGAATGCAACACAGGATACCAAAAACATTGAAAATTGGGAGTGTCCCCATTTGAAACCCCGGAGAGCTGCTGCCAGTCAGTGTAGACAATACTAAGCTAGATGGACCAGTGATAGGCAGCTTCCTATGAGCTGTAGCTCAGTGGCAGAGCACCTGCTTTGTATGCAGAAGGTCCCAAGTTCAATCCCTGGCATCTCCAGCTAGGCATGGGAGGGACCCCTGTCTGAAACCCTGAAGTGCTGCTGCCAGTCAGTGTAGGCAATACTGAACTAGATGGACCAATGGGCTGACACAGTGTAAGGCAGCTTCCAGAGTTGCCATCCTTTCATAAAGATGCTTATCCCATTCATGGCAATACAATGTGCCAAGATATGCCGCTGGGAGAATTCAGCTAGCAGTGCCTTTGCCCGGCAAGGAAGGGATTGTAATAGCGTTTCTGCTGCCACCTTGTGCTCGTGCTCTGTGAGAACAATATTTGAAGGCTACGCACTGCATAGCACTGCCTGCACCCCTCCGGATTTTATTTGGTTGGTGTGTGTGTGTGTGTGTGTGTGTGTGTGTGAGAGAGAGAGAGAGAGAGAGAGAGAGAGAGAGAATTCTGCAAAAATGCCATTGGCGTGATAATAGTTGTACTAGTGGTGGAATCGTAATGGACCACCATCATATCATTCTGCTTCATCAGCTGTTCTGCAATGCTTCCCTCAGTGTGATTCAATCATTGCTATCCGGAGAGGGACTTTTGCACTCTAGAGCAACAGATGTGGGAACAAAAACAAAAACAAAACCAACCCCCAAGCAAACCCCACCTAGAGCATTTGTGGTGTGAAAAGTTACAGGGCTTCAACCAGAAGTTGCAGGACATGCCCCGATAGGAAACAAAACAATTGGTGCCGAGCGTTGGGATAGCTCAGTTGGTAGAGCGTGAGACCCTTAATCTCAGGTTCGTGGGTGCAAGTCCCATGTTGGGTGAAAGATTTCCCCTGCATTGCAGGGAGTTGGACTAGATGACTCTTGTGGTCTCTTCCAACACGGCAATTCTATGATCCTATGTCTGCCCCCAAAACCTTTGCATAAACAACTAGTACTGGAAGCAGGATTGTGTATGACAGCTCTGATGCCATCACGAGCACAAATCATCATCAATTCACGCCAAATAAAAACATTGTCCAGAGGGACGTTCCCTCTATTTGACAGAAGGGATGGGACTTCTGCCACCAGAATCCAAATATGCAAGTGGTGGGGAAGATATTTCCTTCCTAAGTAGGTCACCAAAGCACTCTGACTCATCAATAACTCTGGGCTGTCATCCCTCATTCCTGTCTCAATTTTCCCAACTCAGATCATTTCCCCCCTTTTTAATTCTTTCACCTTGGTCAATTTTCTTCTGGCCTGCTTTTGCCTGGCTTTCAAACACCTGGCCCAGATTGCAAATCTACCTGGCAACCTGTTTCTTGTTATCACCCTGCTGTGTGGCCTGCCATTTTTAATGTGCTTCCCCCCTCCAATCCCTTTACCCCCTTTTTTCCCGCATGCATGCAATTGCCATAAGATTAGATAGCAATCACTGCCTTGTTAGTGATGGACCCCATTGTCGCCATTATCAGCGAGCCATACCAAAAGCAGTGGTGGCTGCTGCCCCATTGGGACTTGAGGGGCAGAAGGCAGGGACCCCCTAAGAGCAGGTTGATCCAGAGCCAATGGTGGGGAGAGCCGACTCATGCTAATTTTTAACCCCTTCCTCCCTGCTGAGATGTACAAGGGCAACATGGAGACCGAGGAGAAGGAAGCGGACAGTGCCACCCCCTGGACTGGTTATAAGCAGGTAGGCGGGGGGAGGGAGAGAGAGAGCAGATTGAGGTTGGTGGGGGGCAGTGCCCCACTTACCCAAATGGACTGACCAGAGGTGAGGCAGCTTTGACAAAGATGCAATTGACACAGGCGGAATCTCTCCCATATTTATTGTCAGAAGTTGGATCTGTACCACAATTGGGTAGGTGATTGCAAAAACGAGAGAGAGAGAAAACCAAACCAAAAAACCAGGGAGCTGAGAATTAGGATAGCATGGGGTGGTGGTAGTGATTACAGCTTGGTGTGCAGAGGAAAATGGGCTCAGCCCAATTTGGCACAAACACTCATATATTACAAATACATACAATGGGGAGATGCAGCAGCGTGGCTGGGCACTACAATGTGGAGGTGGAGTGGGGAAGGGGCTAAGCACACCTGGGCAAGAAGCAGCAGGAGGATTGCTGCAACAGTTGTATGACAGGAATAAATTCAGCCGATGTAGCCTTTCTCATCATGAACAACTATGGACGCTTCCAGACGGCCTCTATTTTCAGGAGGGATTCAATCACACACTGGCAAATGCAGGTTGTGTGGTTACGTTTGATGGGGAAGTCTTGCGCACTGAACTCACTTCTCCAAAAGATTGGACTTTTTGCAGTAAGGAAAGTGACGGGGGGGGAAAGCAATAGAAAATGTGGAGGGGTAACACTTGCTCTAAGCTCCCTGCAAACAAACAAAGATGAACGCCCATTAAACCGTTCATGCCCTAAAAGTCTAGTGGTAGCTTTAAGACAAAACAAATCTCTATTTTGATTATGAGCTTTCTCATGGCCTCAATAAATGTACTGGAGTTTGAGGTGCCACCAGACTCTTTGCTGGTTTTTGTCTTGTGTCCCCCCCCCCTCCCCGGCAACAGACTAGCACCTAGAATTTATCATCATGGTAGTCTCCGTTGTAACACCTCCAGGCTGCATCTTTTGAATTTATGCTTGTCAGACAGATGTTAAAGCTACAGAAATAAAGCTTCCAACTCTATTAAGGTGTCTCTGTGTGCGATTGATGTGCTGTTCCCCTAATAATTTTCTCCATGCTTGCTTGCGAAGGGGGAACGGGACAGCTGCTGGTCTGCTTGTTCAAGACAACACCCACATACTCCATTTCTCTGGCACTCCCGTTCCCCTCTCTCTTATTCATTTGGGGAGGTTCCCTTTCCCCTCTCCAGTGAGAGGAAGTTTCAGGAGTTCTGACCTCCCAATTCCAGCTGGAGTGGCCTCAGTCACAGCCTACAAAGAAGCCACTGGTAAAAGCCAAAAAAATGGAGGGCAGGCATCTTCCTCCAGGGGGGAGGAAGGCGTGGGGAAGGCAGCAGAGTGTATAAGGTACATTTATAATGGCAGGGGCAAGAAATGCTATCCAGGATATTAAAAGGCAACTGCTGCGTGATCAAGATCACATCAGTGCAACTGAAAATGTGGAAGGGGCATGATTTGTGGCAGGTGGATTGGGGAATAAGGTACAAAAGAGAATAGGCCACACAGAGTACTGGAAATGCGACAGTCTTTTTCTGCTTTCTCTTGCAGCATTGGGGAAGGATTAGAACCTGAGAGACAGGATGTCATTAGTGTACCTTAACCAGGTAAGAACAGGCTGGGGATTGGGATTGGGCAAACAGCCCCCGAGGATTAAAAGCACCCCACAGAAGGTTTGGGTGCTGGGTGGGTTTGGGGATGAAACCTAGTAGAGCTGTACTGGGGTCTCTGTACTGGTGATAGTAATGAAAGGTGGGATGGAGCCAGTCCCAGATGCTCTGATGACTGGCAATGGGGTGGCCCAGCCTATCTGGTAGGAGGAAGTGAATGCGCTCCTCGCCTGAGGTTTGAAAGCTAATACTGACACTATTGGACAAGGTGATCTTGGAGGAAATGTGGAAGTCTGCATGTGCTTGGACGGGTATGTGTGTGCATGGAGCCCTTGTCCCCTGCTGCTAGCAGCACCTCCGTCTTACCGATGTCAGACCAACCCAACCTGATTTCACAGCTTTCCCATTAATGGCATGAAGGCGGCTGCCTAAGGTACACAGCCAAATTGCAAGCAGGCAAGTACAGTGCTAGCAGTTGGCCGAGTCAGGCACTGGCTGAGGGACCCACACCAGCACCAGCCACACCGCCATGCACCACTTGCCCCAATGGCCCCCCAGATGCATTTTAAGGGGGTGGGGGATAGGGGTGCTTTTGAATGAGAGCCAAGCTCAGCTCCCATCTGGAGTGGCCACATGCCATTTGACCTAGAATGCAATGCCACATCCCAAAGATTTGTGGCATTCATTGACTTCACAGATTTGCGATTGGCCACCACACATGGGAGCCAGGATTAGCCCCCGCCCCCAAGCCCCTCTGCGGCGGAGTCATGTCTAGGGCCGTGGTGGATGGTGGCAAGTGAGGCCGCTGACAAAGCGGAAAAAAGCTTGCGGCAGCCGCTGCCACCAACCACCAGGGGTCTTTATTGACATCTCGCACTGGGAGCCTCCTGACTACGTGAAGGGCTGAGTCTCCAATACTGCCAACTTTCCCCGCTACCCCCAAACAGCTGACCTTGGTGCGCGGTGTTATTGCTAGAGGAAGAGAGTACAAGAAAATCAAATCACAGTCTCAAAAAGCGTAGCCTTCTCCAGGGGGGCTGCAGTGAGACTGTCTGGCGGTGGCAGCAGTTTTGTCTCCGCTTCGGGTGTCATGTATTCCAGGTGGTGGTGGCCCCAGACGGGGGTGGTCAGCAATTGCCAGCGCTGGGGGAGAAATAATAATAATATTATAATAATTTATTATTTATACCCCGCCCACTCTGGGCAGCTTCCAACCGAATATGAAAAACAGTACAGCATCAAACATTAAAAACTTCCCTAAACAGGGTCGCCTTCAGTTGTCCTCTAAAAGTAAAATAGTTGCTTATTGCCTTGACATCTGATGGAAGGGCGTTCCTCAGGGCGGGTGCCACTATCGAGAAGGCCCTGTCTGGTTCCCTGTAACCTCACTTCTCGCAATGAGGGAACCGCCAGAAGGCCCTCAGTGCTGGATCTCAGTGTCCGGGCTGAATGATGGGGGTGGAGACGCTCCTTCAGGTATACAGGAGCGAGGCTGTTTAGGGCTGTAAAGGTCAGTACCAACACTTTGAATTGTGCTCGGAAACGTACTGGGAGCCAGTGTAGATCTCTCAGGACTGGTGTTATGTGGTCCCAGCAGCCACTCCCAGTCACTAGTCTAGCTGCCGCATTCTGGATTAATTGCAGTTTCCTGGTCACCTTCAAAGGTAGCCCCCACATAGAGCGCATTGCAGTAGTCCAAGCGGGAGATAACCAGAGCATGCACCACTCTGGCGAGACAGTCTGCGGGCAGGTAGGGTCTCAGCCTGCATACCAGGGTGAGGCAGGGGAGTCAGTGAGCAACTCAAAGTACAAGCGTGTCCGTTTGTTCACTATTTGTTTATTTACATAGAGGATTTTTTAAAAATCTCACTTAAAAACTAGCGCAGTCAGGGGTCCTTGAAGTGGCTTACATCCGTTAGAGGGACTTTAAAGGAAAAGCCTAAAATGTTACCCTAGCGCAGAACCGTAGCTAGGTGATCTTGCGCCCCTGGCAGAACTGTTCAGATTGTGCCCCCCTAGCCATGGACAAATTAGCTCTTCTTTCTGCCTCTCCTCCAACCCACCCCCCTCCACCCATTCAATTTGCCCTCTATTTAAAACCATTGATTATAGGGCAATAATCAATATTTATATTTATGGACATGTTTTTTATCCTATTTTGTGCGCGTACTCCATCCCCTGCCGGGGACCCACCTTGCCACTCCCTAACTATGGCCCTGCCCTAGCATACATTAAAACCAGCAACCAAGGCCAAATGAATGGTACACCGAAACCAACCAACCAACATCAGTCTGGTGGCACGTAAAGACCATTTTTGTTTTCTTAAACAATCTGTCCAGGCATTTTCAACATGGAGGACAAAATGGTTTTAACAATAGTTTTTGGCTTTGCCTCTCTGCTGAGTTTTATTGCACCTGTCATGATTTTGTCCTGTGCTTTTGAACATTTTCATGCAATTTTTTATACTTAGCATTTTGTTGTAGCCTGTCCTCAATGGCTGAAGGATGGCCTAGAAACCTCTTAAATGCGCAGATCAATCAATCGATCAATCAATCAATCACACACAGCCCTTCTGAGGACTCAAAGGCCTCTGTAAACGGGAAGGTCTCTATACCTTTTCTAAAAAGCAGCAGAGAGTGAGCCAAGCGGGCATCTGTAGGGAGGGCGTTCCAAACATGGGGAGCCACAAAATTAAAAAGCCTGTTACAGAGGACTCCTTCCCACCAGCAGGATGGGCCCCAGATTCAGTCTGCTTGGAGGAAGTGTGAACAGCTCTTCAGGTGGCGTGAGAGTGTTGAGAGAAGTGGAAGTTCCTCCTGCTTCAATGGCAGAAAAGCCTCCCTCAAACCTTACGCTGTGATTCTAAAGTGGAGAATGGCATTGAAGCCAAGGCATGGAAAACCCCAGATCCTTGAGAACCTTGGAACAGGATCTTAAATAGGCACAGAAGCCCATCTGGCACCTGCCTCTCCGAATCTATGCTTGCATCTTCCCTGCGCTTTTGAAGCCTTCGCACCACTGCAAGCTGCTTGCCTGGAAAGAGGGAAGTATATAACAGCTGCTTTAGCAACCACAGAACCCGCTTCTGAACTTTTATTTGGGTGACTGGAGATTATACCATACGGATGCTATTCAGCTCCAAAAAGCCATTCTCCTCCCCAGGTCTATCAGCATGGCTGGCTAGCAGCCTACAATTCAGCGTAGCAGTCATGGCTGTGCCTGATAGCTGGCTGCACAGTGTGCAGAGGAGGCTTGCATGTCTCATCTGTAAAACAAGAGGGCCGGCCCCTCTCACAGCCACCTTCATCAGCAGAGGCATCCAGCTTGGAGTCAAGTCTGTGCTGTGCAAATTCCTTAGGGCAGGCACCCCCAAACCTCGGCCCTCCAGATGTTTTGGACTACAATTCCCATCTTCCCCGACCACTGGTCCTGTTAGCTAGGGGTCACGGGAGTTGTAGGCCAAAACATCTGGAGGGCCGAAGTTTGGGGATGCCTGCCTTAGGGCATCTCTAAGGTCACACTGAATGACCACATGCTGCAACAAGGGAAGGATAACTATGCTGGAATAAGCATCCACACCGTACACTTAAAGCACTCCAATACCGCATGACTCCCCCCCCCCCCCAAGAATCCTAGGAAACCCTAGTTTATCACAGATCAACAGCTGCTGGCACCCTTAAACTACAGTTCCCATGATTCTGTGTGGGGAAAGCCATGACTGTCACGGTGCTGTAAAGGTACGGCGTGTGGATGTGAGGGTACCACTGCAGCCTCATAGCAACACTTAGACTACAGCAAACTGCGCCATAGCCAGGAAGGCCAGATGGGACAAGGCTCAGCTTGCCAGCAGAGCAAGGTGCTTGGCAACTCCATCCTAATGGGCTGGGACTGGCCAGAGACGAGAGACTGATGACTCACCTGTTGGAAGGAGCCCT
Source organism: Zootoca vivipara (assembly GCF_963506605.1). Taxonomy (NCBI): domain Eukaryota; kingdom Metazoa; phylum Chordata; class Lepidosauria; order Squamata; family Lacertidae; genus Zootoca; species Zootoca vivipara. The sequence continues at coordinate 20,378,415 of NC_083277.1, read as the reverse complement.
TGCTTCGCAGAAGCTTGTAAGCGACCGTGCAGGGGATGCAGAGCATGGAGGAAAGGGCCAGAGCCCAGCCAATAGCCTCACCCCACCATGGGTAGATGTAGGTCTTGTTGTAAGTCAGTGGTTGGTAGTTCACCACATGGAACAGGAAGATGCCCTAGTGATGAATGGAGGGGGAAGGAGGGAGGAGATACCAGAGATGATAATTATTCTTTTTAGTCTTGGGTAGGGGGAATAGAGGCAGCCAAAACCCAGTCCTAGTTCTCTTGTGCTCAACAAAACACCTTCTCAAATATCAATATACCTGGCTACAAGACTGAGGAGAACTAGGAGATCTGTCAAATATGCTTTAGTTGAGATTCCTGCATTGCAGGGGGTTGCACTAAATGGCCCTTGGTCCCTTCCAACTCTAACTACGGAGAATGGGATAACCCTGCTGTCCTGCCCCTGAAGCAGGTTAGACAAATCCAGCGTGAAGAAGAAGGGCCATCACATTTGAGTAAAGTCGGACAGCGCAGGGGAGAGGCAAAAACGACCAGTGTCCCTTAGCATGTGCTGTACTATTTAAATGTAGGCAAACTACAAGTTTCTTGCAGCTGGGAATGAGGTAATCTAAAAACACCATCAGCACCACCACGCATACACCAGTACGGGGCTGCTCAAACATAGTCACAGCAGTCAAATATTCTGGCAACAAGTCAAAACAAATGTGTGAAAAGCCAGGCTGAGTTAGCCCAGATTTGTATGGGGGCCCTTCTCCTTCTGCCCCACTGCTTTCAACTCACCACACACACCACTGGGGTGATGAGAGACCAGCACCACTTCATGTAGGGCAGCGGTCGGTAGCCAATCATATGGGCAACATCGTCCATGAAGCGGTCAGCTCCTGCGCGGAAGAGCGAATCAGTTTTGAACCTCGAGCCAGGCCGTCCCCTCCCGCACCAATCTGAAAAGGACCCCATTCACAGCACCCAGATCTCCGGCAGCCTTGGGTGGGGGGGAGCCAAAGCAAGAGTCAAGCAGAGGACTGTGCAGGGAGGGAAAGTGTTTGCTTTTCCTGAAATCTCCTTGCCCCTGTGTCTCCCTTGCCACTTACCATAGACCCAGGCAATCACCACACACTCCCAGAAGGCCTGCCACAGAAGCGTGATCCCGCTGGCCGAATAATTGTCAAACAGCTGAAAGACGTACATGCCGCCCTAGGGTCACATGGCACAGGAAAAGAACTGATTACCGAATACGCGCATTATCCGTGTTGCTTATTATTATTCCAAGTAGAGAAATGCCAGCCATGATGAGGAGTGGGGCTATGGAGACAGGGCTACGGGGACTTGTGTAGACAGTGTATCACAGAGAGACATGTCACACACAGAAAGAGACACTGGCCCCTCTCTGCAAACAGCATGTCCCAAGCACAGCCAAATGGGCAAGCCTTGAGCTTCTAGCTCCGGCCATTCAGGATGGGACTTGCCAAGGAACTGAAATTGTCCTATCCATTAATGCAGTGTTTCCCAACCTTGTGCCTCCAGCTGTTTTCGGACTACAATTCCCATCATTCCTGACCACTGGTCTTGCTAGCTAGGGATGATGGGAATTGTAGTCTCAAAACATCTGGAGGCACAAGGTTGGGAAACACTGCATTAATGGTTGCATTAATGGTTGGAACCTGATACACGGATACTTCTTTCAACAGGTATATCCTAAGGATTGTGAGGGGACATGGGGAAGGTGACAACGCGGTAGTTACCCCATGTCAGTGGAATTCCCCTCCCCTGGAACAGTAATTCTCAAACACGGGTCTCCCATTGTTGTTGGACTACAACTCCCATCATCCCTAGCTAGCAGAACTAGTGGTCAGGGATGATGGGAGTCGTAGTCCAATAACAATGGGAGACCCGTGTTTGAGAAACACTGTGGCCTGAAGGTCGGCTGGAGTCCTAGCCAGAGCATATCTTGCATGCAGTGTGATGGCTTTTCTCTTTGGGAAGACATAGGGAGGCCACAGCTCATGAAGCCATGGGTGCTGGTGGTGTGGAGAGGCATTTTTTAACTGACTACACCTTCCGAGTAATTCTTATTACCCAGGAGTTTGGACTGTGCCCAGGAGCTTCTGGTGGCCCACCCAGAAAACGAGCTCTGCCCTAGCCAGCCCCTCCCAGGCAAGCCCATGTAGCACTCACGTTTCGTATAGAAATGGTTTCTCCCACACATCGGCCTCACCTGAGTCACCATGGAGAGGTCAATGATGCAGCAGACAAGGCAGCAAATCGCAGCGGTGATCTCTCTGCGTGGTGAGCCTGCTGCTGGCTGCGGAAACAGGTCTAGGATGCCAGTGATGAAACCCTCCACTCCCACAAACTGGCAGGATGAAATAACATATGAGAGAGAGAGAGAGAGGTAAACTTGGCATGAGGTGCTGGTCTACGCTCTGCTTAACACAGAGTTGTGTAACCTCAGGACTGAGGTCGAGATGTGGCATAGCTGTCAACTTTCGGGTTTGAAAATAAGGGATCAGCAGCCTCACCTGTCCCAGGGACAGTCTAGGGTATATCTAACAATCCAGGATAGCAGCGGAAAACGGCGCTGGAATAAGGGAATTTCCAGCCAAAAAAAAGGGTGGGTTGACAGCTATGAGACGTGGCCCTCCAGGCCTCTCAACCTGGCCCCCGGGACTCCCTCTGGCCCTGCTTTGCACTCTGCACACATCCTGTGCCCCTTCAGCAGTGCAAACACATGAGCTTCGTTTGCATTCAGGTCAACTGGCGAGTGCTGGTTCGGTCTCTTGGGTTCCTCTTTACTTGCCCTGTGGGCACAGCATTACGCTCCCATTTTCATCATGCCATTGTAACCTGCTCCCTATCATCCTTGCTATGGGTGGCATGCCCTCCCTCCCTCCCTTCCCCCCTCCCTCCCGGCTGCCAACTTCTTAAACACCTCCTCCTCCTCCCATGCTTCCAACAGCAGCACCTTCCTGTCTGCGGCTGTGTTAGCAAACCGTAGCACAAACACCACGCACCGATTTCTGCAAGTAAAAGAAGCCACTTTCCCTCTACGCCATTTCTACATTGTGCCTCCCCCCCCCCAGCTGCTCTGCTCAATAAACACATGCTCCCCATGAGTGGCTTACCTGGCTGTCCAGCCCCAGGACCAGAAGCATGAAGAAAAAAAGTGTCGCCCAGAGCGGGGAGAGCGGCATGAGCGTCACAGCTTTGGGGTAGGCAATGAAGGCCAGGCCTGGACCTGCAAGAGACAGCGTGAGTTAAGAGGGGTGCCGGCTGCAGCGATAGCCACCAGCTTGGGGATTGAACAAATTCAGGGAGGACAAGGCTACCCATGTCTACTAGCTGCACCTGTGGCTCTGTTCTACCTCCACTGCCACAGGCATTGTGCCTCTGACTACCAGTTACTGGGAAACACAGGTGGGCAGGGTGATGCTGTGCTCAGGTCCAGCTTGCAGGCTTCCTATATAGGACGCTGCATGAAGGTGGACCATTGGCCAGATCTAACAGGCTGTTCTTACTTTCTCCCAAAATTCCAAGAAGTTACCTAAACTTAGCATGAAAGAACACACCATTGGCCTGGCCAGTCCTGTTCTTCCTACTCTGATTGGCTGCAGTTCTCCGTGGTCTAGTCAAAGTTCTCTCCTGTGCTGCTGTGCTTGAGGTTCTTTTCAATGGAGATGCCATTGTGCCTGGCGCCTTCAGCAGAGGGACACAGGGGAGCTGCCTTCTTCTAAATCGGATTATAGCTCCATCTAGTTCAGTATTGTCTATGCTGGCTGGCAGTGGCTCTCCAGGGCTTCAGGCAAGAGCTATTTGCTGGCGCTACCTGGAGGTTACAAGTAGGCTTGGTGCTCTGCCTCCCAGCTATTTTGCACCCATGCGCCACACCACAAAGAACCTGCCTTTTCTTGGGGAAAGGGGGGAATGGAATCAGAGGAAATCCCCACAGCTGGAGCTCACCTGACTCTGCCACCTGGGAGATGTCCACGCCCTGCTCCGATGCCATGAAGCCCAGGACTGAAAACACCACAAAGCCAGCAAAGAAGCTGGTTGAGCTGTTGATCACAGCCAAGACGTAGGCATCCCTATAGGGAGAGGATCAGGCAAGTCAATAGCCACAAGCTCACCCTCCACTCGGACCCATTGGGTGCCCAGTGCCCTCTCAGTTCACCTCCCTTACAAGAGGTTACAATGCTTGTACCATGTTAGAGGCGCCCAGGACACCAGCCTGCCTGGAAATCACCCTTCCTTCCCTCTAATAAACCCAATTGCCCCCTGCAATGACAGAAAGACACTCTGCACATGTTAAAATGTACTCTTGTCACATGTTCTAGGACTGAATCTCGCCACTAAGTATAGGTTGAGGGGTTCAAATTAAACCAGAGTTGGCTAGCATTAGATGCTAAAGGGTTCTTTTTTTGGGGGGGAGGTTCCCCCCCAAGCATGGGTAAGATTCTGCATCGCAGATGGCATCAAGCAGCTGCATCAAGCAGTGCACAATATAGGCACTATCCAATCTTCTGCTGGAAGCAGGTTGGACTGGATGGCCCTTGTGGTCTCTTCCAACTCTATGATTCCTGAAGCTCAGCTGTACTGTGCTAACCTCTTGCTGCTGCCACCAAGTTAGAATAATAGAATTGTAGAGCTCTAAGGGACCCCTGAGGGTCATTTAGTCCAACACCCTGCACAAAGGGCATCTTAGGGCAGTGGTGGTGCATCAAAGGCTTCAAGGTATGTGGGGTAGAAGCTTTTGCCGCACCCCACTCCCATATTAACTCCCCAACTCCACACACTTCCTCGAATGTTGCATTCGAGACAAATTGTGTCTCCATTTAAATTATGAATTTCCTTATTTTATCCAGATTTGCGAATTTGTATGAGTGCGGAAGATGTCATAGAGCAGGACTTGGCAACCTGTTCGATCTTGAGGGACACATGCAAACAGCAGCTCAAAGGTTTGTTTCCTGCCATTTCTGGCTTCCTGGCAGCTGACATTGCCAGGATTGTGTGTGTGTGTGTGCATGCAGCTTTCACCTGCATTAGCAGCAAATTAGTTCAGGGAAACCATGGAGGTAACTAGCAGACCATACATGGCATGAAAAACCATATTGCCCTCTGGCGCCTGGTACTACGATCTGCAAATGGAACATGCCGGTTTTATCATGGCCTGATGATTATCAGCTTGTGGCATCAGTGCTGCAGAATGCCCTCCATCAGTGTTGGTATTCTGCTGGCTCCTGAAGGCACACCTATTCAAGCAAGCTCTCCCCTAAACTGAACTAGTAGTTTTAATGGAATCTTTTTTTAGTATTTTCACTATATATTAAAGTTGTAAGCTGCTTAGAAGACACTTTGGCACAGAGTAGTATATAAATTAATAATAACTGATGACAAGGGTGTGGGTTGAATCTAGCCCATGGGTTCGCCCAACATAGAGAAAACAGAGAAGTTTTATGGAAGGAAATATGCATATCTGTGCATAAAGGTAAAGGTAAAGGGACCCCTGACCATTAGGTCCAGTCGTGACCGACTCTGGGGTTGCGGCGCTCATCTCACTTTACTGGCCGAGGGAGCTGGCGTACAGCTTCCAGGTCATGTGGCCAGCATGACAAAGCCGCTTCTGGCGAACCATAGCAGCGCACAGAAACGCCGTTTACCTTCCCTTCCCGCCGGAGCAGTACCTATTTATCGACTTGCATTTTGACGTGCTTTTGAACTGCTAGGTTGGCAGGAGCTGGGACTGAGCAATGGGAGCTCACCCTGTTGCGGGGATTCGAACCGCTGACCTTCTGATCGGCAAGCCCTAGGCTCTGTGGTTTAACCCACAGCGCCACCCGCGTCCCTATATCTGTGCATACTCTGCACTTAAAGAACAAACAAACAGCAACCCAGACTTCTATGCTAAATGCAACCTAAAATCTACACCAAGAAAAGCTGAATTCTGTGACCAACATAAATGATCAAATCAAGCACATTTGCAGACATTTTCATCTTGCATAATTCATTCAACTTCTGCCAGTCATAAAAATGATACTGTATCCCCCCCCCGACTCAGTACACACTGCGAGCACACATGTATATACACACACACACGTGATTTCTGATGTTTCACCAAGCATTGCCCACACAATTTCAGCCCTGTATTTGTCGCCTTAGCTGTAAACTTGCTTTTAAAGTGGAGGGAGAGAGGAAATGGAGATGGTCAGGCTGCTGAATTCTCTGCACTGCACCAAATTCTGTACTTGTGCAGAATAGAAAAGGGGGAGAAATAAATGTGTTGGAAGATGACATGCAGGTTGCGGAATGGGGTGTGGTTGGGGGCAGGAGAGAGATGACGACCTAGTGGGTGGGGGGGGGGTATAGATGCCACTATTTGAAGAAGTCCTACGGTAGTAACATTTTCAAGGCTTTTATTCAAGACCACAAGGGCTAGAAACAAACTCTTGTTTAAATAACAGCAGTGTCTCTATCAGGATTCAGACAAAGCCAGCAGATTCTACACTTGGGGACTGAAAGCCATGCAGATCTCTTTTTAAGATTACCTGTTTGCGGTGTGGGGCCTCACCTGTAGCAGTTGTTGTGGAAGCGGTTGTAGCTGCCAAGTGCGGTCAGGGCTCCCAGCCCGATAGCATATGAGAAGAAGATCTGGGTACCAGCATCAATCCATACCTGGGGTGAGGGGAACAGCCGTGGTATAAACCCCCACCGAGTGGGCGGGCAGAACTCTTGTTTGCATGACCAGGCCTGGCCTGGCCAGAGGGCAAAGGTGCAGTTAGATGCAAAGGCCTGCCTCCCTGCGCACAGATATTGGCTGCGGCCTCCGTTTCCCCAGCTGCTTCCCTGTTTGAAACCTTCCACGTCCCCTATCTTGGTGAATGTGGCATCCCAGTTCTTACCTGAGCGACAGCAAGCTTGGTCCAGTCCGGTTTCAGGTAGTAGATGATGCCATCAAGCGCACCGGGCAACGTCATGCCATGCAAGAGCAGCAAGATGAGAACCACGTAGGGGAAGAGTGCAGTGAAATAGACCACCTGACAAACAAGGATATTATTAGGACATTGCCAACACCACACTGGTGCTGAGTGGCTGCAATCAGATTGGTGGATTGCAAGGTGTGGATGCCTGGTCTGTAGGAGGAAAGGATGGGGCTCATGTTAAAAAAATGTGTCTTTTTTACTGGGGAATGATATGTAATGAAATGAAACGGATGTTTAAAATAACATATGTTTAAAAAACCCAGAAGCCTTTCTTCTGCGAATTATAGGGATAGAACTACATTAAATTGTATAGAAATTTATTTATGTGAGCGACTACAGCGGCAAGAATGGTACTTGCCCAAAAATGGAAAGAAGAAGAAGTCCCAGCAAAGGAAGAATGGATACAAAAACTTATGGAATATGCAGAAATGGCAAAACTTACTGGAAGAATAAGAAATCAAGAGACAAACTTTTTAAAAAAATAAAAGAATGGAAATGGTTTATTGAATATTTACAGATAAATTGTAAGCAGATAATAACACTGGCAGGATTATTGTAATAACCTGCAGCTATGTAAGAGTATATATACCCTGTTTCTCTGAAAATAAGACGTAGCCATAAAATAAGCTGTAGCAGGATTTTTAGGCATTCAAGGAATATAAGCCATACCCCGAAAATAAGGCATAGCCGCAATGCCGGCCATGGCAGGAGGAGGAGGAGGAAGAGGCAAAAAATAAGACATCCCCTGAAAATAAGCCATAGTGTGTTTTTTTGAGGAAAAATAAATATAAGACGGTGTCTTATTTTTGGAGAAACACGGTATATAAAGAAGATAAATAAATGAGCAAGTTAATTCAGATATGCAGAAGATAGTAAATTTAAGGAACTGCAGAAAGAGGGAGAAGGAAGTCAAGTTTTAAAATGTCAAAATGAATGTAAAATCAGTGAAATGTATATATTTGAAAAGTGTAAGTACTTTACTTATTATTTTAAAATGTGTCTTTTTGGCTCAGAGACACACCAGGAAATTATTTGTTGGGCGCCACAGAAGAAACACTTGTGATGCTCAGAACCCCCACCCCAAAAAGCAACACACACACACACAGGAGAAATAAGGGCAACTGTGGTGTCACCTGATACAAGAGTACTGGCCGTATAACCTCTCACTCCCATCCACATAAAGAATTAACGCCAGATGTGATAGGACGGCAGTTGCATTTGCTCGTATTTAACAGCGATTATGGTATTTTCTTACCACTGCTTACGCAACGTTTTTCCATTCACCACAGCAATTGTATAATGACAATTACTAGCTGACGTCATGTGTGGCTGGGCAGGGGTTGGGCCTTTCAGCAAACACCAGCGGTGCAACCACCACCAGAAAATTATTACAGATCCGAGTGCTACATCGGAAGGAGGAAGTGACAGCGTGTTCTCAGATTCTATCTTCGCTGGGAGTTTTTTTTATTACAGTTTCTGAACTACAAAGAACAAATTCCAGCATTAAGATGCTGATGGATCTGTCATTACTGACCACATTGCGCTCCCTGTGTGTTATTATTGCCAATATACACTTGTTATCAGTGGAGCAGTTATGTAATTTTAGGCTTTAGACTTATTAGGGAGAGAAAGGGTGCTATTTAAGAAGTGGGGGGGGGAACCCTTTTCAGCTTGAGGCCCACATGGCCTCATAGGGAACCTTTAGTGGGGCCACATAGCAGTGGTGGGTGGAGCCAGGTGGGAAAGTGGGCATAGCTGCCAAGTCTCCTGTTTTTCACGGGAAACCCCCGTATTTTAAACCGTTTCCCGCTGGCAGCCCGGATTGGGAAAAATCCCGTAAATCCCCTGGATTTCCTACCTGCCAGGGAGGCTCCATTTTGGGTCCTGGCGCCACCTGATTTCTGTTGCCCAGACGTAGATAGCGCGGCACCGGAAGTTGCTTCTACGCATGTCCGGACATGCATAGAAGCGACTTCCGGTGCTGGTGCTGCTCCCGCATTTTTCAACGGGAGACTTGGCAGCCATGGAAAGTGGGTGGGGCAACAACTGCATACATCCCAGGCTACATGGCAGCCCTGCAAAAGTCATAGAATCATAGAATCATAGAGTTGGAAGAGACCACAAGGGCCATCCAGTCCAACCCCCTGCCAAGCAGGAAAGTCGGACACACCCATCTCACCATCCATCAAACAAGAGGCGTTTTCGTCATAGCATTGCTTAATACGGAGGAACGGTAGTTGAAATTGTTGGAGACAAAGTTGATAGGTTTGGTTAGAGAAAAGCTATTGCTGAAATTATTAATAAATAGAGAAGCCCCTTTGGACTTTTTTTTGTGTAAAAGGAAAATGGATTAGTCTGAGACATTTGGCTGGGAAGATTGGGAAAATATTTCCTAACAGAAAGTAGACTCGCTGGATGTCATTCTAGAGTGGATATTTTGAATAATTTCTTTTATGTAACTGACAGGTGGAAAATCGGAAGTCTTTCCCTCTCTCCCCCCCCCCCCTTTAAATCTGGTTTTTTTCCTTTGGTGTTTTATTTTCTCTTTCTCTGTTTTTGTTTTTATTTACATTATTTTCTTTTATCTTATTGTATAATGAAAGAACTGTAATGAAATCTTATTTTTTTATATAAAAAAACAACCCAAAGAGGCATTAGCACTATTCAAGGGCAGCCAAAAGCACCCACAGAGGGCAGACTTCATGGCTGGTGAGTCTTGATAGTCAGATTGAGGTGCCTGGATGTGTCAGATTGAGGTTCAACCCCCCCCCCCAGGTGCCTGAGGCTCCCCACCTGAGGCTGCTTTAGGTGGTATTGTGTATTGTTTACTTCAAAATGTGTTATGGCAGCCTTGCTACATTTTTTGGGGGGGGGTGTCCTGATGAGCATAATCTTGAGCATTTGCCCTAAAATCCTGCCCTGGTGCCATAACCGACTGTTTTATACTTCCTCAAAAGCTTCCCCCGCAGTAACATTGCACACACACTTTTAAAGAAAGACCTGTTACCTTCCCAGTTGACTTGACCCCCTTCCAGATGCAGAAATAGACAATGACCCAAGTCGTGAGCAGGCAGAGAATCAGCTGCCAGCTAAGGTCTCCTGGTTCAGACAGACCCCCTGAAATCCGCAGCACCTTGTTCCTAAGAGGTGGGTGAGGAAGTGGAGAGGGAATTTAGCAGGGGCTGCAGCTTGAGCATGAGGAGGACAAGAAGAAAAACCATTTGCCTCTGTCCTTATCTAGTGCTGATCCTACCATTAGGCATTGCTTTAGAGATATTCAAAATATTAAGTGAGTTATAAATGATTTAAACAACTAACTACAGTAACTAACTAACTAACTAACTAACTAAATGTAGCACCTCACTTCAGATGACAGATTTCGGGTACCATTAAAAGGCAGCAAATAGTCAATCACTTTCGTTAATATAATTGATATAATATTTAAAAACGGGTCTCTGCAATGGGTTTCTCCTTTGTGTTGTTTTTAAATTTATCCGCTGTTATTTTCTGGGCTATTTTTAAAGCTGTTTTTTAATTATATTTTGTACATCACTGTCAGGGGACCTTCCTACAGGGAACCTCCCCCTCCCTCCTTCTGACCAGCACTTCGCCCAGTGAAAGCAGCAGCAGCAGCAGCAGCGGGTCAGGTGGAAGTTAGAGGAATGGAGGAGGCAAGGCTCAGTGATGTTGGAGAGCCCTTGCAACGCCTTGACCAGCAGGTGGATGGGAACAGGCAGCCCCTTCCGGCGCCCGGATTAAGGCGCGCCACTAAATGTAAGGTCGGGGGGAGGTGTTTTGGGGTGCCTAAGCTCTTATGCTGGCCACGCAACAGGAAACGTCCACTCCCGGATTCTGCAAGTGACCAGGAGGTCATGTTTTCTACTATCTCTGCACTGTAAATATTATGCACAATAAAACCGTTAAAGACAAGCATGGTCTTTACTCGAGAGTGGCCTCAACAACACCATTACAATCACCTAGAAACGTGTGTGGAAGGCGATTAATAAACAATGTTAGTAAATAATTAATGTATATAAATTATATACTGTCTTTTTTTTTATCCCCATGGAAAGCACCCTTTGAATTTTCTGCCTCAGGCACAAAAATGTGTAGGACCCCCTCCTTGTCTGAACCATTCCTCTCCCTCACGTTCCAGTCTCCCCTCATTCTTCCCCACTTGACCCTGTGAATTCACGAACCTTTACTGCAGGCCCCATACCGCCCCCCCAAAGAGACGAACATCCAGGTATCCCTCTAGGGAACTAGTACCCACTCACTCCCAGAACTCTATGATGGGCGAACGCTGGTCAGCCAGGTTGCTGCAGTTTCTGGCAGTGCTGCTGCTGTTGTTGGTGCTGTTGTTGTAGCAGCCGCCCAGTCCGAAGAGCTCAGTGCACTGGGGGGTGTTCCAGGAGTGGCCGCAGGTGGCCCAGGGCAGGGTTTCCGTCAGCGAGTGCACCAGGTAGAAAAGGGCCCAGACGAGAATCATGATGTAGTAAGAGTTGCAGAAGAAGACAATGACCATAGAGGCCAGGCCCAGGCCTAGGGAGAAACGAGATGGTCAGAGGCTGGCCCAGGGGAAAGCGGAGGAGGCATGCGGTTCTTCCTGAGGGAAGGGCAGCATGTTCAATTCCCACCAAGGCCTGGCTTGGGCATGCAGTGAGAATGAAGTGGTAGAGTCCCAGCGTGGTAGAGCAGAATGTACCACTTTACCTTCCAGGTGAGAGATCATATCTTGAATGCTCCCTTACGTGAAAGGAAAGGGAAGACCTCCCTGCAAATAGAAAATAAGCACTGTTTTCCATCTCCTGGTTTTTTGTTGTTTTTTTAAAAAAATAAAATAAGGAAGTGGGGCGGCCCCTCACTGACAGCCTGAGATCCATTGAAAGCTGCCTTACACCAAATTCAGGTCATTGGTCCATCTACCTCAGTACTGTCCACACTGACTGGCAGCAGCTCTGCAGAATTTCAGGCAGGCCACATCCCCAGGTATCACCCTTGGATACGTCAGGGATTGAACCTGGCATCTTTTGGGTGCCACTGAGCTACAGTCCGTTCTGGCACTTCCAACACCCCACGACCTCACTCTGCTGCGTGCGCAGACTAGGCCTAAGCCCTGCCCAACTCCACCTGCTTCTTCCATGACAACTTTCCGTCTGAGCTGCATAGCTGATAGCGAAGGAGGCGTAGACTCTCCTGGGGAGCAGGGGGGGGGGAAGCTGCGCCAGGGAAACCTAGATTCTACATCACGGGAAGCTCAATTCTATAACCTACATGTTGCTGTTACTATCATTATTCATTGCCTGCCCTTCGCACTAAGGTCCCAGGGTGTTACTACAAATAAAACACAACTTTTAAAAACAGTTTAAAGCAACTTTCTATCGCTCACAGAAATAAGGCGGGTCCTGAAAATAAATTATCTCATGTGTCAAAAGCCAGGACCAAGAGGTGTGTCTTCATATACAAATGAAGCATCCGTTTACCTAATCTGCACACTTTATTCTGCAAGGCAAGGGGAAAGCCAAGTCTCTGTCAAAGCCCCACCTCCTTCATTCAGCCCCCCAGTCCAAATTCTGAGCTATCACAAGAGACATGGCCCACACGCTTTCAAGCTTCCCGCCACCACGTCCTGAAATAACCTTAAGGACTTTAAAACTTGCTCTGAATTCTTCATCCAATACATTATTCAACGTGTTGGCAGAATCCTCATAGCCCCACGTTACCCTGACTGCTAATGTACGTAAGGGGGATGGTTACGGGGCATTTCAGGCCATACGTCAAAACGCCTCTACCGATTGCACGGCTGTTGCCCTTTCGCTTCATCTGCCATGTCTGTCTCCCACCCCGGTGTGCTAGTGTAGCCTTATCTGTCTCGCTGGTGTAGGCCCAGCTCTGTTGGAAGGAGAATGCATGATGCAGCTAGGGTTGCCAGGCTCAATAGAGGACAGGACTTCTGTGCCTTTAATTGCCCTGCTCTCTTTTGAGTCTGGAAACCTTAAAGAGAAACCAGCAGGCCCTTTGCTTGGAAATTAAACAAAGGGTCTGCTGGTTTCTCTTTAAGGTTTCCAGACTCAAAAGAGAGCAGGGCAATTAAAGGCACAGAAGTCCTGTCCACTATTGAGTCTGGCAACCCTAGTTGCAGGGGTGGGGAATCGCTGGTGGCTAGTACTGAGAAGTGACAAAATCGGTGGTAGTGAAAGGGGATTCTCCACTCACAGGCAGACTCAGTCCTGGGTCTACATTCGCAGACCCCACCCACCCCACGCTCTCCATTAACTCAAAGGCGCGACTCCCATGTCCTCATCCTCCAAGCAGCTGTTTAGTAAAGGGCCTCAGGGAGCCCTCTCTGCTGCTCCTTTTCAGGGCTGTGCTAGTTCTTTTCCAGTAGGCATCCCCAAACTGCGGCCCTCCAGATGTTTTGGCCTACAACTCCCATGATCCCTAGCTAACAGGACCAGTGGTTGGGGAAGATGGGAATTGTAGTCCAAAGCATCCGGAGGGCCGAAGTTTGGGGATGCCTGGTCTACAGCAAGGGCGGAGGTAGTCTGGTTGCACTCCAGCCCCCATCAGCCCACGGCTCATGTTCAGAGTTGGAGGGAAGTGTAGTGCAACATTGGGAGCGCCACTCATGTTTCCTCATCCTTGGTCTGTCGAAATGGTTGTCAGGCCTTCCAGGGAGGAGTTTCCATATTGAATCAACGAGCCCCCACCCCCGGCCAGGCATCCACCATGGAATCCCCATGCAAGGTTCCTTGGCAGACAAGTCGATGTGGGCTCTTCTTCCCTGAAGGGCAAGCCTTGTTTGAGCTGCTCAGCAGGGCTCAAATGACGCACAGGAAGGCTTGCTGAAATCCACACTTCACAGACTCCCTCTGCAAACTGTAACTGCCTCATAACCTTCGAAAGACAGGAGCTTGCTTGAGGCCCGGTGTGGGAGTCTTGTTATAAACTCAAAAAAGCAGCTGGTCCCTGCCAGAGTCCCCCCAGCCAGCTTAGCTCTCTAAGGCCCGGGGCGCCCCGCACTCTGCATGGGCCTGGCTGAGGGGCGGGCAGCCACAAAAGGGGGCAGCCTTCCACCCAGCCCCTATATAATTCAAGCCCTGCCCCAGGTTACATGAGAGCGCATTCTTAGAGCCCTTGACATTTTCCTAAATCTGAATGTACTTGGGGGGAGGGGGTAAGTTGTTCAGGAAGGACGTCATTATTTCAAGCAAACATGTCTATTGTTGCTGAACCCCTAATACGCCTCTATGTCACGCTGGGGACCCACAAAACACAAATGGAAAAACCTCTGTTCTGCTAGGAGGCTCTCTGGAGCTACCTAAGGCCAGTGTTGGGCCCATGCAGAAGCCCACACCACTTCAAGGGGCTCCACTGCTTCCCATGGGCTCTCTCCCTCTGCAGGGCTGTATGGACTGGGCCCAGAAGCAAGGAGGCAGGCACACTGCAGGTATCTCTTGGGCCTAGTGCACCCAAAAACCTAAAGCTGGCCCTGAGAATATGCTTTTTCCCTGGCAGCAACTCCTGTGGCTTCTAAGCATAGCCTGCTTATTATGCGGTTCACATTCCAAGCCTTTTACCTTTGAAGAGTGGGGCGATGTTCCAGGCAGAGATCCCACCTTGCTTCATAAACTGCCCCAGGGCCACCTCCAGGAAGAAGACGGGGATCCCCCCGACAAAGACGATTAGTAGATATGGAATCAGGAACACACCTGTGCAGAAATCGGGAGTCAGCCCTGTCGCTGTTAGAAGCACTGCAGAGGGGTATGAGACACGGGGCCTTTTCGGTGGTGACCCCTTAAAACTCTGGAAACCCCTCCCAGGAGAGTCCTGTCATCCTCACTCTCTTTGTGTGTGTGTTTAAGCAAGCATTCGATGCCCGCTTAGACTTATAGACTATACTCCTAACCCCACTTACCTAGGGGTAAGCCTCCTTCCGAGGAGACATGGTTAGTATTCTGCTCTGTTTGGAATCTTTCGCTCTGTGATGCTGTCATCTTAATTGCACATAAACTGTGCCATTTCCCCCCCCCCAAACTTTTAAATCATTTCATTGTTAAGATATTTTTAGAGGGTTTATTTTTGGTGAGCTGGTTTGAGTATAAATTGTACAGAACAGTGAAGGGAAACAACCCAATTAAATGAATAAATTAAATAAAAAGTCGTTGGCGTGGCTCAGCAGTTTCATATGGATGCTAGGAGAAATGTGGACACAAAGGAGTCTTACCCATTTTCATAGAATTATAGGGTAGGGAGGTACCCCAAGGGTCATCTAGTCCAAACCCTGTAATGCAGGAATCACGTCTTTCTCTCCCTTGTTGTTCACCAACCTGCTATTCAAGGTGGGGTGGGGACAGGGCCGGCTCTATGTAGACCCCCGGTGGCGCAGTGCACCATGGCGGGGGGCTGGTAAGCTGGGCGCCGGCCTGGCAAGGAGGGCGCCGCACGGCGAAGCCGCGCGGAAACCAATTGCGCCCTGCGAGGGCGGGGCGAGTGGCGGAGCGATCTCCGCCCCTCAGCACCAGGGCGCGCGATCTGCTCAAGATGGCCCTGGGTGGGGATGTTGATCCCTAGCTCCTGTTTACTTCTGCAATGGGTTCTTGTACATTTAGGAGCATCTATACAAACTCTAGCCCAGCACTGTCAACACTAATTGGCAGCAGTTCTCCAGCATTTACAGACTAAAGGGAAATGTCCTACGCGGATACACAAAAGATTGCATCTGAGACCTTCTGCAGGCAAAGCAGATTCCCTGTCCTCAAGCTAAGTGAGGCTCAGTTTCATAGCACAAAGCCATCAGAAGACACACAACCTCGGGTTCTGAAAACAAAGAAATCATTTCCTTAAACTCTAAAAACAGTAAAACCTGCTTTACCAATTCTAAAAACAATGTCAAGAATTTTAAAAAACATATATGTAATTTTGTATATTGTTGTTTCCCCACTGTATATATACTTACTTGTTGTATATTTTTTTGCTTCTTCCCTGCTCTGGGATTGAAAATATTCAATGAAGATCGTGTTACGAATACTTCAAATCAATCAACCCGCCAGAACAAAGTCTCAGTAAGGACCAGACATCATCCAATCACCTCCCTCCAGGTAAGCTTTCCGCAAGCAAAATGTGGATGAATGCTCAACAAACAAGTTGACAGGAGGAGCCCTCTTTGCATGTGAGCTTCTAGCCCCCCCTCCACTGCACTGAAGGCATTCCCTGGCATGTGGTGCAGGCCACTGCAAGCAATGCTTTCTTGAGCATCTGCTGCTGTGTCCTAGAAACTGAATCCTATGGACACAAACCAATGGACAAGGCCTAGGACCCACTCTGTTTTCAGGTGAATTCCACCTGGCTAACATCCATGGACCCAGTGGCCTTTAAAGGTGGTTTGTTTCACTCTGCTAGTTCTGGAGTCACATGGCCTTGATTTAATCTCCTCTGTGTCCGCCGTCTGCCCCCCCCCCCAAATTGGCTATTTTAGAAGCAGGTTATACATAAACCCAGTTTGAATTGTGTTGCTCACTACGTGGATCGAATAAATCAGCGGGGGCACAGAATGATTCATCTGATGATTTCCATAGCGGTTTTGCATCTGTGGGTAGGGATGCCTGCTGTACTTTCAGACACTGCTGGAGACGAAGCGTTGTCCGCTCCGCCCCCCCTCTCTCTTGTGTTACAAAACCCTTTGAAAGAAAAGCATCCCAGACCGTTCGGCTCGGCAGCACAGAATCCGCTTGCAAAATCTACCAGTGCCAGTCAGAGGATTCAGGTTCACTCATCTGGTCTCATTGAACTGAGACTAATCTTCCCACCCTGCTAAGGTTTGAGAAGCCAATGAGCAAAGTACTCACAGCGGCTCCTTCGCTCTCCCCGCCTTCCCACCCCTCTGGAACATCATGTGATGCTGCACACACACTTCCTCAGCTGGGTATGTGGGTTATGCTTTTCCCAGTGGCCACGAGAGATGAATACAGGGCAGAAGGAAAGCCATTAAGGTCCCACATGGAGGAATGAGGGCAGAAAGGAGCAGGAGCGCTGCAATTCAGAACCCAGGACTGAATCAGAAGGCTCAGCTAAGGAATCTGATTTCAGCGCTGGGTCTAAGAGAAGCAGAGCAACAATACAGAATGATGCCTCTGAGCACGTGCAGAGCTATCCCAGTTTTTCCTTGGACCAGCCCCTGTCCATGTGGAATGAAAACTAAGGTTTTCAGGAAACAGGGATGTCAGGCTCGAGGAACCACTACTGCTCCCAACATCTTTGACTACTGGTCATGCTGGTCAGGGCTGCTTGAGTGCAGTAACAACTGGAGAGGCAGAGGTTTCCCATCCCTGGGCCAGAGCCTGGCAATCCTTGGATAAGGTAAAGGTAAAGGGACCCCTGACCATGAGGTCCAGTCGTGACCGACTCTGGGGTTGCGCGCTCATCTCGCATTATTGGCCGAGGGAGCCAGCGTATAGCTTCCAGGTCATGTGGCCAGCATGGCGAAGCAGAGCAGCACATGGAAACGCCGTTTACCTTCCCGCTGTAGCGGTTCCTATTTATCTACTTGCATTTTGACGTGCTTTCGAACTGCTAGGTTGGCAGGAGCTGGGACAAAGCAACAGGAGCTCACCCCGTCACAGGGATTCGAACCGCCGACCTTCTGATCAGCAAGCCCTAGGCTCAGTGGTTTAACCACAGCGCCATAGTTAGAAGCAATTTGAAAGAAAGAGTTTTGCTCAAAAGTATATGCATGTAGAATCATAGAATCATAGAGTTGGAAGAGACCACAAGGACCATCCAGTCCAACCCCCTGCCAAGCAGGAAACACCATGTGTCCCACTTTTTTCTTCTCTGATAAAAGGATTCTGTAGAGTGGGTTAAAAAAATAAAGGTTCCAAATCTGACAGTGGGACAAAGAAAATTGAGTCACTTTCTTGCCTCTTAAAAACAACTGTTTGTCTCCAGCCTTACTTACTTAACCAGGTCCCAATTAGAAATAATGCATGGTCAGGGATTAGGCACATTTTAGGGACGGTGCAAAATTTTGCAGCTGCAAAAGTTACAATCCGAGGGTATAGCTTGACTGGTCAGGTGGGGCTGCAGCCGATGCTCGTCCTACCCAGAGTAGATCCACTGGAGTTAATGGACGTGACCAACTTTGGTTTGTTAATTTAAACGGGTCTACTCTGAACAGTACTTGGCTGGATATAGCCCCATGATTCTTTACCAAGTGGTAACTTAGCACACAGCTAACAGTGCATGGGACTAGTTAGGCTGTGAGCATATTCACAGGCAGCAGAGAGAATGTTGTCATGCTCCTCGCAGTCTCCCTCGGGAGGTTGTGGGCTCTCCTTACTTGGAGGATTTTAAGCAGAGGTTAGACGGCCATATGTCATGGATGCCTTAGCTGAGATTCCTGCATGGCAGGGGGTTGGACTAGATGCCCCTTGGGGGTCCCTTCCAACTCTACAGTTCTATGATTCCATGCTGCTTCTGTGTCAAGTTCAAGCACATGGTAAAATCCCATACATCACTTGCTACCAACAGACCCCACACCTATTTGTATACTCGCGGTAGTCTTCTACCACTTAGGATGAAAAAAAATTCTCATCTGCACTGACCCAGGCTAACCAGAAGTGAACAGAAGAAGCTGCCCACAATGTGTCAGGACACGGAATAGGGAAGCTGATGTTATAGCCATAGGAACAACAAAAAATGGGTTAGGTACTACAGGGCACCAGGATGATTTTGCTCCTTGCAAGTCACTAGAAGCTACCTCTTCCCATATCAAATTCTTTACTTCCTCCAAAAAAAAAGAGTGTCCATTTTCAGAGAGGAGTCTTCTCACACTCAGTTTAGACACCTGCTCTCACCCACCAAACCTGGTTCCCCCCCCCCCCCGCAGCCACCTCCTCACCTCCTCCATTCTTGTAGCACAGGTATGGGAAGCGCCAGACGTTGCCCAGCCCCACAGCAAAGCCAACACAGGACATGATGAAATCCATTTGCCGGGTCCAGGTCTCCCGCTCAGGAACGGGCAGCTTCCCGGGGCCCACGGGTACCACCAGAGGGGCAGTGATGGCTCTCCCTTCATGGGTGGACTCTGCTGTGCCACTAGTCGGCTCGGCACCCTCTGCCTCAGCCAGCTCTGAGCACCCACTGCCCTCTGTCAAGGCAAAGAACAAAGGATTAGTCAAATCAACCAATAGGTGCAGGGGATCAAGCCAGTTTTTGAACAATCGCAATGTATGGCTGCACGAGAGCTGAAAAGGATAATTAGCCTGGGCTTCCTCCTTTTGAACGCGTCTCTTCTACGTTTTGCCACCCAACTTTCACATTTATCTTTGCCACCAACAGGACTAGAAACTTAAATTTCAGCAAGAAACAGAACCGGAATGTTCAGAAGTCATCTGAAAGAATTTACTCTTCCACTTGTATTGTTTCATTTTCGGCATACAAATACCAGTAAAACAGTACGTAACACATGACAAAGAAACAAAAGACATGAGCATCGGTCAAAATTTAGTATCAAAGAAAGTAACATTTTTGTGGCTTGTCCTTGTTTAGTAGTTATTTCCTTCACAGGCTGTAAATTGCCTAGTTTTTATTAATTATACAAATGGACAGCAGCGCTTGCTTTTACCCTGGGAGAGATACTTTAGGGAGGAAACCTAATAATCGACGGAAACTCACCCTTTCCTGAGTGTCATTTGCAAGATCACTTACTATGGGTTAGTTATACCTTAGCAACCTTCAGCCATACCGAGCAACTTGCTCATGAATGCCACTGCATCAGCCTGGAGCAAGGTCTTGAATGCCACACAGCTCTCCGTCTTAAGGTCCTGTGCTGCTAAACATCTTTATAAACGGCTTGGGCGAAAGAGTAGCTTATCAAATCAGGGTATGGCACAAAGCACAGAGGAGAAGCTAATGCCATAAAAGTCAGAACCAAGTCTTAAAAAGACCTCAACAGGCTGGAATGCCGGGCCAAATCCAGCAAGATGAAATGCAATAGAAATTCAATAGAAATAGGTACTAAGAATCAATAAGCAAAAATACAGGATTGGAGCTGGGTGAGGTTGGTAGGTTTGAGAAAAGAGACCTAGCTTTGTATTAATGCAGCTGGAAAGGATTTAAGAATCTTAGGTTATTGTCAGCTAAGGATGAGCCAGCGGTGAAACACAGCAGCGTAAAAAACGAATGCACAGGCTGTATTAACAGATCACGAGCAGCAATAGTTCTACTCTTAGTCTGCACTAGTCCAACTGTGCCTAAAATACAGTTCTGGGTGCCACATTGTAAGACAGACATTGATCAGTTGAAAGGGTGACCAAGAAAAATACAAGGGGTCCTGGAAACAAAGAAGAATGACTGAAAAAAAAGTTGGGTAAGTTTATAACCTGGAGAAGAGAAGACTCCACAAGACATGATGGCCATCTTCGAATATCTAAAAGGCTGCCCCACTGAAGATGGGAGGAATTTGCTCTCTGTCGCTCCAGAGGGCAGGACCAGAACCAACCAGTGTTAATTGCCAGGAAGCAGAATTCAGCTAAAAGGGTTAGGAGCAACGAACTGGCGAAAGCTGTTCAACAATGGAACAGTCCACCTTGGGAGGTGGGTGGGCTCTCCGATGGAGGCAATGAAGCAGAGGCTGGACACCCACCTGTTAGGGACGCAGTGGTTGCATCCAGGTATTGCAGGTCCCTCGTGGAGCTGAACTAGGCGATCTCTGAGGTCTCATCTGAGTCTACATCTTGTGACATTTTGGTGCCTCTAGCTGCTGCCTTAGAACATCGGGGTGCTGCCCTAACCCCTGCCCCAATCCTTTTCATATCAAGTTACAGGTGGTGTAAGGATTCTAATCAGTGTTAATAGTTGCCACAGTTAATAGTTGTCACAGTGGCCAACCAGGTACCTGTGGGAAACCCGCAAGCAGGACCAGAGCACAAGAGCTCTTGCCTTCTCCTGCGGGTTCCAGCAGTGGGTAAAATTACTCCCCCTAATGCTATGGCTTTGCTCTGGAGCCTATTGCTTCCCTGGCCTGGGCAGGGCAGGAGTGGCACTCGTTTCCCAGGTTGAAAATCTGCCTCAGCCTGTGCCAAGGAGCTAGCTTGGCATCACTGCCTGCCCTTTGAGGCCCATCTCTGCTTTCTCGTTTCTTCAAGCGCCAAGTACTTCAGAAACACTTGAGCAGCTTAAAGAAGGCAGGAATTTTCCAGGCCTACCTTTTACATAATGAGCAAAACCCTTTTAAAGGGGAGGGGGAAACACACACACAACCCACCCTCTCTCATTCTGGAGTCCGAGTTTCGACGTCACAATGCAGGGTGGTGAGTCACCCACTAGGCAGCGATGCTGAATCCACACATTCATACACATGCGGAGGGAGTCACAGGAACCCACACATCAGGAATCACACTCACAGTGGGTTTACACACACACACACACACACACACACACACACTGAAGTGCTTATTGGGCTGTTGCACATGGTGGTTTCCATTTCCCCCACTCCCAATGAGCTGCGGGATCCCTTTTTAATTCTTTCTTTCTGAAGCGATGGAAATAAAGGCTGCGTATGCTCCATACACGCGAAGCACATTTAAAGCACACTATCTCACCCCATATAATTGTGGGAACCGCAATTTACCTCTTGGGCATATAATTCCGAGGGCCCACTGCAGTTCCCAGGATTTGGGGGGACTGCGCTTTGAATGTGTGGTGTGTACGCAGCCAAAGAGAGAATTAGCCAGCTCCTCTCCCCTTCCTTCTAGCCAGCAAAGAAGTGGCATGCCAGAGACAAAGCTCATAGGAGAAACGTGGGGGTCTGCACTGGGAAGGGTGTTTTCCATTCCAGCACCATCGTAACTCACAGCGGAACCTGAGAGCCCAGCCTCTCGCTGTCGCCAGCCCCGCTCAACGGACAACCCAAATTCCTCAAAGAAAACAACCTTACTCTGGGGGAAAGCCCTGAAAATCTCCTTTTGTGTTGAGCAGCCTCTGCAAAACCAGGGTGGAGGGTGGGAATGACCCGTTTTCAACAGAAACAGCAGCAACAACAACAAAAAAGCCCCCAGAAGAGACAATAGTTGTGAGCAGAGCAAAGCAGCAAACAACAGCCCAGACACAAAGCCCCTTTTCCTCCTCGTCTGGCTTCCCTCCCCCCACAGCCAACGTGCATCCAAGGCCCTGGCATGTGACGGAGCTAATCCTCCCCAATTGTGGGGCTGAGGCTGCCGGACACCCTTGCCTACCCCCCCCTCCCTCGCCTGGGTACAGATCAGCCACTTAGTTGGCACCACTCACGGGCATTCTTTTGGGCAATGCTGTGAAGAGCACATGCTTTCTCAATAAAAAGGAATGAGGGCAGGGAGGAGGTGATTGGAGGTTGATGGTTGCACACAAAACAATCTTGTTTTCTCTCACTCAAATGTACACACACACACCTTCTGCTCCAGCTGAGTTGCTGCCTTATAAGGGGCTGATGCACAGAAACCTCCAAGTTCTTCTTTTTGCCAGCTGCCCTCGTCTTGGAGAACCAGCCTATATGAACTATGGGGAACCCGCAAACAGGATAACTGCTTCGGACTCGGACATGTGGGCATCCAGTGCCAAATGGCAACCGTAGTGCACTGCTGATTAAAGGTGGGTCAAAGGGCAGCAGCTCCACCACCATAGATAAATAACAGTAAGAAATCTGTTTCCAAATGCACATTTCGGTTAAAGGTGGGCCCTGGATCTGAAAAAGCTGGAGGCTGCTGCTGATTTAGACTACACACCCTGAGTTCATAGCCCATTGACTCCACATGAGTTCCCCTAGAATACTCACCCTCCCGGTTCTGTATTCAAAAGAACCCCCAACTCTGATTAAACCTCCTGCCAGTGCCACCACTCCTGCCTTCAAAAGGAGAGGGGGAAATAATGGATGCGGCCACAGCGAGGGAGAGTCATAAAGTAAGTAAAGTATGTGCCCCGGGCACAGCATGGAAAGCTGCAAAGCACAGGGCATCCTGGCAGAGAGAGGAGAGAGGCAATGAGCAGGAACACCTTGGCAGAGACAGGACGTACTTCTGGCACAAGGCGGGGAGAGATGCCGGCGAGGCAAAAGGCGGATACAGCCCGGCTGCTTGAGCCCATCCATCTCAGGAGGCTTGGTGATGGCAGCATTTGAAAGCAGAGTGGGGAGGCTATTGTATTAAGTCTCCCACCCGAGCCGGGACGGGGCACTGCTTTGTTCACCTGGGTCCACTGGGTGGCCACGGATGGGTCGCCAGTGATGCTTCGCGGGTGGCATGCCACCGGTTACCTGAGCCCATCCACAGCAGGAAGCAAGGTAGGAGAAACGAGGACTCCCTGAAACCCCACACCCCGGAATGCAACCCGGCCCTACTTCCGAAGCCGGCGCTTACCTGAGCAGGTCTCGGTGGGCACTGGAGCCATTGGCACACTGGGCTAGCGGGCAGGAGGCTGAGACGGGTGTCGGGTGTCGGGAAAGCTGGCTCCGGGTCTTGGTTGGGGATCTCGGTGCGGTCTCAGAAGCAATCCACAAAGCACTTGAAGGTGAGACGGAAGAACCTCATTGATGGGGATTTACACCAGGGAAACGGTCTGGGGCGGGCGACGGTCTGGGCAGGGCCTGGAGCTCAGAACCAGCCGGCGCGGGCAGCGCTGAGACGACTCTCCATCGCTCAGCTCCGGCAGCGAGGCTTGTGGTTCCTCGCAGCAGAGGCGCAGCAGAGAAAGGCAGCAGCTGCGACTCGGGTTTGGCTCCCGCCCCGCTCGCGCCTCATTGGCCCGGCGCTGCTGGCATCAGGCCTGCCGCTTGCATGCCGGGAGATGGAGTCCGGGGTGGCGCTTGGGTACCATGGAAATGCTGGGACTGGGAGATGATGGAGGCGAGCAGGTGCACCAGTGGGCAGGGTGGAGCCAGAGAGAGAGAGAAAGAAAGAAAGAAAGAAGAGAGAGAGAGAGAGCAGGGCCTGGATTCTGCAAGCGCAGGAGCGAAAGGCGCGCAAAGCAGGCGCAGAGGTTTGGTTCCTCTTTCTAGTCGGGGATCCGAGTTGAGCGAAAACAAGACTCGCTCAATAATCAACCATTTTTTGCAACCCTTTCCTTGTGGGGGGCAGAATAGTTTGTGCAACTACACAGGCTCCTCCCGGGTAGATTTATGCCTAAACTTTCTGGGGAAGTCCTTCCCCTCCTCCCACCCCACCCAGGCTTTTTCGCAAGCATCGTCTTAGCTTTGCGGCCAAGGGAGTTTGTTTACCTAAATCTACCTTCCTGTGGCTAAAATCCGCGGTTGCTTAAAATGAAGCGGCCAATGTTAAGGTTTCAGACGGCCACGTAAGAGAAGCCCACAGGCCATCAGGAAGGGAGATGAACCTTGCCAAGCAGCCGACGCTGCGCAGTGAGGTATTTGGAAATAGGGTTAACGTCTAGATGAGAATATTAATTTGTAATATACTGGTAAAGGGCAATCCAGAAAGGCTTATTTAAATATCTCCTGGGTCTGTAGAACAACAGAATATGTCTATATTGAGGAAGCTGGGATAACTCTAATCAGTAGAGCAGGAGGCTGTTAATCTCAGGGTCGTGGGTTCGGTCCCAGGTTGGGCAAAATATTCCTGCATTGCAGGAGGTTGGACTAGATGACCAAACCGACCCTCAAAGTCTACAATTCTATGATTCTTTCAAAATGTCAGAAAAGCAATTGATGGAGTGGGAAAGTTTATATAAATGTTCTAATGGACAGAGAGTAGCAAAGGGAACTTAGTGAAATAATAAAGGGATTACCATTACTAAGTATACCGTATTATTGATTCATTACATTTAGAGCCCTCCTTTTCTCCAAGAAGCTCAAGGTAGTGGTTCCCTTGCTCCTTATTTAAACCTCACAACAATGCTGTGAGGTTAGGCTGAGAGGCAGTGACCGGCCCAAGGCCACCCAGTGAGTTTCATGTCCAAATGGGGATTTGACCCTGGTCTCCTAGCTCCTACTCCAATATTCTGACTGCTATACCACACTGGCTCTCAAACATAACACAATTAATGAAATGTTCGATTGGTTTGATTTAGGAAAATACCTTAACAAAATATGAATAATAGGAATCTAAAGTATCTTCGTGGTGGAAGGAAGAGGAAAGGAGGTGGCGGGGGCTTTTCATCCTATAGTGCAATCTGTTTTCAACATGCAAATTTAAAAAGGAGTTTAGCCTTACGGTGACCCTGTGGGAAGGGATTTGTGCAGAAGTATTGTGAATTAATTTGGGGAAAAGAATGGGAATGGTTAGGAAATGGCAACATTAAAACAACTGAATCAAAGTAATGATGTCTGCCTACCAAATTTTGGGTCCAAAATAAATCTAGAGGGAATATGTTAAGGAAGGAAAGTGAATTAGAAGTATTATTAACAAAGAGAAAACAGAAAAAAATGATATAAGGTATAATATATCAACACAGTTGATCTGACAAGAATATAAAAACTTTGGTGAAGGGGCATACCACTTCCTCAGGCCTTGTCACACCCTCCATGTTTTTACATGGCTGAAATGTGTCCTTAAATTTTATTATATCCCTTGCTTATCTGGAAGGGGTTTATGGAGGTGTGTGTTCAGGAACTGACTGTACAAAGGTTATGATTGACACTCACTTCTTGGCCCACATTAGCCTAAGGTTACCAGATTCCCCCCCCCCCCCAATGAATCCAGGGACACTTTTCAACTTCAATGGATTTTGTCAGGGGACTGATTTGTAAATCTGGGGACTGTCCCCAAGAAATGGGGACATCTGGTAACCTTACATTAGCCTCTGGCCATGCCCCACCACTGGACTGCATCTCTAAGGCTCAGGCTGAAAAAGGCTGCCTGCCCCGATATATTGGAAAATGCTTATTAAAGCCATAGCAAGTTTGCTATATGGCTCCATTGAGGATAAAATTAATGCCTCTAGAGAAAGCAGAATGCTACTGCCTGGATATCAAAAAAGAAAGAAAAGAAGAAAAGAAGAAGAAAAGAAAAAAAGATTAAAAGATTAAGATTACCAAAACAAGTTTTAAATGTACTACCCACTAGCCCGAGTGGTGTCCGTGTTGTTTATATAGCACCAGGCTGTGTCAAACTTCTTCCTGAGGTTGAGAAACTTGTGTTTCGTTAACGGGAAGCTGTGTTTCTCAAAAGATTGCTCCATGTTGTACAAAACACATGCGGCCTAGGGGTGGTGAAGGGAGGTGGTATTCCTAAGAACAGATAAGCTGGGGCAGGAATAATTTGAAAGTGAGAATGAACCAAAACGCCTCTTCTGGAAGGCCCTGTGCATGTCTCTGGTGTCAACACAGCTCTTATTTTTTTTGGGCGGACTTGGAGAAGCCATTGTTGCTCAGCTTTGCCTCTCCTTCACTCTTGTTACATTGAGAGAATATGGGCCTGTCCTCCAAGCAAGGCCGGCTCTGCCGTTGGGGAGAGTGAGGCAGCCGGTGCCACCTCAGGCAGCTACTTTTGCTGTGAGGCGGAGGCCTGAAGCTGTCGTTTACCGTTAATAAATTCAGTAACGATAAGCGACCGCTTCTGGCCTTCGCCTCACAGCAAAAAAATTCTTTCTTTATATGCCACCCTCAATCCGAAGATCTCGGGGCGGTTCGCGAGATAAAAATACTGTACAGGATAAAAACACAAAAATAAATAGTTCAGACAAAAACAAAACAAACCCCTTCCCGCTGCCAGGGGAAAGCCGTTTAGACCACCTGAGGACAAAATAGTTTATTTGCTGGATGGGTGCCATTTGCTGCTCTGCCTCAAGCAGCAAAAATGTCTTCAGGCAGCCGTGAAGATGACTCAGGAAACGGCGACGCAGAGCATTTTGACCATTTGAAGCGGGGAAGCGCTATGTGCAGGATGGAGATTACTATAGCTTCCTGCCCGTACGAGATAATGCCCATTTCTTCCCTCCTTTTCTCGCCAGCCCGGCTAACGCTTCCTCCCACCCCCCCACCCCCAAGCCGCCCATGAGAATCGGCACTGGGAGC
This sequence comes from Zootoca vivipara, assembly GCF_963506605.1. Taxonomy (NCBI): domain Eukaryota; kingdom Metazoa; phylum Chordata; class Lepidosauria; order Squamata; family Lacertidae; genus Zootoca; species Zootoca vivipara. The sequence continues at coordinate 20,351,437 of NC_083277.1, read as the reverse complement.
ACATTCCCATGGACGGCTTGCCCGGTTGCCATGGCGCCCTGTGAGCAAACAATTCCACGGCATGGCTAAGTCTCCCTATATAGCAGGCAGCAACCAGGCTCACAGGGCAAGCACACATACACTGGAGGCCCCTTTTCTCAAGCCGAGGAGTGAGGGTTAATGCCTTAGAAAAATAGGCTGAGGCACAGCCTCCGCCTGCTTGCTCCCTTTGTGATGTGAAAAGAGGCCAAGGATATTTCTGGGGCCTCCTCGCCAATAGGAAGCACATTGTATCTTCCCTGGGCCAGATAGGAAAGTGTGAGAATCAAAGGCAAGGCCGAAGGGCTTCACACCACCGTGGAGACAGCGTGGTTCAGCAGTTTTCAAACCCTCCGGCTGCAGAGAACCTTAAAAAATAAAATAAAAAAGGGCTTCCCTGCGGAGGAACCTCCTCTTGCACAGGCCATTCTGGGAAAAGTTCTGGTGCAGGCAATCCAGAAAAAAACTATTCGCAGCGGTGACAAGTCCATTTGTCCAATTATGCATAGAAGCACAAGGGGGAAGGTGGTTTTTAAAATCCCCATCCCCATATGGTTCACTTCCCTCATCTGTTCACTCCCCCCCCCCCAAGGTGCTTTGCTCTTTTGATGGGCTCCCTTCCCTGAGGCGGCTAGGGCAAAGGGCATTTGTGGATTGAGGCTATGTTGGGGGGGGGGGGAGAGAAGCTGGCAGAGGGGATTTGATTCTCCTCAGCCATATGCCCCTTTTTGTACTAAGTTTCCGATCCCACCATTTCATCTCGATTGGCCCTCAGTTCATATAAGGTGGTGGTTCAGGACTGCTGGGCCTCCTTCCTGCTCCATGTAAACTGCCCTCCAGTTCCCCATTTGAAGCATGATTGGCAATAGCAGACCACCTGTGTCCGGCAGTGGAAGCCTGTCAGCCATCTTTGAAGGCCATTGGTCCAGTTCTTTTTACATTAACCTGGCAGTGGTTACTAATAGCTGGATCTCTGCTACTTTCCAGGTCCTGCCCCACCCTTTTCTTGAATTATGTGCTCCCAATATTAAATATGTTCTCCCTTTGGGCTATATAGCACCCCTTTTATTCACTCTGAAGCAAAGCCGCTCCTGACGTCCGGCCTCAGCATTTCTGTGGCTCATGTGCATTAGAATCAAGTGGGGTTCACTAGGAGGCAAGTTGGCAGGAGGGGCATAATTTCAGTGCAGGAAGTGAAAGCATGCCAGGAAACCAATGGATTTTTATTCTGACAAATATTCAGAGCTCTATGGCAGGGGGTAAGGAACCTGCAGCCCCCGCCTGTGGCCAGGCTACAGCTACTATTGAATCTCTGGCCATTGGGGGGGTCACGATTGCCGGACAGATGGGGGTTGAAATCCAACAGCGTCTCATAGGCCACCCCCTGTTCTAGAAGCTTCTGTGTGTTCTTTTCTTTTTAAAAAACACAATGCAACTGTGACCATTGCTACTTACACTATCTCTCCCCTTTTGAACTGTTTTTTCAGTCGTCTTGTTTTTCAAGTGGAAATTCCTGCAATCTAGCATCCTTCCCATCCCACCTGTAAGGATAATGCGGTCTTTTCCTACCAACAGCCTCTCTGTATGACAGCTTATTCATTACCACATCAGAAGAGATGCTCATCTGCAGAATATTTTATCTGACATGGCAACTTCAGAGTTTCTCATACGGAAGGCTTTATCATCACATGCAGACTTATCATTTCAATTAGAGACACGAGAAATCAGTCAGTTGTCTGTTACACTTAGCACTACGTATATTACTCTTGTGATGACTATATTTGGTTATAGTTATTTGTGTTACATTGAGGACTCTGCGTTTTTTAAGACTCCTTCCGCTAATCACAGGGAAAAGGAAAAGCTAAATTCCTGGTATCTGAACATAAAGCTGCACATGGAGCAAAACATGCTTCTAAGAATTCCTGATCTACAGGCCCTTTCCTATACATTCATCAGTCATTTTATACAGAAGTTTAAATCGTGCCACCGTTCCTTTCTTTCCCAGCTCCCAGAATGTGTTCGCCAAGGAGACAGAATGAAGTTTCTAATTCAGGTTGCAATTTTATCTCTACAGTGTTGCCCAGGCTGAAAGCCCATGCCAGGGTGGCGTGGCAGCAGACAGAATAGCACACAGACACAGGAACAAGCGGCGTTGAGTAGAATTTAATGACTCGGGACCCAAGACAAACACCAACTTTATACAAAGACAGAGCAAGACTGAGGCCTCCCTGGGAATGGGCCCAGGACAGCCTCATTTGGTTACAGCAATTCCAAGCATGGATAAAAGGGAACAGGGAGCCAAACATTTAAATAGGAGATGGTACTGGCAGTGGTTTCTCACCCCAAGGATGTGTCACAAGGGGCCAAGAAATCCAAAACGACTCTGGGGCAAGGCAGCCAAGTAGTAGGCCAAGCCACAGTTCCATGCCTTCCACGTAGGATGAGAAGGCATAGCAGCAGGTGCCTCCCAACAGCCTTCTTTACCCAAACTGCCAAACTAAGCAATGCTGGTGAAAGGGGTGGGCGGGTGCAGAAATCAAGGAAAATGGGAGATGCATACTTCTGTCATGAAGGCCCATTTTGGAGCCATGGTGTCCTGAGCTTGGGATACCAAGAAGGAACAGATGGGAAAGTGAACAGGCAGGCAAAAAAAGGGGGTGGGGGCTGTGGAATATTGTGAAGCAGGCACCCATGGTATGGCAAATTGGGAGAAGGCCCCTTAGGGGCAGACAGCAATGACACCCACCCCCACCCACCACCCCCAGTAGAACAGGCTGGGTATGCAAGACAAGGAGTGCAGGGCTCGCCACGGCTCCCCTGCCTCTATGCAAGGTGGCCAAACCAGAACCTTTGGGGCAGGAGATGCAGGAGGAACTGCCGCACTGGGGGCACTCAGTGGGTTTTCCCCCAGCACAGGGCAGCCTCTAGTAGGGGGACACGAAGGGAAACCTTTCCAGCTTGCAGGGGAGGAGGAAGGGGGTGGAGCAGAAAGTGCTTGTGTGCTTGAGAAAAGGTCACAGCAGCTCCTCCTCCTTCCCACTGCAGGGGGGACGCCGGGGTGGGGGGGGTAGGGTGGGAAGCCACAAAACAAAGCCTTCTTTATGTACACCCCACCCGCCACCCACCCCCAGTGCAGAACGATTTAGTCAACTTCCTCCATGTTGCTGTAGGATGGAGCGGGGTGCTCCGCGACCCCCTCTGGTGCCAGTGCGGGAGCAACTTCAGGGGCCAGGTTGGTTCCAAAGGGTGGTGAGCTAATTCCCTGCAAATAGAACAAAGCGTTAGAGAGCAGCCACAAAGGGTGCAAACGTCTCCCTGCTGTGGAAAAAGCTTGTCTGTTTCCAATATGAAATCCCTATAAACACATTGTTTGAAGGTCCGGAAACAGATCTGAGGGAAAGAGTTTATATAAATATAAACCTATGGACTTCATTCACGAGTTTTATATCCTGCTTGATTGCAACAAAAAAACCTCAGATCAGTTTACAAAAGCAAAACGTTAAAATTATATTTAAAAATGGTTGCCAAACAGCTGTTTAAAGCATTCAAAAATAATCAAAATATAAAATAAGGTAAAACCCAGTTGAAAAAGCATGTCAGATTTCCACATGTCTGGATAGGCTTGCCTAAACAGAAATGTTTTTAGCAGGCACCAGAAAAAGTACGGCGAAGGTACAGGACTGATGTCAATAGGCAGGGAGTTCCAAACTGTGGCTACTGCCACGCTACAAGATTGATTTCTTACAAATGCGGAACGAGTATTATGTGACACCTGTTAACAGTGCCAGATCTGCAAGTCAAAGCAGTCAAGTGGACACATATGAGGTAAGGCAATCTCACAAGTAACCTGGTGCCAAGCTGTTAAGCGCTTTATATACCAGATAATGGTCCAACCACGACAAAGGATTGCATCATTGCCCACCTCCTTGGTCCATGCCTCTTACCACTTGGAGCAAAGACTACATCAAGAGTGTGCCCTGCCTGATGTGTTGGGCCCATGACCATGCGTGAGAGAGCCATGGCCGTCAGAGGTCATGAAGTCTTGAGCCAGCTCAGCAGCAGCCTCTGTATGGATATTTTAGTCATTCCAACACCTCAACCAGCCTGATCAGGGCATAGCTGCCAAGTTTTCCCTTTTCTCGCGAGGAAGCCTATTCAGCATAATGGAAAATCCCTTAAAAAAGGGATAACTTGGCAGCTATGGATCAGGGACGCTGCTGGGAATCGGGGGGAGGGGAGGCATTCTAGAGACCAGCAGCACCCCAATCTGCCTCTCTGGCCCAATACTGGGGGCAAACCCTCTAAACCTTTCCCAACACCAGTAAGTTTTATGGCAAAGGTGCTTTTATGTACAGTAAAACCACTACCACCCTCAATGCCCCCAGTCTAGCCTGGTGCAGTACTATTAACCAGAAGGGCCCATCCAGCTAACTCACCCAAGTTTCAGTAATGCAAGCCAGATCAGTCCCTTCAGTGTGAGCAGTTACAGCTAGTCTCATCAGTATATTGTTCAATTAAGTGGCACAAATAATCATGGTGTCTGGTAGGCAGGCACCTAAATACGAACTGGTGTTATTGAGCAGTCAAATCTTAGGAAATTTTAGGAAGAAATCAGTATTTCTGAGTGTAATACATACCAAGCCTTACTCATAATTCTCTCCTGCTCCAGGCTTGAAGAGTCAGCTATCCTCCTAGAGCCGGGTCTACTTTACACAAAACTGCCCCACCACCCCAAGAATCGTGTGCCAAGGTAACCTACACTCTGTGACCCACTAACAATACTACTAATAATAAATATATAGTTTGCAAAAGGGCATGTAGCTAGTGCATTCTGCTTCTGCAAACAATGGGGAAGGGCAAAAAAGCTACCCTAACCAGCGACTCGAAATCTCACTGAGCTCCTCTTCTACAGATTTCACTAGACATTGCCCATGCGCTTCTGGAACTCTTCTTTGAAGATATCCAGGCCAATAACTTGTTTCTTATTTTGTACAAACACTGAAATGCTCAAACAGCAAAGTGAGCTTTGCACCAAACTACAGAACACACAAAGCTACAGAGTTATCACCACCAAAAAATTTTATCCAGTGCTATTTCGCTACAATTCAACGAGCGGCCCAACCAATTCCTTGGTTCCCCTTGTGATCCAGTAGCAACAGCAGCTAAGACTGGACAGGCTTGGGAGCCAGTGGGAAGATATATGTGTGGACGCGCAGAACCCCCCCTGTTAAATTTAGAAAGCAGGTGCTGAAGGAAAGGAGCGGCTGGGGAAAGAAAGGAGCCTATCCATATTTCTTTAGAACAGCTTAGGTTTATTAAATACAATAAATAAATACACAGTGAAAGCTTTCCCACAGCACATTGCAATGCCTTTATCCACCCAGCTGACAGAGGATGATTTCCTTAGGTTCGGGACGTCCTCACCAGAATTGCACATGGATCAGGCTGTGCTATTTGGCACTGGTGCAGATAGAGACTGCCCACTTCCTGGGGCACAGCAGGAGTACCAGCACCAGACAACCTGAAAACTGGGGTCTGGAGACAAGGCCATATCCCTTTCCCTCCCTGCAACGAAAGGGAAGGGGTTGGGTTGGGGGTTGGGGAAGCCTCTCTGAAAAGTGCTGGGAAGAATGTGCAAGATGATGTTAGAGTTGCGTAATGTTTATGGGTACAATATTAACAACAAACAATAATGATGCAGAAACCAAGGAAGGGGTGTCGCGAAGAATAAGACGTTGGCTCTAGGATCACAAGCTCTCAAGACGACTCTTACTTATCTGGCCACAGCCAAGAGTCTAGATTGGGGTACTCAGGATTGAACCTGTGGTCAAAGAGGCACCAGAGGGATCCTGCGCTGCACTGAAAAAGCCATACAGCCTGCAGGGCCAGATTAAAAGAACATGAGGCCACATGACTCCGACGCCAGAGACACACTTCTGCTTCCTTGTGTGCACACAGACATGTCCTAAGCATTCAGAAACAGGTACAGGAGCTGTGAGGCAAGTCAAAGTACTGTCTTCTCTTTGGCTGGGGCCTTGTGCTAAAGAACATTTAGTTCAACTGTGGTCTCACGCCTCGACAGAAAGATTTGTAAGATGCCATAAAACAAAACAAAAAGATGATGATGCAGTTGGCTGAAAGCCAACACTATCCTGGTGAGGGAACCTAATCCATCAATAATCGGAAGCGTCAGCAATACATTCTCACTCCCTCAAACAATGAGGGAACAGATGCCCGGATACTTCTTTTCCACCCTGCCTCCAAGCAAGGGGCTGGTGCCCAACTGGATAAGAGGTCACGACCTTCAACTACTAGGCACATAGGGCAAGGGACAGCTGTCGACCCAATACAGAGGAGCAATCCCAAGGCAGGGAGTGGCCAAGACCAACATATTCCCATCCATTTAGAGAGACTAATGTTTGTAGCTCTGCAGCCTCTGCTGGAGTTCACAGATTTGATTCGCGCGGGCCAAAGTCTTACAAGGCCGCAGCGTTATAAAGAGCCTTTTCCCAGTTGCCAATCCATGTGGGACACTGGCCAAGCAGGAGAGAGCAGGTCCTAGACTTGAGGGCTTCTTGATGGGGAGGCATTGGCACTAGGGCTTCTTCTTGCACCCACCCTGGCAAGGAGCATCCAAGGCCTTTGTCCCAAAGGTGTAATGGGAGGAGAGCCAAGGCTGAGGCGAGTGAGCTACCCTCCTCCTGGGTGCCGTTTCTGCTGCTGCTACTACCTCCAGCGGGTCTGATAGATGAGTGGGTAGAAAACATTCAGGAAGAGTGCCACAATGGCTGCCATGGTGCCCAGGACAAAGTATCGGACACGGCCTTCATCGGGACAGTCTGGGGTGAGGTGCCTTGTTCTTCGGCTGCAAGACCTCCAAGGGCTCCTCATCAGCCTCCTGGCAGCTTCCTCTTCAGCCTCCAGTTCCTGCCAGAGCAGAGAAGCCTGCGATGTGGAAACCTGCGTCAGCACTTGGTGAGAACACAGCGGCAAACCCCTCAGTCACCCACACGCTGCCCTGCCCCTGCCCGGAACAGCCTGCCTGCAAGCGCACCTTTCCCATAGCAGATCTCTCTGCTGTGGCCCCACAGATTTTCTGCCCCCCCCCACCACCTTGCTATACAGCTCCAGCAGTTCAGATACAGGGGCCTCCCAGGGACAGAGTGAGCAGCACAAGCCACAAAAGGATGGAGGGCAAGCAAGCCCTAGCTTGTCAGATCCATGTCGGCTGGCACGGGTCAGAGTTCTTCCCCCCCGTCTGCAAGCGTCAGCACCAGCTCAATCATTTCAAAAGACCCAGTCACCAAAGTCATCACAGCCCAGACTTCCTTGTATGCGCAAATGCACTGGACCATTCAGCCACACTGGGTGAGAACACGAGGATCATTCATAAACAGCCAATCGTAGTTGAGCTTTTGCTGGTGACAACATGAGGATCTTATGGCAGGCAGTCACATCCAAGCGCTTGCAGGTGGGAACATGAAGATCTTTCGTAAGGATGGTAGCTAATCAACAGCTCAGCTTTGGCAAGTGAAAAAAACCATGAGGAACATTCAGAGATGGCAGCCAATCATAATCACTCTTGTTTATTTTTTTTTAAAAAAAAACACACCACAACAATAACAACGACACAGTTGCACAGGAGTTAGTTGCAGAGTAACCAGTCACAGACCAGCTCTTCCACGTACAGAAAGATCATTCAGACCAGTCAGCCAATCACTGTGATTTTCTAGATAGAGGTTTAAAGGCGGGCAGAATCAGTCTTATCTTCCCCACTCCATCCCTTGGAATCTGTGCACAGGGGGTTCCTGCTGCTTCCAGACCTCCCATAGTCTAAAGCTGGTTGGGGAGGGTGATGTTTTATAGCTGGTTTGAGGCGCCAGTCTCACTGCAGGGGTCAGCTGCCAGAGTCCACAGGCACAAAGGGAATCTTGGCTTAAAGCATACAGGCCCCTCTGGCAGCTTCTCTGAATGGATCTGTCTGTGTCCTCTCCTCCTGAGTAGGCCATGTGGTTCCAATCGGCTTGCTGGGCAGGTGGCCAGGGGCAAAACACACCGCCCAGCTCCAGCAAGAAAGGGCAATAAGAGCTTAACCCCTGCCCAGGAAGCTTTCCTGGGCAGGATGCTACCAAACCACATGGCAGAACCCCAGGAGATGCCAGTGCCCTCAACCCAAGTGCACCTGGGAGGCTCTCGTCCTAGACTATGCCAGGCTGGCTGGCATTGCCTCAGAAAGCACAGTGCTGGCCTTCTGTCTCCCTGGTCCCTACCATGTTAATGGCTGGGAACAGAGTGGAGGAGAAAGAGAAAGGAGGGACTCCCAAGCCTACAGCAGTCCACAGTGCTGGAATCAGGCCCCTTAAAGTACGACGCCTTGGCTGCTCAGGAACCATGGCACTGCCGTTTCTCTGGCACCTTTCCCTCATCAGCTTATTTTGCACGGAACTTGCTGCTGTCACCCACAACTCTGAAGCCGGCACCCTCCATATTGAAGGGATCTTTCCCCCCAGCCAATTCCCCACCCACCCGCAGGCGCCTTCGACTCAAGGTAGCCTTCCTGTTCTTGAGAAGGGCCTCTCTGTTTCTATCAAGACCTTCCCCTGACAGCCTTGAATGTTTGTCATTTTTCCAGGATACAACTGTTGGAAGGAGGCCCACAGCCCAGCCAGAGCCGTGAGGGGGAGCCAGCAGTCCCTTGGCTCCTCTATCAGAAGCAGCGAGGCCCGCTAAGCAGGCCAAGGCAACACATCGAGGCGGGGAAGACAGGCAGCTCCCCCCAAAGCCCTCACCTGATTGGCTGCTGCCTCGGCAGATGGGGCCATGTCGGCCCGAGGGTCTGAGGGATGCGCTGGCCCCCGTGGGGGTCTCTCCACTGGAGAGTTTCGTCGGCGGTAGAAGAGCACGTAGGCATATCGTGTCACCACCTGGCTTTCATCCACTGTGGTGACAGTGCTGTCGTCAAAGAGCCGCCATCCTGTGAAAGGGGATAGGCAAAGGGTAAGCACACCAAGCTCTGTGACCCACTGATGAGGCCAGACCTGCCTGATCCTCACCTGTCCTTCACTCTTGCAGGAAGACAAGCACAGTCTCCAAGTCTCCCATGCATCAGGAAAGACCTACCCAGTGCACTCACCTGAATTTAGCCCACAACCTACCAATGCGGTAGCCCCCACAGCTTTGCCTTGTTGTCCAATGTGCATTCGTGGGTGCTGCTTCCCTGACAGAGGTTAGCAGACTTGTGGGGGATTTTGCAAAGATGCCAGGGCACCCCAGAATTAACTGAGAGTGATGAAGCCGGCAAGTGGGATCCTGTCACTATGTGAACCTATGAAATGTTTCCCCACCTACATGGACACTCTCTAATACTACTGTCATATTCACAAGTCCTAAAACGACTATTTATTCTTCGGTGTATTTAATTGTCGAGGGCAGCATGTATTGGGGGATCATCAGATTCCCTTCCACCAAATCCCACTGTCAGCAAATTCCCAAGCAATGGGAAGAACAAACTGACTGGAAGTTAGGAGGGAGGAGGGAGTAGCAGGGCATGGCATGGCAGCCCTATTCCCATGAATGACAAGGTCGTTGGCCCACAATGCCTACATGTCTACAAGCCATGAGTTCTAGAACGGTATCTCATTTCTTGAAGTAAAAAGTAACCAGCTACCGACCCGACTGGTCAAGATTGCTCACATGCAGAACAGAGAAGAAAAAGATTCTGCTTAGAAAACACTCCTATATAATGTTACTCAAAATAAAATAAGCAATACAGTTGTACCTTGAATCCTGAACGCCTTGCAAGTTGAATGTTCCAGCTCCTGAATGCTGCAAACCCGGAAGTGAGTGTTCCGGTTTGCGAACATTCTTTGGAACCCGAACGTCCGACGCGGCTTCTGATTGGCTGCAGGAGCTTCCTGCAGCCAACTGAAAGCTACGCCTTGGTTTCTGAATGTTTTGGAAGTCAAACGGACTTCCGGAACGGATTCCGTTTGACTTCCGAGGTACCACTGTATATCCTTAAAACACTCAAATTAGACCCGCTTCCCAGAGTCTTCCAAAATTTTACCATGTGAGGACCTGGCTCTAAATTCAATCCTGAAAGGCTGAGGAAGTGATAACAAGTATTTAGAACAATCTCCCTGGAGCTTACTAGACAGAGGGGCCCAGCTCTTTTTGACTGTGCATGTGCACCACAGCATCAAGACCTCTCCCATCATAAAGGAGGAAAGGCAGTGATTTTTCTTTGTAAATGAGTGATGGAAGCCAAACTGTGCTGAGAAGAAAGCCTTTTCTTGCCCTAAAACCTACTTAAAATGTGATGTAGGCCTTCTCCTCCCTTGCACCTGAAACTTTCAGCACTGACAATGGAGGAAGACCCTGCTCATTCCTTATCAATTCCCCCATTGCAAAGCAGCAATGAGTGCCCTATTTAAGATCTTTCTCCTTGTGCAGGTCTCTGAGAAGACTCTACCTCAATGGCTGGAACGTGGCTAGATAATTGATGGCTACCAGACCACACAAAGTCCCGTCCCCCCCGGCAACTCACCCACATCACTGCGTTGGCTGTTCTTGTCACTGGGCAGCCGTGCATAGGCTGTGTAGTGTCCGCCAATCATGCCCCCGTAGTGGTTGATAACTGCATACAGGTCATACATGGGCAGCTGCTGCTCATCCTTCTGGCCAATGCAGAACTTGCTCAGGTCCAAGCTCCTGGGGGCAGAGATAGGAATAAGGTAAACAGCTGTCTTAACTTGTCCTATATGTACGTGAGTGTTTCAAGGCAGGTAATACAAGAAGTCTGCAGATTGCTTTGAGAAGCAGGCTGAGCTCCCTATCCCAACAATATAAAAGACTCGGGGTGAGATGTTCAGAGAATGCTAAGCATAGCTTGCTCTGTTCAAAATGGACAGATTTCAGAAGAGCAGCCGCTAGAATTGGTTGCAGCAAGAAGGAAGAAAAATTTGTGGCACTTTTAAGATGGATCAAGTTTACTTAGCAGTAGCTTGAGCCTACTTTCATCGGACACATGGTGGAGATACATGCACCACAACTGAGGACCTAAGGATGCACACTTGACTACCACACACATCGGATGAAGCAGGCGAAAGAGGAATGTGCTGCAGCCTCAACATGAAGGCACAACCAAGCCTATGTTTCCTGCCCCTCCCAAAAGATTTAGCCCAACTTCAGTTCCGCCCTCCCTTCCAAACAACGGGGCGGCCAATTAGGCTGCCTCCTTGCCACGCTGGATGTAAATGCAGGCAAAAGGGTTCACAAGGATAGCCTGAGCATACAGAGCGCTAAACACCCTTGGTGCTAAGACAGGGCCCAGAACTGCAGCCACGTCTGATCCAGGCTTGGAGTGGAGGGAGATGCTTTCCTTGGACTTTCCTGAGTGAAGTCCAAGTGGGAGCAAAGGAACACAAAGCACAGCAGCATCTCCTCACCGCACTGGGAAATCCACCATGTCGTTGATCTTGTCTCTCCAAATAAAGCTGCGGAAGGAGAAGCGCTTGAGCTGTATGATGAGGACGTTGGGCAGGCGCCACAGCATGAGCTGCTTGGATGCCTCACGGTGCTGCTTACATTTCGGGCAGTACCTGTGCGGGGAAAAGGGGCGGGTCTGTTAGCTTCCGCTGCTGCCAGCTCTGCTCTTTACCAACCCGTTTTGCTGCACTACGGAAGACCAAGGCATCCTGTTTGTGTTTCTGAGATCAAAGGGTTTAGAAACAGGCTTTGATCACAACTGCAGTAAGCAGTATTCAGCTGATGGGAGAATGTGAGCTCTTTAATTGGAAGAAGGGGGCTTCCACCTGATATGATTTCAGGGAAGAACGTGACTGTATGTGGGACATGCTGAAGCATGCCTGAGGAGCCCAGGAATTCAACAGATCTCTCATACCTCTTCAGGCCCTCCACAAACTCCCAATAGTCCCTACTGAGCAGCACTTGACAGCCATCTGTCTTGGATGCTTTAGCTGAGATTATTGCATTGCAGAGGGCTGAATCAGGTGACCCTTGGTGGTCCCCTCCAACTCCATGAACCTATGATCCTATTATCACTTCAGTGTTTGGAAGCAGTAACCATTTCCCAGCCTACAAAAGCCGCACATCTGAACCCAAAAACTAGCTGCACAATGTATACGTTTATGCACACACTTTTGGATCCCGCATATGGGGTTGTCCCTGCCCACAGAGAACCCTTTCTTACCAGGCCTCCTCTGGGGCTAACACCTCTGGCTTGGTGAAGAGGTTGAGGCACTGCTCAAGGGTGAAGTGCCCTGCCCTGGCTGCCTCACTCGCAGAGCCGGGATCCTCTACGCACTCCAGCTCCTTGGACTCTACCAGAACAAACTCCTTCATCCTCTCATTGTTCTTCCAAACCAGGGCCAGAGAACAATCATCTGTCAGGTCAAGAGGGACATCTCCTGCAAGGATATGGAAGTTTACAGATGGTGCTACCCATCTAAACACACCAGGCCAAAAACAAACACCCAAGAAATAAGAACCAGAGCAGGGGTATCTAATGTAGTGGGGCCTCCAGCAGTTGTGGACTAAAACCATAATCAGCTCCAGCCCAGCAAGGTCAATGGCCTGGAATTGGGGGAGTTGTAAGCCATAACTTCTAGAGGGTGGTCATATTGACTACCACCAAACCAGGGGCAGTCCGCCTTTCTCCTGTTTAAGAACAGAGAAAGGGTGTATGGAGCAAGAAACATGAGAGATGAGGGAGGCAATTCCTTATCAAAGCTAGTTTCAATCCTTAGTGAGCAGGAAGATTTGCAAGCTTGTTCGTAGCTCACTGTGATCCTGCAAAGCAAGTTGCTACTAAGCCCAAATTTCACACGGATGGAACTGGGGTCAGGCCAAGGAGATTACTCCACTCTAAAGTCACCCAAGCAGAGCTTGCAGCCAAACATTCCACTAGATCGCATGCTGGCCCTCCAAGAAACGGATGGGAAAGCCACCAAGGCCGCTTAAAATGAAAGACTGGGTGTAGGAGTGTGGGGATAGATATCCAAGACAAAGCAGAAAAGGAACAACTGCAGGCCCCATTGTCTGTTTTTGCAACTCTTTAGCATAGGGCAACGTCAACTATGCTGGAGGAGCAAAAGCCAGGAATTCCAGCGCCAAGGACTGTGCTTTCCTCCCCAGAACTTGTGCTCGTTTGGCACTCCTTCGGGTGGGTTGCTTGTATCCCACACAAATGTGGTAGTGGGGACCTTAAATCAGCATCCTGAGAATTGGGACTGGCAAGGGCCGCTGAATTCTAAGAGAAGTCACCTATGGGACAAGGCGCCCAACTAAGAGTCCCAGCAGCCAGGTTCTTAAGTGCCTTGCATAGCTCCTTACCCGTTCCCCATAGCTACCAGAAAGATGTGGAATAATCAATACAGGTCTGTATGATTCATACAGATTGCAGACTTCAACCTTTTGCGCAGAGTGCGCATAATTTTAGCCCAGCTAGAGCTGGTCAGAAGCATACATGCATGCCTTTAGGGGCTCAACAGCACCTTGCATTGGGTAAACAGATTAGATCCAGTCTCTATCACCACAGAAGATCTCCCTAAGCAAGGGTGGGGCCCTCTCAAAACGCCCAGTCAAATGTTCCAAGACGGCACTGCTTTCAAAACCCTGAGATTTTAATCCTCACCTTTGTCCTCCAGCTTCTGCTCTTTGTTAGCGGCATCAATTTTGTTGATGTAGAACTGGGTAGCGTGGGAACTCAGCCCCTCAGCCGGATGCTGGTAACCTGGGATGGCAGCTGTAGGCAAGCAAGGGAGGGATGGTGAGTGGCAGCAGCTCAGCCGGCAGCCCCTTCTTTCCTCTGCTCAGCCACCCTATCCCCCTTTCCACAGCTTGGATAGCATTTAAGCTACAAAGCCTTGGAGATGGCTGGGGTCTTCAGGAACCGCACAAAACACAGGAAACGGCCCTGCTTCGGGATATTAATATTTGCTTATTGTCAGCTGTGTTATGTTCTGCTGCTTAGAAGCCTCCACCCTACACAGCATGAGGCATATGGAATAAATTGTTTTCCTAATCCCACTTTTGGCTTTTGGGGAATAACGGGGACAACAACATTTAAAATAAAGTTGCTTGATTTTATTATTTTGATTCTCCTTCTTATTATTATTTGGCTTCTGGTATCTGAGAGCAGAGGCTGTTGGGAAATTTGCCTGCTGCCTACAGAGCTCCTCATGCAACAAGCAGCCCCAAGGAATGCTGGTGTAACAGCCGTACCGAAAAGTGGTGAGAAACCCCTTGGAAATGCAGGCGCCCAAAGCAGCAGCCGGTGTAGGGTGGGGTGGGGGGCTTTGAATAAGGCCCATTCAGATTTGCCTACCTTCTGGCTTGGGGAGTCTCTCAAAGGGCCCCTCCCTTTCCACAAAGCTGTCAGCCCGTGTGTCCAAGGAGGGCTCAGAGAAGCCCGAATCCAAGCTCAGCCCTGAGCCTCTTCCTGCAGGGACCTTGCTTCTCACAGCACTGGCATCCCCCAGTTCTGGCTGCAGCTCAGGGGCCAAGAGAGATGGCTGGGGTTCCTGCGGCAGGTGTGGGGCCCTGGCCCCGTCTCCCGACTCCATGGCGGTGGAGGTGTCATCGGCAGCAGAAGCTGCCGCGGCGGCAGACGCGACTGTGGCGCTGCTGCTCCGGGCCAGCGCCTCTGGCTTCTCGGGAGGCTGGTGCTGCAAGCCTTGCTCTGGCGACATCCTGCCCACCTGGAATGGCGGCTGGAACACGCTGACCGAGTACCTGAGCAGGGAGAGGAAAAGCCGTCTGCTAAGAGGTCATGTGTTGAGGGAAGAGGGAATGTGTTGCTGGCACCGAGGAAGGAAATGGAGGCTTCCTTGCTGCCTTGGCCAAAGCCTACAAAACGAGCCAAACAGTGGCAGCTGGCCAAGTGCCCAAGAGCAGTGCCAATACTCCGTCTACCTTACCTCGCGTAACCTTCCAGAAGCTGGGCCAGCCGTGCATAGGTGAGGCGTGACTCCGGCACGCTGATGAGGAAGGGGAAGCCAATGTTCTCGGGGAGGCACAAAGCTTTGTGGTCGGGCCAGTGTGTTTTCTGGCACACTCTGAAACACACACAAAAACAGTCTCATGCAGAGGGCCACAGGGGCTCGACACAGCCAACCCGCCCAGTCTGGGAGCAAGAGATGGCTCTCGGCTATGGAGAGGGTGAAAAAAAGAAGAGGCAACTTACACGTTGCAATAGCCGACACGGTAGCACCGAGTGCAGCGCTTCAGCTTCTCCTCTTCTGTCTGCTGCTTCTTCTGACAGGCGGCACATTTGGTGATGGGCACGCTGGGCACCTGAGGACGCTTAAGGGAGAGAAATTGTCCACTTAGGGTGATATGGAAGTGGTGGGTACCTGGACTGGGAAGGTGGCAGGACAGAATGTGTAGGTTTCACCTTGAAAGCCTAAGAGCTTTCTTTCCATCTCCTTCTCATACACCTGTGTGGAGGGTGTAATAGCAGCTCCTGGCACCTACCTGTTGGACCTGCAGCTCCACCACACGCTCCTTGGCCAGGTCTGGAGAAAGCACTTCAAAGCACAGCAGAAGGTCTGTGGGGGAGACCGTGTCCAACGATTGTGAAGGCAAGAACATGCGGTGGAAGCGGTTCTTGATTACCTAACCAACGGAAAAAAGGGAGGTGAAGTCCTGCTCAAAAGATGCCCTTTCTTCCCTCTAGTGTCACACATAAAGGCAAACTTCAGGTTCAGGTACAATGTACGTCTGACCACCAGGTGCTTGGGTTGGGGTGTGGGGCAGAGAGTTAACCAGGGGGAAAGCAATTTGCTCTGCTTCTGAGCTTCCCAGGGGCATGTGGACTGTCCAAGATGGAACGATAAGCTTGGCCTAGATCTAATAAATAAATCAAATACTGAACAAGCAGGGTATGCAACAAACGCTGCAACAAAATGTTGCGGTGAATGGCGCGCCTGTTCTGGATTTCCAGCTGGTCAATCAGGCCCCACTCCAGGATACTCCATTTTCTATTCTTCCTCCAGTTTCCCTTTCTCCTCCAACAGCTGATCAGCCTTGCCATGCCCACCAGGAATGGCAAATCCTCAGAGCAGTTCTGTGTGCATGCCCTAAAGTCCTCCCCTCCCCATTTCAGTAAAATTCCCCCAACTCTGCTGATACCATGTGCATGTTTCTACACACACACACACACACACACACATATGGTGCTGTTTTGGCTACACAAGGATCCACTTGGATCCCATTGGATTCCGGCGTATAAGACAACTGGACGTATAAGACAACCCCCAACTTTTCCAGTTAAAATATAGAGTTTGGGATATACTTGCCGTATAAGAAATACGACCTGGCGTATAAGACGACCCCCGACTTTTGAGAAAATTTTCCTGGGCTAAAAAGTAGTCTTATACGCAGGAATATACAGTATATAGGTTTGTGCTAGTGGCAGAAAAACCTCATTACAACAGCACTGTGTCAGGATGAGGACAGGATGGGGTGAGGAGAGACAGACAGAGCTGCAAAAAAAGGAGGTGGCGGGGAAGGAACCAGATCCTTTTGTGTGTGAACAGAATAGGAGGGACTCTCTGGGTTCAGTCTTTAGAGTCCTAGCTTAGCCTGGAACAATTAGATTTGGGGAGTAGGGAGAATTGAGAACTTGCTGGTGGGATGAAGGAGGAGGAAAAAGGAGATTAATTTGTGGCACTTTTCTAAGAAGCGGGAGGTATTTGCAGCTCAGGTTCATGCAACGGTAGATACTTATGCTGCAAGGATCCATTTTAGTCTAATTCCCTAAGTGTAAGCATATGGAAGGAATGAGGAGTGGATAGACCACCACTGTCTCCATATGCACCCACCATATGCTCATGACAATTCCCCCCCCGCCCCTGCTCCATCCAACAAACAAGATTTTGGTCCAGGTCTTTTCCTTGTTAAGACACTCCAGAGTTTATTCTTGGTGGTTCCTAGTATAGATTAAATCTTGCGTGCAGCACCATTTGCTCATTTATTTGTAAGCAAAAAATATGTGTGCAGTCCCAGTGTAATGCATGTCATGGCTACTGAGGGGTAAGGGTGTGTGTGTGTGTGTGTGTGTGTCTGTGTGTGTGTGTATATACAGTTTAGTGAAAGGTAGGGTTCTGTGTTGATGACACTCAAGCAAAATTCTGGAGGTTACAGGTAAGAGATCCCAATGAAGTGTCCAGACGCAAGAGCAAAGGAAAGGAGCCAAATTTTGCATATTGATTGGAAATTTTCTGCCAAAAACCTTGGCTGCTGGGATACTAGGTCTCCTGTATACATAATGGCTCTCTGGTACCTGGGCAGCCACAGCCAGGGGAGATCAGCCAAGCCTTGTGTTGTGTGAAAAGGACGCTGCATGCACAGAAAGAAAAAGCTCCAGAGGTGATCCCCATGCCAAGAAGCTTCCATTCAGTGAACAAGCCTCACTGCTGCTAAGGATCCTTGGAACAACAACGTCAGCAGCATTCAGACACAAGAAATCACCTGGACCATGCCTCACCTCAGCCAGGCGCAGGTTATCAGGAGTCACTCGCACGCTGTGGGACACAGAGTCTAGCACCTCCATGGCAGTGGAATTCTCCTTGCTGATGCTCACCAGGAACTGTTGGAAGAGAGCATGTGCTGGGGTGGGTATATCAGGGCGTGTACCCCTGACAATCTTCCCTCCCACTCCCTGGTCTCATTAACAATTACTCCTTCGACAATGTAATTCCTGAACTGCACCAGGCTTACCGCATTGGATCAGCCAACCAATCAAAGCTGTACCCATGATGTGCCCACTTTCACATGCTCTCTATGCAATTTAGACATGTTTTGAGTTGAAGCACGGGGAACCTGCCCCTGACACATAATGCTTTGCCTCTCAAAGCAGATGTTATTTCCACTGGTATGTCCCACTGAGTTTCAGAAATCTCTAAAGCTCAAGGCCACTCGTAACATAGACACTATTCTGAAGGCGTTTAGAGCACAAGAAAAAGAGGCCCATCCTGGGCAGCTGGGATGCTGCTGCTCTTACCTTGACAGGTTTCTTGTGCGGTTCCTTTGCAAAGTAATAGACCGTCAGCACTTTCTGCTTTTGGGGTAGGGGGACTGGCAAATAGAGGAAGGGATCAAACGTGATGGACACCTGCAAGCAATAGGATTTGGCCGTCAATCAGCACCCCCTGGACATAATGCATTGTGCTGGAGGCACTGGCAAACCCCAGAGATACAGAAATGGCGAGTCCGGGGTCAGAGGGCAGCAACCAAAGGAAGGAGGCAGCCTGGTAAAGGTGTCAGTAGCAAAGGATCACCAAAGTCCTTGACAGCAGGACACATGGACCGTGGAGCGGAGGATATGGTCCAAGCTAGCGAATAATCGCCGTAAAATGAGCAAAAACCACCTCCCGCCAAGCTAGCGGAGGAAAAACAACTTTAGATGCAGGCCGTGTTGCCCCCAGCATGCTCAGAGCTGTGAAGCAACCAGGGAACCCAACAAGTTGGCACACTACCTTTGAACACACAGGGCACACTAGCTTGGACTTGTACTGGCCCTGGAACAGGTCCACGATGAAGGAGTCGTTCCTCATCTTGTGCCGTTTCCAGGCCTCTTCAGCAACAATCTAGCAGTCAAAAACAAGTAAATAGCAGTGAGGGAACAAAAGCAAGGGTGACCAAAGGTCCTTCAGGCTCAGCCTAGCCAAGGCCTCACAACTTCCATTGGGCCATTGCATATATTATATATGTATATATAAAGACTTGCCTCATCAGGTCGTCCATCTGAATCTACCGTTTCAGTGTAGGGCTTGCTGTGAATGCGGTTCAGGTCCTCATGGAGCCCATCCAGCAGAAAAGCCATAAATTCCTGGGCATCGTGTTGAGCGTAGCCTGTAAACTGGCTGGCCTTGCTGGCCACAATCGCCTGCAGGAAGAAAGGAGTGTCATGAACAGACAGACGCCTGTACGGCATGACCGGAAGGAACGTTCTGCCGGATCAGGGCAAGCGGCCATCTAGTCCAGCATCCTGGGTCCAGCTAAGCTCTGCTCATAACAGACCCAGTAAAATTAATGAACCTAAGTCACGCCAGTCATGTCTATTGACTTCAACGGGTCTACTAGGATCGGATACAATCTCCTCTTTTCACAATGGCCAACCAGGTGCCCAAGGGAAGCCCACAAGCAAAACCTGAGGAAGGCGGCACGCTCTCCACTTGCAGTTCTCAGCAAATGGTGCTCCCCTTGTCCTCTCAGGACTGGAAAGAGGGGCAAGTGCCAAGTGAGATGTGAATGGGCTCAAGAGCTATATGAAAAAACAGTAATTACCAGAAAAAGTAGCTTCAGAAGTGTGCAGAGTCCGGATTAAGGTTTCCTAAAGCCCAGAGGCTTCCTGCTTGAGAATCTAAATGGTTGCTGGTGGCATCCAGCGATCCAAAATAATTTCCAGCCAGAAGGCACAAAAATGGTTTGTGCTTGCATAATTTATCATTATTAAGCTCCCAAGTAATAAAATGCCCTTTTCCCCCAACACATAAGGGTGTGTGTGTGTGTAGTTTTTATACACTGCAACCCATAAAGGATCCCCCTGGGGAGCGCTGGCCCACCCTGTAGCAGAGAGAGCAGATAAATTTTGCTTTCACTGCCAACAGTGCTCCCCAGAACAGCACTTTGCTCGGAGCATACAGTAATTATAAATACACATGGAAGAAAGCTAGTGACGCTCTAGTGGAAACTATTGGAAGGGGATTAAAGTTGTTCCCTGCCCCCTAACGACCCCCAGCAGCTCCCTGAGAATCAAGCTTGCTACAAACTGCACAGCCCAACTCTAAGCAGCTTCTTGGTCACAAGCACTGGGAACCTGCCTCTGCACAGCAAAACTACATAGGCATGTGTGGACACAGACACGGACACGGACACGGACACAGACACAAGGCCTCCTGCTGCCCACTTGGGCAGCTCATCCTCTCAGCCTATATATGCTTCTGCAGGAATACCTCACCTTCAGCTTGGAGGGCTGGAAGGCGTGGTGTGTGCCTTTCCAAAGCGCCCTCAGCAGCACTGCAAAGCCGATAGCCAGGCGCCCCCCAGTTCCCAGGGGATTGTTGTAGTTGATTTCGGACTCGAAGGAGTGATCTACAGGAGTGTAAGTGAAAGAGAGAGAAAAGGTGATGGAAGGCAGAAGATGAAGGCCAACCATGGTACGTACAGAGACAGGGCCAGCCCCCATCCCACTCTGAGATACAGCTTACCATGAAAGAAGTCCCGCAACTCCCGGGTGTTGGAGAGAGACTGGATAACACTGTTCATGAAGCAGGTGTTGCCCAGGTTCACCAGCCCCGTGAAACCTGGCAGGCACACCTTCTTGTCCTCCTCCTCCTCCTCTTCCTCCACGCTTTCGCTGCTGACGGGGCTGTGAGTCATGGGTGGGACCATGCATGTTGGCTTGGGCTGGGGGGGGGGGGGGAGATGCTAACACAGTCAAGGAGGCAGCTTCCATTGGTTGCCAGGCTCTCTGTCTTGCCCAGAGTTTCCAGGCTCTGCATGCTAGATTTCTATGGTCACCATCCCACTTCCCCCCTCCTCTCTCCTGCACAGAAACCCAGGCCTTGCTCACATTTAACTTTTTTTAAAAAATCATTTATTATTCATACACAGAGCAATTCCCAAAAATGGCTAATTCACCCTAATTAGAAGATCGCATATATGCTCTTTATTCACTGGCCTGGACAGCAAGAATCACACCTATATGTGGGGGGTGGGGGGTGGTCAGCCTTATCAGTTGCATACCCCCAATTACCTGCTGCTGGAGGTACCACCCTCTTGTTTTTCTGCAGAAACTTCCCCAATGGACTTTACCTGCCTACTGTCAGAACAAAACTGCTGAGATAAAATGCTGGACCCAGCCCAGCGATTCTTAAGTGCATATTCTGCATTACTTTTGATTTCCCTTTAACTTATGTCACCCAGTGCACTTCCTACATGCTAAAAGCAAATGCATTCTCTAAATGCGCCGATCCTTCTGTATCCAAAACAGCAACAACCATGCAAAGCATGAAGGCACCCTGAGATTTAGGGGAACCCTGAGATTTGCAGAAGCGCAGAAAGTGCTTTTAACTTGATAGCAACGTTCCTTCCACCCCTGCCCCCCCCCAATGACTGCTCACATGTCCATTCACATGTCCAAGGAAGTTATTAACAGCCTTAGTTCCAGCACTGCCTCCCTGCCTCCATCTTCAGAAGTTTGACTTTTCCCATATCCCTCCTGGCTAGGAAGGGGAAGAGGTAGGTAGGTAGAGGGGTGTGTGTGTGTGCGCAGTAGAGCGTCCTTTGCTGGTGACAAGCTCCGTGCCTCAACTTGACACAAGGTCAGGAAATTTCCTTGCACTCCCCCTGGTTCAGAGGCAGTGCAGGAAATGGTCCTTCCCTGAATGGCTCCCCTTATGCTGGAAAACAAGTGTGGAAGGTGCAGATTCAGCTGGCTAGCAGCCAGCCAGATCTCCACCTTCAGGCACCAAATAGAAAAAACAGCCATAGGGCTATTTCCATCCAAACAGCAGGAACACATTGTCCCACCCACAAGCAACATTTTGTTGCAGCTCCTCACTCCTAACTCATTGGCTGTTGTAATAATCTGTGCATGGTTCGAACCCGTTATAATCCAAGTAGCTCCTGCCTTCAGCCCACCACCTCCCCCGACAACATGTCTGCCTGAGCCCTAGAGACTGGGATTCAAAACTCCCAGCGCAGGCCAGGAGTTCTCACCGAGGGGACGAGTGGTTCTTGCTTCACTGGCACATGCTCCGTCACCGTCCGAGCGGCTACGCCATCCAGGCTGCTCTCCTCTGCTCGTGGCTTCTCCTTCTCTCCCACTCGTGCCTCCTCCTTAGTGGACAGCGGGTGCTGGTTACTTCCAGGTTGGCTTTTATCCAGGGGAGTAGGGCCTGTTGGCATGGCAACCTTCGCACCACCCACTGCACCTTAAAAAGGGGGAAAAGTGGGCTTGCGGTTAGCAGCACATGTGCACTGAGCCTGCTGCCCTTCCTTGCTTAAAAAGAAACGGTGGGGAACCTGTTCTGGTTTCCAAGCAGACACCAGAGCATCAATGGTCTTTCACACCCTCAATCTAGAGCTGGTCCTCTCCCCAAGTAATTGCTGATCTCAACATCCCCAGCCAACAACAGCATTCATTTCATACCATTTCTATAACTCCCTTCATCAGGGGATCATAGAGGGTGGTTTACAATCACAGGGCAGTTCACAAGTAGTAATACTAATAAGAATATCTGACGCTGAAGCCCCAGCATCCTTGCCAAACCTCAAGAATCCCAACAAGGCGAGCTCACAAAAGTCAAGGTGCAGACCTCGTGCGGCAGGAGCCTCGAGGCCCCCCCAGCGCTGGCTGTGCCGCTTCTTCAAGCAGATGTCGATGCGAGCGGGGGTGAAGTTGTACGTACATTGGTCTGGCTCTATGAGGTTCCTGCAAAACAAGGCAACCAACCAGGGATCAGAGAACAGGAGGCATAGACCTAACGGGGCGTTAAGGATGCCTGGGCATCACAGAAGAGCGTAACACCCAAAGTACTCTGCACATCCCATTACATAGGAAGGTGGGAGGGGGAAAAACTTTCTCCAAAAGGGATCCCATGCTAAAGGTTGCCCACCTTATTACAATTTCTGGCAAACTGGGCTCAGGCTACTGGCAGTTGTGTCCACGTGGCACAGTAAGAAAAGAGGGGACAGGAGAGTGTACCCACTTCTCCAGCACCGAAGTGAAAATGGGAAATAGCAATCCAGCTTGCACACAAGTTCACACACTTTAGACTGGGCTGTCCAGCAGTGTGTGATCAATACGAAGGTTGCTTCTTGTGCCACAGAACAGAAAAGTGGGTAGGAGGCTTATTCAGATTATGATGCAGGGACAGCTAGGCTGTGTTATGTCTGATTGCTGGTGTGTATTAGCAAAACAAAGCCATAGCAACCGACGACAAAGAACCCCATTTAAAAAAATCTACAGTATCATCACTATGAAGGGAAGAGACACCTGAGCAGCTCTTGTGTCCAGTGTCCCAGGCCCGAGCCCCCAGTGTAAAGTAATGTACATTGATTTCTAATATACTAATTCATAGACCTTAATTCAGAAGGGAGAAGAGCTGTGTCAGATTGGTGCTGGATGTGCAGGTGGAGAGGAGCAACAGAAAAGCTGTCTATACTATTAATACAGAGAAGGAAGGTCTTATACCTGAGTTTCACTTGCCACCTGAATACTGTATGAGAGCCACAATCTGGATGCAGTCGCAGGAAGTTGACATCACTGCAAATAGAGAAAGAAGCTCAGGCAAAGGAGACAGACAGGAGCCATCCCTTCCCCACTGTCGATCCCAGCTTACTGGCAAAGTCCAGTTCTGGGAAGGAAAAGCACTTGGCCTCTGCACCAGGAGTTGCCATACCTTGTCTGGAACAACAGTGTGAAGTCCTGCTCCCGAAAGAGCACCCTGGACATCTCCTTGTGAATCTCCTTCACGTAAACGTGCACCACCATAGAATCGTTCCCTTTCTCATACGAGTCGTTCTTCACAAACGTCAGATTCACTGTGGGCTCTGGTTCTGGGAGAGGGGAAAAGCAAAGGCAATGACAGTAATAGAGGTGCTCTGAATAGCGCCTCTGCACCATCCTTAGCTGAGGGACCCAGGTGGCGCTGTGGGTTAAACCACTGAGCCTAGGGCTTGCTGATCAGAAGGTCAGCGGTTCAAATCCCTGTGACGGGGTGAGCTCCCGTTGCTCGGTCCCAGCTCCTGCCAACCTAGCAGTTCGAAAGCACGTCAAAATGCAAGTAGATAAATAGGGTTAGGGTTAGGGTTAGGGTTAGATTCTTATTAGTGGGAATATCTACAGTGGGAAGGTAAACGGCGTTTCCGTGTGCTGCTCTGGTTTGCCAGAAGCGGCTTTCTCATGCTGGCCACATGACCTGGAAGCTATACGCCGGCTCCCTCGGCCAATAATGCGAGATGAGCGCGCAACCCCAGAGTCGGTCACGACTGGACCTAATGGTCAGGGGTCCCTTTACCTTTACCATCCTTAGCAACAGCAAGCCAGAGAAATGTGACCGAGGAGCTAGAGAGCCCAGCATGTGACCTAAATTCTCAAATAGGGTTTGTCTCTTGGGGTCAGGTAGGAGGAGATGGAAATAGATCAACCAGACATTAGTCTGCAGCATGCACTTGAAACGTTAAAATCCAGCGTCCAAAAATTAAATTATGCAACTTATATACCTTATGCAAATTTACATAAATTGTTTAGGCTTCTGCCAATCACAAAGAGCAGCAAGAGCACAAGACCCACATCTCCCTTGCCATTGCAAACAATACCACTGTTCCACTCCTATATAAATTTCTGAGATTGGCTACATAATTCCCAGTGGACAGATCATATACCAAGCTGGATTACAAGTCCATCTAGGCTGGTACTGTCCACTGTGACCAAAAGTAAATCTCAGGCAGAGGCTTTCCCAGCCATGGCCTTTCTTGCTGCCTGAACAATTTCAAGCCTAGGCTAACAACTTGTTTTAAAAATAAAAACAGAGCTTTTCATAATGCTGAATTCTCCACCCAATTCTGATGTGGTACTTCTTGTAAGCAGCTCAAAATATATAGCCCTTGTCGAATGTTACTGACATTGGATATTTGTTATGAGAAAAAAAGAAAATCAATAAAAATTTAAAAACTATATATATATATATATATATATATATATATATATATAAACATAGCCCTTGTCCACACCCAGTGACAAACTTAGTTGGTCTCTAAGGTGCTACTGGAAGGAATTTTATTACATATTTTGTTTCAACAATTTTATTATTTATACTCTGCCCATCTGACTAGGTTTCCCCAGCCACTCTACACAAGGTAGGTCCCGCTGCTATTTCATAGACCGATTCAAACTATTTCTTAAATGAGGGAGCATGCAGGACCCCCATCCCCTCCCTCACCATTAGCAACAGCCTCGAGGGCATCGTTGTCTTCGGACCAGCCTCTTTTCTCAGTGTTACTGGATGGCGGAGAGGAGGAGAGGCCTTCGCTGAAGGCAGAAGCAACTTCTGGCCCCTGTGGAGTCTCAGAGGAACTGGCTGGCTGTGGAGCCCTCTTCTCTGGGCAGGGCCGAAGCTGGTGGGGCAATGAGTCTGCAGAGACTG
Source organism: Zootoca vivipara (assembly GCF_963506605.1). Taxonomy (NCBI): domain Eukaryota; kingdom Metazoa; phylum Chordata; class Lepidosauria; order Squamata; family Lacertidae; genus Zootoca; species Zootoca vivipara. Next base: position 20,326,241 of record NC_083277.1, on the reverse strand, counting down.
TAGGCAGCTGCGTTTCCACGGGCACCGACACCCTCTCCAAGCTGTCAGCCTGGCAATGTAAGGAGAAGAGAAGGCACAATCAAATGCCGTTACAGCCACTACAAAACATGTGGGGCCAATACGGTAATAATAGTAATAGTAATAATAGTAATAATAATAATAATATGATGGTAGGAATGAATGCATTTATTCATTTTCTGCCCTTTTGCTTCATTAAACAACTGGAAGACTTTCTGCGCAGTAGGATGCAGTTCAGTACTCGTAACCATTGCTGCACCACCACACTTCTTGCACTACAGCAAGGGAATACTGCATCTTAATTTAGTAATTGTAGCAATCAGAAAGGGCGGGAAAGAGCGAGCACCAGCTCAGTTTACCTACAGGCAAACTTGGTCATTTCAAGTCCCTTCAGCAACAGGACAAGTGAGCCTCTTGGGTAGGAAAGCTGTTAAAACTTGGAAGGCTCAAGTGAAATCCCTGTTCTCAAAAGCAAGGAGGATAGCAAGCCACAAAACTGGGGCAAAGTGTCACGAACTCCATGGAGACATCTTGGGAGGACTGGTCTGAGGGGGAGGAAGAATGGGAAGAGGGTTTGGAGCCTGACGCTGGAGAGGGGCCAAGCAGCCTTGAGAGTGTTCAGCTGCATGGTGGGGAGAGGTGCGAAGTTGTTTGCTGGGAAGAAGCACCACCCCAATGCCATTGGATGGCCCATCTGATTCGGCCTCCACTCTGCCTTCAGCTAGTGCTTCCCTACTCCGGTGTGTGTGTGTGTGTCTAAACCTAGGTGAAACAGTTGAGCAGGCCGCGCCAACCCTGCACCCGGTTTCCAGGGATACGGCATTGGCCACACAAACAGTGCCCACAAACGAAGAGCCAAGGGGACGTATCATATGTTGACAAAACGCCTGGGCGTGTGCCCAGCCTTGTATCTTGGGAGTTCTATGTTCTGAACTCCAGACATGTGTACCTGCATCTATGTTTAGACCAGGCAGTGAATTTTAGAACAAGGCCTTTGGCAATAATTGAGGAAGAATTCCAGTAATGTGTCTACAAGTGGAAGCAAGGATGGCACACCTGCATTTCTGTTATGCATCCCAGAGTCTCCTCCCCACAGGAACAGACCACGAAGCCAAGTCTGCCCTTTCTTTGACTGACAGTCATTTGATGGGAGGAAGGATGCGGCCTACTGTTCCCTTTGTCATAGGGCTCAATGACAAAAAAACAGCAGCTCCTCCCAGCCTTGAGCCCTCTCTCCCCCTGCTTCTCACCTTTAGGTCCGGCAGGGCATCGCCTTGGGCTCCCTTGTCATTTTTCAGGTTGCTGGCTTTCCCACTGAGTCCTGGGCTCCCCAAGCTGCAGCTGTTTCCTTCCTCCTCGGACAGCCTAGCTTTGACACCCACTGCCCTTTTGGCACTAGGGTCAGCTGGCAGTCCCGGACTGGCTGGGCTCTTCCCTCCTGCAGCCTCGTTCCTCCCGGAGCCTCGTTTTGGGTTGGAGGGCTCCCGTTTGCCCCTGGATGGCTCCGCTCTGCTGTCAGGCTGGGGCTCCTCAGGCACCTCCACCACAGAAGGGGATTTTTCTTTGCCATTCTCCTTACATGCAGGCCTCTTCGTCTGCTCTCTTGAGCCATCCTTGCAGCGTTTCTGGGGGGAAAAATATTAAAGGCTAAAAATTACAATATTGAGTTAGGAAAAGGAGCGGGCTCCTTTAAGACTGAGCTTAATGAATGCAGCCAGACATACACTTGATCTGCTTTTTGCATGCTGGATCAATTCCATTTGGGGGGGGGGTTGTAGTTGTTTGAGTTATTGGAAGCCTGCTGTGACATTTTTGAAAAGGCGCTCTGAGGATAACATCACTCAGATTAGAACGGAACAGGACACCACAGAGCAAATCCTGAGGACGCGTTGCCTGGTCCAATTGTATCAGATCAATTTCAATTATTGCAGCCTAATGATGGGGGCAGGGTGCTTGTAAGGGTTTGAGTGATCTGCTATTCTCTCCACCTTCCCTGTAATGGCTTATAAAAACTAGCCAAGGAGGAATGCCCTTAAGGAGGAGGTATACCACTGACACTTTAAGAGAAGCTCCCCAGTTCCTTAAGTATTGAATAGCTATGCCCCAGTTGAAAATATCCCCTTTGGGGGCCAGTTGCTTGAAAGGGGTAGGGAGATTCACCTGCAGGTATGCTTGGAGCCATTTCAATCTAGTTTCAGGCCTGGGATTGGGACTGGAACAGCATTAGTCACCCTGGTTGTTAGAAAAGTGTTGAGGGTGCGGGTGCAACTCTTAATTTTTCGTTACCGCTTGGTCTCTTTTGACCACGGTACTCTTTAGGACTGACTCGGAGGGTCAGGAGCTGGAGGCACTGTGTTGCAGTGGTTCCACTTCTACCTACAGAGGCATGTCCAGGGGGGGTGGCAATGAGGATCCCCTGCTTGGCGCCACAGGAACTGACATGTGACTGTGGAACTCCCTCCCTCTGGATGCGCACCTAGCCCCAGCTTTGCAGGTATTAAGAAGACACACAAAGGCACAAGGTTTTGGCCACACTTGTGGAACTGTTTGATTGCTGTTAAGGATTTTACCAGTGATACATTATTTATGTATGCATTTTACTGTTGTATTATGACGTAAGCCACCTAGAACCTTTGTTAAAGGGCAGGTAATAAATGTGTTTAGTAAGTAATAAAAATGGTAATAAATGTGGCCCCTTTGCTTACAGGAAACAGATTTAGGCTGGCCATGGGTAACAGGTTGAGGACTGTTTGCCCAGAGTCACAGCAGCTGTTGTGGCTCCCTGCAGTGTATCACTGCTGAGCCAACCCACAGGGGTCCCTTCCAACTCTAAGATTCTATGAAAGGGTAGCCCGGCTCTCATTCTACCTATCCTTGCTGGTTTCAGAAAAGGCTGAGCTACGGAACAAAACCCCACCTGCATGTTCAGAATAAGGCTGAATCTTACCAAAAGTGAAGCCCAAGTGTGCAGCGGGATCTTCTTTTGTAGCACCAGCTGTAGGATATTGCCCTTCTTGTACTGGACTTTGCTGCAGGAGCTCTCAATCTCTGCAAATAACTGGCAGCTCCACTCACGGCCATCTAGGGAGGGGTGTGGAGATACGGCACATATAAGAGTCTTTCGGCTGCATTTCACACACACACACACACGCCAATATGACAACAGAGAGGCAACAGTGAATAGTGCATTGAAGGCAGAAGGTCCTAGGTGCAACCTCTGATTTCTCTAATGAATGTCCCTCAAGAGACCAGGAATGACCTCTGTCCAAAACCTTGGGAAGCCACTGCTAGTCATCACAAGGTAGTATTGGAATTTTGCTTTAAAGAGGGCAACTGCTGCTACTGTTCACCAAGAGGAAAAGAAAAGGAGCAAACAGAAAGAGAGAGAGAGATGCCCAGCCAACTAAGAGCTACAGGAAAAAGAAAGAATGTCTGTATCACACACCAGGTAACTTGACAACACAACTAGTGTCTGTGAAAGATGTATCCACTTCCTCTCCCTTCAGGACTTCGCCGCCCACGTTCAGCTTCACAATAATTTCATGAGCATTCTGCTTCCAGTCCAGCAGCAGGTCTAGGAAACAAAAGGGTGGGTGGAGGGTAAACACAATATGTCAGTCTCTCACTTGCTGATCCAGAAGTGCAAAGTGCCAGAGTGACCTGCTAGCTCATGACTATGAGAGTTCAGGACTTGAAGCAGAGTTAGTAACAGAGTGTAAGTTTGCAGCACTCCTACACTATCATAACCAACACAGAAATCGTTGCCACGCAGGATGGTAGGAAGACAGCGACCAAAACTCTTCTTAAACAGATCACATGAAAATGTGGAGGATATTCAACAGTGGCAACAAGCCATCGCAGCCAAAGGTACATTCTCAGTATTGAAAAATAGTGTGTTACTGCATTGTATTAGCAGCTGGTGGAATACAGTAACTTAAGCATAAGCTGTGAGTCAATAAGCTGTTCACGGTTCACGTCAGCCATGAAGTGACCAGGTGGCCCTAGGTAAGCCATTATCTCTGAACCTCAGGTCTGTAGCACAGGAAAAGCAATACTGGCTAACACTGTGCAGGACAGTTATGAGGGTTATGGAAAACATGTATGTGAATCACTTTGAACACTCTAAAGTGCTATATATATATTTCACGTACGTGCGTATGAGATGCTGGAAATTAATGAGATGAATTATCACCAGTACGCCCCATTTGTAATCTGCCCTGACTGCAACCTACCCTATAGCAACTGTCAGTTATTATTTATTTACACTTTTAAACAAAAAGATCTCAAGGTGGTTCACATAGGGAGACGTGGCTTAAAAATGAGTTTCAATAAAGTTGTCTCAGCAGGGATGGGCTTTCACACATAGGCCTTGAACTAAGGACCAGACTCCCTCCCCTTAGGCCTGATTATCTATGCCAGTTCTGGGTGTCTTGAGGAGCAACACCCTCATTGGAGGAGAGTCTGTTCTCTTCCAAGAATCCTCACTTGGGGCATGTTGTGAGATGCAGGTGCCCTCTTCCCTTGCAAATGTCCGTGGCGGTTCTCAGGACGACAGGGTGCTGAGGTGGCAGGCTCACTGGCATGACCCTGTCTGGCAATTCTTGAGCTCTCCTGCACTCCCCACTCAAAAGCGGAGAGGAATATGGCTGAACACCCATCCCTTCCATGGGAACAGAAAGACACAGACATGCTTGAGGCAGCGGTAGCTGATGCTCTCCTGTGACGTAACTACCATGCCCTCTGCTGGCGAAGGGCTGATCTTACCGTGTGCTTCTCATGCCTCAAATGGGCCAGCATCAAGGTCGTTCCCTCCTTTTGTTCTTTATGGTAGTCAAGGTCCCGCTTCTTTCGTCACGCTACCTTGGCAGCTTGTTAGGCTGTTAGATTTACACAGCTTTGTTAAGATCGCTTGTTAAAGAAGCAACCCTCAGGCCTGAAAAGGAGTGGGGCAGCCACACAATGCAGACAGGCGGGTCAAGGATAAATAAGGTGGCTCAGTACTAGTGCCCCCTGAAGTCATGCACCCCTGCGACTTACCCTCCTCCGACTCCCTCTGCCAATTGGGCTCTACCAGCGCCAGGCCAGGGAAAGGCTCTAGTGATCAAAGAAACATAGAAGAGGTGTGTTGCTTTGCCATGAGCCGCTGCTCACTGCATCTGCACAATGTACCTCTCTGCTGCTCCTCACTTTGGAAAAGGTCCTCCACAGGTTAAAGCTTACTTCTTGTTTTTTAATCACCACAGTCCTGCTTCCTGGATAAGGAACTTGCACACAACGAAGACGAAGGCCAACGGCAGCAACACGTAGAGGACGGTAACAAACCAAACAAGGCTTATGAAATTGTCCATTGTTGTGGTTTGCCTGGCCTGCAGCAACAGGTGCCATGTCACCTCTTCGTCAATGCATGCAGGAAAGAGGTCGGTGTAATATTTGCACAGGGATTTGCAGGGTGGCATCCCCTGAAACCCTCCCCTTTGGCTCAGGTCAGGTCTTCACCTGCCCCACACCTGATGTGCTGTATGAAATCGGATGTAGCGTAGGTGGGTGTGGGTTGACTGAAGTGGACTTGCGGACCAAATGGGTAGGTTTGGCAGGCCCAATTAGTTCTGTGGATCAGAGGTTCCCCACCCCAGCTCTCTACATACAAATAGCAAGGCTTCCCTCACCAGCAATTGCTGCATTAGATTATTGAGAATCCCAGCTTTCACTTTCAAAAGGATATTCTGGGCTTCAAAACTGCAGGTATAAGATTAAAAAAGGAAATGCATTTTCTACCAAAAAACAACAACCAACAACAGACCACCACCTCTGGAACGGCACGAATTGGGTGCACCTGCTCTCCCACCAGAAACTTCATTAAGGCCCCCCGTTCCTTCCCCACAAGTCCCTTTCCTTATATACTATTTTAGTAGTTTGCAAATAAAAAAATGCCTTATTATGGTCTCAGCCTGACTCACTGTAGAGACTTCTTTCGAGATTAAACAGTATTGTTGGCCTAGATTCCACTGGCCTAATGATTTTATTCCAAGGACATGACCTTGGAGAATTTAGTGCTTCAGGTTGTGTGGAATTTTGGAAGGTGAATGTGAAGTGCAACACCCCCATGACGTTTGGCAAATGATAAATACTCATGGGGAATAGTCCTCATTTTTAACCCTATAGAACCAGGGGAGAGGCTGACTGGAGGTGGATCCTTCCGTCAAGCATGAGCCTGTGAGAAGGGGCACATATCTACAGAGGCAGAGTTTAGACACTTGGGACATGCCTCTGTGTGTGGAAATTTCCTGGCAATTTCAGCAATCCAGGAAAGTGAAAGTGGCGAAAACAGGGAAAGGTTCCCTATTTACTCCTGGCTGACAACCAAATCTGCATAGCTGGAGAAGGCTTGAAACATGAGAGGGAGGTTGCTAAGTAAGTGGGGAAGATAGATGAATGTGCTTGATATATTGCCATATTTAAAGAGACAGGCAATCCTTAGGCCTTTCTTCACAGCAAGTTGGCCATTATGCCTTCCACCTTAAGTTCAGCCTTGATTCACTGAATTAGGTGTGGTAGGATTCTGTGGAGAGGCAGAGGAACCAGAGACCAAATAGCAAACACGCGCTGGATTATGGAGAAAGCTAGAGAGTTCCAGAAAAACATCTACTTCTGCTTCATTGACTATGCAAAAGCCTTTGACTGTGTCGACCACAGCAAACTATGGCAAGTTCTTAAAGAAATGGGAGCGCCTGATCACCTCATCTGTCTCCTGAGAAATCTCTATGTGGGACAAGAAGCTACAGTTAGAACTGGATATGGAAGAACTGATTGGTTCAAAATTGGGAAAGGAGTACGACAAGGTTGTATATTGTCTCCCTGCTTATTTAACTTATATGCAGAATTCATCATGCGAAAGGCTGGACTAGATGAATCCCAAGCCGGAATTAAGATTGCCGGAAGAAATATCAACAACCTCAGATATGCAGATGACACAACTTTGATGGCAGAAAGTGAGGAGGAATTAAAGAACCTTTTAATGAGGGTGAAAGAGGAGAGCGCAAAATATGGTCTGAAGCTCAACATCAAAAAACCCAAGATCATGGCCACTGGTCCCATCACCTCCTGGCAAATAGAAGGGGAAGAAATGGAGGCAGTGAGAGATTTTACTTTCTTGGGCTCCTTGATCACTGCAGATGGTGGCAGCAGTCACAAAATTAAAAGACGCCTGCTTCTTGGGAGAAAAGCAATGACAAACCTAGACAGCATCTTAAAAAGCAGAGACATCACCTTGCCGACAAAGGTCCGTATAGTTAAAGCTATGGTTTTCCCAGTAGTCATGTATGGAAGTGAGAGCTGGACCATAAAGAAGGCTGATCGGCGAAGAATTGATGCTTTTGAATTAGGGTGCTGGAGGAGACTCTTGAGAGTCCCATGGACTGCAAGAAGATCAAACCTATCCATTCTGAAGGAAATCAGCCCTGAGTGCTCACTGGAAGGACAGATCGTGAAGCTGAGGCTCCAATACTTTGGCCACCTCATGAGAAGAGAAGACTCCCTGGAAAAGACCCTGATGCTGGGAAAGCTTGAGGGCACTAGGAGAAGGGGACGACAGAGGACGAGATGGTTGGACAGTGTTATCGAAGCTCCGAACATGAGTTTGACCAAACTGCGGGAGGCAGTGCAAGACAGGAGTGCCTGGCGTGCTCTGGTCCATGGGGTCACGAAGAGTCGGACACGACTAAACGACTAAACAACAACAACAGGATTCTGTGCAGAGAAAAGATATTAGAATGCCAAAAAAAGTCTGAACTCAGCGACTAAAGACAAACCATATGAACCTTTCTAAACTATGTCACTTTCTACAGAACTAATTTGCAGGTGGAGGTTAAGAGTGTGAATAAGGGGCAAGTATCACTCACTGCACAAAGTCACTGCTGGTGAAATAAACGTGCCAACTTTCAAGCTCCTCAATTCTTCTGTTTGGTAATTTGCAATTGTATATTCTACCTTGTGGAAAATTCTGTGTAAGTTAAGAGTCTGCTCTGCATGCTTCAACACAAGTTGGCTCAATGAAGGATTTCATTGCACCAAATATATTTTTCATATTCATCCAAAACCAGCATTGGTACTATTATCTATATTCTAAATACTTAATTTTTAATCACTTATCATGAAAAATGAACACTCTAGCTTGTTTCTTTATGGAAGAGAGAGCTACATATAAACAGCGATGCAAACCGAAATAATAATTTAAGATGGAAGTCACTAAACCAGCCTAAGCTGGCTGAACATCCAATTGCCGTAATAACCCAGTAAGAAGATTTACAGCAAGAGGAGTAGATGAATCATTGCTATGAGTTCTAATCTGCTCTTCCCCTAACTGAACTTATTATTAGAACAGTGGTGCTGTAAGGTAGCTTTTATCTAGACCAAAGAAAGGCAACTGTTAGCCTCAAGACCTGTTCTTTACACCACAGAAGGACAATAATTAGCAGCAGTAATAAGTTGGTGCGCTGCATGTTGCACCATGAGAGATAAGAGAATAATGTCAGCTACAATCAGCCACAATTAGTGGCAAGCTGCCTCTCCTTTAAGGAAGAGCTTCCTCAAAAACAGCAGCTCCAAGTATCACCAGCAGTATTACTTGAAATGTAACTGTTGTACATACGATAACGATTATTCCCTAACTAAGTTTACTGAAATTGTGTACATCATGGGTAGTTAAATTAAGGCCCCGGGGAGGGGCGGATTCAGCCCAATTGCCTTCTAAATCCGGCCCGCAGACAGTCTGGGAATCAGCTTGTTTTTACATGAGTGGAATAGTCTTTTTATTTAAAATGAATCTCTGGGTTATTTGTGGGGCCAGCCTGGTGTTTTCACATGAGTAGAATGTGTGCTTTTATTTAAAATGCACCTCTGGGTTATCTGTGAGGCATAGGAATTTGTTCATCCCCCCCCCCCAATATAGTTCGGCCACCCACAAGGTCTGAGGGACAGGGGACCTTGCTGAAAAAGTTTGCTGACCCCTGGTGTACATGGTCACTGGTGACACCTGTCCATGATCACAAGGATAGGAACAAAGGTGGAGCGGGGGGGGGGGGGAAGAGTCCTTTCTCTTATAAATATTTGGAGAGAGTGGAGGAGATAGTGAACGGAAAGGGATGTACTCGTTTTGCAAGCTGCCAGTGTCCAAGACTTCCACAATTTGCAAAACACTTGGATATGCAAGAGAGCATTAAGCAAGAAAAACAGCCCTTAAGGCTGCAACTTTGCACTGAACTCAGGGCACAGAAGCAGGCAGCTGGTTTTGGAACAGCGCATGGCAAAGCCTGAGTCATATTGTATCCTTCAAAAGAAACTGCCTTGAGCAACACTGTTAAGAGCTTGACTTTCTCTCTCTGCATTGGCTCCCTGACCCTTTCTAGCTTAATTTATAGCAGCTGACCATAGCACAAGGCTCTTCATCTTTTCTTCTCCTCCGTCTCCCAGACATACTCATCTTTTACGAGTCATCTTTAATCTTTGCTCCCTTTATCTACTGACACCACAGGTGGGCAACTAGTTATGTGGATTTCCCATAAAATTTTGAATCAGAAACCTCAAATTTGCATAAGGTGATTTTGTGTCAGAAATTATTCTGATCCCCTAGAGCAGGCATCCCCAAACTTTGGCCCTCCAGATGTTTTGGACTACAATTCCCATCTTCCCTGACCACTGGTCATGTTAGCTAAGGATCATGGGAGTTGTAGGCCAAAACATCTGGAGGGTCAAAGTTTGGGGATGCCTGCCCTAGAGAGTGATTCAATCTAGCATGTTTATTTGTATTTGGTAAACAAAATATATTTACATTTTTTTTGTCCCAATGAAAAATTATTCAACCTAAATTAATTAGAAGCGGAAATTGAAGCACCTAAGATGCTTTACATGTATATTGTGTAGAAAACATAGTTTTTTAAATTGTAATATTTCTTTAAAAAATAAAGTCATTAGCAGGCACACTTCCCTTATGTTGTTTAAATTTAAGAAAAAACAAAGATACTGAAAACTGTGGACTCACATCACAGTCTAGCAACCCGAACAACTGTGCATGATATGCTGACTTCCATAGTTTGCTAGGGATAATCTCCCAAAAAACATAAAGTACAATTTCAGAACTGTCAAGCTCGGCTAATATTGCCTTCGAAACTGGCACCCATACATTGTTGGTAATGAACTTATGAAATGGATACTTTCCCATAGAAAAATAAAGAAATGGACAATTTCTGCTTTCGAAAAAATTTCCACCTCACATTGCTGTGAGCAACTTGCAAGTTGCCTTACACGCTGGATTCACACTCCTTTCAGCACACCAATCAAATTTGGCAGGCTGCACAGAGCATGATTTGCATGAGAAAGGTGCACTGGGATGGCTCTCTAGGTTGCAGCTGTGCTCCCTTCAGTCCACCAGATTGTAAGCCCCTGTCTGTCAGCTGGGGTGTAGGGAGTGGCCAAATGGAATCACTGCCCACAACATGCTTGCCCCTCCCCCACCCCCAGCAGCTGATTGCTGTTGGTAAAAGCCAAAGAGCTTTTCCTGGACACAAGGAATGGGATCACTGTGGTCCTCTTGCTTGCCTCCTTTGGAGCTCTGTGTGCATTTGTGCGTGTGCATGTGAAAGTGTATGCCCCCTCATCCACTGCCCATCCCCAATGAATTATTATTATTATTATTATTATTATTATTATTATTATTATTTGTTTGTCTGTACCCTACCCATCTGACTGGGTTGCCCCAAATGTAGCATGTAGCTGTTGGAAGCAGTTTGCCTACTCCTGATTTACACCCGTGCCTCTGGTGCTGTGATCCTTTCTATTCTTGGAGCAATTTCCCCTTCTGCATTTGCCAAACCCAACTGAGCCCACCTTTTAGAGCTCTCTTCCTTTCTCACCTTTTCAGGAACGTCTTTCTTGGACAATATCAACACGCATACACCACACCTCCATGCCATCTGTTTGCTCTACTTTCACATTTAGTGCAGCCTATCATACTTGGGCTGTATATTCAAAAATCACACAACATGTAACACTTTGTCCTTCTCACTTCTTTAAGCAACTCTTAAAATTATGCTTGTTAAGAGTGGCTGAAGGGTGACTTAATTCCCTCAATGTGAGTTGTAGGTAGAGTGGGGATTCAAATTTATTACAACTGTGGCCATGACATCCACAACACACCTTTAAAGCACATTCTTCCCCAAGGAATCCTGGGAACTGTATTTACCCTGTACAGAGCTACGGTATTACTACTACTACTAATAATAATAATAATTTAATTTTTATACCATCCACTACCCTTAATAATAGTTCCAACGATTATTTGGGGAAAGCCATGTGTTTTAAATGTATGGTGTGGGTGTGACTTTGGAAACTGGCAGATGGCAATTACTCCTGATTAATTGACCAAGAGTCAAGTTATGGTCTTGTGAGCATAATTCAACTGTAAACATTTTGCGTAGAGACAGTGTCACAGCTGGGTTCTGTGTAGTACTTTCTGGAAAGTTTAGTGTACTTTGTGCACTGAACAAAAAGTATGTAACAGTAGAGGAACTTTACAAGTATTTTTCCAGCCCTGGTCACTAGGTGTCCTGAGTCCTTTTGAGCCTTAACTTAAGGTACTCCCTCCATTTGCTCTACAGTAACCAGCCTTTTGCACGTAGTTTCCAACCTTTCAATTGATCCAGCATACTTATACAAACATAGTATTTATACTGGATTTAAACATACAAGAAGCGTGCATGCACACGAAGCTCATACCAATGACAAACTTAGTTGGTCTCTAAGGTGCTACTGGAAGGAATTTTTTTTTAATTTTGTTTCGACTACCATAGAACAACATGGCTACCTACCTGTAATTTAAACATAGAGTAATAGGTACCTATAGCACAAAACCATACCTTTCTTTGAGTCACTGCCAACTGGTGGTCTCTCGCCTTCCTTATTCTCCTGATTGGCTCGGTCCTTCTGCTTCTTCTTACTGGTTGCATCTTCCACGCCCCGTGCTGCTCTTCTCTGGCCAGGGATGCTGGCACTGTTGGACATTTTCAGCCGTTTGGATGAGACAAACGGCCCGCCGGGGTCGGTGACAGAGTCTGGGTCAGGGGTGCGACGTTTTCTTCCCGAGCCAGCTATCTTGGCGATTCTTTGTGGTCAATCTCTCTGGCAAGGAACAAATGCCTGGGGGAGAAGAACACAATGGGTAAGGGTGGTAGAAGAGGAACGGCAAATACCTGTGCTGTCAGAAGCCTTACTGAAGTGCTGTGTATAATTTATATGTGTACACACACACATGCACACACACAGACACACACACTAAGACAGGGAAAGCCAGCACAAATATCTTTGCTTTGAAAAATGAATACAGTACTACTGATCGGAATGGGAAGCACTGCCCATTCAAGGAAGTGCCATTCAAGGCACGGTCTTATCTACACGAATTTTGAAATGAGGATTTTATTTTACATTGCATGACCACAGTCAAAATGTACCAGGCAATATTTCCGTAAGACAAAATGTCATCCTGGTGAGGATCTAGTTCTGCCAGAACAAATGGGTGGCTCAGTAGTCTGTCAAAGGCAGAGTGCTGTTATCTGATCCCTTTCCATTACTGGGTGCAATAGAAACAGCTGAGCACAAGACTGTTGATTTCCATGTGGGTTGTTGCTGCTTCAGAAACGATTATGATTCTCTGAATGGGCGCAAAAGCTAGTAAAAATTTCCTTTAAGTTATGGAGTTCCTGGGGCTTCCCAAAATCTACCAACACCCCTCCATTTGCTTGTCCATTTGAGTGCCTTGCATCTAAGAGGCCAGTTACAACTTAAATATTCATCACATCGTTACAGCAAAAGCAGCTCTCTGAAGAGGTAATCAGAGACACCCCTGCTTGTTACTGCCAGCCAGGGTGAGCAATACAGGCTCCCCACTGCACTCCACACAGCTACTGGCCAATTCCCTTTACCTGCTAGCCTGCCTGCCACTATCAGGTTAGCCACCTCAGAGACCTAAGCTGTCAAATACCAGTTTCACTCTCCGGCACCTGCCATGAACAAACAGGAAAAGGTTAGGCTGTCAGAAGGAAGCCAAAATTGAATGCTTTACTTTTTCAGATTCATCACCTGTCAATTCAGTTATAGAGAGCCTTAACATGGTCTTCCCCACTTATTGCCTCCTGGGCACAGTACAGTGAAGGTGAAGCCTAGGAACTCTTACTTGGAAATACCACCTAGGTTCAAGAAGTTAAATTTTAAGGATAACCACCTGCACAAAGGCCAGATTACGTATGTACCTCAAGAGAAGCATGACCTGAGCATCAAATATGAAACAGATCAGACAGGACTTTCCTTGCAAGAAGCACACAAATTCCCACCCAGGAAACAACATTTTTGAAGATGTAACCAGGCAATTACTTCAAATACCCTGGAGCACAAAGGGACAACAAATAGTCCACAACTGGCAGCCTTCATACGCAACACCAGGTCCCCTGAATCTCCAGTGAGCTCACTGAGCCACTACTTTGCCCTTCTGTCACCAGTATAATCGTGCTATATTTTGTTGCTCCTGGTGAGCTTAGTACTCCCCACCATTCACAGGCCCCAGCAAATTGGATTACACTCTGAATGTGAAGCATTACTAGGAAACATAGCAGTCAGGACTGAGGTACGCAGTAACAGTGACAGTCCCAAGTGGCAGACCTTAGAGAACATGGGCACCTCCAGATTTAGGGGGCCCTGGGCAAAGTGGTCCTCTGGTGGCACTCCTCCTCCATGGATGGGTCTGCTTGATTTACAACTGAGTTGCTGGATCTAGACACCATTTTGATTTCCTATAACACCCCCAATTCTGATCAGTGTAAGAAATTAGAATAGCCTAGACCCAGCTGCCCAGATAAGCCAGCTCTCTCTCTCTCTCTCTCTCTGTGTGTGTGTTTTTAAAGGAGGCTCCAGGGCACACATCAATGTACCGTATGCCTGGAAAATGGCCCAAGACGCCAGGTGAAAGCTGCCACACAACTTAGATGGAAAACTCCTACAGTACTCCAAAACTTTCCTACCAATGACAAAAGACCCTGCCATACTCAAAGAGTTTGCCTTTCCATGTGTTTTCTGACAGACAGTATACTACTGCCCATGATTAACCTTATATAAACTTTATATAAAAATATAGACTCATAGAAATGCTTGAGAATTTCAAAGGGCTCTTCCTCACCAAGAATTCTAATCTATCAACTCCGAGCCCAATTCAATCCTCCCAATAGCCAAGTATGAACAAGACAGAACACTCCATGAGTCAGAGCTCCCTTCCCATTACAGTGGTACCTCGGGTTACAGATGCTTTAGGTTACAGACGCTTCAGGTTATAGACTCCACTAACCCAGAAATAGTACCTCGGGTTAAGAACTTTGCTTCAGGATGAGAACAGAAATCACGTGGCGGCGGTGCAGCGACAGGCCCCATTAGCTAAAGTGGTACCTCAGGTTAAGAACGGACCTCCAAAACGAATTAAGTTCTTAACCCGAGGTACCACTGTAAACTTAAAGACACCCAAACCACTCCCAGCCAGGAGTCCATGACTCAGGTGTAAGCCTGAAATAAAATCATAGCCTCTAAGGCAGGCATCCCCAAACTGCGGCCCTCCAGATGTTTTGGCCTACAACTCCCATGATCCCTAGCTAACAGGACCAGTGGTCAGGGATGATGGGAATTGTAATCCAAAACATCTGGAGGGCCGAAGTTTGGGGATGCCTGCTCTAAGGCAATAGCTATGATGAAGAAGAATATGAGAAGTGTGAAAAGCTCCCCAAGTTTGAGCAACAAAGCGCACTTATATGCCACAGTTGGGAACATCTCTTCCTGAAAACACACTGCACAGGGCTGCATCATTACAGAAGGAACCAAGAACTAGCATCTGGCTCTTAAATGTGAATGCTGATCTGTTCTGAGTGTAAGGAACAACAACTGCTTTGAAATGGGTGGAGAGGGAAGAAGGCCTGGAGTTTCATCCAGGATTTATCTCTTCTACTAGGAGAGCCAGTCATCAGTAGGCACAGTACATTCTAGCCTGTAGAAGCTACTCCCATGGGATCCAGTTGTTACAAAGTCAGTGCAGCTGGATCCTGGTTTCCACCCCTCAGAGGACATAGCCTTTAGACCAGTGGTTCCCAAACTCTCCCCCCTCCCCCAAAGAGACTATTTAAAAATTGCTGAGATTCCTGGCAGACCACTGTTAAAAGTCCAAATTGTCAGCCATCACTACATCTTGTGGTGGCAAATTCCAGTGTTAACTATGCACTGTGAATAATACTTCCTTCTCAGAAACATCCAGCTTCTGGAATACACTAGAACATAACCAATAAACTCCCATTTCATCTTTAAAAAAAAACCTCTTCCACACCCACTTCCCTCTCCACATAAAATCATGTTTACATACAGTAATATGAAAATCTTTTGCAGTTAAGCCTGCCACAAAGCAGGACTGTCCCATAGATCCAGACCACAGTGTGCCTAGGCTGTGAACAAAGCTCAGCTACTGAGTCTTTCAAAATTTATTAAATTTATTATTGTAGGAACAAACAGCACTATTCAGTTACAGGTGACACACACACACACCAGAAACAAATTTGGAAAGCAGCAAAGAAGGAACTGCAGAAGAACAAGCCTTCTTAACTGAGCCATCCCCAAAGCAGTAGAACAAAATTTAGAGCCTTCATAAAGGTATCCCATGCTGCCTAAAACCAAGGATAGTCATATATGTTGATTTTGTATTCTTTCCATTCCTAATGTTTCCAACCTTAAATTCATTTATCCACATTGCCTTATCCATTTGCTAATTTTTTTTATCTAAAAAATTTTTCATGAAAATTCATCAGCTTTTTGGTTCAAATTTCTCATTCGTTTGCAATTCTGCTCAGATCAGTGGCAGATAAAACATTTGTATAGCCCATGGAAAAAAGGATTTCTCAAGGCCCATGTTGACCCATAGAAGGCTAGATTCAGGTAGGTAGCCATCTTGGTCTGATGCAGAAGGCTAGATTGCTTACAGATTTGAGGTATTTTTATTCTAGTCTTCAGCCAAAAAGGCTCTCTGAGTACTTTAGAAATATCAGTGAGAAGACGGCTCCTGCTCTCAGGCTCACAATCTAGTAGATGTAAAGTGTTTTAAGCACCCAGAAAATATATTAAACACCTGTTAATTGCTACTACATGGTTAACTTTGGCATCAATAAACCTTGTATTTATGATGGTACACCCCCCCAAAAAAACCTGAAATGTACTCCTAAAATAACTATCTTTTTTGAGCCCCTCAGCTGAGGTTGAGGTCTCATCTAAGTTGTTGTGGCACAGTTGGTTGCTATAACATTGCCTCTGGGCATCTGGTTGGCTGCGAGAGCTGTTCATCTCATGACACCAGCAACAAAGCAGCTACGCTATTTTCACTGCACTGACCTAACCAAGCCACTTTCTTTCCCACACTTTCGGACCTCTCCCTACTTCTCGCCAGTTGGCATGAACCGCATGCCACAATAATCTCCACCGCCTGCTTCTAGGAGTCTTTATTTGGAAAGAAGAGCAAAGGCAACTCCTTGGGTTTTGCAGCGCGCAACACCCACCCCCCACCCCGGCAACGCCTCCCGAGCTGATTTCAGAGAGTCAGCCCATGGCCTAGAAAGCCATATCCTTCAGCTCCACAATACACGCCTTATTTCAACGTGTATGAAAGTCTCCGGAGTGTGTGCGTGTGTGCGACTTGCACACTTGGGGACCCTGCTGAGTACAGGTGCCTCCGCCCACCTGCTTTTTGGCACCTGACAGCTTCCTACACGACAGGAAACAGGGGCTGCCACAAGCTCTCAGTCTCTGAGGTTACACACACACAGCACCTGCAGCAGCATGCAACGCACGGAAACAAGGCTGCAGCCCGGAGCAGCGCCAGGCCCAAGACCACGGGCCCTTTTTGCAGCCACTTCTTCGGTCCCTGTTGTAGGGGAAAGACCATGAGGGCCAAAAGGGGACCCATATGCACAGTGACAGCTCCTGGATCCCACCCCCAGCCGAAAAGGGTCACACCTGAGGGAAGCCAAAGGGGGGGGGGTTCTCCCCGCGACCAAGAGATGGGACACGACCCGGTCCCTCAAGACACTTATAAATCACCCCCCCCCCTACACACACACAAAAAAATACACGGATACACCCCCTCCCTCCTCAGTGACCCCCCCCGCACCTCGACGGAGGCCCCTCCCCCTCCCTCAGTGCTTACCACCCCGCCCCCCCGCCGCCGCCGCTCACCCTCCCGCTGACGGGCCCCGCCCTTGCGCACCTTCGCCCGCCGCCGCGGCTTCGCCTTCTCCGCCCCAACAGTCACTCGCCGCCCCCCTCCCCCACCCCGCCCGCAGCACGCACGCGCGCGCGCACACACGAGGGCCGCGGCAGCGACTCTCTCCCACCCCCGCGGTTTGTTTTGTTTCGAGCCGAAGTTCCGAGCTGCGTGGGGGTGGGGGTGGGAAGGGGAGAACTCAGGAGGAGCCAGGCCCGAGCTCTCGTGACGTACTTCCGGAAAGCCGGCGTCGCTCAGGGCCACGTGACGACGACGACGAGGAGGCGGCGCGCGGGGTGGGGAGGGAGGGAGGCGTGGGGAGAGCGAGCCGATAAATAAATAAATAAGTGGGGCGGTGTCACGTGGCGAGGGGGAAACGTTCTCTCCGCGCACGCGCGCTCTGGTGGGTGGGGGCGCGGAGGAATCTGCCCCGGTTCGCGTGGCGTCACTGGACGAGCCCATGGCAACAGGGCTATAAGTAGACCGGGTAGGAACGCCGGGCCGTCATGTGCTGCTGGGCGAGCTCTGGGGTGGCCAGTCTGAGGGTGAAGCGTGGGCATATACAACAAACTCCGTTGTTTCCGAAGCTGCAGTCGTGTTTCACGTCAAATTTAATACTTCACCCCCTTGCTTTCTAATTTCAGCGCTTTGTAAGGGTTTTGTTTTTCTTCCTGTCTTAAGACGACTTTTCCTCAGTTGGCTTAGTAAAGTGGGAATGCTGACATAAAAGCAAGACTTCGCTGCTTCCCCCCCCACCCCCATTCTTTTGGTCGGATTTTTTTTCGTCCGGACGCAGTCAGAGGAACAGACCCGGAACCGATTTTTTGCATCCTGCCAGTGTTGATATTTGGGGCCATAACCCCCCTTTTTTGTCTAATGACTGGGGGGACGGGGACATTTACAGGTTTGCTAGTACCGGTATGTCCCCAAACGGTGCAAAATGGAAAAAAAGATATTGCTTGTGAATAAAACAGATCCCAAGGTTTTGCCCCATCTACTGTACTGACTGGGTTAGGGTTAGCTTGCCTTTGATGTACTAAGTATTGAAACACAGTTTGCATATTTTGCTTGCTAACAGACACTGAATAATAAACAGTCGGATCTGTCTAGTAATGCTTCTCACCACCCCGCTGCTTTGCCTATTAGGACTAATATGGTTCCTTGCAGATAAAAGCACCCCAATTTTATTCTATGCACAGAAGACGGTGTGGAAATGCATGTGTATTTACAGTAATATATTTTCAGATAATGTCTGTGCTTTCATCATGAACAAAATTTATTTATGTGACAACATTACTTACAAACAGCATTAACAAATGCAATCCGTGCAAAAATATTCTCAAGAGACTTGCAGATCATATTTTGATGTTGTCGGCAAGCTTAATTTCTAACAAAATAAGGCTAGGTAGAAAAATGGATGAAAATGTATTATTATTATTATTATTACAGTGGTACCTCGGGTTACAGACGCTTCAGGTTACAGACTCCGCTAACCCAGAAATAGTACCTCAGGTTAAGAACTTTACCTCAGGATGAGAACAGAAATCGCGCGATGGCGGCAGTGGGAGCCCCCATTAGCTAAAGTGGTACCTCAGGTTAAGAACAGTTTCAGGTTAAGAACAGACCTCCGGAGCGAATTAAGTTCTTAACACAAGGTACCACTGTATTATTATTATTATTATTATTATTATTATTATTATAGCATCTGTATGGTATGACAATGTTTAATATTAAGAGGGTCATATTATTGTAAGTCTCAGAGCTATAAAACAATGAGAAAAAGCTTATTTAAATCAAGGCAACTGTTTTAACACTGACTCAGACCACAAACTACATTGTCTACAGCAGGCATCCCCAAACTTCGGCCCTCCAGATGTTTTGGACTACAATTCCCATCTTCCCCGACCACTGGTCCTGTTAGCTAGGGATCATGGGAGTTGTAGGCTAAAACATCTGGAGGGCCGCAGTTTACAGTAACTGGTCTACAGGGATGCCTGGTCTACAGTAACTCTCCAGGAGTTTTCAGACAGGAGTTCCCCCCAACCTTACTTGGAGATAGGGTGGCCTGATGCAAAAGAGGACAGAGCCCCCCCCCCACACACACACACCTTTAATAGTAGTGTAGATGAAAGCATTTTAGTAGATGTAGTTTGCATGAAAAGCTACACTTGGTAAAATTCCCTCTGCATTAAAGGTGCAGGGACTTTGCCCTCTTTTGGATTTGGCTACCCTACCTGGGTATAGAGCTAGGGCCTGCTAACCTACCTACCTACCTACCATGTACTTTACCTCTGTTCCTGGATGACAAGGTTTTACATGTTAACAGTGATAAGCAGCTTTATTTCCACTTGAGGATAAAGTCTATAAGCAGGCCTCTCTTGTCTCTAGCAAATGCCAGTTCGCAGTCCTTCCCTTGATAAAAGGCAGTATGTTTTTGTGCATGGGAGGATAATATGGAGGGCTGGTTGGATAGCAGTGAGGGTGGGGTGTGTGAACCCCATTACAAGATAGCGCTGAATTTGGGTGTCATGTGGACCCAACTCATAAGGGGTCAAAGAAGCTTTGTATCTGGAAAGTAGTTTGTTGTTTGAATTCATCCTCATTGCATCTGTTGCACCCAATTACTAAGCAATACAGTAGTTGCATATTGATAGGAAGTTGTAGTACTGTACGCACTTTGGATAATTATTATTTCCCCTATATTTCAGGCTGTTCCTATTTGCTGGAAATAAAAACAAACTTCCGCTGAGGTAATAAACATAGCCTGTAAGCCTATTGAGCATATGTACCGTTTTAGACTGTACTAGCTTTTGCATATATTTTTCTGTACAGGTAACTTGCAACTTGCACACATTTAACCTGCACGTATTCAGCTTTATGTACTTGGCTAATAATACTAATAATAATAATAATAATAATAATAGGTGGTGAAGGAGATTGGTGTCCATGAAAACAGACTATGGCAATCCCACCTGCAATTGAATCTAGTGTGTTTTGACTATACAGGTACCACTGTATGTGATTTTGGCTTTATGCATTATCCCTGGAATGTAACCCGGGGATAAGTTGAGAGTCACCTGTAGTTGTCACTAATAATATTGTTTTCCTATGTAGTTTGCATCATGTTAAAATAATAATAATAATAATATATTATTATTTATCCCGCGCATCTGGCTGGGTTTCCCCAGCCACTCTGGGCAGCTTCCAACAGAAAAATAAAATAAAACAATCGATTAAACATTAAAAGCCTCCCTAAACAGGGCTGCCTTCAAATTGTTATATATACTCGTGGATTTATACCTCATCTACCTTGTGTGAAGTTAAATGGGTACATACATCTTCAGTATTGCTGAAAGGCCAATTTGTCGGTGGTGGTCAGAAACATGACCTAAAGAGAGAGGTGGCCAATTATGATATAGTACCTGACAGCAGGTGAGAGGAAGGAAATTTTGTTATATAATACACAGCAGATGGACTAAAGTTTTGGGCTTCATAAATGGTTTTATCTCTAAGCAATATTTGAAAAACAAGTTCCCCCTCACATACAAACATTTTGCACATTTTGCCCCCTCACATACAAACATTTACTCCTACTGCCCCATTTTGTTTCCACCAATTATTTCATTATATGTGGAATTCTTCCAGACACTGTGAACTTTCTTGGTTCCAAACAAGGCATAGTCTGTAGTACATATTAAATTGGCAGGGTGCAAAAACTGATTCTCGGCCTGTGTGCTCACTGCATCCTGTTCAGAAAAGAAAAGGGGGGAAATTAAGGAAAATGTTCAGAGAACGTCTTGTCTAAGGTTAATTGTGTTACTGGCTGCCTAAATAAACTTGAGAAAAATTAGTACTCAGTAAAATGAAAACCACTTTCTGTACACATTTTCCTGTTTACCTAATAACTTGCGTGAAAAAAAGGCCCTACTTTTATAAATCACCATGCTTGTGGGATCAACAGATTAGCCGATGGTGGTTATAGACAACTAGTCCATGTTTAGCAATCTTTCATCTGCTTTTATCACAACAGCCTCTACATTCTTAAGACAGTGGCAAAATAGCTAGGATGCTGACACCTAGAAGGGTACCATAGCAACCATGGTGCTGCCATGGCAACCAAATAGATGCCAGTCACTGACAGTCCTGGTATTATGTGCCATTAGCACTATGGCAACGGGATTGAAATGAGCTGGTACTGTACCATTAGCACCAATGCCCTGTCAACCATGAAGAAACCTGATAAGTGAGAGACTGAAACACTCCCCAAAATGCCATGGGAGACTTTGAGACTGTTTTACCTCGAATATTAGAAGCCCAGGGATAGTCAACATGGTGTTCTCCAGATATTGAACTACATCACCCATCATTATCCCTGACTATCAGCCATGCTGGTTGGGGCTAATTACTACCCTCATAAGCACTATTTTTTTATTAACTGGTGATAACCTTGCTCGACACCACAGCAACATTACCGACAGTCTGCCAACGTCTACTAGTCATATATCCTATCTGTGACTGACAGCATTCCTATTCTTTTTAAATTGTTAAATTGTGTTGCTTTGAGCGAGGCACAACATTGCCACTAAATTGGTTCACATCCAAATGGACCCAGTGCCTACAAAGGGAAAGAGGAATTGACAGACAGCCGCATTCTCTGTACTCTGTGGCTACTCTGCTGCTTTTTCTGTTGGGCTGGACAACTGATGTTCTGTGGCTCCTAATCTGTATGGGTGTTCAATATTTTTCTTATTCTGTACCATGTCATTTGACCCGTGTTAAGTCAGCCGCTCAAAAGATTCCTAGTTTCTCCTTAGCATGATATGAAGAGCTGTGACGAACAACAACTTCAAATTTAAATACAGTACATGAGCACCAGAACTTTTTGCGTAAGACATACTATGCCTTTGTACAACCGGTAGCAGCTGAATCACGCCTATAACGCCAGCATGGGATGGTAATGGTTGGCAATGTCTTGCAGTACCACTTCCTTTTTTCCAAAGGAGGCATTGTTGCTTTTTGCAAAGCCCCAATGTACACATGAAGCTCCTGTTTAGGCAGGCTTCTCCATGCCCTTCAATGTGAGCGTCAATGAAATGAGCACATGGAATCTATTATGAAGTTACAGTTGAAGTATTATGAACACCATCACTCAAAACACCATTTTGGGTGGCCACATATCCCAAGGGTGTTGCAGTAGTGGATTTTGTGCATCTGCAGGGTATTGAATTGGGTTACCTTTGAGGTTCCCTCCACCTCATATGATTCTGTGTTTTTTTTATTGGTAAACAGACATTTTTAGTGAGTGTTGGTGATAACTGCAGCAAAGTTCTAGTGTGTATGTGTGACCTGTAGCCCTCCAGATGCGAATGAACTACAACCCACAGTCAATGGGTTAGGAGTCCAAAACACATCTACGAGCCACCCATTCCTCACCCATTCTAATGGCTCAAATGTCATGGATTAATGTATCACCATCATTTTATTATTTATACCCCACCCATCTGGCTGTGTTTCCTCAGCCGCTGTGGGTGCCTTACATTGCACACGTCAAGGCAGAAGAGGTATCTGAGAGCAATTCATCTTGGGTAACAAATAAAGACATTTCAGCCACCACAGAGCAAATCTATTTTAACACAAAATTGCAGTACAGGACAGACCTGCCCTATTAGCCTTGCACAAGATTATTCTAGTAGGGCAGCACTGGTGTTGGCCGCACTGCGTGCTGCCACAGGTACACATACTCATGGTGCAGAGTTGCCCCAGAGGCAATGCTAAATTCAATGCAGTTACATTAGCTGCCCCCAGCCTCTAGATTGTGGGCTACAATTCCCATCATTCCTGGCCTTTGGCAATGTTGGCAGGGAATGCCAGGAACTGTAGTCCAAGACGTCTGGAGAACCCCGGAAAAACTCAAGTTACACTGCTCCATTATTATCCTCAGATGCATCCAGCCTAGAAAAAGATTGCCTCATTTGTATGGTGAAGCTCTAAAAACTCTTAATATGGTGCTTTTTAACTTGTTAAAACCATTATATATATGAGTGGTTTATTATGGTTGTTTTTCACCTAGACTGGAGATAATTACAGAATGTAACACTAAAAACTTTTATGTTTGTGCTAAATCATTGCATGAGCTTCACAAAAGAATTAGAGGGTGTCTTTTTGGGGGGGGGAGTGTGACACTGTAAGCATTATGAAAAGTAGTATTTTCAGTGCAATGTGCAACCAATGCATTGTGGTGATACCAAAGGCACCCGCTGTTCTATGAGTTCTTTTGCACGATGAACATGAGATACCGCAACTTCTTTTAAACCAGTGCAATAAACACTACTCATGTTTAGAGAAAGGGGGAGGATCCATGGTCATGGAAACATAAACATGAGAGTATACAGTTGTCTCCCTATTACCCCATACCGTTATGTTTCCAAAATGCAAACTTTCCCGTCTCCATCAATGGTTGTGACGGCCACAATCTGGGCGGCTTAGAAAGGGCACCCAGCTGTTGTTGGACTACAATTCCCATCACCCTTAGCTAGCAAGGGCAATGGTCAAGGATGATTGGAATTGTAGTTCAACAACTGGGGGCCCAAGTTTGAGGAAGACTGCTATATACCAATAGCTTGGGGACAAACAATGGTAGTGGACTTCATGGCTTTCTTGTGGGCTTCCAAGAAACTAGTACAATTCAGGAAGCCTCTTAGATTCTTGCGGTTTCTGTTGCTGTCTTGATGCTTTTTCTGTCTCTGTGCTCCACCTCTTTTCTACTTATCTGACCTCACGTCTACCTGTGTTCATTCAGTAGCCACATCAAACATCACTGATGACCACATCTGGAATCCAAGGCCTAGAGCAGGGATGAGGAACCTGTTGGATTCCAATTCCAACCACATACTGTAACACGGGTGAAAGACCTACATTGGCTCCCGGTACGTTTCCGAGCACAATTCAAAGTGTTGGTGCTGACCTTTAAAGCCCTAAATGGCCTCGGCCCAGTATACCTGAAGGAGCATCTCCACCCCCATCGTTCAACCTGGACACTGAGGTCTAGCTTCGAGGGCCTTCTGGAGGTTCCCTCACTGTGAGAAGCGAGGTTACAGGGAACCAGGCAGAGGGCCTCCTCGGTTGTGGCGCCCGCCCTGTGTAACGCCCTCCCATCAGATGTCAAGGAAATAAGCAACTATCTGACTTTTAGAAGACATCTGAAGGCAGCCTTGTTTAGGGAAGTTTTTAAGGACTGGTGTTTTATTGTGTTTTAATACAGTGGTACCTTGGTTTACAACCATAATCCGTTCCAGAGGTCCGGTTGTAAACCAAAACAGGTTGTAACCCAAGGCGCGCTTTCGCCAATGGGGCCTCCCCCTCAAAATTGGTTGTAATCCAAAAAAAGAGAGGGTTGTAATCCAAAAAAAAAAAAAGGGACACGCACTTCTGGGTTTGACGTGGTTGTAATCCAAAACGGCTGATGTTTTATTGTATTTTTAATATTTTGTTGGAAGCCCCCCAAAGTGGCTGGGGAAACCCAGCCAGACTGGCAGGGTATAAATAACATATTATTATTATTATTACTGCTCAAGGATGATAGGAACTGTAGTCTGATAAGGTTCTCCATCCCTGCTATATACATTCCACGTCATGCTAAATCAGTTTCACCAGGGCCCAGCTCCAGTTCAAAACAGAAGTGTGGACACACTCTGGGGTGAGTTTTGAAAGGCAAGCCAGGATTTGAGCAGAGAAAGAAATAAGACAGCACGGCACAGAGAGCAAAAGCCTTTGAGCCTTTATTCACACACAGGTATAAGCCGCCTTGGTTGGGGCAGATCACACACAGGCATGGCAATGCAGCTGCCTCACCTGACCTTCCTTTTAGGCAACCCCTCCTCTGTCCTGTTATTGCTCTGAGCAAGAGACCAGCAGAAAATCAGAACAGGAACATTCCGCTATGGCATCTTAAGTGCTTCCTTACATGCTGGACGTTGGCAGGGAAGGGCTTTTCCTAAAGAAGCCTTGATGCACACAGTGGTGTGCGTCCACAAAGGCTGGTGTGAGAGTCAAGCAATGGTGGCAAGGGACAGCCATAGGAAGCGGTGCTCCGGGCACTAAGCTAGATCTAGGCAGGGGTAGCCATGACTTATTCAAACACATGACTGGGAGCAGTGAATAGGACTTACAAAATGGGAGTGGGTAAGGGAGGGAGAGAGAGAGAGGAAAAAAACCCACATCACATCACTGGCAGGTGTTGTAGATTTGGATCTGCTGATTGATGTCCCCCAAGATGACCCTCATCTTGGCCTCAAGCCCGTCCAGTTGGGCCGCTTTATCTTGCAGCAGCCTCTCATTTTCTTCATACGTTTCTTCCAGCGCTGAATGGGGACAGGGAGGAGGAGAATTGCAGCAACAAAAAGGAGAAAAGGTTACAGGTAGGTAGCCGTGTTGGTCTGGATCGAAGTAAAATAAAAAAATTCCTTCAGTAGCACCTTAAAGACCAACTAAGTTTTTATTTTGGTATGAGCTTTCGTGTGCATGCACACTTCTTCAGATCTGAAGAAGTGTGCATGCACACGAAAGCTCATACCAAAATAAAAACTTAGTTGGTCTTTAAGGTGCTACTGAAGGAATTTTTTTATTTAAAAAGGAGAAAAGTTAAGGAAAAGATGGGCTGCTAAAACCGTCCCCTCCCTGAATCCTGCCGCTCCAGATCCACAGAACAGATTTGGCAGGGCAGGGTAGAGAAAGTTCTGTTGTGCAAGTGGAAGCCCTTTATGCAGAGAGGGCGACGTAATGAGTAGAGGCATGTAGACACAGTAGAGGCATGTGCCCCTTTGGGCAAGAGGATTCCCCGCCACCCTCCATCAAGAATGTTTGTGTTAGCCTCCCCACTGGAAACTCAGTGCCCAGAGAGCCATGGAGAAGGTGGATTAAGGAGTGTGTGTGCTGGGTAGCAAGGCTTGGCTGCAGTGATCTATAGATCCCGGGCAAGCTGCCTAGCTTTGCCAGAGGGTGGCATTTGCCAAGAAGGTAGCATGAGCAAGGGCAGGGCATCTCCTGCTGTTTTAGATAGAGAAAAGCAACAATTCAAGTCCCCTCGCAGTGCTGAGATTCCCACGATGCTAAATCCTGCACAAGATGCTTGTGGAGATTGCCCACAGCTCTGCCTTCCCCTTCCTAATATCTTACTTCTATGGGAAGGGCCCCACTTCCCGCAAGAGTCTAGACCAGGCACCCCCAAACTGCGGCCCTCCAGATGTTTTGGCCTACAACTCCCATGATCCCTAGCTAACAGGACCAGTGGTCGGGGAAGATGGGAATTGTAGTCCAAAACATCTGGAGGGACGAAGTTTGGGGACCCCTGGTCTAGACTCCCATTCTTCCTCAGTAGTCCCCTCTGCTTTCCCATATCTCATAGAATCATAGAGTTGGAAGAGACCACAAGGGCCATCCAATCCAACCCCCCCTGCCAAGCAGGAAACACCATCAAAGCATTCTTGACATATGCCCGTCAAGCCTCTGCTTAAAGACCTCCAAAGAAGGAGACTCCACCACACTCCTTGGCAGCAAATTGCACTGCCGAACAGCTCTTACTGTCAGGAAGTTCTTCCTAATGTTTAGGTGGAATCTTCTTTCTTGTAGTTTGAATCCATTGCTCCGTGTCCACTTCTCTGGAGCAGCAGAAAACAACCTTTCACCCTCCTCTATATGGCATCCTTTAATATATTTGAACATGGCTATCATATCACCCCTTAATCTTCTCTTCTCCAGGCTAAACATACCCAGCTCCCTAAGCCGTTCCTCATAAGGCATCGTTTCCAGGCCTTTGACCATTTTGGTTGCCCTCCTCTGGACACGTTCCAGCTTGACAGTATCCTTCTTGAACTGTGGTGCCCAGAACTGGACACAGTACTCCAGGTGAGGTCTGACCAGAGCAGAATACAGTGGTACTATTACTTCCCTAGATCTAGATGCTATACTCCTATTGATGCAGCCCAGAATTGCATTGGCTTTTTTAGCTGCTGCATCACTCTGTTGACTCATGTCAAGTTTGTGGTCTACCAAGACTCCTAGGTCCTTTTCACATGTACTGCTCTCAAGCCAGGTGTCTCCGATCCTCTCTCCTGCAACATCCGGGGCTTTCTGCGTTCTGCCTGTTTGCAAGTTTTCTACCCCAGCATGTCATGTGTCACAAAATGAGATCTTTGTGGGATTTATCAGCTGTCTAAACGGAAATGGCTCTTTAGGGTTCTATCCTCCACAACGCAACAAGAGAGATGGAAATGGAAACACGTGGGCAGCCTGGTGAAATTCCACTTGTACTGTGGAATTCTCTGTATATTAGGCAGGCAGCTTCAGTGTTTTGTTTTCAGATTCCAGTTTAGAACATTTTTATTTACATAAACTTGCCCTGCCACATGACTCGGTTTTATGTTATTCCGAGCTTTGTCTTTTTAGGTTTTTAATTTTGATTTTATGCACACTGCTTTGAGAAGATCTCTCCGCCCCCTTCTTGGTTTAGCAGTATGGAAATTTATGCATACATAAAATAAGTAATTAAGCAAACTGAAGACACCGAAGGGCAGGGCAGGGCTTCCCACAATCAAAGAGCAGTTTCGGCATCTCATGTAGCTCCCTGTCCTGCCTACTCTCAAAATTTATGGTCTTCCTTTCCTTGGTTCCATCACCTCAATCTATTTGTGTGTGATGGTGACAGAGAGAATCTTTCGAAATCTGGATTTTGGAAGCGGTGTACAAACCAAATGCAACAAGTTCACGTGGCCTCAGTCCAGTACAGTCATACCTCAGGTTAAGTACACTTCAGGTTGAGTACTTTCAATTTAAGTATTCCGCGGACCCGTCTGGAACGGATTAATCCACTTTCCATTACTTTCAATGGGAAAGTTCGCTTCAGGTTAAGTATGCTTCAGGTTAAGTGCGGACTTCCAGAACTAATTAAGTACTTAACCTGAGGTTCCATTGTATACCTGAAGGAGCGTCTCCACCCCCACCGTTCAGCCCGGACACGGAGTTCCAGCTGCGAGGGCCTTCTGGCAGTTCCCTCCCTGCGAAAAGCCAAGTTACAGGGAACCAGGCAGAGGGCCTTCTCGGTAGTGATGCCCGCCCTGTGGAACACCCTCCCATCAGATGTCAAGGAAATAAACAACTATGTGACTTTTAGAAGACACCTGAAAGCAGCCCTGTTTAGGGAAGCTTTTAATGTTTCATGTTTTGTCACTTTATGATGATGATGATGATGATGATGGGAGCTGCCCAGAGTGGCTGGGGTATAAATAATAATAATAATAATAATAATAATAATAATAATAATAATAATAATAATTATTATTATTATTATTATGTACAGTTTACTGAGAGTCCAGAAGGCACAGAATTGTGTGAAACCTAGTTTTTTTTGGGGGGGGGGAGAAATGTCACACACCACCCCAGAGAATATATTTCCCCCCTTCTCCTGGTAACTTACCACTCAGCCGCTGCAGCTTGTCATGAGCATCGCGCAGCAGGCCCTTGGCCTCATCCCGCAGGCGCTCTGCTTTCTGCCGGGCCCGGACCACGTGCTGCGCCTTGCGTTCCACTAGGTCCTTCATGGTGCGGTACTGGTCACCCAGTGTCCCGTCCAGCAACTGAGACGCAGCAGGAAACAAGGTGCAAGCGGTGAGCAGAGTTATGCTTCCCACCATCCTTGGAGCGTTGCAAGGAAGATGGCCGGAAGAAAAGGCAGGAAATGGGCCTCCTCTGGAATGACTTTAGTGCAGGGGTGTGGGGGGGGGGAACGTGTGGCCCTCCAGAGGTTGTCAGACTACAACCTCCCACCCACCCCTGACCATTGGTCATGCTCACTGGGGCTAATAAGGTACTGGAGTCCAAACAATATCTGAACAGGGTGATCCCTGACTTAGTGGATGACTTTAGTTCATGCCAATCTTGCTGAGCCCAGTTTTCATTCATTCATTCATTCATTCATTCAATTGCAACATCAATGTGTATTAGTACTTTACAGCAGTGGTCCTCAACCTTGGGCTTCCAGATGTTTTGAGACTACAATTCCCATCATCCCTGACCACTGATCCTGCTAGCTAGGGATCATGGGAGTTGTAGGCCAAAAACATCTGGAGGCCCAAGGTTGAGGACCACTGCTTTACAGGGTGCAAGGGGACAAGAATCCTAAAATCTTGTAAATGAGGCCAGGAAGGAATGCCATCCTAGATGAGAGCAGACAATGAAGGCAGAGTTGTTGCTTTTCGCTATCTCCCGAGGGTGGTGCCCTCTGACCACTGTAAGAAACAGGGTGCCAAGCTCTCCCCCTCCCAACTCTTCTAATTTCTGGAATCATCATCAGCTATTTCTTCTCAAGGTCCCATGCCTCTGCTTGTGGCACATTATAGGGCTAGGCTGCATGGATGGATCCAAAATAGGAATTGAGGGATGGTCAGCCCTAGTTCTTGGACTTTGGGGTAGGCCTTTTAAATGCCTCCCAACTTCCTGACTCCAAAGGAAAGCATGGAGAGGTGAAACTGGCAGGGCCTGGTGGCTGAAGGAAGGCAGGAGGCTACCAGCCTGGCTCTGTTGGCCAGAGGCTTCAGTGGGTACCTAGCCACACAGCCTTGGGAGGCAATAAATGTTGTACTAAGGTGATCATTCCATCAGGGCAAGCATTTCAGCTTGTCAGATGGAAAGACACACCCCCTCCTTTGCCCCGCATGCTGTTCCAGGGGTTCTCCGAGCACCCGGGCCCCCAAGCCAATTAGAGGAGTGGGGTGGGGAGTTAGAACCTTGTTGCTGATGGGACTGGTGAGTTGATCCCACTGTTTATTTTCTCTTCTTTTATAAAATAAATAATAATTTAATTGGTATCTTAACAATCAAAATAAACAAACTGCCAATATACCAAAAGATAGAAGGGAGAGACATTAGCAAAATCTCCTCTGATGCTTTTCTGACAGGTAAGGATTATTTTCCACCTGTTTTATGTAACGTGTCTCGAAAAGTGGGCTGAAGCCTCTTGGCCACGGTGGTTGGCAGAGCATTTGGGTGAAGGAGCATCTCTGACGCCATCTTCATTTGTTTTTTTGCCTGATTGCCTCCAAACAGTCAATTTCACCCTTTGAATAATTTCGCAGGAATCACAAGCACCCAGAGAAACTGACAGCCAGTCACCATCACTCAGCTTTAACTACCCTCCTAATAACCCTGTTAGGTGAAGCGGGGAGAAGATATTCCAGGGGTGAAGATGAGCTCATTGGAGGGAGCACATTTCAATTGCGTGCTGCAGCTCAGTATTACAGCAACGGGAGTTTGTTGGCGCACTTGGTAGTTTCTAATAACCTATAAAGACATTAGGACGAAACTGGCAAGACTGAATTCCTGGAGCCAAACGAATGAAAAAGCAAATGGAGTGGGCAGCAGCGTCCCCAAAATTATACGGCGAAGAGGATACACGAAGTACCAGCTAAAGAATGTGAAGCATTTCCAAGTACCAGTTTGCACCAGAAATACTTGTTTTGCATTATTCACTGCAAGCTGCCTAGAGCTTGTATGACGAAACATGGTAGGAAACCTTCCAAAATAGAAATAAAATGAAACTCGAACTTATACTGCTGCGTGGGCAGCCACCCATTCGCACCCTGTGTGTACACAATGCAGCAAGGATGCTTCCTTCGCCTGTCCTCTCAATCCTAACCCAAGAGACAGCTACTTATCTGTCTTTGCCAGACTCCTGGACCTTCTCAAGCCCAGCCTCACATACCTGTTCGGCTTCGCCAGCTCGGTCCCTGGCAGCACTGGCTGTCTCCTCAGCTCGCGAGGCAGCCAGGCTGTTGTTGGCCCGTTTCATTTTGAGCGCATCCACCTGCTTGTCGAGGTGACCCACACGCTCCATGGCTTCAGCCAGCTGACCTTCGGCGCTTGCGGTCTGCTGCTGGATCTGAAGGGAGAAGGGAGGCAAGATGGGAAGCTGGAGAATAACCAGGAAGGTCTGCTGCTTCTCACCGTTGTGGGAGGGTCTCCCCCATCCTACACAAGAGCCCTGACCTCACTGAGGAGATGTTACGACTCGGGGGATTTAGACATAGCCGCCAAGTCTCCCGTATTCCCCGGGAAACCCCTGTTTTTCCAGCTGTTCCCAGCCGAAAAAAACGGATTTTTTTTGTTTTTTCCTGGTTTATTTTGGCGCGGCAGCCATTTTGGAACTGGGCGGAGCATGCTCAGAAGCGACTTTTGATGCTGCTTTGACCAGTTCCAAAATGGCTGCAGCGCGACTTCTGGTGCGGCGGCCATTTTGGAACAGGGCAGAGCAGCATCAAAAGTCGCTTCTGAGCATGCTCCGCCCAGTTCCAAAATGGCAGCAGCGCTACTTCCGGTCCAGTCCCTTATTTCTCAGGCCGGAACTTGGCAGGCATGGGATTTAGAGGGCATCTTGGACCAGCCTCTGGTGCCCTTCCATCTTTGGAAGTTCTGCAGCCAGAGGTGCCCTCAGTGCCAACGGCTCAATGGCATTACCATTTTGAGGCATGGAGGGCTCCAGCTCGCAGACCGTAACAGAACCGTGGCCTCCCCTGTTTCAACAGAATCCACAACTCATTAAATTGACACCTCCCCTTTAAAAGCAAAGGCTCCATTCCTCGGGGGTAGGGCTGACTGCTCCAAGGATGCTGTAGGCCAGGCATCCCCAAACTTGGCCCTCCAGATGTTTTGGGACTACAACTCCCATCATCCCCGACCACTGATCCTGTTAGCTAGGAATGATGGGAGTTGTAGTCCCAAAACAGCTGGAGGGCCGAGTTTGGGGATGCCTGCTGTAGGCCTAATTAAGGCTGAGGGCTCGCCCACATCTCCATTTGCCCCACTGCTTCCCCCCAGGGAAACCCAATTGTTAGCATTGGATTGGAACAAACAACTGGGGTTTTTTTGTTTTGTTTTCTTGCGGATTGCTGTTTGTTCAGATTTAGCACTAAAGAGCAGGTTTTCTGGGAGGGAAGCAGTGGGGCAAAGGCAAAACTGCTTGGTTCCATGCCTAGAAAAAGTGGGCCAAGTGGAAAAAGCACTCGGACCCGTGGTTTCTAGACAAGTGGAAGTGTAGACAAGCACTCAGCCTTGTTGCTTCTTGGAGCTCTCCAGGGTGCTAGTCACCTTGCTTCTTTGGACTTGGATCTTCAGAAAGCTTTCAGCAAAGTACCTCACCAAAGACTCCTGAGTAAGCGTGGCAGTCAAGGAATAAGAGGAGAGGTCCTCTTGTGGATCAGGAATTGGTGAAGTTGCAGGAAGCCAAGAGCAAGAACGAAAGGGCAGTTCTCCGAATGGAGAGAAGTAGGAAGTAAGTCACGATTGGGACCTGTGCTTTTCAACTTGGCTCATAAACAATCCAGAATGAGGGGTGAGCAGTGAGATAGCAGAGCTTGATGCTAAATTGTCGAGGGCATAAGGGCAGCTGATTATGTTCCAAGTCCTTCTCAATGTTCGATTATGATGCACTTTCAGGGGAGGGCTGCGCACAGCGGCGGGGCTTACCCTATTAACGACATTCTCGGTGTTGTAGATGTCGCTGGCCGCGTTGCGGATGGCTTTCTCGGCGGCGCTTTGAGCCCGTTTGGCGTCGTCCAGAGCCTTCTTCACTGCTTCGGCTGCAGTCTTTACGCTCTCTGCTCGAGCGCTGGAGACGGGAAAAACGTGCAGCAAGTGTGAGCACAAGCGCTATGTGCACTAGTGTCCCCACTGCTGCTGCGATGGC
The DNA here is from genome assembly GCF_963506605.1 of Zootoca vivipara. NCBI lineage: Eukaryota > Metazoa > Chordata > Lepidosauria > Squamata > Lacertidae > Zootoca > Zootoca vivipara. Next base: position 20,293,167 of record NC_083277.1, on the reverse strand, counting down.
CGGGATGACAAATCCATGGCCATTTGTCAGGTGGGATCTCTGTGTACAGGTGTCGTTTACTTCCCCCCCCTCCTCCGAGATCCGTGCCAAGCCCTCTCTCTGGGTGAAACAGAGCCCTGAAAACGAATCTGGCTGACTTATCTGCTCCCTGAATGTTTTCGTGCTGACCATTTGTGTTCCCCGCTGCTCAGTTTTTATTTTTTGAAAATATATATATTTGATTTCACAAGTGTAGAATTATGACATTGCCAAATACAGATCCATATTTAGAGATTTCTCCAAATCTCTAGACTTCCCCCCTCCCCCCCGTCCATGGGTCCTATTATCAACCTTTTCAAATGCATATTATTTCACCATCCAAGTTTTATGTCTCTCCATTTTCTCCATAGTAATTTCTGCACTACAAGTGTTATGACAATCCTGCTAATGTTTTCACCTGCTTACCGTGGTCTCTCAAGGTAAGTTGTAATTTCCCCCCGTTCTTTATTGAAAGTTTTGGTCTTCTTGGTTCCTGAGCTTTCTGGTCCTGTTTTGCCATTTCGACCTGCTGTTTGGTTTTTAGCTCTGCATAGTTAATTTGTTTTGTACTAAGCCGCTTTTGAATGGCTAATTGTATAGCTGCCTCCATGTTTCCCCACATCAGTGAAAGTTTGGCCCTCTTTGCATCTAAACCACTCCTGTATTTGAGCCTAGATGGCAAACTAGCCCAAACAGTGACTGCCCCACCCTTGTACAGTGGTACCTCGGGTTACAGGTGCTTCAGGTTACAGACACTTCAAGTTACAGGACTCCACTAACCCAGAAATAGTACCTTGGATTAAGAACATTGCTTTAGGATGAGAACAGAAATCGCACGGCGGCAGCAGGAGGCCCCATTAGCTTAACCTCAGGTTAAGAACAGTTTCAGGTTAAGAACGGACCTCCGGAACGAATTAAGTTCTTAACCCGAGGTATCACTGTACTCTGTTCGGTTGCTGAAACGCAGCCACACGAAAGCCTAGTAGAAGGCCCTCCCATCCTTACCTTCCAAGTCCCGGACTGCAGAATCCGGGACCGGCAGCCGCGTGACACCGGAAGTTGCATCACCGTAACTTCCGGTGTCGTTTTGCCCTTCTATGGGCACCAAAAATGGCCGCCGCCGGCTTCAAAAGTCGCTTCTACGCATGTCATGAAGTGCGTCGATGCAACTTCCGGTGTCGCTCTGCCCATCTATGGGCACCAAAAATGGCCGCCGCCAACACCGGAAGTCGCGTCTATGCACTTCTGGACATGCATAGATGCGAATTTTGAAGCCGGCTGCGGCCATTTTTGGTGCCCATAGAAGGGCAAATCAGAAAGAAAAAAATGGCCGCCGGCAGGAGAAAATAATGGAGAAAAACGGGAGATGAAGTGATACGAGGGACCACCGGGAAAAGGTAAGTAAAAAACGGGGGTTTCCCGGGGAAAACGGGGTACTCCCATCACCAGTACAATCATGTTTCTAGCAGTATCTGGTATGCACAATGCTTCACAATTCTCCTCATTTAACTTGGCAATACACCCAACAAAGGAGGTTCTTTTCTCTCAGCCTAAGGCCCAATGGTGAGCTTCATGGAGGAGAGGGGATTTGAACCCATGTCCAAACCGAATAATAAGCCCACCATCAGTTCAGGTTTTAACAGCAGCTGTGGAGAGTTCTGACAGGGTGCTGGTCCCGAACTGCAAACTCCTACGCTCCCCCAACTTCCTTTCCCTTTGCTGAATAACTAGTTGCTGCTCACGAAGGGAGAATGACTAAGGGGAGCACACTTCTGTCCCTATGGCCTCTCCTCTGGGTCTGACAGGAGCAGCCTCCGCCCCACGCCCTCTCCGGCCCCCTCGCACACTCACTTGGCGCGGCGTGCGTCTTGCAGCAGCTGCCCCGCCACACGCACGTCTCCCGCCGTTTGGTCCAAGATGGCGTCCACATTGGCCAGGCTGCTGACGCGCTCCTTGATTTCCTCAGCAAGGTGGTGGATCTGCGCAGGGGACGCTGGGATGGAGAGTTCCAGCACGCGGGAGGCCACCAGAGCAATGCTGTCAGGGTCGGCCCCCTCAACTGTGTGAGGGATGGGGTCAGTCAGCACCGTGGACGGGTAGAACAACAGGCCCCTGCTTCTCGGAAGACCCACTGCAAATGTCCCCTCTTCCCTGCTTTCTTTCATCCCTGTCTGAATATCCCCCGACACGCACGCACGCACTCTGCTGGAACCATCAAGGGGTAAATATGTCCACCTGCCTTGCCCCACAGCCCTGCCTGGAACTTGTATAAGGAGGTGCAGCGACATCCTTCACTTTTTGGTATGGAAATTTGCCCTTCCCTTTTTGGCAGGAACATGAATGTAATTGGCTTTTGTTTTATTCTTTTCAACATTAAGATTGCATTCTGTTTATTCTCTGCGAGAGCTCCTTGTGAGGAGGGGTCGACTGTCCAACTACTTTAGGAATTGTTGATCTGTGAGGGTGAATAATGGGGTCTCTTTACAGCTCTCAGCAGCCTTAACAAACTATAGTGGGGTTTTTTTGGGGGGGGGGAGCTGTTTAAAAGTGTCATTTTATTGGATTGTTTAGTGGCACGTGATGTACCGTACGTTACATGAGCTGTCTTTTTGAGACAGCAATGGACAAAATACAATTAGGGACTGGTGTAGGGGGCAGCCCAATCCCACACTTACGATTCAGGAACCCCTTGATTTGCTGGATGAGGTCCCGCAGTTCCTTGTTGGAGCGCTCCAGCCGGGCTTTGGTGGCATTAGCGTTGTCCAACGCGGCCTGTGCCCTCTGCTTTGCCTCACCTGCCCGTGCCTTTGCCTCGGCCACCTGCAAAGGACACACCAGGTCCCCTAGTCAGCCAGCAGGGGGAAGCAGAGGCCTAAGGATGCAGGGAGCATTGCATTCCAGGAATAGAGCCAGAGCTAACTCGGTTTACTGCCTTGAGAACTACGTCCAGGCCTTTGTGCTGCTGGTCTTTCCGATGAAACGAAATAGGTGCAAAACGGAAAGGCTCTCACGGGTTACCTTGCCTGCTGCTCCCCTCTGATGGCTTACCTGACGCAGCAGGACATCCACGTCAGCCACAGCACGGCGCAGCTCCCCTTCGGCGTGGCGGGCTCGATCCAGTGCGTTGTCGGCCGTGGCCACAGCCCCGTTGCAGTTGAGGCCCCCGCAGTGACGCCTGCCGTCTTCGTCACGGCAACCAGCCCCTCCGCAGGGGCTGCTGGAGCAGGGGGCGTCCCCTGGAGCGCCGCACACCTAGAGGAGAGAGCGCTGGAGGAAGCATGAAGAAACTCGCCAGCTGTAAATCACATGAAATAAGTTTAAAACAAAAACAAAACAGGATTGGCACAGGAGTGGCCCAATGAGCACAGCAGCTCTTCCTCAGTAGGTCTTGCCCCTATGAAGCAGTTGCAGAGATGAAGGGCCCTGCCTCCCCACAGCTGCCTAGGTCCTCCAGGGTTTCCCCCAAGCAATCTGAGTCTCCGCTTGTGTGAGACTATGTGACGCTGATTTCTCCTCCGCCCTCTTCAGGCCTCTCCTAGTTCTGGAAGACCAGGAGGGGAGGGGAGCTTGTCACAGCAGGAAGGAGAGGTACCTGTTGTGATGGCCTGGGACTCTGGCTCAGACTCAGAGCCGGAGGAATCGCAGCCTGCAGCAGACCCTTTGCCTGAGACGTCGGCTGAACTGAGGTTGAGGCCTGATTCTGAGGAGCCTCAGTCTGCTCAGCCTCCCCTGCAACAAGCATCAGCTGAGCCGAGTCTGGGGCCTGAGCCTAACTTGGTGCCAGATGCAGGAGATACCTCGTTGCCATCAGCCGGGTTGTCACCAGCAGCTGGCCCCCTGCTGAGGCGGCTCCTGAGTCCAGTGACCCACCGGCGTCTCCTGAGCTGCAGAGACTCAGGGCTGATAGAAGGAGGGACCTGAGCATAGCTGCCAAGTCTCCTGTATTCCCCGGGAAATCCCCGTTTTTCCAGCTGAAAAGACGGATTTTTTTGTTTTTTCCCGGTTTATTCTGGCGCGGTGGCCATTTTGGAACTGGGCAAAGCAGCATCAAAAGTCACTTCTGAGCATGCTCCGCCCAGTTCTAAAATGGCGGCAGCGCTACTTCCGGCCTGCTACTTCCGGCCCGGTCCCTTATTTCTCCGACAGCAACTTGGCAGGTATGGACCTGAGTACTCGCAGGAGGAGTGCTTGCCTCCAGGCAAGGCGAGGGAGTGAGTCGCCAGGGGATCGGGGCCATCCGTTACCCCGTTCAAGATAAAAGGCAGCCAAACCCTGCTCCAGGTTGCGGGAGTGACATTGTTGGTTGCTAGATCCTGCCAGTGTTCCTGCCTCGCTTCCCTGCCTGCGATCCTGACCTGCCTTAGTTCCCGGACTTCGTACCTGTTCCTGACCTCACCTGACGCCCTGCCCTGCTCCCAGCCTTGGCTTCTTTGGACTGTCTCTACCCTGAACCTACGAACCACGGACCGCACTTGGACTTCCCCTCTTGGGTAACCCCTGGGACCACCACACCCGTGCCTCTTCACCAGCCAGACTCTTCTCTGCCTCTTGGCCTCCCTCATCCCACAGTCCTGCTCCCGCTTCTGCCTCTGATTCTGGACTTCTCTCTGCTACAGACTCCCTCCACTTGCTGAACCCTGTTACCTCTTCAGCTTCTGAAAACCTCCTCCCAGTCTTCTCCCTCTGACCACTCGTTGTCATCTCACCACCAGTCCCTGGGCTTTGAGCCTTCTTCCCTTGGGAGTTCCCCAGATGGTTCCCCTCCCTCACTATTCCTCTGCGTCCAACCGGTCCCTGACACTCGCCTGCTGTCAAAAGGTTTCCTTCTTCGCTCCGGCCACTTTTGCCTCTGGCTCTGCCCAACCACCAGCATGTGGCCTTGAGGTGCTTGCCCAGAAGAGAATGTGGCCCCCAAGAGGCGGGAAAAGGTTCCTTGCCTTTGCTCCGTGCGGTTCACAGAGAAGAAACTTAGCAGCGCGGTCTGAAAAGTTCTTGAGCTAGCCTTTCCCCCTCAACCAAGACATGACTGGCTACCTCAGGGAGCTGGAAGCCTGTCAGTATCTGGCTCTCACACGCTTTACCTTGTGGTGTTTCCTTCGCAGCTTCCCCACCCACCTTCTCATTGATCCGATGCAGGCTCAGCCCTCGAACGCGTGTCGACAGGTCGGTCAGGGCTCGCCGGTTGGCTGCATTCTGCCGATTGAAAGCGTCTCTCCGGGCTGCCATCAGGTGCTCTGTGCGTCGCCGGGATGCGGCCGATTGGCCGACAGGGCTGGCGAAACCCACCGTGGAAGCGTTGGCCCGGTGCTCAGCTTCCCGCGATTGGATAAAGGACTGGCGGACGCTGTCATAGGCACCTGCCAGGGGGAGTCGGGGTGGGATTAAAGAACAGGACTGCTTTGGGTCTTTTTTCTTTTTCTCACTACCAAGATCAGTGAGGTCTTGGAGAGAGAGAAAAAATATTGCTTAGGGGTGGGGCAAACGAGCCTTTTGCTGCATCCAGAAACTAACATCTGAATGGGCCTTTCAATGTGCACCCAATACATTTACTTTGAAACTTGAGGACAGAGGTTCTTTTCATTGTTCCCAAAGGCACTTGAAAGCAAGATGTGTCTTAGAAAGTCTCTGGAGGGATTCAGCCAGGAATATTAATACTAGTGACAATAGCAGTTCAGCTGTAAGGTCTGAAGCCCATGTATTCTGTCCTGCTAGGGGTCAGCAAACTTTTTCAGCAGGGGGCCGGTCCACCTTCCCTCAGACCTTGTGGGGGGCCGGACTATATTTTGAAAAAAATATATGAATGAATTCCTATGCCCCACAAATAACACAGAGATGCATTTTAAATAAAAGCACACATTCTGCTCATGTAAAAACACCAGGCAGGCCCCACAAATAATCCAGAGATGCATTTTAAATAAAAGCACACATTCTACTCATGTAAAAACACCAGACAGGCCCCACAAATAACCCAGAGATGCATTTTAAATAAAAGGACACATTCTATTCACGTAAAAACATGCTGATTCCCGGACCATCCGCGGGCCGGATTTAGAAGGCAATTGGGCCGCATCCAGCCCCCGGGCCTTAGTTTGGGGACCCCTGTGCTAGACCTATGGGAAACCCCCATAATAATAATTTGTATGTCGCCCACCTGACTGGGTTGCCCAGCCACTCTGGGCGGCTTCCAGTGAAATATAAAAACAGCATGAAACATTAAAAACTTCCCTACATGGGGCTGCTGCCTTCAGATGTATTCTAAAAGTCATATAGTTGTTTACGTCTTTGATATTTGACAGGAGGGTGTTCCACAGGGCAGGTGCCACTACTGAGAAGTCCCTCACAATAGGGGTCCAATGTGCTCCAAAACAGCCCCCTTGTCAAACAAATTGGGAGCCTCAAGAATCTCTGTGGAGAGGATACTGGAATTGATAATGCATAAATAAGCATACTGCTTGTGTACTGCATATTAAACTTAATGTACCACTGGACAACTTGCTGTGGTTATACAGTTGTAACTTGGAAGCTGAACGAAATCTGTTCTGGAAGTCCGTTCGTCTTCCAAAACGTTTGAAAACCAAGGTGCGGCTTCCGATTGGCTGCAGGAAGCCGCTGCAGCCAATCGGAAGCCGCGCCAGACGTTCGGGTTCCAAAGAATGTTCGCAAACCAGAACACTTGCTTCTGGGTTTACGGCATTCAAGAGCCAAAACGTTTGACTCGCAGCGCGTTCGTCAACCAAGGTACAACTCTATGTTGTTCTTGTATTTACAGGAAAACCAATAAAAGTGATTTGAAAAAAACAAAAAAAAAGCACACACACAAAAAGGAGCCTGGCGTATGGGAGCAGACTTAACAAGGCAATGCAAAAGACTGGAAAGGAATGCACTTGTGTTTCCCCACTAATAATAATAATAATAATAATAAATTTTTTATTTGTACCCCGCCCATCAGGCTGGGTTTCCCTAGCCACTCTGGGCGGCTTCCAACAAAGATTAAAATACATTAAAATATCGCACATTAAAACTTCCCTAAACAAATACAGTTTCTGGTTTGAAAACAGGTGAAGCATCATTTACTTTCTCTTTTGGGAGCTAAACGCTCAGAGGAAATTTGGAAGCAGGACATGACTGGAAAGAACAAGCCTGGCCTCCACCCTGGCTCATGAGCAGAGGCTGCAAGTCAAAAGGGTTGTGGGGCCAGGGGGAGAAGAACTGCAATTCTACGTTTGACAAAAGGGCTGGGTAAAAATGGGGAGGGGGGAGTATGTTTCTTGGGTCACTTTGGACACGCACTTACCCAGCACATTGGCATTCTTGAGCGCCTCCAGCTGGCGCGTGAGGTCTGCGAGGCTGAGGTTCAGGGCCCGAGCGGCACGTTCCAGCGTGCCTAGAGCATGGTTGGCATTGAAGTTCCTGTCCTGGGTGGCCGTCAGCAACCCTTCCAGGCTGGTCAGCGTTTCCGTGACATCGGCAATCTCTTGCCTGGTAAGAGGACGTAAGTGAGAAGCGGGAGGGAGGGAGGGAGGTGCACTGCCACCCAGGATTGAACCACCCACTGTTCCTCTTCGGAGAAATGAAATAAATAGCCTTTTCTAAAAAACAACAACAACCCTGAAGCCTTTCTTTTAGGAATTCTAGGTGCCGAAACCCCAAGGGAGCAGGAAAAGAACTATTTATGTATGCCGCCACAGCTGCACGGATGTTATTGGCCCAGAGATAGAAAGAAGATAAAGTCCCTACCAGAGAAGAATGGCAGATCAAGTTGGTGGATGATGCCGAAATGGCTAAAGGCACAGAAGAATCAGAAATCAGGAAGACCAAAATTTTAATAAGGAATGGGGGAAATTTGTAACCTATCTTAAAAACCATTGCAAACAGTTAAAATCTTTAGTAGGATTGTAATAGCACTTCCAGTTTAATGGTGAGTTTTGGACACAATGGAGATGTAAAAGATGTGGGTTATCATAAAAAATGCAGGAGGAAATGATTAACAATAGGACCCACAAAGGGGAGGAGGGAAGTCCTAGAAATTCTTTGGAGTCTATGTTGTTCGTTCGATATATGAATGTAAAGTTTTAATCTGAGAAACTTGCAAATTAAAAAATGTAAAAAGAGAGAGAGGGAGAGGGAGAATCCCAGCTCCCCAAACAAACTATGGTACAGTGGTGCCTCGCAAGACGAATTTAATTCGTTCCGCAAGTCAATTCGTTTTGCAAAAAATTCGTCTTGCGAATCGCAGTTTCCCATAGGATTGCATTGGAATTTCTTTTTTTTGCCCATAGGAACGCATTAATTAAATTTAAATGCATTCCTATGGGAAACCGCGATTCGCAATACGAATTTTTTGCTAGACAAATTCGTCTTGCGAAAAATTCATCTTGCAGGGCATTCGTCTTGCGAGATACTACTGTACCTGGGATTCTTTGGGAGAAGCCAAACAAAAATTGAATGCAGCAGCTCAGTTCCTACCCTGCCTACCCACTGCTCCAAGGCTCCAGCCAAGCCCATTTCCTCTGCACATATACGGGTACCAAGGCCACCTTTCACTCACCGCAGCGAATCCATATTCTGCAAGAGGTTGGTGATTGCAGTGGCGGTGGCATTGCGAGCATTGACAATGGCCTGGACTGCACTCAGCTTGTCCTGGAGTCGACGGAAGGTGCCCTCAAATGCCCCGGTGAGGCCCGTCTGCTGAAGCTGTCGGGCACGCTGCGCAAGGCTGCGGGTGCGTGCGGCCAAATCCTGCACAATGCGGTCCCAGTCCCCAAAGCACTGGTGGCACGGCTGGCAGGCGGGGAACTCGCCGGCAAAACCTCGGGAACACTGGTCACAGCGCACGCCCGAGACCCCCGGGAGGCACGAGCAGTGCCCAGAGATGCGGTGGCATTGCGGCTTCTCGATCCCACGCGGGTCACAGTCACAGGCTGCCCGCAACATAAAACACCGTAAAGGAGAGAGAGAGAGAGTTATTCCTTCACATGTGGCATCTTCCAAGCACCTCATCCCACGTAAAGGGCTCCCCCACCTCCTAGGAAACCACCCAGCTCTTTGTAGACCACATTTTCAAGCTGCATGGACTACCGCAGGGGATTGTCTCCGACAAAGGTACCCAGTTCACAGCCCAGTTCATGCAGATGCTGCGAGTTGTTGTTTAGTCGGTTAGTCGTGTCCGACTCTTCGTGACCCAATGGACCAGAGCACACCAGGCACTCCTGTCTTCCACTGCCTCCCGCAGTTTGGTCAGACTCATGTTAGTGGCTTCGATAAAACAACAAACTCCATGCTGGGAGTAGAACTGTGCATTTTGTCCACCCACCATCCTGCTATGAATGCCGAGTTGGAGAAAACTGATATGACTTTACAGCAATATTTGTGCTGTTATGTCAGCTACTAGCACCACAACTGGGTGTCCCTCCTTCCTCTAGCAGAGTTCTCCTACAACAATATGCTGTGTGTGTCCAACCAACAACCCTGCTTCTTTGCCAACTAGGGATACACCCTCACACCTTTCCAGGCACCTCTTGAAGGTGCCAAAGTCCAGAAAGCATGACAAAAGAAACAAATCCCATAATAGTCTGAACCAAGGGTCTCCAAATTGCTCTTTGTAGAACACAGTCTCCGACCGGTAGCTCTGCCTATTTAAATGCCGTTCATATTATTTCACCGTGTGTGCCAGTAGACTGCTATCTAGTATTTAATCGCCCACTCCAAACGGCTTCATAACAGAATCAAGAAGCTGAGTTGATCTCAATCGTCATTGCTTGGAATACTAACTGGCTTCTAGGATTTCCCCCATCTTGATTACCCTCGCACTTTCAAGCATATTGTTATGAGATTGGACACCCAGCCTTTTAGTGAGTCATGTCCTTCAGCGAGTGGACTAGGCAGAAAAACGTCCATTTGGGCAGGAAGTGAGTGTCAGATTAAGTGCTGGATGTTTAGCTGGCGAGTTTGCCGAAACTGGGACGCAAATGTCAGCCTTTGAGAATCTAATGCTGGATTAATTGGTTGTGCTGCCTGCTTCAGGAGCCAGTTTGCTTCCAGCAGGCTCTCCTTGTACATGATCAAATAACTATTACAAAAGGCACAGGAAGTCTCCAGTGCATTGTACTTTACAAGGAAACTCTCAATGAAGTAGGGGGATTCCCCTTTCTTAAACAGCAGCTTGGACTCAAGAGTTCCTCCTGTGCAAGCAGAAGGAACCCAATTCTGGAGCATCTCTTGACCCTTAGGAAGTGTCGTTTTGGGGGAGAGAGGTGAATGGGGCTGAGATGTGAAATAGGGGTAAACTGCTTTGAGGAAACATAATTTAATTCATAGTTCTTGGAATCCAAACCATCACCTTCACGGGCATCAACACTAGAAACTCGCTTAAATGAAATAATAGTAATAGTAATAGTAATAATTTATTTATACCCCGCCCATCTGGCTGGGTTTCCCCAGCCACTCTGGGCGGCTTCCAACAGAATCCCTGCCTGGCCCAGTGCAAATGTTAAATAAATTGTAGATACACCGAAAAGAAGGTTTTTTTACACCAAGAACTCTGGCCAGAAATTTCAATGTTAGGAATAAATCCTACTCGCGAGTTACAGTCAACTAAGGTATGTATTCTGGTAAGACTAACAGTCTTGAACAGAACAAATGAATACAAACAAGAAATGAGCTTCAAGTTCACTAGAGTATAAATAGTTTAAAATAAATGTTACAACTTAGAAAATAGTAGTACATTACAGTGTAAAGACACAAAAGCTATCAACTAATAATATCCATAAATATCAGTCCGATTCTAAAAGTGTTAAAAGGGTTGTTTTATATAGAACCAGAATGCCGAGTAGATTCAGTCAGAGAACCCAGACAGGGCCCTGTTTCGATATGGACATCTTCGTCAGCTAATTTATGAGGTCGTGTTGACATGTGAAATAGAATTCTATGTTTTTCAAATATTGTGTCTGAGTTTGTGGAGATCAGTGTGTATCTCAGAATACGCAGCACTCACCTCTGCACTGCTGGCTAGGCTCCCCCCAATGGTTCTCCTGGCATTCCGAGCAGGTGCGCCCCCCGAAACCTGGCCGACATTGGCATTGCCCTGTAAACTACAAGGCAGGCACAGTTTGTATTACAACTTCAAGAACTCCCCAAAGCGAGCCCTTTGTACCCTGCCCCATGGAAAACTGAGACACGGAAGGCGTTGTCAGGGTACAAAAGCAAAGATCTGGATCCTAATCAGGCACCCTAACCACTGCTTCACACTACCTCTCAGCCCCTAGCTTTAGCTGGGTCTAAGGAAGTTGCCATGGAAGATGAGCTTAGCATGCGGGAAGTCCCAGGTTCAATCTCTGGCATTTCCAGGTAGGGCTGGCAACATCCCCTGTCCGAGGCCCTGCAATGCTGCTGCCAGTCAGTGTAGACGCTACTGAGCTGGATGGACCAATGGGCTGGCTCAGGATAAGGCAGCTCCCTGTGTTCCTATGCTCTCCACTCCAACCACCTTTGTTTCTTCTGATCCCTGGCATGTGGCCCTCAGAAGGTTCCCTAGAAGAAAATGCTTCCCTCCCCCTCCTGCCCTAGAGGCTCCCAGCCTCGCCTGGCACACAGCTTCCCACCCTAACCTGATTGCAAGCCGAGCTCAGGGAGTACTGCGGGTGGCAGTCACAGGGCTGGCAGCCTTGACCGCTGGCCAGGTTCCAGAAGTTGGGAGCGCAGCGGTCACAGTTCTGCCCCTGGACGTTGGGCAGGCACTGGCATTGCCCACTGTACCGCTCACACTGGCACTGGTCCTGCGACGGGCACTGGCTGCGAACCGTGCCCAGGAAGTTACAGGAGCAACCTGCAGGGAGGGAACCACACACAAGAGAAATAGTGGTGCTTTCAAAATGGCAGGTCGAAGAAAGAGCCTCCGCTTGGAGGGCTAAGCAATGGATCGGCACGAACATTAAATATGCAGTCATGTAGATTTAAAAAGAAACCATGCCTCATTTGGGCATAAGAAACCTAGGCAGCTTTCACACTTCAGCAAGGTAGTGCGGTGGGGGGGATATATAATAATAATAATAATAATAATAATAATAATAATAATAATAATAATAATTTATACCCTACCCATCTGGCTGGGTTTCCCCAGCCACTCTGGGCGGCTTCCAACAGAAACATTAAAATACACTAATTTCTTAAACATTAAAAGCCTCCCTAAACAGGGCTGCCTTCAGATGTCTTCTAAAAATCTGGTAGCTGTTTTCCTTTTTGACATCTGATGGGAGGGCGTTCCACAGGGCAGGCGCCACCACCGAGAAGGCCCTCTGCCTGGTTCCCTGCGACTTGGCTTCTCGCAATGAGGGAACCGCAAGAAGGACCTCGGAGCTGGACCTCAGTGTCCGGGCAGAACGATGGGGGTGGATATGGGGCATGAAAGGGCATTGCAGATAATCAGACTCCTAAATTGTTCCCCACAAGCATTTGTGTGTGATAAAGCAGCCATCCTTGTTCTGTGTGGAAGGCAAAGAAGCCTGCCTTCTTACCACTGCACCTTAGCCCCAGCAATATTACTAGTCCCATTTATTAGCAATCCTGAGGACTAGAAACTGGATTTTTGTGTTTTGTCCCCCCCCCCCACTTTCCTAGTTTTTTTTAAAAAAAAGAAACAAGAAGCTCACATTCTTGGTCCTCTAAAATATGCCAGATACTGAATTAAAACACCAAGTTCCCCACAGCATTTTGAAGACAAGCTTTCCTCTTGGGTCTCAATATAACTGACCTATCTTACAGGAAGGGGACATGGGTGCCTTAGGGGGTTTCATTCACAGTTAACGATTTTGTTGGGATCCGAACTTAGGAATAACAAAATGATATGTGGTTAAGATTTAAGGTGCAGCTGGTCGTCCCGGACCATAAACCCAGAGTGCTCAGGGCGACCTCCTTCCCCCATAAAATTTACAGGCCGGCTGTTGACAAATAATCAGGGAGCCTGAGGCCTGATCCTCTTTAGTTTACTGAAGGACCACCAAGAGTCAGGGTTAGGCAGGTAGCGATGGGAGCAACGTGCGCCGGATGGAAAACGCATCTCTCTGCACAAGAGACACTTACGGCGGCAGGTGCGTCGCGTGGCATCCCCATAATAGCCTCCCTGGCAGTGTTGGCACTGGTCGCCCTCGGTGTGGTAGAGGCAGCGGAGGCAGCGGCCTGTGCGTCGGTCACAAGATCCCGGATCTGCCACGTCAATGTTGTTGTTGCATGCGCAGGGCTGGCACCGCCCCCTAGCCTGCCAAGGGTTGCCGTAATAACCAGGAGCGCACTCGTCACAGCGCGGGCCTGTGTGAGGCAAAAGGCACCGTGTGAGGTAAAAGGCGCCTAGCCCCCACCTCCGCTGCAACACACACATAAACCACGACCACAGGTCTATCAACCCACTCATGTTCCCAGAATACCGTGACTTAACAAGGAAGTCACAAGGTTGGGCTTCTGTCTCCGTTGCGCCCCTTCCTCTCATCTCCTCTCAAGCCCCCAATCCTAGGGCTACAGGGCGCCAGAAAGGTGGACTTGCCTGTATAGCCTGGGAGGCAGCTACAAACTACTGTCCCAGAGCGGCCATCTTGGCGGCAAGCAGCGGCAAAATGGCGTCCAGAGCCAGGTGCCTCAGGGCAGGGGCAGGGCCGGCAGTGGCCCCCAGAGGCCAGCGATGGGTTCCCATAGAATCCGGACACGCAACTGCAATTTGGGGGAACAAAAAGGGTTTGATGAACATATTTGTTGCCATTGGTGTGGGGGCTCATCCCCAGGGCTGTTTGCAGATCGTGGTTTGCAAATAGTGGAAGTTAGGCCTCGCCAGGAGGCCTTTCCCTCTGGACTTCGTACACCTGGGACACCAGATTGTGTGCACCCCCTATTTCCACCGGGGGGGGGGGGTCCCAGGATGCTCACCTTTGGCATCGATCTCCTTCTGTGTGGCCCCGGCAATGCAAACAGCTGCCCGTCCGTGGGTCGCATTCCTCCGAGCGCCCGTTGCAGTGGCATGGGCGGCAGCTGGGGAAGCCCCAGTGGCCGGGCTGGCAGTGGTCACAGCGCGGCCCAAAGGCGCCAGGCCGGCACGGGCACTGCCCGTTGAAGTTGTCGCAGAAACCGCTCAGAGAGCCTTCGCTGTTGCATTGGCACACTGCAAGGGGAGGGGAGCAGAAGTCACACACACGCTGCCTGCTGCTCCTCTCGACACACAAGGTAATGATCTGTGGATGCCTCCTGACCTGCTCATCATGTGCCGCCGCCCCCCCCCCCCATATATGCAAACCCCCTTCACCCGTGTCTGCTAGGGTGCTTCGCAGTCTGTGCCGAGAAGTTTCAACATCCAATTATGCAAATCACAGAATGGAAACGTGCTTGCTTTGCATGAAAATTAATGCACTCGCACCATCTTTCCCTGAACCCGATCATTTAAGATTTTTGCAGCGTCCATCAGCTAATGGCAGGACGAAAAGGTACATCGAAGGACAGAGAGAAAAATAAAGAGACCATCTACAGGAAATGCACAGCTGCTTCAGTTTTGTAAAAAAACAAACAAACCTGTCATTTGAGTGCAAGTGCTACAATATCTGTAATAGGGGAGGTGCCTTGAGGAAAGTAAAAAGCAGAGCGAGCTCGTTTGCACGTAACACTAAGACACACCGCGAATTCTGTGAAGGTGCAAACATGAGGTGGGGAGATTGAGTCACTTTGCTTCTCCTCTGGTCCTGTTGCAGCTGGGTTGTTGTGAGCTAAACGATGGTTTGGCTTAGCATGCTGACCAAACCTGGGTTCATGGTTTGTCTCACTCAGTCTCTTCTTGTTCCTCTGCCCTCCTAGTAGCAGTTGGCAGGGCAGGAGCACTTTACCTGACCTCCTGCCACCTGCATCACTGCAACTTACTGGGAGAGAGAGGCAAGGTGGTGGGGAGGTCAGCACGGTGCAAGTGGAGGATTGGTTCTGTTGGTGCGCTTGCACTGCACTGACCTCACTTCTGGGTGAGTCGTGGTGACTCAGGTGACAGGAGGTCAGGCAAGCACCCCTGCCCTGTCAGCTGCTACTGGGGGAGGGGGGTTAATAGTGGGTGGAGGAGCAAGAGGGAGGCAGGGGGCATGTTATCATTTCCTCCCCCCATATTGCTCCTCCATCTCCAACTCTGCAAGCAGCTCCTCTTCTACAGCCCAAGGAGGAGTTTCAAATGCGGGTTTGCACTTTGGTGCAACGGCAGGAGCAAGAGGAGACCGGACAGCTCTATGTTCCCAGCGGTTCCGTCCTAGCAGAGTGTTTACATCAGCACTGGCTGAAATGCAGGAGCCCAGCGAGGATTGGCCTATGCTTTCAAAAGGGAAGGCGAAAGGGTTTGGGGAAGAAAGGTCGGAACCTGAATTATACTCACCTTTGCAGCCACCAGGCCCAAAGCCGTAGGTGCCGGGGGAGCAACGTTCACAGCGGCGGCCCACGACGTGAGGCTTGCATTGGCACTGCCCCCCATCCGGACGGCACTCGGAGCTCAGCGATCCCTGGGGGCTGCACAGGCAGGCTGGGGGCAAAGGGAGAGTGAGTAGGAGGCAGGGGGACGAAAGGAAAGAGGCACCCTTCCGCTACAAGCCAGCAGGAGCCTCCCTTCCTCTGATATACATAAAAGGGCCTGTGAAAGACACTGAGAGAGGTTGCAACGGCAGTAGCTCAGCGGCAGAGCCTCTGCTTTGCGTGCAGAAGGTTGCTGGTTCAATCCCTGGAATCTCCAGGCAGGGCTGCAAATGTATCTTGCCCAAAACCCTGGAGAGCTGCTGCAAGTCAGTGTAGGCAAAACCAAAGTCCTACATGGCTCAGGTGGTAGAGTATAAGACTCTTGATTTCAGGGTCATGAGTTCAAGCCCCATGCTGAGCAAAAGATTCCAGCGTTGCAGGCGGTTGGGCTAGACGACCCTTGTGGTCCCTTCCAGCTCTACAGTTCCACGAACGAGAAAGACCAGTCATCTGGTTTGGCCAAAGGTAGCTGCCTACACGTCCCCAGTGTGGTGTAGTGGTTAAGAGCGGTAGACTCATAATCTGGGGAACCGGGTTCACCTCTCCGCTCCTCCACATGCAGCTGCTGGGTGACCTTGGGCTAGTCACACTTCTTTGAAGTCTCTCAGCCCCACTCACCTCACAGAGTGTTTGTTGTGGGGAGGAAGGGAAAGGAGAATGTTAGCCGCTTTGAGACTCCTTAGGGTAGTGATAAAGCGGGATATCAAATCCAAACTCTTCTTCTTCTTCTTCCCCAGCTTGCCCACTCCAGTATCAGATGCCGAGAAGCACTATCTATGTGGCACAGGCAACATGCATGCAACCTAGCAAGGATGTGGAGCAGCATTGCTCCCTCTTAGTGTGGGCCTTTTGGGTACCACCTCTCTCAGCTCACCCTCAACCCCCTGTAGCACTTGGAAACATTTCCATTGCTTGCTAGGGCGAGAGAAAGCCTCTACTGCAACCTGTGGACTATAGCTCCCCTTACCCCTGGCCACTGGCTACACTGGCTGGGGCTGATGGGAGTTTGAGTCTGAAGGGCCACAGGTACCCCATTCCTGGTCTACCTGTGCAGTAAGGATGTATTGCATGGTGACTTGGTCGTACAGTGGTACCTTGGTTTAAGAACAGCTTTCCTGTGGGTTAAACCACAGAGCCTAGGGCTTGCCGATCAGAAGGTCGGCGGTTCAAATCCCCGCGTTGGGGTGAGCTCCTGTTGCTCGGTCCTAGCAGTTTGAAAGCACGTCAAAGTGCAAGTAGATAAATAGGTACCACTCCGGCGGGAAGGTAAACGGCGTTTCCGTGTGCTGCTCTGGTTTGCCAGAAGCGGCTTAGTCATGCTGGCCACATGACGTGGAAGCTGTACGCCGGCTCCCTCGGCCAACAACATGAGATGAGCGCCGCAACACCAGAGTCGTTTGCGACTGGACCTAATGGTCAGGGGTCCCTTTACCTTTAGTTTACGAACAACTTGGATTAAGAATGATGCAATCCCAGAAGTAGGTGTTTTGGTTTGTGAACTTTGCCTTGGAAGCAGAACATGTTCCGCTTCCTGTTGAGTGTGTTCCATTTGTAAATTGAGTCCCCCGCTGCTATGGTTTAAGAACGCTTTGGTTTAGGAATGGAATTCCGGAACGGATTAAGTTTGTAAACCAAGGTACCACTGTAGTTGCTTGTTTTTAACACTCACGCAGCGCCCCCTGGTGGATGATGGCCGACATGCTGGTGAGCAAGGTGATGCAAGGCTCCGGCGTCGGCGCCTTAACCACGGGCTGAGCCTGCTGGGTGCAGCGGTAGCGCTCAAAGGTCTCCTTGCGGGCGATGGAGGCGGCGTCCCCGGCGATGAACATCTCCAGGGAGGAATAGCGCGGCATCAGGACCAGCTGAGCAGGGAGGGGAGCGAGAGGGAGGCAGAGAGGAGGTGTTATTTGCAGCAGGCCACGGTTCCCCCTACAGAAGATGCAACCGGAGTCTCAGTACTTACAGAGTCCAGCAGCACCGCAGCCCCTTGCAAATGGTCACGTCCTCCGTAGCGGGTGAACTCTACCCGGATGGTGTAGCTGAGCCCTTGCTCCAGACAGACTGGCTGGGGCAGCACCACAAGCCTACAGAACAAGAAAGGGCCCGTTTACAGCAAAGAGGAGCGGAGGGGCCGGCATTATTATTTTTTGCTGTGTGTGATGATCCTATGGCAGGCGAGAATTCTACCACTGAACCACCAATTCTACCACATCAAGAAGGATACTGACAAGCTGGAACGTGTCCAGAAGAGGGCAACCAAAATGGTCAAAGGCCTGGAAATGATGCCTTATGAGGAACGGCTTAGGGAGCTGGGTATGTTTAGCCTGGAGAAGAGAAGGTTAAGGGGTGATATGATAGCCATGTTCAAATATATGAAAGGATGTCATATGGAGGAGGGAGAAAGGTTGTTTTCTGCTGCTCCAGAGAAGCGGGCACGGAGCAATGGATTCAAACTACAAGAAAGAAGCTTCCACCTAAACATTAGGAAGAACTTCCTGACAGTAAGAGCTGTTCGGCAGTGGAATTTGCTACCAAGGAGTGTGGTGGAGTCTCCTTCTTTGGAGGTCTTTAAGCAGAGGCTTGACAGGCATATGTCAAGAATGCTTTGATGGTGTTTCCTGCTTGGCAGGGGGTTGGACTGGATGGCCCTTGTGGTCTCTTCCAACTCTATGATTCTATGATTCACTGAACCACTTATTTTTTCCCTTGTTGGGTTGGCACCCTTAATTAACCCTTCTGGATTTCCTACCGATCCAAATGGAAAGTACGAAAAGCTAAGAGACTTGGGATCCTCCTCACAGGCCTTGATAGCTGCAGGCTACGAGGAAGCAAGAGCAAGAATCTGCCAACGAGTTTGGGGTGTGGAAGCGCAATGCCATGTGAGCGAGATGAATAAACACCCTGCCATAAAAGATAATGGGAGAGGATTTCCCCCAGCAAAGTATTTGTCAAATACCTAAATACAGACGGGCATTTACCCTTGATAGATTTAATGTACTGCCATCTGCTTTACTGCAGGGAAGATTCACAGGTAAACCATATGTGTAACGAGTCTGCCCCTGCGGTATTTCCGAGGTAGAAACTGCCTCCCACGTTTTATTACGCTTCAGGGAGGCTTTTAATGTTTAATAGATTACTGTGTTTTATTTTTCTGTTGGAAGCCGCCCAGAGTGGCTGGGGAAACCCAGCCAGATGGGCGGGGTATAAATAAAATTATTATTATTATTATTATTATTATTATTATTATTATTATGCTGCCGTTTCTACAGTTACATACGCCGGGTTTTAATTTCTCCTGTTACGCAAAAATTCTCAAATGAATCCGAATCCCAATGCCTAAAATTCCTTGTAGAAGATAATGACCCTGAGATTACGATAAAAGTAGCCAAATTTTGTGCGACTGCCATAAAACTCAGGGAACAAGCGGTGTCACCACAATGATCAAGGCCCCCCAACGGCAATTTTAGGCTATATTTTAGCGACCCAGTTTTAATTTACATATTCTAAATGCTGTAATATATACACGTGTACCGCCCCTGCTGTGTCAATTTTAAGGCTACATCATTGAGTTTTATGATTTTTGATTCTGTATGTGAGCTGGTCTGTGACCGTAAATAAAATTGTAATTGAATTGATCCTATGGCGGCTGCTAGATTTAGCAGCAGCCCAAGCAGAAATCTGTCTAGGGCCAAATTTAACCAGCCCCCAAATAGAACTAAATGGCGTCTGCCCCAGTGACTGGGACATCTAGGTAGCCTGCTTTGTCCCCTGTGACGGATGGGAAGGTGCTTCTGATTTCAGCAGAGCTCTGGAAGGAGCCTGTGTGAGAGGCAGGGAAGGGAAGTTCTCCTAGGGTGAGACCACTAATTCCTGGTTGGTTGGTTTTTAAAATTGCTTTTATTAAAGATTTTATTGGGTTTACGAAAGAACATACAAGTGGGACCTCGATTCTCGAACGTTTCTGTTGACGGATGTTTCGAGACTTGAACGCCGAAAACCCAGAAGTAAATGCTTCCGTTTTTGAACACGCCCCGGAAGTCGAACGTGTTTCTCAATTTTCTCAATGAAATTTGCAGACCACCCTTTGCACCTCGGTTTTTGAACATTTCGGAACTTGAACGGTCTTCCGGAATGGATTGCGCTCGAGAACCGAGGTACCAGTGTACATCGTCTCTGTTTTCAGATTATAAAGTCATTTCTACAGATCAGTTATATTAAATGGGATACATGAATGTTGTATACATACCTGCCAAGTTGCTGTCAGAGAAATAAGGGACCGGGCCGGAAATAGCAGACCAGAGGTAGCGCTGCCGCCATTTTGGAACTGGGCGGAGCATGCTCAGAAGTGACTTTTGATGCTGCTTTGCCCAGTACCAAAATGGCCGCCGCGCCAGAAGTCGCACTGCAGCCATTTTGGAACTGGGCAGAGCAGCATCAAAAGTCGCTTCTGAGCATGCTCCGCCCAGTTCCAAAATGGCCGCCGCACCAGAATAAACCGGGGAAAAACAAAAAAATCCGTTTTTTCAGCAAGGAACAGCTGGAAAAACGGGGATTTCCCAGGGAAAACGGGAGACTTGGCAGCTATGGTTGTATACAGTATAAGGCTGGTGGGGGGGGGGAGAGGGAAAGAGAGGTGGGGAAAGAGAAGGGGGGAGAGGGGAGCATTGTTTGTTTTTCATCACTCACCGGGATGAGGGTGGCAGAGCCGTTGTCATGACATCGTCCGTAGGGATGGTGTTTCCACAGGGGCTGCTGGTGGGGATGGGTCCAGGCCGGACCACAGACACTTTCACCTCTTCCCACTTTCCTGGAAGCTGAGGGAAAAGGAGGACTTACAGTGTGGCTGCATGAGATGTGGAGGCAGGCCAAGACTAAGATGGCACCCCCTCAGAAACAGCCTTTAAGGTGTGTTTTGTTTTAGTTTTAGTTTTAGGGAGAACAGCCATAGCTGAGTGCAGAAGGTCTCAGCTTCCATCCCGGGAATCTCCAGGCCGGGTGGGGAGAGAAACCTGCCTTGAAATCCTCAAGAGCCTTGAAATCCAGAACAGACCTGGAAGATTTGGGAACTCAGGGAATTCCGAACAATTTCAAAGTTTACATTTCTTCAAGCTGAAGCTCAGAACATTCTGAACTCCGGAAAGCCGAATTCTGGGATTGGACTTCTTAACTGGAATATAGTATTTATTGCTAAAGCTTCGTATGTCGCTGACCTATTGGGTGATATTCAGCTAAGCTTTACTCAGAGTAGACCCATTGAAATGGATGGATATGACTGAGGCCTCATCCACATGTCCTTTTGCCTGCCACTTTTCCCCAGGAAAACCCACGGTTTAGTGCTAAGGAGCAGGTTTTACAGGGGAAAGCAGCGGGGCAGAGGCGAAACTTTATTTATTCCCCTGAGAAATACTTGCTCTGAATTTCATGTAAAGCTCTGAGTGCTTCGTTAAAGAGTTTGATATCTGGATTCATATATGTGAAGCCCAAACTGCACACACCCCCACACCCCGTTTGTTTATGAATGGAGCAGCAGAATAGTAGGACGGTAGGCAATAGCAGAGGCACCTGAGGCTCATAGCGCAGCAGAATGTCATACTCCATGGAGAAGGGCACATTGTTGACCTGGAACTCCACGACAGCGCCCTCCAGCACCCGGGCAAACCCCAGCCCTGTCCATGTAGCTGGGTGGCCCGTGAGGTGCACGCGCTCTATTACTTCAGCTCCCTGCCAAGAGAAAGATCAGTAAGACTTTGTGCTTCTCTTAGTTAGTTAGTTAGTTAGTTAGTTAGTTTGTTGTTGATGACTTGGTGCTAATGCTGTTGGACTACAACTCCCATCAGCCCCAGCCATCCAGACGGGGTTGGACTAGATGACCCTCCAACTCTACGAAACCCTGGAGAGCCGCTGCTGGTCAGGTTAGACACTACTGTCGGTACTCAGCAGAGAACACTTTCCTACACCCCTACAATTGAGCAACTGCAGGCCCACGTCCTCACCTGGAGAAGCCGTGCCTCTTCCGCTTCATATGTATAATGGTCCAATGCGGTGTGGTAGTAGCCGGTCTGCACTTGGCTGCATTGCCTGCCCACCATGTGGCCGCGGCAGCGGCACTGCCCCGTCTCCATGGCACACCTGCAGCAAGGTAGCGCGGGAGGCTCAAACGGGGAAGGCGGTTCTAGCCTATGAGAGCATGCTCGCCCGCCTACTGCACAGGGATGGGCAAATTTTTCTATTTCACTTACGTTTACGTTCCGTTCTCCACATTTCCAAATCGGCTTTTTTCAAGTCCTCGTGAAAATTCATTGATGAATTTCTCCCAACATACACTTTTGGCCAATAGACACATTTTTGAAAAGCAATTCCCACCCCCCTCCTTAAACGCGTTCATTAGGCACAATTCCCCCACAGCATGTACGTTTTTACACACATTACTCGCTCGGAGAACTGCGGCGTAGAGTTTGGAGAAATGCAGATTTTGAAAGGTGCCTGCGTTTCAGTCCGCTATTGTTTTGGAAAGTGCAAATTAACTAGGTCCACCTCGAAATACAGCCCCAAATCATTTCCCCCCATCTCCTCTGGTACCAAGCTAAAGGGTTTTCAATGGAAGGCGCTGGGGGTTGCTCCCTTGCTAAGTAAAGCTAAGCAAGTTCAGTTTGGGCCAGTGTCTATATGGTGGGCTGCCTGGGAACCCCATTGCTTGCTGCCTCGAGTTCTCCAGCAAAGAGGGGGAGGTAGAAATTCAATAAAGAGATTGCTCCTCAGCTGATTTGCAAAGGCCACATTTTGGTCTATAAATCTGACATCAGGAATTACAAGACAGAGAAAACAGTAGGAGAACACTTCAATCTCCCAGGACATTCTATACAAGATCTCAAAGTAGCTGTCTTACTACAAAAGAATTTCAGAAATAGACTGGAAAGAGAAGTTGCTGAATTGCAACTTATCACCAAGCTTAAAACCATGGAGAGACCTGGCTTGAACAGAGACGTTGGATTCTTATCTCATTATACATGATAAAGCAGGCATCTCCAAACTGCGGCCCTCCAGATGTTTTGGCCTACAACACCCATGATCCCTAGCTAACAGGACCAGTGGTCGGGGAAGATGGGAATTGTAGTCCAAAACATCTGGAGGGCCGAAGTTTGGGGATGCCTGTGATAAAGCGATCTTCAGCCATCTCACCCCTTGCTTTTTCATGCAAGACCATTTGCAGTCGTTTACAGTCGTCAACAGCTATCAGTCAGTCAATCACCCATTTCCACTACCCTTCTGAGTGATACCCCTCCCCACCCTTTCTCTACATATAAGCGCCTGGGGACTTCTATTTCAGTGTATCTGAAGAAGTGTGCATGCACACGAAAGCTCATACAAAAAAAAAACTTAGTTGGTCTTTAAGGTGCTGCTGGAAGGATTTTTTTTATTTTGTTTCGACTACATCAGACCAACACGGCTACCTACCTACAACTAGAACTTTGGTCTATGGTATTGCTTATTGGGTTTCTATCCCACCCTCCCTCCTCAAGGGCCCCTTGTTGGGATCGTGCTCCCAATCCTACCTTCCTCAGCCTCCCCCACCCACCCAGGACGCTCTCTCCAGGGCCCCCTTACTGGTTGTCGTGGGCACCCCCTACGTCACAGTCGCAAGGCCGGCAGCCATGAATGTCAGGGCTCAGAGCCCAGTGTTCCGGCTGAAAAAAAAGAGACACAAGTATGTATCAGCCGGGGGGGGGGGGAGGAGACACAAGCAAAGGCAAGTGTGTGGGGGGGGGGAGCAGGGCAGCCTGTTACTCACCAGGCATTGGTTGCAGCTGCGCCCGGTCACCAAACGTTTGCAGAAGCAGTCGCCTGCGATGGCGTCGCATTGGGGCCCGTCCTGCACTGTGCCCCGGGGGTCACACTGGCAGCCTGGTGGGTTAAAGACAAAAATAACCAAGTGCATAGAAGAACAAGCCTTGCTGAAGCAGCGCCATGGCTTCTGCAAGGGCAAGCCTTCTCTCGTGAACCTATTAAGAGTTGAAAGTGCCAGCCAGCAGAGAGAGATGATCCACTTGACTCTGGGCTCATCCACACTTGTCCTGTTATTCCTAGGCACAGATCAGAGAAATCCTGCTCTTTACTGCTGAACTGGAACAAACATCAATCTGCAGAATTACTTATGCACTCACTCAGATTTGCTACACCCAGGGCTTTTTTTCGGCCGGAACTCGCCGGAACTCAGTTCCGGCACCTCTGAGGTAGGTGTCATTGCGATGATAAGAGAACAAGAGTTCATGGTGAATTCCGGCACCTCCTTTTCTGGAAAAATAGCACTGGTTTCATCCCACGCCTCCTTCAAACAGGAGTTCAGGGTTGCCCGCAACCAACAGATTAAAAAAAATGAGATCACGTCTTTAACACTTTTATAGACTTTTGTCCTGAGAGTGAGCTACAGGAATGTGCAGGGATTTGAGCACACGTCTCCCCAGTCAAAGCCTTGTGCCAGCTTTCCCCAACCTGGTGCCTTCCAGATTTTTGGACCCATCAGCCCCAAGAGTCAAGAATGATGGGAGCTGAAGTCTAGCCAGCTTGTGGTTAGCCTGTCTTGCACTCTATGCCCGTGGTTCTCTGGGCCACATTTTCAGAATAAAAACTTGCTCACGTCACACCAAACTTTTATTGATAAGAAATACATTGGAAATACATTGGGAAATGTACCCTGCGATCGTCCTCAGTATCACTTGATGCTCTAATTTTGAAAAGATACGGAAGATTTTGAAAAGATTTGCAGATAATCACTGTTCTATACTGATTGCCAGTGAAAACACAAGGATTGCTTTACTGAGATATTCAACAGTTAGATATTCAGCAGGTAGCTTTGTCTTGTGGTAATAATGAATTATCACAAGGTTTTGAAGAAATACATTATAGAGGACATTCCTTTCAGAAATACTGGAATGCCCTATCTGTTTGATTTTAAAACAATGCAAAACATTTAGCCCTTATAATTCACCCCAAAGATGACAAACCGTTATTGGTGATATCAGAACTATATATATATATTTGGGGGAGGGGCTATTGGGTTGCTTTTATTTTTATTTATGCATTTTGTGGTTTTGTATTTTTGATTTTGTTCTGTGAACCGCCCTGAGACCTCCGGGTATAGGGTGGCATATACACCTGTAAATTCAATAAAATAAATGAACAAATAAATAAATACCCTGCAAACTATTTTTTAAAAATACTATATTACACTACACTGAAAGATAGATAAAACTTTATTCGCATTAGCCAATGGCCATAGCAACAATAAAACATTACAGTGTACACAGAAAAGGAAATTTGATATAAGAGCACAATTTAAAGTCCTGAATCAGCAGTCAGTTAGTGGCCCTTATTCTGATTGCCCCTGCTATGAACCTAGCAACCTTTGCTGTTATCTGCTCGTTTTGATCTGATAGAAGAAAGGACATTGTGGCAGTGGTTCAGCGCCCTGGGATGGTTAGTACGAGTGGGGGTGATGATCTCGTTCCTCAGGTCTCTTGTAGAGAGTGCAAGACAGGAGGACGGGTGCCACTGTTTCGGTGCTGCCGTCTCCACCGGGGCAAAGACGTTTCTCAGGCGGGGATCTTTTGGAATCGACCCTCAAGTACAGGCAGATGGCAAAACATCCACTCTTGCAAGTGTAAAAGCACGTCTGTATTTCGGGATAATAAGTTTGTGCAGATATGGGGCCCAGAGAATCAAAATGGAAAGGTGGGAAATGAACATACCAAGGGCAGAATTCCCTTGCAGTGGCCAGGTTGTTCTGATGCTCGATATCTTTTAGACGTTGGGCAATTAGACTGTTTGCTTCGGTAGGGCCCATAGTGAGTAGGGTTACGTTACACTGAAATGTTTCTTTGACCGGTGTGGCGCACCGCACCCTTTGAGAACCAGTGGTCTACGCGGTGCACTGCCCTGGCTAAGCAAGCCCACCCACAACCACATCAAAATGGCTCAGAAAAGGAGCTGGATATGCCCAGGGAAACCCCATTGGGGATACCTACGCTGGCAGCCTTGGGGGTTCTCCGCGTTGAGTCCAAAGAAGCCAGTCTTGCACTTGTCACAGCGGACTCCCTGCACATGCTCCTTGCAGCGACACTGCCCAGCAATCAGCCCCAGCGCCGGGTCGTCGTGGGTGTCGCAGACCCCCCCGTCGAGGGTGCCGTCGGGGTCGCAGTCGCAGGCTGTCAGGGGCGGGCGCAGAGCAAACCCCACAATTAAAGGCGCAAAGGGAAGCCGCTAATCCCTAGCCTGTCTATCTGAACTAGTAAGAAAGGGAAACCACCCCACTCCCTTGGAAAGAGATCTGTTCCCTTCTTGGGAAAGCGGGTCTGCTGTGCTGAGCTGAGGTTCTTAAATCGTTTTCGCCAGGCATCCCCAAACTGCGGCCCTCCAGATGTTTGGGCCTACAACTCCCATGATCCCTAGCTAAGGGGACCAGTGGTCAGGGATGATGGGAATTGTAGTCCAAAACTTCTGGAGGGCCGAAGTTTGGGGGTGCCTGGTTTTCGCTCTTGAATCATAGAATCATAGAGCTGGAAGAGACCACAAGGGCCTTCCAGTCCAACCCCCTGCCAAGCAGGAGAAGAGAGGGGTGCTAGTCCTCAAGCCTGCCCAGAAACCTCGCCCTCATTCAATCTCAGCAAGCTCTGCTGCAAACCACACGGTGGTGTCTGCGCAAAGACAGCCTCTGCTAACTCGGCAGCAAAGAAAGAGCACTTTGTTTGGAGGCACCCAACCCGCAGGTGCAGGGGGAAACGGCTTCCTGCTGATGCAAAATAGAAACTTTCGGCTTTGGCAACTCCACATTTGCTTCCGAAACCAGACACCAGGCTTGCCACCTTTGCAGATTCTCACGCTCCGCACCGCTGCTGAACAGTGGAGCCTTGAGCTTTCGAGGGAACATGCCAAGGCCAGGCACAGGAGTTTTTAAAAAAGGCTCTGCTAGCAAAACCCACTTGCCAATAGTCTTTGGAAGCTGTGGGAATTACGCAGAGGGCAAAGTTAAGCAGTTAAGTAGAGTCAAGGGGCCTGGCTCAAATGTGCCCAGGTAAGGAGATGAAGGCAGGGAGTGAGGAACCTTTATCAACCCAAGGGCCGCATTCCTTAGTGGGCAGGAGCAGGGACTGAGCAATGGGAGCTCATCCCGTCGCAGGATTCGAACCGCCAAACTTCTGATCGGCAAGCGCTAGGCTCTGTGGTTTAACCCACAGCTTACGCTGTCTGATTTTAGAGGAATGCCATGCTTAGACCCTCTCTTATTCATTGTGAAGGACTTTGGCTATATACAATAAACTGAATTGTTTTAAATTATCCATCGCAGCAACCTAAACATTTAAAGCCCTCAGGAAGGCTCCTCCTTCAAGTTCCTGTTCTGCAGGAATCATAGAATCATAGAGTTGGAAGAGACCACAAGGGCCATCCAGTCCAACCCCCTGCCAAGCAGGAAACACCATCAAAGCATTCTTGACATATGCCTGTCAAGCCTTTGCTTAAAGACCTCCAAAGAAGGAGACTCCACCACACTCCTTGGCAGCAAATTGCACTGCCGAACAGCTCTTACTGTCAGGAAGTTCTTCCTAATGTTTAGGTGGAATCTTCTTTCTTGTAGTTTGAATCCATTGCTCCGTGTCCGCTTCTCTGGAGCAGCAGAAAACAACCTTTCTCCCTCCTCTATATGGCATCCTTTGATATATTTGAACATGGCTATCATATCACCCCTTAACCTTCTCTTCTCCAGGCTAAACATACCCAGCTCCCTAAGCCGTTCCTCATAAGGCATCGTTTCCAGGCCTTTGACCCATTTTGGTTGCCCTCCTCTGGACACGTTCCAGCTTGTCAGTATCCTTCTTGAACTGTGGTGCCCAGAACTGGACACAGTACTCCAGGTGAGGTCTGACCAGAGCAGAATACAGTGGTACCGTTACTTCCCTTGATAGTACCACTGTATTCTGCTCTGGTCAGACCTCACCTGGAGTACTGTGTCCAGTTCTGGGAATGGGGAGCCAGGACAGCCATCAGCTGATCCAGGCACTTGCACCCTATGAAGCACACACACTTACTTTCCTAGCACTGAAAGAGGGAGCCTTTCCATAAGAAACATGCATCCCTTCATCCCTGCAAACATGCAGACCCCAGCCACCTTTCCACCCAGCCACCTGCCCCAATACAGTCGGCAGGCTCTCACCGCGGCACACGCTGGGGTCCCGGATGTCTTTGGTGGGGTCCTTGTAGTAGAAGGGCTTGCAGAGCTGGCAGTGGCGGCCCATGGTGTTGTGCTGACAGTCGTCGCAGACCCCGCCGCTGCTGTTGCCCGTGGCCAGGTACACGGCCATGTCGAAGTGGCACTTGTGGGAGTGCTCGTTGCAGTTGCACTCTGTCGAGAGACGGCAATCAACGTCCAAAGCCCTGGCCTCACCAACCCCCGTCGCCCAAATCCACCTGAATCCCTAAATGACCTCAGCCCCAGGTATCTGAAAGAGCATCTCCTTCTCTACAGACCAGCTTGGGAATTAAGATCAGCGGAGAAGACCCTCCGGATGGAAATTCATGGGGCAGTGGCTTGTGAGAGGGCCTTCTCAGTGATGGCCCCAAGAATGCGGAACTCCCTTGCCACGGATGTAAGCCTAGCGCCATATCTTTGCAGCCTTTCAAAACTGAAAGGATGAGCAGGCCTTTTCTGTGGTGGCTCCCTGCCTGTGGAATGCTCTCCCCAGGGTGGCTCGCCTGGCACCTTTGTCAGATAGATCTTTAGGCACCAGGCAAAAACATTCATCTTCTCCCACGCCTTTGGCTAATTTTAAACAATTTTAAACTGGGGGTTGGTATTATTTTGTTTGTTACTGTGCTATGTATTTTTGTATTTTCATATTGTAAACTGCCCTGTGATCTTTGGATGGCGGGTGATATATAAATTATTATCATTATTATCATTATTATTATTATTACTACTACTACTACTGAAATAATAGTAATAAACAGATTAAAATTACTTCAACTTTCTAAGCATCTGGGTAGGCTTGTCAAAACAATACTGTTTCTAGCAGGGCCAAAAAGGATACAGTGAAGGGGCCTGCTTGATCATATTATCATAGAACCATAGAATTTAAGAGTTGGAAGGGACCCAAGGGTCATCTAGTCCAACCCCTGCAATGACCTCAATAGGCAGGGAGTTCCAAAGTATACGTGCTGCCACACTAAACAACCGAGCTCTTACAAATGTGGAACGGGCATTATGTGGCACCTGTAGCAGCGGCAATTCCACCAATATATGATGGTGTACAGTCTTTCAAGCGACACCTTCTATTGGGACTGGCGGTAGAAAAAATCCGCCTCATGGGTTTTTCGGGAGGGTGGCTCTCATTCCCAGCCATGACTGCCTTCTCACACGGCAACCCTTCACTCCAGCTTTGCCTGTGGAGGCCTCAAAGCTCCTCCTGGCTTCCCTCTTCCCTCCTTGGATACTCACTCTTGCATGCGTTGGTGCGCCGCCCCTCAGCCGGGCGCCAGGGTAGCTCGTGGTAGAAGTTGTCGCACTGTTCACAGTTGAGCCCGTTGGTGTTGTGCTTGCAGACGCAGCGGCCGTGCACCTACGAGCGGAGAAAGAGGGAGACCCAGGCCACGCCCACAGTGAATGGAAGAGGGCGGGTCTTTGCCTGCTCTCCTGCGTCCAGACTGCACATGACATCCCTACCCTACATCATCATGGGCATGCCGCACCCTTCCCAGGTATGCATCCACAGAAGTTATGCTTGCACCCCATGCAGGGGACAAAGGCCACATTGGCTTATGTATATTTTTCACGACGTTGGTGCCCCAATAAATAGTTGGGTTATGATTCTAGTCCTTAAGATAAACTTGAACATGCATGTGCTCGATGGAATCGCAAAAGGCTAGGGGAAATTATGAGTATGTTCCAGTGCTCAGAGGCTAAAAACTCAGAGCTCTGCACAGTTCCTCATCTCTGCCTTTAGCTAGCAGAAGGAGAAATGCTAAAGCAGGCTTCCTTAGCCTGGTACCCTCGTTGGACTCCAACTCCCATCATCCTGGATCAGCAAGCCCAAGAGGCTCAGTGGTTTGGACCACAGCGCCACCCTTCTCTACAGACCAGCCTGGGAATTAAGATCAGCAGAGAAGGCCCTCCCGATGGCTTCGCCGCTCTCGGAAATTCAAGTGGCAGGGGCTCATGAGAGGGCCTACTCAGTGACAGCCCCAAGAATGCGGAACTCCCTTCAGTGCCTTTAAAAACTGAAGGGATGAGTGGGCCTTTTCTGTGGTGGCTCCCTTGCTTCTGGAATGCTCTCCCCAGGGAGATTCACCTAGCACCTTCGTTACATATCTTTAGGTGAAAACATTCCACTTCAACCAGGCCTTTGGATGATGATTATCCTACAGCCTTTAAAATGAGTTTGTGGGAAGGGGGTTATTGTTTTGTTTAATTCTGTTTCAATGATTTATTTGCTATTTTTATCTTGTGAACCGCCCCGAGATCTTTTGATGGAGGGCGATAAATAAACCAAACAAGTAAGTTGGGGGGAGGGGGGAGTCGGCACACCTAATCAAGTGCGGTGTGCGCCATGAGTGTTTATAGCGCCTTACCATGCCCCCCACGTCAGCAGGGCTACGGGCGAGGGGGGCACACTCCGAGGCGTGCCCGTAGCAGAAGCAGTTCCCACGCAGCACCATCTCGTACACGGCGTAGTAGTACTTCTCCTTGATCTCCCGCCGCGAATCCAGCAGGTCATCTCCCAGCGTGTGTAGTTTGGTCAAGTTCACCCGCAAGTTGGTGACCTTCAGGAGATCTGGCGGGCAGAGAGGTTGAAGTGGGTGAGGAGGCAGGCAGAGAGAGAAGCATCCTCACTGGGAAACAGCTTTGCCGGCTGCGGCTGGGGGTTCAAAAGTTGGGCTACTTGGTGCGCTATAAATATCAAGAGTTGCAAGCCCCCTGCAAGCTATCGGCCAGGACCGGTCAGAAATATGCGCACCACGACAAGGGGAGAGGGGAGCGGGAACAGATTCCCAGCCACACACAGAAAGAGAAAAAGAGAGAGACAGACACAGATCAGAGACCACAGCTAAATGTAGCAGCAGCCCAAGCAGAAATCTGTCTAGGGCCAAATTTAACCAGCCCCCAAATAGAATTAAAGGCAGGGCCAGCTGCCGTCCACACTAGGATCCCAGGGAACTGTTAACTACGGTATTTGTGTATATGTTTCTCTTGCTTAGGGACTGGGAATCTTTGCTGGGTATTTTATTTTATTTATAGTTTGATTCTTTATTGCTTATTCTTCACAAATACTATATATATATATATATATATATATATATATATATATATATATAATATAAAACATCCCATACCGTACCATGCAAAATATATATTAAACCTACACACATTATACACAGCAGGACAAACACAATACAGTGGAACCTCGGTTTATAAACACCTCTGGGTTTATAAGGAGGGTCATTGGTATGCTCATGGCAGGGGAGCTCCTGGAATGGACCAAATAGCCCAGGGTGCACATGTAGTGCCGTTTTTACGGCAGTCGATCACAAGTTTCTTGCTTGGTTTGCCCAAACAATGTTGTGACACATTACTGCTGCAATTTTGGGGCCTGGGTTCTGCCTCCGTAATATATATATCATTTATTTATTGACCTGGAAGCTATATGCCGGCTCCCTTGGCCAATAATGCGAGATGAGCGCACAACCCCAGAGTCAGGGGTCCCTTTACCTTTTTATTTATAGTCATATTAAGATGAAAATATTTGGTGCAGCAGAAACCTTCCAAGATTCTACTCTCATTCGGAGGTCAGAATCTCGTTTGTCCACCGGGAATCCAACTCCTCCTGGGGGGGGGGGGCAAATACACGGTATGCCCAGCCTCTCCCTGCCCTAAGCCAGCTCCTCCCTCCTCTGGCTCCCTCCTGCAGAGAGACTCACTCAGGACCACCTCTTACAGAAGAAGAAGAAGAAGAAGAAGAAGAAGAAGAAGAAGAAGAAGAAGAAGAAGAAGAAGAAGAAGAAGAAGAGGAGGAGGAGGAGGAGGAGGAGGAGGAGGAGAGGAGGAGGAGGGGGAGCAGGAGGAGTTTGGATTTGATATCCCGCTTTATCACTACCCGAAGGAGTCTCAAAGCGGCTAACATTCTCCTTTCCCTTCCTCCCCCACAACAAACACTCTGTGAGGTGAGTGGGGCTGAGAGACTTCAGAGAAGTGTGACTAGCCCAAGGTCACCCATGTGGAGGAGCGGAGACGCGAACCCAGTTCCCCAGATTACTAGTCTACCGCTCTTAACCACTACACCACACTGGCACTACACCACAGAGAGAGACTCACTCTGGATTTTGGGGCTGTAGGGGTCGCGGATGTGGATAGCTGGATCCAGCACTCTGTAGATTACCTGGAGCAAGGAAGAACAGCAAAGAGGCAAGGGGCAACAGCCAGTTTATGAGAGCATCATCCTGCAGCCCTTGGCCTGGGCCTCTACAACAAGGAGGAGGCAGTCCTAACATACATGGTGTTTTTGGTGCTGAACCCATCTCTCCACCCCAAACCCCCTAACATCTCCCATCAGAGCTGGGTCAGGTGCAGGTCAGCACACAAGATGCAAAGTTTGGCAATGTACAGTAGTTTATTTTTTTATTCAAGAAAATGGCATACTGCTCAGCAACACATCCAGACAGGTTTTGCCTCCATAGAGCAGTGTCCAGGATTGGCGGTCTCCTTTTCTGCTGGATGTTGCCCAAGCAGCCTCAAACTACAGGGCACCTGTAATCTCTGTTCCACCCTATGCATCACCCTGTGTGTCCTTGGAGAAAACGAGGGAGAGGAGCTTGTTGCAGCAGGAGAGGCAGATTCCTGGGATTTTCCACCAGCGGCTTGCCCTCCCCTCCTCTGCTTCAGCCTCTGTGTCTGAGCTGCTCCCTGTCACAGGCTCCTGTTGCTCACTAAAGCCTGTTGCTTCTTTAGCATCCAACAATTCCTCTCTCCCCCTTACCTCTCCTCGGTGTTCCACCACCAGTTCCTGGGCTCTGAGCCTTCCTCCTCTGAGGCTTCAGCTTGGGGGTTCCCGGACTGCTACCTCCCACCACTCCTCATCATCAAGCCCATCCCTGACATCCCCACAGGTAATCCTACTGCTCCAGACGCCCTGCTTTTTTCACCTACCTCCCCCTCGGTAGAGGGCTCAATGTCCGAGTAGCGTGACTCACAGACAACATCGTCCACACGCCGCAATGGTCCCCGGGAGGCGGAGGGGAAGGAGGCAGCGCAGTCGTAGGCAAAGTAGCGGTACACCTGCCAGGTGCGGCCAAAATCTGCCGAACGCTCCACCAACATGGCTGCTGGCCGGAAGGTCTGCAAGGCATAGAGGAAAATGGGGATCCTTGCATGCGTCCAGAACTATCACCTAGTAAGTCGGGGTGGAATAGGATAGAGCTATGACGCAACCCGTTCATACGTGGTCATCACTTGATGCACCAGTTGCCATGTGATGAGCACACATGGCCCCCTAGACCAAGGTTGGGAACTCCTCCAATGCTATGGGTTGGACTAGATCTCCCATCATCTCTGACCAATGGCCTTGCTGGCTGGGGCTCATAGAACCATAGAAAGTTGAAAGGGACCCCGGAGTCATCTAGTCCGACCCCCTGCAATGCAATGCAGGGATCTCAGCTAAAGCATCGATGGCAGATGGCCATCCCTTCTCTGCTGAAAAAACTCCAAGGAATCCATCCATGGGATTGGGTGGGTTCCAATAGCATAGGGAAGGGTTCCCAACGACCTGGTGCAGATTTGGGGAGGGCGCAGGCAGGAGCGGGGACCCCATTGCACAAGCATTCATCCTCACGCCAACAGGACGCAGTGGTTGGCTACCGCCCTGTATCTTTTAAGCGAGGACAAACGAGAGCAATAATCACGGGCAAAACGAAGTCGCAGCTGCATGCGAAGTTGAAATTAAAAGAGCGAGCCGCCCTACAAATCACTTGTTACACAGCAAAGCGTTTATGAGCATGTTCTTGGAAATGCCGGTTTAATCATCCCCTCGTTTAATTTAAACACGGCTGATTCCCGCAGGGGGACAAAAAAGTTTCACAACAACGTCCTCTGATTTTCTCCCCCCGTTTGGGGGCATCAGGATATAATCGAACATAAAAATCCGCCCCCGTTCCTCCGCAGCTTCTCTTTCCATTGCGAACAGCAGGCATGTGGTGCTGGTGGGGGCTGGAATTCCAACTGGGACTGTGGCAAGGGGAAAAGGTTAAAGACCCTTCTTCCCACACCACAGCTGCAAACGGACCCAGCAAGTCATACGTTTCTTTTTAATTGCCCGTGCAAGGACAAACCGCATGACTAATGTCCTATCTGGCCTGAACCTAACAAGGGCAGCAGATGTTCTCTGATGTGAACATAAAAATATATAGAGTCAGAGCAGCGTTCCACCTAGCCCACTGATGCTCACTCTGACTACCACTAGCTCTTACAGGTCTCAGGCAGAGACCTTTCCCACCTCCTCCTACCTGATCCTTTCACCTGGGAATTGAACCTGAGACCTTCTGCCTACAAGCCCAGCAGCATAGTGGGGGGTTTGCTGCTCACCTGACCTCTGCCTGGCTAAGTTGTTGCAGCAGACCAGGAGGGATGTGTCGGCGGCAAGGTTGGTGTGGTGCAAACACAATCTAGCTAGCTCCTGCTAGGGCGTTTGCACCAAGGCAACCTTGCTGTGCTCGTCCCCGTCCCCCCCTCCATCCCCGTGTGCTGCGGAGACTCAGCCAGACAGAGATTGGGCGAGTGGTGTAGCCCCACGATGACATCTGCTTCCTTGCAAAGGATGTGCTCCACCGCTGAGCTATATGGCTCCTCCCCCCGTTAGGAAATGAACAGGATGGCAGAGAAGCACAGAAACAGGTGGTCACTCGTGCTCCCCGAGGATCTCGTGCTTTGCGGGGGATGGTGGCTAATGTTCAGGATGCTGACCCGTTATGATGGCTGCAATACCTGTGAGGAGACCCAGAGCTTACAGCGTTAGTAGCTCAGGAAAATGACGCCCTATCACTGGGGTGTGTTCATGTACGGATGTATGTGAACTGTTTTTTTACTTTCGTTTGGAGATTTGACATGTGTCGCTTTCTCCAGGCTTGAGTTATTGTCTCCCTGCTGTATAATAAAGCTTCTTAGATTAGAAGAAGCCGTCTCTGAGAGATTTACTGCCATGCAGCTGAAAGATACTCTGCTGAAGCCAGGAAGAAGCAGAGAGGCGAAGCAGAGCAGCGTATCGGAAGCCTGCTTGACGCCATTGCAATTCCCGGACCAAGACCAGGTGCCTACTCACAACAGGCCCTGGCACAGGCTGTGGGTTTAACCCAACAGGTTATGGCTTCTACGCAACATTACCTCCATGATCAGAGGCACTATTACGGTTGCTGAGGATCACGGGCAAGAGGGCGTTCTTGCTCTCACATCCCGCTTGTGGGCTTTTCGTCAGAATCTCTGCAAGAACGCAATTCTGGACTTGACGGTCGTTTGGTCCGAGCCAACAAGGTTCTTCTGATGTCCTTGAGGAAGTGTGGATCCCTCCACTGGAGAAGAAGCCCACCCCTTCCCAACTGGGATGTACCTTGAATGTCATGATGAGGTGAGTGAAGTGGAACTCGGCCTCCAGGTCCAAGCGGATGCTCACCTGCTCCACACCTGGAGAGACAGACACAGACCACTGTAAACAGCTGAGCTCTTTAACGGGAGTTAAATGACACTTGTAAGATAACAAGAGACTTAGGAGATGAACGTTAAGTGGAATGGAGGTTATAAAATGTGCAGCAAGAAATGTTAAATATGGAAACCATGTAAGGGTGGATGGAAGTCCAAGGTCCCAGGGAATCTTGTATCTGTCTTTTTTATAGTTAATTACATGTGATAGAGATTGTTAAAAATAATTGGAAAAACTAATAAAATTTTGTAAAATAAAATAAAATGGAGAGACAGACACATAAGGAGAGGGGTCGGGGCTAGAGGCCCCAGCAAAACTCCATTCCACGAGGAAGCAGCTTTCAAACTGTGCTCAGGAGTTTCTCAGATGCTTCTCAGGGGCTTGTTTCTCAGCCGACGGGGCACAAGTTTGCTCACCACTGCTGACCTCGCTATGTAGTATGTGGCAGGTGCATTTCTAAGGAGCAAGCTTGCCTCATGCAGGAAAACGGGGGAAACCCAAGAAGTCTAGCCAACACCCTGTTAGGCCTAGTGTAAGTATGTGGCAGCTTCAGGCCTCGCCAATCCAATAGCACTCAGCTCTGGGAACCTCCGTTTTAATTACCCACTTTTGAGAAGATTTTCCTGGGTTAAAGTCTTATACGCAGGAATATACAGTATATATTGCTGGTTTGGGGCTGCTGGTGGTTGCAGTCCAACAACGTCTGGAGAGAACCAGGTTGCTGAAGACTGTTCTAGATTAATGCAGAAAATCCTCGTGCAGGTGGTACCGGATTTTAGGAAGGGGGTCCATAGCGCCATGCTAATGACCCAGGACGGAAACGGTCCGGCTGCTAGATAGAGCCAAGGCTCCCACAACTGCCAGCAGCACCGAGTTTGCAAGTAGCAGGCCCCTCTGTTGCCTGCCGCCCCCGCCTGGCCCAGGTCCAGGAAAGAAGGGACTCTGCTGGGTATGATTCAGCATTTCCTCTGCGTAGGAGAGAAAGGAAAGAAACAGGGCTCTGGGGACACTCTCTCGGCCGTGCCATGTCCCAGACAAAGAGCACTCTCTGCAGGCTCACGTAACCGGGGCACAGCGAGTTCACCCAGCTGTGAGGCGACAAGGCTTGTCACAGGGCAACACACAACCCCTAGAGCAGGAAAGGACACACACACACACACACACTCACGTCCCTCCAAAGAAGGATTGCCTGGTGTAACATGGCATTTAATGTCCCTGGCATGACACACATGTACCATATAGGGTGGGGTGTGCAGACTTTGATGAGAAACGGTGCAAATGTAGAGCGGGGAGGAGGAAACATCCTCACAGCCCAAATTGTGGACTTCTGTTTCCAACATGGCGGAGTCCAGTGCGTGATGTCAAGGATCAATTTTTTCTCATTTCTGAAAAAACAACGTCGGACTCAAAGGTGCTCTTCTTCCGACAGAGGAAGACGCTTTCTGGTGGAGGAAGAGAACCTTTGGACCCAAGCCCAAGTTTTTAGCCCTCATGGCTCAGGTCGAAAAGGTTTATTAAAGTAGCTGAAAGAACCTGCTATACAAGTAAGCAAAAATATATATACACGTATGCAAGTAAACACACGCTTTGTAAAAATCGAATCATGTGGCAACCTCGCAGAGATGAAACCCCCACTCCTTACCATTCTCCGACTGCCACCAGGACTTCTTGCGTTTGAGTGCAAAGGCAGTGATCACGTTCTCAATGCGGTGGCTGTTAGGATTGGACAAGGCCTGATAGGGCCGGCGTGAGTCGCACACGAAGCACTTTTTCTCGTCCTGCAAAAGAGACATCCATATGTGGTGCTGTGCATGTGCCACATGATCACACTCTTCAGGCGAAAGAGGAGTTTGGCACAGAAAACAGCATCCAAAGAAACTCAACTTTCATCTCTCTCTCTCTCTCTCTCCTTTAGCCATTATGGTTGCAAGGAAAAGCTTTGAGCACATGTGAGCAGAGCCGGGTGAAATCTCAGAAGCTAGTGATACACGATGCCAACGATCTGTGTGTTTGTGTGCACATGCAAACTTCCATAGAATCAAAGAGCAGGAAGGGACCTCAAAAGCAATCTAGTCCAACAGCAGAAGGAGATCTGCTGTTTTAGCATACCTGATTCAAGAGCCGTCCACACTCTTAAGGAAGGAGAGTCCGGCAGTTCCCAAGTTAGTCTTGTTCCACTATCCAACAGCTCGCGCTGTCAGTAGCGTCTTCCTAATGTGCAGTTAAAACTCCCTTTCTTGTCATTTAAGTCCATTGGGTTGGACCTACCCTCTTAAGAAAGTTGGTTGTTATTTGTTTTAGTTATTTATTTACTTTTTTTAAAAAACAATCCAGCCTTTTCTCTGAGGAACTCAAGAGTGGCATGCATGGTTAGTTACCTCTGCCTCCTGAGTTAGGCTGAGAGAGGGTGTGACCAGCCCAAGGTTGAATTGGGGTCTTCCTATTCGCAGTTCTCCCAAGGCTAGCAAGAAACAGACCTGGCCTACGCTCCCTAAGCTAACCTGCTGCTTCCAGGTGGAGCAGAGGATGCTGTCCTGTTACCAGTGCTGAAGTAAGCATCAGTTGCCAGTTTGGTGGGCGCTCAGTTTTCTAGCATTCGCTTTTCCCTTATCGAGTCTCTCGGGCTCGGAGTTAGAGGTCCTCTGAGCACCAGGCAATTTGCTCACTCCGACCTTTGCTTTGCAATAAAGGTAAAGGGACCCCTGACTGTTAGGGGTCCAGTCGCGAACGACTCTGGGGTTGTGGCGCTCATCTCGCTTTTTTGGCCGATGGGAGCCGGCATACAGCTTCTGGGTCATGTGGCCAGCATGACAAAGCTGCTTCTTCTGGCGAACCAGAGCAGTGCACGGAAACCTCCCCGCCAGAGTGGTACCTATTTATCTACTTGCACTTTGACGTGCTTTTGAACTGCTAGGTTGGCAGGAGCAGGGACCGAGCTCACCCCGTCGCGGGGATTTGAACCGCCGACCTTCTGATCGGCAAGCCCTAGGCTCTGTGGTTTAGACCACAGCGCCACCCGCGTCCCTTTGCTCTGCAATACTCACCTGCAAATGGCTGACAATGCAGTAGGGCTGGGGACGGCGCAGGCCGCAGGTGGAGGTGGCGAAGAGGCGGTCGGCCCGTCCGACCAGCAGGTCTCCTGTGTTTGGGTAGCAGCTGCCTTGGGAACAGCCGTGGGGGGGCTCAGGCTCTTGGCACAGAGCTGCCCCCAGCACTGTGGAGACAGAGAAGGTAGAGAGAAGAACAGAGAGTACAGAACAAGGGAAACTGAGGCTGGGTCCACCAGGTTGGGCTCATCTTATGGGTGACGGGTGCAATTACACTTTTAAATGCTTAATTGCAATAGATATGAGGAGTCTTTGACTGGTTCCAGACTGCCAGGGGGGATCCCAGTGCATGCCAAAACTCCACCGTCCTGGTACAACAAACCCACCCCTTTAAACAAAATAAACAAACCTGACTTTTTGCAGTTTGGAAAGTGGAAGGGAACTGTCTCAGAAAGTGTGGGATGACTAAAGGCATGCAAACAGCCCATAAGCCAACAGGGACATACAGACTACAGGTCCTATGATCCCTGACCACTGATCATGATAGCTGGGGCTAATGGGAGTTGGAGTCCGGCAACATCTGCAGAGCACCACGTTGGCGATCTCTGGGCAAATGTCACTTGTGATATAAAGGTAAAGGTAAAGGACCCCTGACAGTTAAGTCCAGTCGCAGACAACTCTGGGGTTGCGGTGCTCATCTCACTTTAGAGGCCGAGGGAGCCGGCATTTGTCCGCAGACAGGTTTTCCGGGTCATGTGGCCAGCATGACAAAGCCACTTCTGGCGAAACCAGAGCAGCGCATGGAAACGCCATTTACCTTCCTGCCGGAGCGGTACCTAATTATCTGCTTGCACTTTGACGTGCTTTCAAACTGCTAGGTTGACAGGAGCTGGGACCAAGCAACGAGAGCTCGCCCCGTCGCGGGGATTCGAACCGCCAACCTTCTGATCGGCAAGCCCAAGAGGCCACAGCGCCACCCACGTCCCTTGTAAACAAATCAGAATGAATGCTCAATTAAAACCAGGCATAGTCCAACCATAGTGTAAAGTTTGTGCGAGCAAATCCAGATGAATACTGAATT
This sequence comes from Zootoca vivipara, assembly GCF_963506605.1. NCBI lineage: Eukaryota > Metazoa > Chordata > Lepidosauria > Squamata > Lacertidae > Zootoca > Zootoca vivipara. The sequence continues at coordinate 20,253,778 of NC_083277.1, read as the reverse complement.
TTAAAAAGTCCTCTGGAAGAGTTCCTTCAACTTGGCATGGTAGAGGCATGGTACTTATGCATTAACTGGAGTTCAAGTGCAAATCAGACCCACTAGCTAGACTGCTGTCAGTGGCTGGGTGGCGGAAGATTTAGCATCCACAGAAAGGCAAGACAAGGAAACTCCACAGTCCAGAGGATTATGATAGGACTTCCAAATATTAGAAAGATATAACTTCTGCATCTGAGGTCATAACAGAGAGAAAGATGGCGCCAATAAGGAGAGGACATATAATTATTGACAATCCCAGCTTTCGCCCATTTAAAAACAACAACCAAGGTTTGAGCTATCATGAGATATCTTTGAAAGCAAGCAGGCGGATTGGAATCAAAGGGCACAGTCCACTCACTGGCGAGCACTTTTAAAGTCCCACTAATTTCAGGGAGAGAGATTTACAGCCCAGTCTTATGCATGTTTACTCAGAAATAAGCCCACAGCACTGACACTGAAATCAGGAGCGTTCCCAAGTGCTTAATTTGGCTGGATAATGCCCAAATTGGGTGAAAGAGGAGAGTGCAAAATATGGTCTGAAGCTCAACATCAAAAAAAACACCAAGATCATGGCCACTGGTCCCATCACCTCCTGGCAAATAGAAGGGGAAGAAATGGAGGCAGTGAGAGATTTTACTTTCTTGGGCTCCATGATCACTGCAGATGGTGACAGCAGTCACGAAATTAAAAGACGCCTGCTTCCTGGGAGAAAAGCAATGCCAAACCTAGACAGCATCTTAAAAAGCAGAGACATCATCTTGCCTACAAAGGTCCGTATAGTTAAAGCTATGGTTTTCCCAGTAGTGATGTATGGAAGTGAGAGCTGGACCATAAAGAAGGCTGATCGCCGAAGAATTGATGCTTTTGAATTAGGGTGCTGGAGGAGACTCTTGAGAGTCCCATGGACTGCAAGAAGATAAAACCTATCCATTCTGAAGGAAATCAGCCCTGAGTGCTCACTGGAAGGACAGATCGTGAAGCTGAGGCTCCAATACTTTGGCCACCTCATGAGAAGAGAATACTCCCTGGAAAAGACTCTGATGTTGGGAAAGATTGAGGACACAAGGAGAAGGGGATGACAGAGGATGAGATGGTTGGACAGCGTTCTCGAAGGCACCAACATGAGTCTGACCAAACTGCGGGAGGCAGTGGAAGACAGGAGTGCCTGGCGTGCTCTGGTCCATGGGGTCACGAAGAGTCGGACACGACAGAACGACTAAACAACAACAACAATGCCCAAATTTAATGAAACAATGTCATCAAGGCACTCTGATTAAGAATTGGATCCCCCCCTCCAGATTCCTGAGGATACAGTTTATGCAAAACTATATCCGATTTACTCCATTTGAGGTGATTTTTTTTTTTTTACAATAAAGGTTTTCCTGTTAAGGGCAGTTTATGGGTGTTCCCATTTGATCTGCTGCCTTGACCGCCTTATTTTCTTTTTCTTGACAATATAAAGGCGGTGATTGGCAAATGCACCAAACTCTTGTGCATTCCAGGGCTCTTGCTCGTTTCACTTGGCCTCCAGCCAAGCCCCTTCATGCACACCCGTTCACAGACACCGCCGCTTACCCCGACCATCACTATTTACTTTTCCACCCCAAAACAAACCTTTACATTCAGAGAGGGGAAAGGGACAACTTGCACTCTTTAGCCCGCTGCAAAGCTTGAGCATTCGTTCAGATTTAACCAACCCTGTTATACTCTTGCCTCTCAGCGTCACTTGTTTTGAACAGAGAATCTAGGTTTCTTTGGCACCAAAATATTATTTTTGTTCTTTGGTTTATGAGTCAACACACCAAGGTTGCTTCCAGATGACCTGTTTACTGGGCAGTCATCTTGATCTGTTTGCAGGGAGATTAGAAAGAAATAATACTAAAATAATAATAATAATAAAAACCGCACTCTGGGCGGCTTCCAACAGAATATTAAAATACAATAATCTATTAAACATTAAAAGCTTCCCTGAACAGGGCTGCCTTCAGATGTCTTCTAAAAGTCTGGTAGTTGTTTTTCTCTTTGACATCTGATGGGAGGGCGTTCCACAGGACAGGCGCCACCACCAAGAAGGCCCTCTGCCTGGTTCCCTGCAACTTGGCTTCTTGCAATGAGGGAACTGTCAGAAGGCCCTCGGCGCTGGACCTCAGTGTCCGGGCAGAACGATGGGGGTTCAGACGCTCCTTCTACTTATTGAGCATTCGTTCTGATTTGTTCATGGGCAGGTCAGACAATGCCAAGCAAGTGTCGTCCCACACTTCCCCCAGCCACTTTCCTTATCACAAAAATCTGAGCCTTTGGGAAAGTTGGGTTTGTTTCACAAGAAGACCTCCCAGTCAAACATAATGGTGCAACCTGAAATTGCCGATATGTGATTGAATTCCACCCCAAAACAGCAGCAGTCTATAAACATCCTGAATTACAGTGGTGCCTTGGTTCTCAAATGACTTGGGATTCAAACAACTAAATACCCAAACACTGCAAACCCACAAGTCAATGTTCCGGTTTGTTAACTTTTTTTGGAAGCCGAACATGCTCCGTTTTCAGTGCTATGCTTCCAATTTGAGTGCCACCCTTCCGTTTTCAGTGTTACACTGAGGTCTGCCTGTTTTTGCTATTCATTTTGTGTTTTTGTTTCTGCGGCTCTTTTTGTTTTGTTTTTGTGACTGTGTGGAACCCAGTTCAACTACTGATGGATTGATTGTGTGAATGGAGTACATTGTTTATTGCTATCATTTTATGGATCAATGGTCTCGTTAGATACCATAGTAAAATTCATGTTAAATTGCTGTTCTAGGGGTTGTTTTTAAAAGTCTGGAACAGATCAATCCATTTTGCATTACTTTCGATGGGAAAGCGCGCCTTGGTTTTGGAACGCTTTGGTTTTGGAACGGACTTCTGGAATGGATTAAGTTTGAGAACCAAGGTACCACTGTATAGCGGCTTTTTTTTTTGCATTGCTGCCCCTCTTGATGTGAAATTCATTTAAGCAGACCGGTACCTGTATATTTTGCCCTATGGGGCAAATGGGCTCTACCAACTTCCATTATTCCTGTTGAAGCCACCCAGTCCAGATGGCTACTATTAAATCTTTTGAAAGCTATTCCTATTTGCAGAGTTCTCGCGCCACACTTAGGGCTCATCCACACTTAACATTTACTCCATGCTCTCTAGGCACATTTTACTGCTGAATCGGAGCAAATGGTTGCTGTTTGCTCCAATTCAGCAAGTAAAATGCAGGCTTTCCCAGGGCGAAAATTAGATACTACTCAGACACGGACCCAGAAACCTAGAAAGCCTGGCACACCTATGGAAGTGTGGCTGAGCCATTTGTTTAGCCCTGAATAAAAGGCTAGGTGGATATACCTGTATATGGGATTTGGGAGACAGGCGAATGCCGGTTCTTCAGTTACCAAAGTGCTTTTAATCATAGGAGGGGAGGGGAAGGCCACTGGGATCCGACCCTCCAGGGACTGTGCTAGAAGTACCACTTAATTGGTGATGCTGCAGATATGTGGACCAAATCGCTGCCTTGGATGGCAGACCACCGGAGCCCCATAGAACCATTCATAGGAAGGGGAAGAATCCATGAAACAAAATGGTAATTGTTATGTACTAAGCTCGGATCCTTGAACAATGGGCAGGTAGGATCCTAGAATGCAACAACTGATTGGCCTGCCGTAGCAGCCCAATCAGGCTCCAGGAGGGAAGCAGAACCAGCTAATCAGATGGGACCCATTGTGTAAATAATGTATATAAAGCCTGAAGTTTTTTTGGGGGGGGGGGAATTCAACTTCTGTTCTACAAGCTGCAATAAAGAGCATGAAATCACTACATTACATATTTCAGTAATCACCCACAGTTGTTAAAGTCTGGGTTCGGATCCTGCTCATAGCTGCCAAGTTCTCCCTTTTTTTAAGGGAAATTCCCTTATGCTGAATAGGCTTCCTCGCGAGAAAAGGGAAAACTTGGCAGCTATGATCCTGCTCTCTCTGTTGCTCCATTCCTCCTTGAGAAAACAGGAATAGCAGCAACCTATTTAGTCAGTTCACCATAAAGAAGAAGCATTTGGATTTGATATCCTGCTTTATCACTACCCGAAGGAGTCTCAAAGCGGCTAACATTCTCCTTTCCCTTCCTCTCCCCACAACAAACACTCTGTAAGGTGAGTGGGGCTGAGAGACTTCAGAGAAGTGTGACTAGCCCAAGGTCACCCAGCATGTGGAGGAGCAGGGAAGCGAACCCGATTCACCAGATTACGAGTCCACCGCTCTTAACCACTACACCACACTGGCAATGAAGGTTGCCCAACCCTATTCAGATTAAAGGGGCGCCCCCAGTACGATGGGTCTGTTTTGCCATTTTGATCCAGCCACACACCCAGGACTTGACAGTGCAACAATCCCAGCCCAGTGCAGATAGATAACTGCAGTGCTGGAGACGGAGGTTCCCTGGCATCTCCTTTCACATGCAGCCGGGCTTCCACCCTGCAGACATCCGCCACCAGACGCTTCCACCTGTTTCTGCTGCTCACCCTTCAAGGGTGGGGCTGGGGGGCCCATGAAAAATGCCTCTGGTCGCCTCCTCTGCCTTCAGCAACTGCATGGGGCCTGGGAGCGGAAGCCACAGCCCTGCCAAAAATAACCATGGCAGGGATTGGCTCTGTTGTCCGGCCAGCTTGGCCCCGCGCCAAGGAACGTGGGGGCTGGGGGCCGAAAGCCGTGAAACGATGGCTTTATAAGAACTCGCACTGCTAAAACGAGGGAGGCGGTGGCACAGCACCAAGCTGCGATCGTAGCTCGGATAAGTTTGGGTCCCTCTGGATGCCAAGCGGTCTTTACACACAAACCTGCCCCTCCACTTCACTGCAAACTGGCAAGGGAAACATGGGGCGGGTGGGGTGGGGTGGGGAGATGGTGGCCCTGCAGCTGAAGAAAACTTCAAGGACCATTCCTTCCTTTGCCAGCACATTCCCAACACTGCAGCACTTGGGAACTCCTTCTACAGCTGCTGAGGTGGGGCAAGTGTGGGTCCTTCCTGTTAGCGCCCCCCCCCCCACCGACATCCAAACCTTCTCACATTGCAAGGCTGCTCCCAGGCTCCATGCCAGCTCTCTGAGCCTCAAATCCCCTGGAGCCAGAGCTTCAAAGGGAGCCAGGGACAAAGACTCCAGCTGGTGGGGCTGGGTGTGCAGCTTCCCCCAGCCCAAGGTCGGGTGGGAATGGAGGGTGGGGGGTATGCAGACCAGGCACCCACCCTACTCTGGAGGCAGGAAAGGGGCATGGAGAGACAAAACGAAGCAGGTGGGGTGGGTGAAAAGCTGCCCCCGAAGATGCATGTTTGAAATTCCTTACCCCACATATAGACTATCGCACTGTTTTAAGTTGAACAAACTTTGCAAGCACGGTTTAGGGTCCCAACCCAACTCATTACGCGAGCCCTGAAAGGGCAGGAAGAAGCCATCGTTTATATATAGTCTTTAGCCATCCTACTTGCTAAAGTGATGAGGCGACTGCAGTGTGCCAAGCATCAAAGTAGCCCTGAGAATGAACATCTACAACAGGCACCCCCCAAACTGCGGCCCTCCAGATGTTTTGGCCTACAACTCCCATGATCCCTAGCTAACAGAACAGTGGTCGGGGATGATGGGAATTGCAGTCCAAAACATCTGGAGGGCCGAAGTTTGGGGATGCCTGATCTACAACTACCCCTTAACACAGGGGTCAGCAAACTTTTTCAGCAGGGTGGCCGGTCCACTGTCCCTCAGACCTTGTGGGGGGGGGGCGGACTATATTTTGAAAAAAATATATGAATGAATTCCTATGCCCCACAAATAACCCAGAGATGTATTTTAAATATAAGGACACACTCTACTCATGTAAAAACACCAGGCAGGCTCCACTATAACCCAGAGATGCATTTTAAATAAAAGGACACATTCTACTCATGTAAAAACATGCTGATTCCCGGACCGTCCGCGGGCCGGATTGAGAAGGCGATTGGGCTGCATTCGGCCCCCAGGCCTTAGTTTGGGGACCCCTGCCTTAACATCTCAGACCCAAAGGTGGGTTTCCCTCCCTGCTATTCTTTCAATGCACAGCTACTGCCAAGTGAAACAGGAGTTAGTGATGGTAAGAATGAATCGAGGGCTGCTTTCGACCTCCAGATATTTTTGACGTCGGCCCTATGACCCCCCCCCCGCCAGCACTGCCATCCAAAACATCCAGAGGGCACCAGGCTGGTGAAAGCTGTTCTGGGGGGGGGGGCAATAATAATTATCCCAAACCACTTAGCCCAGAATTAAATCACCAGCCTACTGCTGATAAACCCCAGTTCAAGAACCAAGGGGAACGGAGACGCAGCGACTTCTCAGAGGCTGAAACACTTCGCCAAAGCCAAATATAGAGATGCCTCTCTTCCATGCACACACACACAGACATTATTCACTCTCACACACACAAACACCTATTTTTACTCTCCTTCTAATTTTGTCTTTGCTTACTGCCACGAACCCATATGGTTGGTTTCAGCCAAAGCCTAGGCTCTTTCCTCTACAAATGTTTAACTTGTTACATCAGCTCTCAGAGTACCACTCAGGAACACTTGACGCGGATTAGCGACTCCTCGGTGTCGTTCAAATGAATGCTTGTGGTTGCACACCCAGAATTGGGATGGGTTCTTTCCCATTACATATCTGTTGGCAAGATCAAACCTATTCATTCTTAAGGAAATCAGCCCTGAGTGCTCACTGGAAGGACAGATCGTGAAGCTGAGGCTCCAATACTTTGGCCACCTCATGAGAAGAGAAGAATCCTTGGAAAAGACCTTGATGTTGGGAAAGATGGAGGGCACTAGGAGAAGGGGACGACAGAGGACGAGATGGTTGGACAGTGTTCTCGAAGCTACGAACATGAGTTTGACCAAACTGCAGGAGGCAGTGGAAGACAGGAGTGCCTGGCGTGCTCTGGTCCATGGGGTCACGAAGAGTCGGACACGACTAAACGACTAAACAACAACAACAACATCTGTCGGCAAAGTGGAGGTTTCAACCTGCATAAGCGATTGTCGAGTGTGCAAATGGAAGGCACTGACTTCCGATTCCTTAACACAAGAGTATGTCAGTGTGATCTTGTGAACGAGGGAAAAACAGGTGTCCACTGGCAGCAGACGGACCATCCAGGCATCACCCACATCCTTATAGCCTCCGTATGAGACACATCTAAGGTGCAATCCTACGCAGCTGCTGCTCACAGGGGGTTCCTCCGCAACCTCTGAAAGTTTATTCCATGCAGACGTGCATAGGATTGGGCCGCTTGTCTGAGAGAAGGGGAGGTAGGGCTGGTAAGTGGCAAATCAACAGGTGCCGCTTTCTCCACCATAGCATCTTGTTGCTGGGGGGACACGGCACCCGCTGAGCATCTGCAGCAATTGCTGGCAACCCTCAAGCAGTGAGGCATTCCAGAATGGGGCAGATAGGACCCCAACATCAGCGCACACACACACCCACTTTAGCCAATATAATCTAGACCACCGTATGCCCCAAGTAGAAAGTAGGAGTTTAGAATATACACCCTGCAAAGATGCTATTTATACCATCTTGAAGCCTGTCCTTTGGGGAGTCTCATAGAGGTGCCCCCAACCCTCAAACAGGGCATTCACCCCTCCAGAGCCACATCAGGCCAAGCAGAAGCCTGGCAGTGCCCCACCAGGATGAGCAGCCACACTGAGGACAACCATCAAGGTGTTTGTGTGAGAAGAAAAGGAGATTTCTCTGGTTTGGGCTGTTAAGAAGCCCTCACCCCCACCCCCACCCTGAGGGAAGGGCAAGGGTGGCACGGAGGCAGTGGTCTTGAGATGCAATATTTAAGAAGCCCACAAGCCCTCCTCGATTTTAAAAATAGTTTTAAAAGTCACTATCCTAGTAGACACACACACAAAACAATTTCAAAAGTGAAGTTCTCCCTGCTTTCAGCACGAGGCTCCCTATTCTCTGCCTCCCTCCCTCCTTCCTGGCCATCCTGCCAGGATTTTGACAGGCAGGTGCTGCGCCGACCCCGATCCTTGGCGGAGACTCACCTGCGAGCAGCAAACCCCACAGCCTCATCGCAGCTCGGTGGATGGCGCGCACCGGGAGGCTCTACTTCTGCTGACCTGGAGGCAAAGCCAAAGGGATGGCGAAGAGGACCCTGGCGGCGTGGGCGGCCTGTGGGTCGCTCCGGATGGGGAGGACCCCTTTCCAAACGCAGGCCGTTCCCGCCTCCGCCTCCTCCCCGCTGGATGCCTCTGCGCCTTTCCTAACCCGAGCCCCGGCGCCTCCGTCCCAAGAAAACCCTCCTCGCCCCCGTCCCCCACCCCTTAGGAAAATAAAGAAAGAAGAAGAAGAAGTCGCCTCGCGCCGTTCCTCGGCTTGATCCAAAAGCTAAACTTAGTTGGAAAAAGTTAGCAGCGAAAAGGCCAGAGGGAAAGCGCGGGGCGGATTCCGCCGGGATCTGGTGCTGCTGCGTAAAGCCAGCAGCCAGACCCACACGCACGTTCAGAAGAGGTGAACTTTTCTCTCTTTTGAAAATAAAAATAAATGAGGTGACCGATGTTTATTTGGGAGGTGTGTGTGTGTGCGCATTTTTAGCTGAGGTTCAGTGCCAGGTCTTGCAGCAAATTAAACAAAACTAAAGCCTTAACATGCATGGATTTATTTGTTTAGGAGGATCCTGTCCTCGCTATACTGTATAGCAAACCTCACTTTGCTTGGAAAACCCTCTCAAATGTGGCAAATCTTACGGGTATTTGGCTTTATTATATTTATTATCTTGCACAACATAATTATATATGTATGTATTATAAAGCCAAATATCCGTAGATTAGTCCCATTTCAGTGTATTTTTCAACTGGCAGCTTACGGTATATTTCAGTAGATCTGCTGAGCTTTGAGAAGGGATCCAGCCAAACTGTTTTATTATCCGCATAACAAGGCTGTGCTGAGAGGCAGACACCATACACCATATACACTATATATCTAAAGCCCGTCCCTGCATGGAATCCTGGGAACTGTAGTTTGTTAAGGGCGTTGGGAATTGTAGCTCTATGTGGGGTGAACTCTTAGGATTTGTGTGTGTGTGCACTCATTGTATGGTGTATACACAGTCATAGTGGCATTCCTCATTTACATAACTGTGTATACAGTTGTTGCCTCAGCCCAGAGATATTCAGAATGGGCTATTTCATAGCCTTATTTTATTCACACAAAATGAACCTTTAAAAAAGTGACACACAAAAATAGCCTGTCTTCTTTAAGGCTAGGCACATGGCACAGAGTTGGGCTATTTGTAGCTGAATCCTAAAGGCTCTGCTATGTCACATTTATTCTTTGGGTTTTTCTTTTTGAAGGTTTATACTCCACCTTCCAATCAAAATATTCAGTTGTCACCAGTTGCCACTGCCCAACCCCAAGCAGCTGCTACCTGAGGAGGCATCCAATTCACTCTTTCTAATGTTAGGGCCCATTAGTGGAGTGGGGAGGCATTTGGCCCGGGTCTCAAGCTCAAAAGAGGCCCCAGATTTAGACACTGGGTAAAAATTTTTTGGCATTTGATAAGTTTCACAGCATGATTTTTATACACATCGGATCAGAATGTGACACAAACCCTCGGCTCGTAGTTGTATATTTAAGCAAAGAGATGTGAGCTGGTGAAATACTTTTTTAAAACGACAGCTATAGCTTTTTTCATATTAAAAAGTTACAATTTTCATAAAGCAGGTAAAGAATGATCACCATTCAGCTATGAGACAAGAGTGCCATAATTAAGGTCAAATGTGACATTGCCTGAAAGCTAGATTCCCCCACAATAATTAGTACATTTCCACAGGAAAAGACTAGGAAAGCATTTGTAAAATAAAAAAAATAGTCATATTATGTCCACTATTTTTTGGTGTTTTTCTTTCTATTTTTGTCATCATCAACATCATCATCATCATCATCATCATATTATTATTATTATTATTATTATTAGCTTGATATCTTTTTAATCTCTGAGGGAACCTGTTCACACAAACATGCACAACAGAGCAGGCCTTGGGTTTTCTGTGACTGATTAATGGAGTCTGGCTCTCTTTTGGTTCTGTAGTTTCAGGCCAACTAGTCTTCGGAACAGAGTGTTATTTTCTTGCAGGGAGGGAGAAGTAATTGCAATGACCGTAGGAGTCATTTCTTAAAACAGTCATGAGGAAAAAATTTGCCTGCTCTCAGGAGATAGCAAGAGACATGATGATAGCCTCAACATCAGGCAACAAGCATCATCTGGTTTTCAAGAGCTGGAAAATATGGCATTCCCGTTTGTTTTGAGATGTTGGTCTTTGCGTGAGTCTGACTTGCCATTGTTTTGAGACGTAACTTAAAAGTGAGGCTCTCTTTAGGAACGATCACTAAAAAGTGATAGTGCAGTTGCACTGAGATAGGTTCTTGTGAAATATTTCCACTGTAAACAATATGGTTTGTATGGGACCCAGGTGGCGCTGTGGGTTAAACCACAGAGTCTAGGGCTTGCTGATCAGAAGGTCGGCGGTTCGAATCCCTGCAACGGGGTGAGCTCCCGTTGCTTGGTCCCAGCTCCTGCCCACCTAGCAGTTCAAAAGCACATCAAAGTGCAAGTAGATAAATAGGGACCGCTCCAGCGGGAAGGTAAAT